>NC_134575.1:118546752-119215362 GCF_050947875.1 Dermacentor variabilis
AATCTCCATAAAAACATTGAACGCGAACAATTCGATTCATGATGCAACAGTACGATGTGTGAGCATTAGTTCTCCCTTGTTTTGCCGCTTTTGCGCGGGATGACGAGACGTGCTGCAATCTTCATCGCATAGCGTCGGGATCCTTCCGTTGACGTTCTTGTGCAGGATCCCTCGCAGAAAGCCCCGCCTCCGCTTCTATACATTAACTATAGAGAAAACCCCGCACACAAGCATCCAGACAGATGTGACTTAAGACCCCGAGGTGCTTCCAACCACGAAGCACGTGGATATGATTATGATTACATGCTGTTGCCTGCGATCTACGTTAGTCTGCAAGAAACAAAGGCCTACATATCGCTGTAGTTAGACGCACCTCTCGGTCGGCCTCATTTACCCCGTTGTCGGTGAAATCAATGAAGGAATGTTACTTACCTAGCGGCAGTGAAAGGTTCCTCGTGTCATTTTGTTTTGAGTTGCTCCATACACAGACCGCCTGCTTCTCACACAGGTTCAACCATGTGTGCATGATTTCCTTTGTCTGTTTATGTTTGTATGTGTGTAGGAAGCAAAAAGCTGGCGAATCACAAATTAGGTGTTTGCTGCTTTCCGTGAGTTTTGGTTTTCTAGTTCGCAACTACTCAAGTTGGCAAGTGGAGCGGCTGCACATGAAGCACTTGGTCAAAATGAGATTTGGCTTTACATCTTAATAGGGTTAGAGGAGTAGAAAATTCACCGCATTGGTTCGGATCCGTGACAGCGCAAGGGCTTAAGACAAGGCCAACGAGATGACTAACACATTGTAATCTTGTGTTTTTATTTTGTTACTGCGTTAGCATTAGTAGTGCCAAATTAGAAAAAAAGTGTGTATGAGTGTGTGTGTGTATTGCGCGCACACACACGCATATATATATATATATATATATATATATATATATATTGGTGCAGCTAATGGTCTCCTCCGGGCCACTGTCAGCTGCACTTTGTGTGTAAATTAGCTTCCCGAAGAACACTTCAATGGGTTAACATGGTTTAAGTTGTTGAACCGGTGCCTTCAATAGGTTCGACGTAATGCTAAGGCATCTCTCAGAGTTTTCAATAAAGTGCTACAGAATTTTTGTTGTCTAATCCCTTGCGTTGCTCCCTGCCACGAATATATATCCCAATCTGGAAAGCAGCCATGCATGTTCTGGAAATGATTTTGGTTTATGCCGTTTTTGAGCTCGGCACAGGCACGAACATTTTTCCGACAGGAGTATGCATTTACGCTTTACCCCTTTTGGTAAAGGCAGCGTCCCGTGTGATGCGCGGCTCCCCAGACGACTCCACACAGAATCGACTCCTGCGGCGCATGGAAGTGACGTCACTTGAATAAATTAAAGAAAAGCTATTGATTCCTCTTCTCAAGGAAGCAAGCTTACGATCCATCTTTCGCAGCTAGCAATAGGTCTGTGGTACTTACTGCAGCTGTCTATGCAAAGGGTTCGAGAAAATGATAAGTCGTCGTCTCGTACACTCTCTAGAAAGTTAAATATTCCGTATCAATGCGGCTTCGGGGAAGGCAAGTTGATGAGCAATGACAATCAGTATACACTGGGCCCATCAGGTCCTTTGTATCTGCATATCTTCAGATATAAAAAAGCTTGTGACACAACATGGCGCTATAGAATCTTGTGAGACTTACCAGAAATGAGCATATATGACATTCTGAGCACAACAAAACTATGTGGGCCCATCTCACCCCGCTAATGATTTTTTCGTCACGTGCAAGTCGCGTAGGCCCAACTCACTACTACTTGAATTGCAAGCCTCACACAATGCCATCAAGTCCATCTGTAAAGCACTCAACATCACAATAGTGCAAGTCACTCTCGGTCACTTACGATAAAATACTCAATCACTTACTGTAATGAAGCAGCTCAAACAAGTTACAATTAAGAATGCTACAAATTTGTGAATAAATCCACTGACTCTACACGTCCTCATATCTCAGTATTGAGGTGCACTGAGTACAAGGGCAAAGATGGAATTTAGTCAACCACTTGGTCAGACCAGTTGGCTCAATCACCTGCCTCCTCTGTGACACCTAGCTGAATGCCTTTCATCTGATCCCCGTGCTCTTCACCACGCACTGGAATCATGCCTCTGATGGGACACGTATATATGTGCCTTACTGACCGGATAAGTCTGCTCCTTCCGTGTGACTTTACCCGGACACAGGAAATACCTCTTCAGAGGCTTTGCCCTGGAGTGACCCTTAGGCAATCCCTCAATTGGGCCTAGTGATCGCCTGAAGTTGACTAGGAAATGTACCCCAAGTGCTCAACTTGTGTAGCAACGTTGGTGACATATACCGGGGAAGAGCACAAAGGACACATCCTACCTTTCCCCAGAATGTCTATATGTGACTGGCAGAGCTCCCGCCCACCCCCAATCTCCCTCAACCACTGCATCCCCAGTCAAGTGCGTCACTTAGAAGCCTCATGCTAACATTCCCTCCGATCCTCAACACTGCTTCCACACTGCAGTAAATGACATGTCGAATACTCTGATCTATTTACACGGCCAACATGCAGACTGCCATTCACAATGCATGTTAAGAGCATTGGTGGCAGATCTTGGACAGATCGATCCTTGAAAATCGTTCAATGACACCTGCTAAGCATCTGCCACCTCAACAGTGGCAATGCAAAGAGTGCGCCACCTCATCCTCAATCTTCCAAGCATGTGCTAAGTGGGCATATATACAACCGCAATACTTAGACCTGAAATATAAGTGGACATGCTCACTCACTGACGCCTCAAAATCATAAGCAAGAGTATTGTTTGCAGCACTGGGACCTTCTATTAACGCATGTGAGCCTGGTAATCTGCAAACAAGCATCCTTACAAGTACTAACAGTTATTTTCGCCACAAAATATATTATACACACAAGCATTCATCAAGCTGTATTACTAGACAGTGACTGCCTTAGCACAGTGAAAGTAATGAAAACATATAAAAACCACAATAACTTAGTACTAAGCTAGTTACACAAGCATTTGTGCATGGCCTAATTGCACATGGTACCTGCTCGCCGTGGCTTAGAATAAAATGAGCTTGCAGCCCCGGCAGATTCCGAGTCCTGATGGCCCAGGCTTCCCCTGAGAATGCTGGCATATTAGCGCGCATAGTGTGCATTTAGCTCCCCCCTTCTGCATATTTTGATGAAGCCCCCCCCCCCCCCAGTAGAGGCTGCCCAGGATCTATCTCTGGCTTGCGGATTAGGAAGCAGCATCCATCACTTATAGAGGCCCTGAAAATGGAGCTCACGTTTCATTCATGGACCTAAATTTTTTCTTGCGTAAAATCTTCAGAAGCTATTGGCAAGATACATGGAATATATAAAGGTCAGTAATGAATTACGCATAGTGCAGAATAACTGAAAGGTGGGCAAGCTGGTGCAGATTCATAGCGATGCCTAGGTAGCACGATGCAACACAAACAAAAGAAGCGAAGTGAAGAAAGTAGACTTGCACTGAATTCAAGAAGAAATCCATTTGTTCAAGGAAAACGCTAATATATATATATATATATATATATATATATATATATATATATATATATATATTTCTACAGGGAATGGTAGCATCGACATGCATAAATATCAAAAAGCATGCACTTCACTCTAGCACACACTTCTCGATAATTGCATTTCCTGGTCACGAGGGTCACACAATCAGCCTGGCTAATACATTTGTCTTGTAATCTGTTGATACAAAATGTTTCAATTATTTCACTCATTTATTTGATACAATGATGGGAAAGGATCAGTGTGTGATTAAGCAAGGGCTTACATCCACATTAGTGACAGTGACCTGCCAAATCGTGAGACAGTCGAGACGAAGTGAATGGATGCTGGTGCTTCTGCACTCTCGTGTTACACCTCGTCACAAGATAACGGGACCAGGTATATCAAGTCTAGTTAGCAGCATAAACTCTCGGACGCATGCTTTGTTTGGCGACCAGATTTTGCTTTTTTGGTTTTACCTTTTTACCCTTAGTGCAGCCTCATCCCAATGGAAGGACAAACAAGTTGGCTGGAATATGGAATGTCGAGATTATAAATAGGCGGCCTTTACACATTCTTACCTTCTGATGAGCATTGAGCCATCAATATGCAACAAGTTTGGAGGATCTACCTGTTCTCCGTGTCTTTATGGAGAGCAGGTAGTCTAGTCATAAAACATGTCTATAAAAGTGTTCTATCCAGAAAACAGCGTAACAACAATTTAGTATTCAATTATAGACATTATATCTTTATTTTTATTTATTTGTTTGACAAATACTGTCAGCCTTGTATAGGCTGTGACAGTAAGTGAGACATAATGTGCACCTGTGTACTTTTCAGTACAGCCCTTTTCCTTGGCAACAATCTACTCTTCAATAACCAAACTGTCAAGTAGTTTTTTCGGTGATGTAGGTATGCTGGATATATACAGTGTCTTCATAGCCTTAAATCATAGCATTTCCTGCAGTTGAAGGCTTAAGCTGCAATGCTGCAATGCACATGATGTGTCAGCTTCCAAACCTCTGTGCGTAAGGGCTATGGAAAGGCCCAGAGTACTTGGTAAAAGACCACCATTTCAAATGGTTTATCTTCTCATCTCCTCATGCACTTAGCAAAGACAAACATCATATGTAGACTTCCAATTTCAACAATGTTCATATATATATATATATATACATATATATATATATATATATATATGTATATATGTATATATGTATATGTATATATGTATATATATACACACACATATATATATATATATGTGTTTCACACTTCTATGCAGATAGTAATTTTAAGCATGTTTACAGCCAATATTTATTATCCATAGCAATTAATGTTTTATTGTTGAATTTGTCATGGAAACTTCATGGCGTTCTTTAGTCATTCCAGATCATTGTACTATTAACCATCAGACATAATAACCCTGACTTATCAACAATTTTTCAAAGCTGTGAAGTTCCGTGGCTAGTTGTGTGATAGCCGAAAGGCCTTTCCTGAAACAATGCTGTAAAGGAGAAGGAGTGTTGTCGTCTGTCAAAAGTTATGCAGAAATATGCGAAGACAGCCTAAAATTTGAGTACTTTACTGGAAGGATATGCGAGAGATTTTGGGTGATGATTAAGGCAGCCCTGAGTTTCCCTTCAGTGCTCAGGCACCATACATGCCACCTTTCATATGGAGCTAATGTCTTACTTTTAAGATTAAGGGTGATTCCACGGCAGATCAACACGGATGACAAAATTTACATTTTAGATTCTATTGAATATTTAATTCATAATTTATGTTCATATCACTCGGTAGCACGAAAGTGAACGTGACCTCGTTGCCAAATCAATATTTTAGGAGGGAAAAAATTGCGAAATTCTTCAGTCTGGAGGAGCCTATATCATGCACAAGGCGTTCTCGAAAATTCACAAGCATGTGAAATGCAATATATTACAGCTACAAAGAATATATTTTTGTCTGTAAAACATAGACGTAAAGAAGGATTAGCTAGCACTGATTGAGGCTTCCGTGCAAAACGGCAGTGCTTTAGAATAACTGCCTAATTTGCTACAATTTTGAAAATTGCAATGTTTAAGATTTTTCATCGTCTAAACCACTCCATGTAGCCTTTTAATATTTGATAGACTGTGAGACCTTAACTTATTCAATAATTGTGCTGAGTATCGATGCTGTATCACAAATTACTATTTCACAACTCTAATCAAATGGGATGTTTTGACGAAAATGAATGCTTTTTAAAAATCAAGGTAAAAAATCTTAATTTTTTCTTGGTATCTAGTAAACAGCTGTTCACAGGCACTTGAAGAAGAATATTAAAGAACATCTTGCATTATTTTGTTTGTAATGACAACATAGGTGGTAGCAATGAGAGATTTGCCAGAATGCAGCAAGGTGCTGAGAAAAAGGGACATCAGGGTAAAAAGAATGTGCATAAGGCGCTGGCTTGCCTAAACTTGTCCACGATTGCTACAGAAAGGTAGTTTCGGCAGTTTTAGGCAGCTGGCAGCTCCAACTATGTTCCAGCTAACACTGCCCTAAGCAGCACCATCGCCACTCCCACCACCGCATCTTAGGTTATATGATGGCGTTTTTATAAAGACCAGTGTGACATTTGTAGAGGCATTTACCTGCCCTACATTATGTTACCTGTGCACATTCAGAGAGAGTTAACCGCTAATTCTGTAGCACGCATGGAAATACAAACCTTTGTTAAAAGAAGGAACAAATTATCTACGCTCTAAGCTGCGCACACATGCTTTTAAATAAAAGAGCTTGTGTAAAGGTTATGTTGACGCTTCTTTATTCCAAATTAAGCGAATGAGTATTGTACTAACCGCACTTTTATGTATATGCACTAACCATAAGGCCAAAACTGCTTTTCTGTTGCAATCATGGTCAAGTTTAGGCAAGTCAGAGCCTTATACATGTTCTTTTCACCCCGTTGTCCATTTTTTAGCACCTTGCTGCGTTCTGCCGAAACTCTCATTTCTATCACCTATACTGTCATTACAAACAAAATAACGCAACATATCTTTGATATTCTTTTTCAAGTACCTGTGAACAGCTGTTTATGAGATTTTGAGAAAACACGATATTTTTTCTTTATTTCGATTTTTATATCGCGTTCATTTTCACGAAAACTTCACATTTGAGGTGAATTATAAGAGTGATAATTTGTGATACAGCTATATTGTTGCTTACAGTTGAATAGGTTAAGGTCTCACAGTCCACCAAATTTCGAAAGGCTCCGCGGATTGGTTTAGTTCATCAAAAATCGTAGATATAGCTACTTTTGAAAGTTGTAAATTAAGCAGTTACGCTAAAACACTTCAATTTTGCACGGCTAGATGGCCCTTCTTTATGTTCATATTTTACAGACAAAAATATAATATTTGTGGCTGTAATATATTGTAATTCACATTGTTGGGAATTCGCGATAATGCCTTGTGCACTTGTGCATTAAATAGGCGCCTCCTGAATGATGAATTTCACTATTTTTTTCTTCCTAAAATATGCATTTGGCGAAGAAGCCATGTAGACTCTCATTCTACCGAGTGATACTCGCATAAAATATAAAATATTCTATGGAATTAAAAAAGTAATTTTTTTTTACCCGCGTTTATCTCTCGTGGGATCACCCAGCAGGGAGACGATGGGAACCAACACAATTTAAACATCAGTGCGTGAGACAGGTTTGTGACCAAGATTTTCCAAAAAAGAAAAAAAACTGTTTGCATTCCTGCATGCTTAGCTGCAAAATATGTCTAAATGTGTAAACGTGGTGATGTCATATCACTGCACAGCATAGATGTTAGTGATGGCCAAGGCTTTACTAGTTATCGAAATAAAGCTTTTTATTTTGCTTTAGATATTATGTGCGTCTTATAGGTATGCAGCCCTTTCCTGCAAAAATTGTTTTAAGAGAGCAAGATACCTTTTACCAACAACAGAAGCAAAACAAGTTGCCTCGGCAGCTTTTGTAAGCTAAAATAGCTTCGCTGTTCAGGGAACATACTGGTTTACCCACACAGATACTAATGCTGCCTATACTTTCTAATAAAGCACATGCCATAGCAGTTGACATCCTTGCCTAACTTCTTTCTTTTCTCATCACAAAGACATCACATACAAACCTAGAGTATCCTCGTAGTAATAAATAAGAGAACCGAAGTACACATCAGCCTCCCAATAGTTTACAAGTCTCAATTTTTCTTTTCTTCGATGCTGTCTAAAATCTTCGTCAATTTTCCTAGATGATTTAGTGTGGGAGGATCTCATAGCCTGCATAATTAGTATCTTACAGTTTCGCAATAAGCCTTTATTTTGTGCCAAATGGACAGGTATGTACATAAAAAGAAAAACTATTTTTAAAGTTGTAAATCGTATGATGACGGCGATCCATCCTCTGTTGCCGTGAGAATCATAGTCTGGGTAAAAGTGCACAGTGTCCTCTAGGAATCCTGATATCTCATATAAGAAATAGCTGCAGAATTACTTCTCCTCAACATTATTCGTTTATTAATGCTAACATAAGTACGGTACCATACAGCAGAAGACCCAAAAATATCATGTTCATGGGAAGATTTCTGTAGAAATGAGAAGAGAGAGTTGCAACTAATAAATAGATCTGTTATCATAGCTGTCTTACATGCTTTCACAAAATGACAAGTTACATAATTGTGTTAAGCTGTGCTCGCAATTTAAGCATTTCGATTGAGATAAGACATGATTCAGTACCATTATTGCCCTAACCTCTCGGATGGTGAAATCTAGTATAGCCCACTACTGAGCCCTAGATCAACAAAACTGTGCTTGATAGGTGATACATGGTCAAATTACAAAACTTGCAAGTTGGTGTGTCACCTGAATGCAAGCTCCACCAGCACTTGGCTGAATTCTGTATACTAAGTGCAAAGTCAAGGTCAATGGCTTCAGGACTGGCTTAGGCTAGCTTGAGCTTGAACCAGAAAGATGTATTCCAAGGCAAAGGAGACGTCGCTCTTTCATTTTTAGCATGACTGGTGCGTTGTTTCACGTGTAAGCACAAACTGAGTTTCGAAGACTGACCTTACTTTTCCTTTTCTTAATTGTTAGTAAC
This sequence comes from Dermacentor variabilis, assembly GCF_050947875.1. NCBI lineage: Eukaryota > Metazoa > Arthropoda > Arachnida > Ixodida > Ixodidae > Dermacentor > Dermacentor variabilis. The sequence goes on from NC_134575.1 coordinate 118,555,408, forward strand.
ATGAATGCAGCAGGATTTTCGTATAGATAGTTGGGGACCAACAGTCTTTGCATATTCAGTCAGTACATCAAGACCATTTTGCAGCCGTTTACAATGCATATCAAGATTACCATACGTTGATCAAATCGTCATGTCATCAGCATAGATCAAGAACTCAATGCCTTTGATGTCTTATAGCGTCCATGCAGGACGAATGATGAATAGCTAGGGGGCCAGCACATAGTCATGTGGCACACCGTGGTTTCAAGTACAGCTAGGATTCAATATGAAAACAATTTACACGCATAGTAATTATTCTCAGACACAAAAATATGAGTACCACTTTTGTTACCTGCTGTGGTAGACAAAAGTCTTCGATGTTTCAAAAATTACCTAGATTATGTTCCGGAATATTGTATGCATTGATTGTATTAGTTGCCACCACCGTCTACAACTAGTGACTGGGAGGGGAGATAAGCAGGACACCATCTGGCAGGACAGACAGGCCATCCTCTATGCCTAGGTGAAATCTGAATCCAATCTACGCTGCTGGATACATTTAATTGTTAGGCTCAAGCTCCCATGTTCTTTAAAGTACATACATAGTCATCATTACCTTAATTAACCAATTTATATCTGCTGCAGGATCGAAAGCTTCAGCCATATCCTTGCCTTGCATTAGCTAACTCCATTCTATATCAGTGAATCAGCCTATCTCGAATAACACCTCGCAATCCTCTGCTGCACATTACTGCCCTCCTTTCCTCTAGCACCCATTTGGTACCCTTATAGACTATCAGTTAACTGTTTTGCATGTTATATTATATGATAACTGATAATTTGTAGTATCGTCTATTCCTTGCTATTATACAGGATATCATAGGCCATGCTGCACATAAAATTATCCTGTTCAGTAGCAAGTATTATCAGTTCAAATGTGGTAATGTCGAAAGGACAGAGTGAATAGCACCAACAGATGGAAATCAAGTGATGGCTGACTGGCTGTGAAATGAGATGCATGCGGTGGCTAACCCACATTTTTAACAGAAAATTTGCCACATGTATTGCGATTGCAAGCCAATCTTAGAATTTCATTATAGGAGTTTGCGAATATTTAAAATTTCGTATATGAATCAAATAGTCCTTGCTGTTCAATTCGTATTCGATTCGAGAATTCACTATTTGAAGTTGTCGAATAGTTCATTTGTTTTGTTTAAATACTATAAGGGACAACAACAGTTCTTGCAGTCTAGGAGGAGGAAGACTGAGATAAATGGAGAATCATTGAATGATTATGGTGCAGGATAACTGTGGTCGTTGCAAGGATGATCCATTTTCTAAAAAAAACGATATGCAGGAGGTAATTTACATGCTATACCTGAGTAACCATGTTCTGCCTTAGAAACACTTTGCATTTGCTTTTTCTAATTAGACTAAAGCGGTTTATTGTTTGATCAATCTCGCCATATGGTTCTATTCCTTCAAAACGATATGTAGAGCTGCAGTATGGCCCTTAGCTCCTTCACTGAGCTCTATGCTCCACTATACTACATGTGTCTGGGACGTGCTGTTCACTTTTTTTTATTTCTGTCATGGTCATCGCGCACCAGATATAATTGTACTTTCCTTTGCTTCTCATTTAAAGCTTCCTAGTTGACTTGACATCTAGCTGTCAATGGCAGTACACGTATCTAATATGGCCAACAAGTCGCTTTTTCCTGAACAGACTCCACAGCATCTTTCATTACGCTATTTCAGAAATTGGCAATATTGAATAATTGATTCGATATTCACATGTAATTTTTCTTGTCTATTGCTATCGATAGAATGAGAAAATTTCACTATTCATGCATGCCTATTCAATATTAATACAGCAACAATAAAAAGATTAGGTTTCAGTGCATGAGAACAATGTCATTTATCATTGCCGAATGGCACTTGCGTACTATGTGCGTAACTTTTCCACTTATAAGCAAGAAAGGTGCAAAAAGACTGCTTGGAGGCACGGGACAGCTGGCGAGGTGAAGTTTGCTGGACGTCATGTCACGCTATGGGGGCCCCGAGATGGTAGTGGGAGGTAGTGGCAGGTGGAGGCACAGCGGTGGTGTAGAGGTAGAGTACCGGCCTCGCGTGCAAGAGGGCCGTGGTTCGAATCCCGGTGCCGCGCAATTTTCCACCGGATTAGAAAAAATCCGCATGTTGATGAAACTACATAAAAAGGCCTGGAGTGTGGCCTGATACCGGTCAACAGAACAGGTAACGCTCTCCTTCACCAGAGCAGGATTGCCCACCCGGGTGCAGTACTTGGCTACAACCTCCTATATGAATACAACAATCAAACCCCGGCCCTCAGTCCCCAGCGGCTGTGAAGCAAATGACCAAGGCGGCGGCCAGACCTGTGACGCAACAGAGGGTGCTAAGAATACCTGGGTCCGAACAGGCTGCCATTGGAATCTAAACCTGGCAACGTTTAACGCTAGAACTTTATCTAGTGAGGCGAGTCTAGCAATGCTATTGGAGGAATTATAGGGCACAAAATGGTATATAATAGGGCTCAGTGAAGTTAGGAGGACAAAATAAGCATATATAGGACTAAAAAGTGGGCACGTCCTGTGTTGCCGCAGCTTACTAGAGACACGAAAACTAGGAGTCGGATTCATGATCAATAAGGATATAGCTGGTAAAAGCAGGAATTCGATAGCATTAACAAGAGGGTGGCAAGTCTTGTTGTGAGACTTAACAAGAGGTACAAATTGAAGGTCGTATATGTCTAAGCCCCTACATCCAGTCAATATGACCAGGAAGTCGAAAGCTTCTATGAAAACGTGGAATCGCCGATGGGTAAAGTCAAGAAAAAATACACTATACCGATGGGCAGCTTCAATGCCAAGGTAGGCAAGAAGCAGGCTGGAGACAAATCAGTGGGGGAACATGGCACAGACTCTAGGAATAGTAGGGGAGAGTTATTAGTGGAATTCGCGGAACAGAATAATATGCGTATAATGAATACCTTCTTTCGCAAGCGGAAGTGCCGAAAGTGGGCGTGGAGGAGCCCGAATAGCGAGACTAGAAAGGAAGTAGACTTTATACTTTGCGCTAACCCTGACATCACACAAGATGTGGATGTGCTCGGCAAGGTGCGCTGCAGTGACCATAGCAGGGTAAGAACTTGAATGACCTTGACTTGAGGAGGGAAAGGAAGAAACAGGTACATAAGAAGCCGATCATTGAGTTAGTGGTAAGAGGAAAAATAGAGTTCCCGATCAAGCTACAGAACAGGTATTCGGCTTTAACTCAGGAAGATGACCTTAGTATTCAAGCAATCAACGACAATCTTATGAACATCATTAAGAAGTGTGCAGTAGAAGTCAGTGGCAACTCCGTTAGGCAGGATACCAGTAAGCTATCGCAGGAGACAAAAAATCTAATCAAGAAACACCAATGTATGAACGCCTCTAACCCCACAGCTATAATCGAACTGGCAGAGCCTTCCAAGTTAATCAACAAGCGTAAGACAGCTGAAATAAGGAAGTAAAATATGGATAGAATTGAACATGCTCTCAGGAACCTAGGAAGACTAAAAGCAGTGAAAAAAACAACTAGGAATAGGCGAGAACCAAATGTACGCATTAAGAGACAAAGCCGGCAATATCATTACTAATATGAATGACATAGTTCAAGTGGCTGAGGAGTTGTCTAGAAATTTATACAGTACCAGTGGCATCCACGACGCTAATGGAAGCGAAAATAGTCTAGAGAAATTTGAAATCTCGCATGTAACGCCAGAAGAAGTAAAGAAAGCCTTGGGAGCTATGCAAAGGGGATGGCAGCTGGGGGGGATCAGGTAACAGCAGATTTGTTGAACGGTGGTGGGCAGATTGTTCTAGAAAAACTGGCCAATCTCTATACGCAATGCCTCATGACCTCGAGTGTACCGGAACCTTGCAAGAACGCTAACATAATCCTATCAATCAGAAAGGAGACGCCAAAGACTTGAAAAAATATAGACCGATCAGCTTACTGTTCATTGCCTACAAAGTATTTGCTAAGGTAACCGCAAATAGAATCAGGAACACCTTAGACTTCTGTCAACCAAAGGACCAGGCAGGATTCCTTAAAGGCTACTGAACAATGGACCATATTCACACCATCAATCAAGTGTTAGAGAAATGTGCGGAAAATAACCAACCTTTATATATAGCTTTCATTGATTACGAGAAAGCGTTTGATACAGTCGAAACCTCAGGAGTCATGGAGGCATTACGGAATCAGGGTGTAGACGAGCCCTATGTAAACATACTGAAGATATCTAAAGCGGCTCCACAGCTACCGTAGTCCTCCATAAAGAAAGCAGCAAAATCCCAATAAAGAAAGGCGTCAGGCAGGGAGATACGATCTCTCCAATGCTATTCACAGCCTGTTTACAGGAGGTATTCAGAGACCTGGATTGGGAAGAATTGGGGATAAAAGTTAATGGAGAATGCCTTAGTAACTTGCGATTCGCTGATGATATTGCCTTGCTTAGTAACTCAGGTGACCAACTGCAATGCATGATCACTGATCTGTAGAGGCAAAGCCGAAGGGTAGGTCTAAAAATTAATCTGCAGAAAACTAAAATAATGTTTAACAGTCTCGGAAGAGAACAGTAGTTTACAAGAGGTAGTGAGGCACTGGAAGTGGTAAGGGAATACATCTACTTAGGGCAGGTAGTGCCCGCGGATCCGGTTCATGAGACTGAAATAATCAGAAGAATAAGTATGGGCTGGGGTGCGTTTGGCAGACATTTCCAGATTATGAACAGCAGATTGCCATTATCCCTCAAGAGAAAGTGTATAACAGCTGTGCCTTACCACTACTCAAGTACGGGGTAGAAACCTGGAGGCTTACGAAAAGGGTTCTACTTAAATTGAGGACGAGGCAACGAGCTATGGAAAGAAGAATGATGGGTGTAATGTTAAGGGATAAGAAAAGAGCAAATTGGTTGAGGGAACAAACGCGAGTTTTTGACATCTTAGTTGAAATCAAGAAAAAGAAATGGGCATTTGGCAGGAGATCTAATGAGGAGGGAAGATAACCGATGGTCATTCAGGGTTACGGACCGGATTCCAAGGGAAGGGAAGCGTAGCAAGGGCGGCAGAAAGTTAGGTGCGCGGGTGAGATTAAGAAGTTTGCAGGAACATGTCCATAATTAGGGCATGACCGGGGTAGTTGGAGAAGCATGGGAGAGGCCTTTGCCCTGCAGGGGGCGTAACGAGGCTGATGATGATGATTATGATTATTATGATGATGATAATGGTAGTGATGTCTACCGGCCAGCTCGGGTATGAAATTGGTGATGTGCTATTTTTTTCTCCGCAATGGCTCTGACGAAGTCACATAGGAGCGCTGCGCCAAGAAAGCTGCAGCAGACAGAGCTCACAGTACTTTGCACAAAGGGAGTGACAGTTTGTAAGGAGTTGAAGGATACATCTTAATTTTGATACATGATGCTATCTTGCCATACACGCTATTATCTGAAAGTTTCACATATTTACTAAGGGTTCCTTGAAATGGTCAGTTCTTTTTATATATGCTGTAATTTGTGTGTAAAAAGGCACGGACTGTTTTCGTTCGTCGGATGAATAAAAACACTTTTTATTGATTCACTATTTCTGTGCTTTGACTATAGCACACGAGCCGTAGGAACTTTAAGTGTTTCACTGACGTGTGTAAATTTTGATATGACTAATATTGCACTGCACAGCACTTCCTTTGTTTCAAGCAGCTATGCACAGACATCTGTGCAAAGAGAGAATGAGTGTTTGCATTCACCGTCGGCGCTCAGCGTTGCCTATGTAATAATTAAATTTACTAAAACCTTAGCTACTTATGCTGCAAGATTTATGGCAACGCTTGCGTAGTCTTGTGAGGTTTTACGGAGTTGCAACGACATCACCTGGTCTCCCTGAAAAAGACACATTGAGATGCAAACTTGTGCAGAGTGGCACAAAATGTTTTCACATCACATTATTCGCAAAAGCGCCGCGTGCGCGCTCATGCCATTTTATACAGCCCTACATCCGCCGCTGTTCGACAAATTTGTAACGATATCACACGATATGACCGAATTCAGCGCTTTGAGACTGAATCTTGAGCGGAGGTAGCAATTCGTTACATTCACCTTAAGCGCAAGCCCACTGTGGAGTGATTCGATCGACTCCACGATATGTTTGCTTCCGTCGATGGCTTTACCTCAACGCTTGGGCAGTGTGGTGAAGTCCGACAAGTTTGTCACGCCGTCGCACGATATGACCGAATTTAGCGATTTCAGAGTGAATCTTGAGCGGAGCTGCAGCAAGTGGTTACATTCACCTTAAGAACAAGCGCAATGTGCAGTCATTGATTTGATTGCACGACGTGTTTGCTTCTGTCGAGTGCTTTACCTCAACACCTGGGCAGTGCGGCGAAGTCTGACAAATTTGTAACTATGTCAGGATATGACCAACTTTAGCGCTTCGAGACTGAATCATGAGCGGAGCGGCAGCAAATGGTTACTTAAGCACAAACGCACTGTGGAGTCATTTGTTCGATTCCGTGACGTGTTGCTTCTGTCGTGTGCTTTACCTCGACGCTTGCGCAGTGCGGTGAAGTTTGACAAGTTTGTAACGTTGTCGCACGATATGACCGAATTTCACGCTTTGAGACTGAATCTTGAGCGGAACGGCAGCAAATGGTTACATTCACCTTAAGCACACGCGCACTGCGCACGTTTTCATTTGATTTCATGATGCGTTACTTCATACGCGGGCTTTAACAAAATGCTTGTGTAGGGCTGTGAAGCTTCATGAAATTCTAATAAGATCACATGGTCTGATAGAATTTCATGCACTAAAACTTTTAATTATGTGTGGAGAGGCAATGGAACTTTATACTGAGCTCGCAGTTTCACAGGCATAGGCATTTTTTTTAGATCAATGATAATGCTGGTGCAGGTTTCTTTTGATTGCAGCCTTTACAGCGTGAATGGTAGTCATGCTGTGAACCGGGCGGCGGCAGTCATCGGGCATAGCCGGCGCTTTAGCGAATGTTTAATTATGCTTTTGTAAACTGAGCCTGTACGCTCGCGTTTACGGTTCACATAAGACTTCACTGTGATTCTGTGACAAGAAAAGCATTTAGCATGCGCGAGCGTTGAAGAGCCGTCAACGATGAGTGACCTAGATAGAACGTAATCTATCATGTGCATTGGTGCGGTGCATCGTACGTAGCTGACCGAGCATTGGATATGCAAAGCGGGTAGCGCGTTCGCGGAACTTTCGCTTTAACACCGCTTCTTGCAGAACCGGCGCGTAGTGATAAACAAATGAAATACTCAAACCAGCGGTAACACCCACATTGTTCAGGTACGAAAGAAATGCGGGCAAGCATTGCAAGTCAATCCCATCCACATATGTGCTAGCGTATCGTAGTGCTCGTGAGTTCGCGTCTCTTCTGCGCTTCATTTGAATTTCAAGCGTGAACATCGCTTCTTAATGCTTTTCAACAATGATCAGTCTGCCGGTGCGCTTACGATGAATTTTACAATGTTTGTAGCTAAACAAGTACGGCTGCTTTCGGCTTGCTATAACTGTTCCGCGTCGGAATGGAGAAGTAGCGCGTTTTGAAAACAGCATTTCTAGTGCGGGATTTAGTATTGTGTCCGAGAAAATGCGCAGTTATTATGTAATAACGAATAGTTCATTGCTGCTCCCAAACAATGAATGCACCGTGCCGCCACCGCAAACTAGCATCCATGTTACGCGCGTTGGGTTTTCGCAATGAAATTCGCGCCGATGTGTGGTGTGAGAGAAGTCCCGGTACTCAGTTTAGTAGGAAACAATATCTTGCTGATGGCTGAGCTCTTTCATAGTATGGGGTATGCCGCCCCAGATAGTGCAACGTGTTCAGCTCTTAGTATCCGTAACCGGAGAACATCGAGGCAGTTCGCCCTAGACGTGGATGCACTCTGCCGCTGTTTTTTCGCCATCACCATGGAACCGAGTAATCCTTCGTTGAACCGTTTTCTTCTGTATCAAGCCACTCCCTTCTGCCCACAGTGGCACCATTTCATACAACATGATGCAGCAACTTATTTCTCTGTTCTGCTTGCACTCTGCGCCCTGTCATGTCTTTCCCAGTGAAAGCTACATTATTTATGCACTAGGCATGCTTGAAATTAGTTTAGCTCTACTGAAACTTTGCTCGAGGAAAGTGGTATCGTGACTGTTCTATCACCATTCTTCCACTTCGCACTCTGCCATTTATTGAGAAAGTGTGACATCTGATTTAGTGTGAACAAATTTTAATGAAGGAGTTTTTAATACATTGATCAATTAACAAAACGTTGCTCCGCCAAGCTTGAGCATGCTAAGCTTTGTGTGCCAGTAGAGTCAGCTTGATTGCTTCCCAGCTCATAATACCGACATACACGATTTTCAGACAGGTGAAAGGTTGGACTTAAGGAACATGATGGTGTCACATCTAGTTGCTTGACACATTAAGAGCTTGCATGACATACACACAGGTGGAACAGTAGCATGACATAATATGAGCATGACATATTGACGCATAATATAAACAGCTGCAAGGACCCACTAATTGGATTTTACAGGGGCAATGTTAGTTTATTACTTTGAATGTGATAGCATTATAGGTGAAGTTCAAACACTTTGAAGGATCTAGCAGAAAATGTAGCCTAATCCCAAAGGCAGTGCAGTCTAACACAGCATCTCAAAGTACTAGCTGTCAAGGGGGAAGAATGCGACAAAATAGCACGTTTTGCAGGCGCCAGATGTTTCAAAGAGTGATTTTATTGCAAGAGCAGTATATGTGCGATTATGGGTTAATGGTTAGAACATTGGACCGCTGTGCTGGAAGACAGATTAAATCCGGCCATGTCACACACTCTTTTATAGCCTTATGGCTGTACTTCACCCACTTTGGAGGGGGGTTGAGTTTGTACGATTATGTCAGAGTGTGCACGAAATCGCAAGTTTGTGAGAGGTACAAGTTATAGGAAGGTCACTGTAAGGTCGCTTGATTGTTCGTGTTCTTAAGTGTCGCGAGTCGCCCACGTGCTTTGTGTATAGAGAGAGGAGTCACTCCCCCCATCCCATGCCAACGGGGCAACCGTCTCTGCGTTAGGAGGGTTCACAGGGACCGTGTGGTGTCGGGTGACGCGTCGCGGCCGGAACCAGGGGGGGGGGGGGGAGGCGAGGTGCGGATTCTTGGAAGTCAGTATTATGCGCACGGAGTTGGCAGTCCGCCGACGGTCACACGAGTCCACACAGACCAGCCTTGAAGGGGACTGCTGTACGCGGTATTGTGGTTCTGGCTCCCGAGTACTTGGCTAATTGGAGGCGCCGCCGAGGTTAAGAAGGGCTTAGCAACCTTGACCATGTGCTACATATACGGAGCGGGGATCTATTCTTCTGCGCGTCCGAAACGCAATCGGTGGCCTTGGAGGCTGGGTGCAGAGAAAGCCTGTGTGGTGTAAAACGACAGCTTACAGTGTGCGCCGTAGAGATCGGTGAGCATGAGAGGAGCGCATTCGGACGGCGGCGTCTTGTAAACACGCACTCGGAGAACTTTTTCTTGTAGACAATAAGTTTGAAGGACAAAGACGGCGATCAATCTCCCAAGCGGACAAACCCTGAGTGCAGCTGCAGTAGGTAATGTCGATGCCCCTGCTTCCGAGACATTTGCAGCCTAGAGACGTCCTCAGGGTTTCAGGCGGCCTAGCGATAACTTGTTCGGGCCTGGCGTGTTTTGCCGAGGCCGTCACTGACTACGTAGAAATGAGAGGGCAACAGAGTTTTAGGGAAGAAGGAAAAGAGCTTTGTTTTCCAATATGTTTACTTTTAAGAGTAAGTCCATCCCTTTGGGTTGTGGCTTAACAAACGCTTGACTCTCATTGGTAACTGAACTTGTGGGACGGGCCCACGGCCCTACCGCCTTTTTTTCTTTGTATATTTGGGCTACAAAAATTGGGACGACATGCTGTCCCTCAGACTTGGCTGAAATCAGGATTGGTGATAGATCAGTGAGGCTTCGTACCATGTGCGTTAGACTTGGCTGAAATCAGGATTGCTGATAGATCAGTGAGCCTGCGTACTATGTACGTTAAAACGAGTCTGGGCTCTAACAGTCATTGAGACAGTCGAAGAGTGAGACTTTGTTTCTCAATTGTTCAAGTTTGTAATGTATTTGTTTTAGCTGCCATGCATACAGAAAAGTTTACTTATAAACACTTCTTGTACATCTGATCTCCATCGCTTCCCGTCTGCGTTTGATCAACAACTGCCGATCATCGTCCGAGAAGCTTCAAGTTCCAACGGGGAAGCGAGAACCGAACGAAACTTTACTGTCACTTTGTTAAATGATTGTGTGCAAGATTACACATGCATATAGGTGTCAGAATCATCAGATCTTATAGCACACTTAGACAGTTAGTAGTGCTGTGTTCTAGCCTAGTTTCGTTAATTTACTAACACTCAATGGCTGCAGAAACATTAGCACATGCAAAGAATCCTCGAAACAGAATTCTTTGACACTATGCATATGACCTGGTAATTGACGTGAGCTTCGTGCAGCTCGGTACGGGGGAAAAGGGGTGGGTCAAGTGCATAGCTTCACTGCAGCATATTAGGATGTTTAGTGGGGCAGTCATTGAATAAATTTTTGCTCTACGTGTATCTTTAGTGTGCTCTGTCAACTCTGAAATCCCAAAGCAAGAAGTGTGTAGTATCATTCGCATGAATATTTACATTGCTTTCTTGGTGCAGAGAAAAGTCACTACAAGCCACACGGGTTCACTTTTTGGTGGAAGCATTAAAGTACCTAGAGCAGCTACTTGTGACCTGAGGCATCCAAACAACAAGGTGATATGAATATCAATGTGGCAAAGCATGCTGTGTAATTCATAGTTTTTATTGGTGAGCTTAGCCTGCAGCGAAATTATAAAAAGCCATAAATTCCTGGTAGCTTAATAATGAAATGCTTAAGTTGTGCATGTTTACGTGCTTTCTCCACACCATACTTAATTTGTAGGTTCTCCTCTGCATATTAAATAAAACGAATGAGCTTTCACGTTGCTACTTATTTAACTGAAATTGGTTGCATGCTCAAAAGTGTTATAGCTTAGCGGAAGTCGGTATGTGAACAAGGCATGGAAACATTTATTTAGGTGCTTTGGTTGAGTGCTCCACACCATGTGTTACCAGTTAGTGTAACTTGGACTTATTTTTATCCGTCAGATATGTCACACCTTTTCATACCAATTTCATGTAGTCAAGCAGGCTACATTTATAGAACTTTTTTAATGATCATATAGATTTCTCTGCTGCAATAAAGTAACATTTACATGGGCTACATTGTCATGCACCACAAAAATGTGCTGCATTCTTTCAGGCAAACAAAATAGGAATAACTTTGAATTAATATTGAGGCCGTTTTGAGGTAACATTCAAATGACCTTTTCTAGGTGTTAACTGAAAATCCATGTAGTAAGCACAAGTCTTGAAGCGCAATGTCTGTGGGATACCCAGAAAATGTTCTAGAAAAAATGGATGTATAGTGCATGCAGAAATGTGATCTGGATGACTGGATCGTGTTACATTTCTTTAAAGTATGTTAAGATTCAGTACAGGGGCCCAATATTTGATCACCCATGCAACAGTGAAAGACTATCGAACAGTACATGTGTGTTGTGCTTTTCAAGCGAGTTCATTGCAAAACAGTGCAATCTGGACTTGAGTGTTGGGTTGTTATAGAGTGCTGGTCTTTAGCATGCGTTTTTTAATGTTATCGACTCTGTTCGTTTGTGTTCATGGGCAATAAAAATTGTAGGCAAAGCTATACCTTGTATCAAATTTGACAGTTACAAGTACCTGATCAAAGAGTATTTAAAGAGGCTCGCCGAGAACCTAATTGGCACCTACTTAACGTGGTTACTGAACAAAACAAACGGTTGTGTGTAAACTAGTTTGTTCTTGAACACGGAAGCAAAGATGTGCTCCATAGCTGGTACAAAATACTCCTAAGTAAACATGCCAAGGCCCTCAAGGTGGTGCACAATCATCTTGTGTGTTTCCCATCGACTATGCAGTGCAAGTTGGAATCCATCCAAAAGACACACAGTACAGAAAAACAAAGGAAATAAAAGTCCAGTCTATATCTTTTTTTGTGCTGTATGCTTTTCTTGTCTCGTTTTTTCGCTCGCTATGTCAAAGGGAAGTAATTTTCCAGATTTCCTAGCAGGTGACTATTGTGCATATGGAAAAAAATTGTAAAAAAGGTATAGCTTATATGCTGCACTGGCCTGTGGCATATACAGTGCCATCTTTGCAATCAAGTAAATATGTATAATCAATCTTTCATTGGCAGGACCATTACAGCAAGCTATACAAATCTGATTTTCTATCTTAGACAATAGTGTAATATTTAGATAAAGGTACACACGCTCGTGATGAATTGATTGGAGTGTGAATGCACGCAGCTGGTACATCTAGTGCACCTGTACAAGAGAGGAAAAAAGCACAGGGGAAGTAGGAAGGATTAAATAGCATCTGCAGCTTGTACTCTGACATGAACAAGTCACTGTGACAACCTGAGTACTGCTGCTTACCATTTTTCTTAGCGTGCTGGTACGCGCGCACAAGTGCCTGTCTTGCATAAAGCTGCCTAGCACAGCTTCATGACAAGAGTCTTCTCTATCCGCCTCCCGAGAACGCTTTCTGTAGTGGTTAGGCTCCGTGGAGAGATTTGCGGCTACAGGAAGGCAATGTAGGTAATGTCAGTACAGATTTTGGTTACTAAAGCTGTACCAGACCGACGGCAAGCAAATTTTGTAACACTGTTGAATATCCGAAATACTTGCGACTATTTAGAAGCAGATTCATCAGGTTTTCAAATTGAATAATGCAAAGTGAACCTGCCCCCATTAAAGCTTCAACCACAAGAAACACGTTCCTGACGGATTGTCGATGCCAGCTGGTATCGTCAAGAACGAAGAGATGCGGGGGGTGATGCTCTAGGTGCTGAATTGTGCCCCCGTCAAATCATATAGCCGGCCAAAAATATGTTGGAGACTTGTCCCTTGTGGTTAAACCTTAGCAATCCCGATGCCGCAGGCAACCATAAAGCAGTTTCAGAGCTACCAGTGGATGTAAGTTAATGCATTGATAATGAGAAAATAAACCTCTTAACACAATTGAAGTGTACAGGCAAATTGCCACCGGTGGTCTGGAACAGAAAAAAAGTTTCACATCCGCGGTTTGTGTCAGTGATTACTGGTGACTTCTGGCTACTCTGAAACCCTATTATAACAAACCGGCCTATGCCCTAAAATAGTTCATTATATTAGGTAATTCTTTAAATGCAAACGCGCCTATTACGAAAGGAAACAAACTTTTGTATTGTGTTTATTCTACACGAATTTATTGTTTTCAGTGGAAAAATAGGTGAGAGTTAGCTGCCTGTTTTGTAAGCAAAACCACGCATAGTAGACAGAAATCTTTACTTTAGCCTTAAACAGCTTGCCAGTCACTAAAAATAGCGACTCCATAGGGTCTTGCTTGAAGTACACTACCGGTATCTTTCCGAGTATTCTCACATTTAGGCACATAAAAAAGGTATGAAAAAAATGCCTGTGTTACAAGCGAGATTTTTATGAGTATCAGTCAGCAAGTTTTGTGTGTGTGGAATATACCGGATAATTTGCTTCATGCAGATTTGCTATAGTCAGGTTTGTCTAACGCTGTACAAAGAGAAACATGATATGTGCTGCAAGTGTCGATGTTTTCCTTGGCAGCAGCCAAGCACGACTTGGAGCACACAATTACTTCTTTATTCAATGTACACCTACTAAAGGGCCAACGAATGCCCTGTTAAAGCTTTTTTGAACAATATGCGCAATAAATGTCCAGTACTATTTCGCCCTACAGCGTTTGCCTGCATACAGAATGCAACTCGTAAATACAGTATTTTGGTCGCACATGATGAGGGAGCTTGCGAGTGGAAAATCTTCCATGTTGCCTTTTCTGTATGCATTTCAGCAAATGTGTGTGCAGCCTACTCTGATTAAGGCTTAAATTTTCTGGTCTCCTATCTGATGCTGAATAATACATATTTGCAATTGCAAACAAGCCACACTGAAGCATGTTGCACAGGTTTTGTGCCCCTTTAGTGCAAAGTTTAGGACGTGACAGATTTGCCTGATAGCATCAGAAGGAGTATCTTGGTCAACTGAGTCATATATAAAGACTGTCTTTTCATCAGCGTCAACATTGGTTACCGTAAGCCAGTGATCGAGGTTTCGGACGTGCAAGATTTGAATAAAACGGCTTTTTTTACATCAATATGTAGTAAACGGTGGCCAAGTAGCACATCTTGAAAGCCATCCGAATCAGGAAATTTTTCATGAATCAAATATTTTGCTACGTTAATCACGCTGTCTGATATAGAGGTGCCCTGCAGTAAAGCATTTAAATCGGCATCTGAAAGAGTGTTGCGTTTGCAGACATTTAACCTCTCTGCTGTCATCATTGCAAAGCTTGCCATTTCCTTTTGCGATGGAAGAAACTTGCGCTTAACAGCTTTTACTTTCTTTGGCCGTCCTCTTCTTGCTTTCAACAAAGGTACAACGAGTTTTGTACTATTCGAATGCCTGCGACTGCTTTTAGCAGCCATTTGGGGTAATGGAGCGGGTGTACCTTGTAAGCTAACTTTAACTTGATTACCAAGACAGGTGGTTAAATTCCTGAAGAATGCCTCACATGATGCAAGTTTTTCCATTAGCTCCTTCTCAGCTCAATTAGATTATACATTAGCCGCAGTCTTCCACATTTCACAAAGCCTCCTTTAGGTGTAAGAATACTTTTCTTGAGCAGTGTCCAGCTTCACAGATGACGGCAGCTGAATGCTGCTTGTCACCACTAGTGTGGCACTTGAGGCCACTCAGGAAATAATAATTACACCACCTGTCCACTATGCATGCTTGGTCAAAAAGATCTTGGTGCGCAAAATGGCGAGCTGCTGTAATGTGTGCACAAGGCAAACTGCAGTGATTATAAAAAGCACACATACAACGCGTCAGGCATAATGAAGTACTGCACTCGGAACTTGGTGTAGCCACTACGTAAGTATTAGCAGTGGAAGTAACCAGGTAACCTACTCCTTTGGTAACCTGCTAAGTACTTTACTTGTGGCCTCAGAAGTGCAATTACGGGCCAAGTCTAGTTCAAATGGCCCACTGTCGTTATTTACATTTAGGTTCAGCTTCATTTTCATTAACATGGAAAATTTTAGAGATAAGAAATCCTTCTGAATATAACCTACTAAGGCTTCTATGGCTTTAACCAAATGCATGCTTGAAGTTAGATAACTTTCAATCTTTTGATTGCGACACTCAATGCGATTACTCGTGTTATTACCAAATGTAGGATTTGCCGATATGCCTGTATCCACATTTCTTTACATGAGTGCCAGTTCTGCATGTAATAAGAAATAAAATCTTTAGAAGCCATAGCTTCGAGCTCAGCAAGCCTAAGTAATCCTGCACAGTGAAGGAATAAACTATTTTTTTAACAGAGGAAGTAACAGATCACACTGCAGTCTACCTTTCTCAATCACCTTTTGCTGAAAGCATCGCAGCACAGGCCATGTACACAACAAAATTTCAGAATTTGAATGAATCTTGGTCAAAATGCGTAGCTCTTTCATGTCTTTATCTATCATGACTACTCTGCAAGCAGACGCAATGAACGGGTTAAAATCTGCAAACTTGGAGAACATAGCCGGCACAATTTCAATCGTTCCATTTTGCAAAAAGCATAACACGCAGGTCTCGCACGACCTCGATCATCTTCAACTAATATAGAGCACAAGATATAGCCATTTATATTTACTTTATATCTTCTGTCAATAAATAAAATCTCTGGATACGTTTTCAAAATCTCACCCATGTGCGTTGTGTCAAGTAGCGCAAATTGCAGGTTATTACTTTCTTTTCATAGTGAATGACCCAGTCTGGATTACTCGCTAACAAGGTGTCTATTTTTTCTAAAACAATTTCTCCCTGAGCCTGCTCGTTGCGAATCGGAATAGAAAACCTTTGATTGTAATTCTTAACATCTTTCGTAGTTAATTTCTTACCCGTTTTCTGTTGGACCAAATCTTTAAAATACTTTAGGTAAATGTTACATTTGGCAAAATCAAAGAATTCTGCCATAAGTCATAATACTTCATGGCGTGATTATGCTTAGTTTACAGCTTGGTTATTTTGTAGTGAAGAGTAGGTGATTTGCATAGGCTTAGCGAAACTGTCATTTCACAACAAGTACCACTGTGTGCTTGCTTGGGTCACTTTCCTGTGCCTCTTGGTTTTAAAGCACGACCATGAACACAGCTATATGAAATCCTAATATGCTCAAAACTCTTTAGATTCTGTTGCAAATGGACTTCTGTGAGACCTATTTATTGTGACTATGTGCTTGCCCTCCCTGCATCATTCACCAAAGCTTTTCCTAAAAGAAATGACATTATCAAATGTTCCATTTAAATAAACTTTGCTGCCTCCACCACGCATTAGATTGATAGTGTTAGGAACTTTGGTTGTATTAGCCTCAGCTCCTTCACGAACAGCCTGGGCATCAAAGCTGGCAGGCCTGCAGCTGGATGTCAAAGCAGCCTCACAACACCTACGTCGCGTGGAAGCACTACACGCAGCTTCGTTAAGGTCACCAGCCTCTGTGCCAAGATTGCTCGTCATTTGCCCTCCATCTTGCATTGTTTTTGACTACAGCATTTGCAGACAGTGACCTCACTTGGAACACCATTTATTGCAGGTCTGCACTCAGCTATAGCAGCTACAAAGCAGTCTTTATTCTGCCTGCCCACACGCTGCACCTTGCCAAAACTATCACAAATGGCATCATGAGAGGCACCGGCTTGTCGTTCAAGCTTGCTACCAGAGACAGCAGAAGAAGCAGAATCACACTTTCGACACTGTCAATGCATGTTTGTTTCTGGCTTATAACTGCTCTCAAAGGTGAAGCGAACTTCAAAAACTTGGCACCTGTCACAGCAAGAACTTTGCCTTCCGTTCTGCAGCCAGGTTACAGCTCTATTATTGCTTGGGCAGTGCTGCAACATTCCGCCGCCTCTTCGGTACTACCAATTTCCACTCACTTTTGCCACACTGGGAGACAGCCTCTGGCACAGCTGCTTCTCGTGCATTGGCCTCTCCTTCTCCCACAGGTGAGCACACGACAGGATCACTCTCACGCTTTTGTGCGGCTCTCCTTGTTCTCCTGACACTAGCGGTGATTGCTCCTCGACCAGGAATCATTGGCTCAGCAGACCTCCCCTCGACATTTCGCCTGCTTAGTACACTTGTGCCATGGAAAATGGAGGAAGGCAGGCTGTCCTAGGTGAATCAAGCCTTGCTTCCCTTGCAACGAACACGGACACCACCAAGTGAAAAGTCAGCACCTTGAAGGATTCTTGTAGGCTGGTTGGTGCCGTGCCTCTGCCAGGGAGCAGTGCTGGCGTTCCAGGCAGCAGCTGGTGCTGTGGAAGGTCCACTTGTTGCTTGAGAATAAATGAAAATATGCAGTCGAAGTGGGGGAAGGTCAGCCTCGGAGATGGCAGGGATGCTGCCCTGACGAGTCCAACCGATTCATAAAGAAGATACCTGGGTCTCCTTGTAGGACTGCTGGATGCAGCTTCCCTCCAGATGGATGGACAGGGTGCAGGCCTCCTGGTACAGGAAGTCTGCCAGCACCTTGTTACCAAAGCGCTTCGCGTGAACACCATCTCTGCTCAGGCAACTGAGCCAGTTTTCCATGAGACCACCCAGGAATGTGAAGCCGCACTCGTGGCAGTACTGCATCAGGGCAGCATTAACCTTAATCTAGTTACCATTCAGTTCATGCAACCAAGAGGGCTGAGCTTCCCATTAGCTGTACTGATTCTGCCCCCGAAGAAGAATGGCAGAAAAAGCTACATGCACCATAGGATTTCTTTCAATGATCCCCTGAGCGAGGTGGCGATACTTGTCCATGCACACGCTGACGCTGTCAACAGTGTTGTTAGTGCCAACGTGCGCGATAACAACATCAAAACCAGCTAGCTTATCAGCAATCATTGACAGCAAATGCTCAATCCTTACTCATCTATGTGCGGCAACACTGGCTGACAAACTACGACTCGATGGGAAATACTGGTCCGCGCATGTTACCATCGAGTCACCGGCAATCAAAACACGTGTAATGTTGTAAACAGTGCATTCTAAAATGACACCTAGAAGAAAAAGAAAGACTGTGACAAAATGAATCTGAGATTTTTCACAAACGAAAGAGGGCTACCTTCTCGTCCACACTATATGTATTGAATCCAATAAATCCGCGCTAGGAATGAACAAAGCATGCGGGCGCGAAAAAGTACAGCAAGAACGGAAACACGCGACAAACACAATCAAAATATTATCAATATGCTTATAATAATAGATATAAATAACACTAGAAGATATCAAATAACCCTGCAAAGCAGCTTTCGCGCATATAAAAGGATGATGTTAAGGCTTGCGAGGGTACAGCAGAACCAGGCCTTGGGACCAGCACCAGCCGCAGCAGAATGACACGACCCGCAAGCGCGGCTGACGGGATGCGTACTGAATGTCACGTGCGAATGAGGAATTAAACCACGCGCCCTCGAAAAACCGTAAATACACACGCATGCGACGTTGTCTTTTAGTGATGTCACTTCCGCGTGCAGCAGGAGTCTATTTTGTGTGGGGTCATCTGTGGAGCCGCGCGCTGCACCAATCTTTACCTTTGCTAAATGGTGCAGACCTCTTTCTCCGTAGTTGGGCTTTTTCTCAGTTTTACCCCTTGTGCGGCAACAGAAAATTGAGCAGGTTGGCATCATCGCAACAGGAGAAGTAAAATTGGATCAACAATGCAGCAGCCGTACCGCCTAATATAGGAGTCCGAGCAGGCAGGTACCTAGCATTGGTGAATATTCTCGCTGAACGAACCGGAAATGACGCACATGCAACCTATGTAGTTTGTTCATTTATTAGCGTATATTTCAGCCCTACTATACGGCTATAGCAGGAGTAGGAACCATAAATTAGCATACAGCCAAAGTAATATCAACACTAGAGGGAAAAATACAAGTAGTGCAGTCAACGCGTTCGAGAAGTACTCTTTTACGCCTACTAAAACTCATTTATTGGCAAAGATAGATTAGTACAGGATAGCGAATTCCGGGGTTGTATTGCGCATAGAAAATATGTACTTGAACGTGTTATGAGCAAAAAACTGTGTCTTCTAAGCATAGAGATTAGAAGTAGAATTTTCTTTGGAAAGTCGCGAAAGCCAGAGATGGCGTTCAAGTGCACAAACTTTATAGATTAACTGTGATAACGCAGAAAGTGTGGGCGGAGGCTCAATGACTGCGACTGTATTTATGGCAGATGAAGCGAATGAATTTTCTTGGCATGATTTTAAGTAAACTGATTTCACATTGTTTTTAAGAGTGCCAAACCACGAATGCGTATTCTAGAACGATGCTAACTTTTACCCCAGGTATACCTTAGTATCACGTGGGGCATTAGTTCGAAGTGCGGCGAAATTATATTGGTTTTTGAATTGTTTTCTTGCTTACATGTTCAGATTGGTTAGACTGAGAATGAATTTGCGCACAAATAACCCCTAAATACTTCTACCGAAGCACTTGTGTTGGTTTACTACATTGAAAGAAAAATAAATGTTAGAGTAACCTGTATTAGCAAATGACTGTTTTACTGTCAATAATAATAATAATAATAATAATAATAATAAGAGCAATAGTGCGGTAACATAACCGGATGATGTGACATCATATACTACCTGCAGTGGTTTTCTTTTAATATTAACACATGAATTAGGCCTACCTTATACTACGAATATTTATTTTTTTGATTAGGTCAGGGGCTATCCATAGCCCGAAGCACCTCATCAGTAAAGCATGAGCACCTATGCAATGTCCAGGGATGGCTTCACTAAGCATGGTAAGTAAGAACATAGAGAAACAATTAATAATGTCCACTCAAGTCTAGCAGCGCTGTGCACACATCTGGAAGCTTCATGTCTGATGCTATGATGCATAGCATAAGGATACAGTACTCGAGCTCATCAATAGGGGCTGCATTCCAACACGGGTAGAACGGCAATTGACTTGTGAATAGTGTTTATGTGCAGATGAAGAACATTAATGCAAGCTTTGTAATGTCTTCTCCAGGCTAGTTATGGTCAGGGATGGTAAACCTGTTTCGTATTCCCCAGCCTACACCCCATCACTGGAAAACACACTGCTGAAATTTATGGTGTTGTGAATTTTCAGCTGGAAGCTTCATTGCATTTTTATTCTGCTTTTAGGTTTCCCCGTAGTCCTTCTTGGGGACAGTAAGGAGGTCGAAGTAGCCCAGACAATAGTAAATGTCATCTATGAAGAGATTCTTCTACATCTTAGTTCCATCATATATTTTTTTTAATTTTCTGTATTCACAGCGATAATTTGAAAGACAAATCGTCTTGTTATTTCCAACGCACACTGTATAATCAGTTGAGAAAAAATAACATCTCCTAAATTGCTAATAGCAAATAACATTGTGTTTTAGCAAATATGCAGAAATGAAGCAGGCCCGAGGAAGGTGACATGTATGGTCAGTAATGAGAGTTAAGTAATATAGAATTAAATTACAGCTGAAAGCCGTACCCACCCTACATATAGTTCTCTGATGCCTTGATTTGTGACTTGCAGCTTTTTTCCTTGGTAACATAAGCATGTAATGCAGCTATTTACAGCATCTGTTATATTTCCTAATAATTATTTTTTTCGTTAGTATTTGAGCAAAAGAATTTGGGGTTGCACTGGTGTTTCATTTCGCAAGAAAGCGTAGCGACAATATTCTCTTGAAAAAAGAAAAAGACACCCCAGGTTTATTAGTATAAGAATGAAGTGTTTCTTTATAACTTACCCTGGCAGGCACATACCTGCATGCGAGAAGACATAGGCCATGTGCCCTTTGAAGAAGCTCAAATGGTAAGAGGGAAACAGCGCCACCCAGATGGTCATGAGAATGAAACTACACAATGTCAAAACTTCAAGTCTCTGCTATTTCATATGAGTGCCGTTTTATGAAATTTCCAGCGTGTGCACAGGCAACATAAATATTGAATCTCACAATGCGAAATCAGAGCATTCGAGCATATAGGCAATTTCAAAAATTAATATTAGCACCGAGTCTGCATACTTTAACCTGGTAATAAGTTAGGGCCTTACTGTTGTTTCACCCAGCCTTGTAACTTCAGTGACAGAGCATGCTAGGAATTACCTGCAGCTGAAAATAGTGACACGTGTACTTGTATATCTCTATCGGGTGACTACTTTTCACCGCCGAACAAATGTTATTGCACGGCGCAGGACCCGCCTGCATGTACCGGAAGTTTCTCGAAAGTTATCGATGGTTTTGTCCACTGTCTGTTTTTATCGAACCTTGTGTTATCTGATTTCATCGCGTGACGCGAATGGTGTAGAACTTTGTGGAAGACACACGGGTCTCAGTGATTAGTCTGCAACATTCGACGAATGATCTATAAAAGCCGACGCGCTCGACCCGCTGATCAGATTTTGACGATCACCGACTGCGTTCGCCGTTCTCGCCGTTCTTTAAGTGTAGCCTATTTTGTGGGCACAGTTTCGCCCAATAAAAGTTAGTTTCGTCTTTCACAGTATTGCTACTGTGTTCTTTATACGTCACTACTACGTGACATTAGTTTCCTTGTTTACGAAATACCAATATATCAAACTCGGCATTAGGTGGTTGATTTACCTCTTGCAATTTCTTAGCCTAAATAAATGCCGCACATTATGGTTCAGCAATGATACTATAGAAAAGTTTGTTACACGATTATAGTTTTCTAAAGTTCCATAAAACTTTCTTTGGTGCTACAATCTTTTATAAAAGCAAGATGATGCAATTTTTTACAAGTACTTGAAAATGCTATTGCGGGCAGGGTTTCAAACAGGTAACTCGGAGGCGTGTAACATTTTCATTTTACTGTAAATGCTTGAAACAGCTTTGTTGCAAATGGTTGGGATTCCTCAAGGTTGCACTTCTCTACACTAACTTTTTAAGGAATCGGGAAATATTTGTTCAATCTGAACTATGCAATGTCTTTCTTGATATTGCCAAGTGTTCAATATTCTATGTATGGACTAGTGTTGCAGGTACATGCTCAAACCTTCGCCGTTTCTAAATTAGCTAAGTCATCTGCGTAGTGAATGGAGCTTTCAATTTACCACAACGACTGAAATTGTGGGGGTGTAACAATGCTACGTCATTGCAGCTGTGTCTTTGCAGTGCCGCAATTACCTATATCCTGGTGCAACTTTACCTAAAATACATTCTGTGTTACCTTCTTTACAAGCATAGTGATACCTCTTTTGGATATTTTCAGGAGCGTGCTGTCATCCACCAATCACCAACTAGTCAAGGGAACAACCTCCTCAAAACTTGCACAATAGACGACCTTACACTGGTTGGTTATTTCTAAGTGCAACACCTTCAGTTAGATTTAAACTATATCTTCAAAGAAAGCAGAAGAGAATTCCACTTGCGACCGGTCAATATAGAACTATGGTATTAAAGTGGAATGCTTAAAAATTGTGCATTTGGACCACTATATTATTGGAGCGCTCATTGCCAAGTGATATTAAAAACCGAAACATTCACTAAGTTTGCTTCAATCTGCATGCGCTTTCCACATGCCTACTGTTTTTAGCGTAAGAAGACCTGCTCAAGAAACTAGCACAAGGAGCCCACAAGAATTTTAGTATTTTCAGTTCTCGAAAAAGCCAAGCTGAATTTCGAAATGGAGGGAGGCTACAATCTCTTTGGCATCGTGGAGAGGCAGATACTTCATACCTTAGAAAGCGCATCGAGACCATCGGAAGAATTCAAGCCTGCTAAAAAAGTTAATGCGCATTCGCTTTGCATACCCTTCACACTACCACCATAGCGCACCAAGATCTGCTGACGTGTTTGGGTTGGGGGTATTTTTTTTTTTTTTTTGATGTTCAAGTGGGCATCTGCATTCACGGAAGACTAAAGTACAAAATCCAAGTTGGGACTTTAGTCCCCAGTTGTTTCTGTTTACATGGACCGTTTATCACCTTCTTAACGGACTGCACGAATCTTTTAGTGCGTTTTGAGACGTTTATTTCATATTGACGAATTGGCATTGAGATTTATCGTTGGAACTGAGCTTTATCGCTTTTGTTCTAGATGGGAAATCAGTTTGTCGCGGCAATGGTTAAACGGCGCATCACAAGATGAGAGCCACAACCACCACTGTTATTGTTTCGTTTAGGGATATAGTGCATGTTCAATTATATTTACTAAAATAGGGGAAGAAATGAATTCTGTAGATTAGTGATTCTTTAACACAATAGTACTTTTAAGACCATTCTCCAATGTGAATTATGTTCGTCATGATCGCCCTAGTATTAAAGATAAGGAAATATTGCTCTGTCCCAGGGAATAGGCCACTTTCTGACAGGATTCGTCACAATACTCAGATTAAAGACTGGCGCCTTAACTCCAAAGGTCTGTCAAACGTACCGAGCACTTCTATTTTTCTACTTCTTCTAAATTTCTGTGTGACAAAGCCGAATAACTCCAAACATCGGAACGGAGATTGGTTTTAATTTGCTCCGTCTTGAAAATTTTTTTTAACTGAGACTAGGTGGGAAGTGCCACTCACGTAATCATATCCAGCTTTTCTGGAAACGTACAAACTAGCGCGGCCGCGGCACGAAGTTCGCATGTTTTAATGGAACGAGCGGTACTTTCGCGAACAAATAAAAGGGCAGCTTGATTATGGAAAAAGGCAGGTGACGGACTTGTTCCAGAAGACAATCCACACAAGACTATAAAGTGATCAGGCTGTGGAAGGTTATAATTTTGTTCCCAGAGCAGTTAATTATTCAGCAGTGGAAGCCTATGGTAACTACAAAAATTTGTACTTAATTTTCCAGACTCAAACGGTAGCTCTGATAAAGCTATGGCTGCTATTGTAATAGCCGCTATAACGTGTGAAATCCGGAGACCTAGCCTTCTATTGATGCCTGTCTGAATTTCATACACATGGCGTGACACTGTTCCCAAAAGCGACTTTTGAAACACAGTCGTGCAAATTCACGTGGTATCTTGATAAACACAAACGTATCATTGCGGTGACATCGGAAGCCGTGGCCGAATGCTTTAATTGCAACCACCTGTCGTCATGTTGGAAGTGGTTCAACACCGTGCTCCGTCATATTTTTTTTAACCGACATAGGAATTAGTTCAACATTTTCCCACTAGGTGGCAGCAACACAGGTCTCAAGATTTGGTTTCTATGTTGGTTTTTTGGTGGTGCTCATCAAATACTATATTTTACATTTTTCCTTCCTAAAACATCGTGCTGTGTTCCTGGATTTGCATTTGGCAATTGTGCGGTGCGGACGCTTGTTTCGGTGCTCTTCGCATTATGCGTGGTGACCGGGACTGCATGGACGAACGACTGCGAGAGCGCCGTGACTACGAGAAATAGATGAGTTCTTTCCTTTATTATTTTGAGAATTTAGATTTAGGCTAATTTTTAGATCTGGGCTAGTCAGGTGAAGTGCTCGCAGGTCAGTGACCTAACGGCCAGCTCTTTTCCTGCCGGCAGCTATAGATTTGCAGGGCTCATTTGTGAGTTACCTAGTTTAGACAGGTAGTTAGTATTTCTTCGCTAGGTGATCGGCTTTTTGCGGTAGGCAGAAGTTTATTTGAGCACGTGGTTGCAAGTGCGTGTTCTTTCTAGCTTTTGTGGTAGTGATAACAGAGTGCTGCTAAGATCGTCAAGCAACTGAAGGTTAAATGCAATGAGTGTGAGGCGTCGGTAAATTGGAAGGAAACACGGTTGGAATCTGTAGAGGAGGCCGAAGGCGCGAATTTTATGTGCAAATGCTGCGTATTAAGTGCACACCTGAACAGGGCTGACAATGTGAACACCAGCCTAGCATTACGTATAGATGCTCTAGAAAAGGAAGGAGCTACAGGTAGAGAGAAAAGAGAAGCGCAAACTCCAAGAGCAGCTTAGTGAATCGTTGGACGACAGAATGGCTTACACCACCATGCGAAGTCACATTGGCGGACTTTCCAGCGCCAGCCACGTGGATGGGTCCTGCACTGGCATGGACAGTGATAGGAAAGAAGGTTTGACAGGTTCACACAGGAATATGTGCGCACACGTGGCAACTAGGAAGTCAGGAAGCGATGGAGAGGAGGGGAACAAGCTAACCCCAAGGAATGACGTCACAGTGAATGATAAGAGGCAGCATAATCTGGAACTTAGGATGGAGGAAGGGAATGCCCTAGTGCGTATCGGTGGGGCCTCAAATATGAGTAAGTAAGTAAGAACTATAATGGAGCGTGTAAAGGGTGATAAGCAGGTAGCAGTCGAGGCGTTCCCAGGCAGGACAATGGACAAAAAGCGAACTTTCTAAGAATGTGGCAGAGTGCAATTTGGTAGTGGTAGCGGCGGGGCCTAACGATGTCCTGAATGGTGAAGCCGCAAAAGTAGTGGAAAGATTAGCGGAGGGAGTTGACGATTTAAGGGCACCAGGACAGCAAGTAGAGATCGTGGTATGCCCAGTGCCGGAGGTGCAAGGACGGAACGGAGAAATTACCAAGGTCGTTGTGGCTGTTAATCGGGAGATAAGAAAGCTAAACCAGAAGAAAGGCTTTGAAGTGGCAGACGCAAACAGAGGAGACCATAGAGTAGGCTTTGGTGGAGATTTTACACGAGATGGCATCCACTTTAATAAAAGGCCAGGAGCCGAGATCGGCTGGCGCCTGGCAGGTCGGGCAGTAGCTTTTTTAGGGGGTCCACTGCGGCTCAGGGTGTAGGGGTAGTTAGAAACAATGTAAAAAGTGCAACAATAGAGGCTGACGCCAATAAAATGGCCACTAGGAGGTCCACGAAGAAAACTACAAAAAAGAAATTTAACACCAGGATCAGGTACATAAACATGCAAGGCAGTAGAAAGAGAGCGACGGGGTTAAAATAGAACATCAGTTAAAGGACGAATAAGTAGGTGAATACGCGCTATGCGAAACACATCTAAGGGATTTAGAAGACCCACCGTTTATTGAAGGCTACGCCTGGGAAGGGAGCAACAGAACAGCAATGGAGAGGAAGGGAGGAGGAGTAGGTATGCTGATACATCAAGGAAGAAATTGGCAAAGAATAAAGCAACTTGGAAACAACATGTCTGGTTGTCAGATACAATTTCCAGTAAAAATGGCATGGGTAGAAGTAGTTTGTGTAGGGGCTGGTGACAAATGGAGACAAGAGAGCAAGGATATAGTGGACTGCCTCAATGACGACATAAAGCAGTTTAGAGAAGGTGCCGATATTATTCTGCTGGGTGACATGAATGGCGGCATCTAGGATCTGATGGACACACAGATTGTAACGGGAAGTTGATGCTAGACTTCTGTGAGCGACACAACCTAGTGATAGTAAATAGAGAAACTAAGTGTGATGGACAAATCACGTCGGAATCCCTTAACAGGCAAACGACCACTGACTACTGCTTAATGTCGCAGGGGATGTATAGCAACCTCGCAAAATGAAAATAGACGAAGATGGGAAGTACAGCCTCGGAAGTGATCATAAGCGTATTAGTCTACAGCTGGGTCCCCTGTTCAAAAGAGAAATGCATGGAAGTTAAAAATGGTACGCAAAATTAAACGACGAACAAACAGCGCAAATAGCGGCAGGCATAGCGCAAGCAATGAAGAAACATCCCATGAAAAAGTGGTATGATAATCCGTTAGAACTACTAATTAGTACAAAAATAAAAGAAGTAAACCACTGGTGAGGAAAGAGGAAGCCACGAAGTTCGTAGAATAAGAAAATTAGGGAGGCCATTGAAAAACGACGGTTGGCATCACGGGAACACAGAGAAGCAAAGAGGGCGCAGTTATCTGAAGAGGAAATAGGCAAAAAATGGGAATCTTATCGACAAAATAAACAACAAGTGCAGGTCCTCGTCCAGGCTAAAATAAAGCAGTCCTCTGATTCCTGGCTGGCTGAAGTTCGCGACATAACTAAAGCGCTGTCAAGAAAATTGTGGAACCATATAAGCTGGCTGCGTAAAGCGAATCACAGAAAGCAGGAACAGATTCACGATGCCGAGGGAAAATGTTTAGAGGGAGATTACGCCGTGAACTATATTGGTTCACTTAGAGCTCAGTCATTTAGTAAAGACGATAGGGTAATCGCCCCAAATGAGGGAGCAACACAGGATTGCACAATAGAAAACAGCTTAGAACTGACCAATCTTGACTGGGAAAAGGCGGAAGCAAATGTTCGTAAATGCACGTCAGCTGGGATAGACGAAATTCTAACCAAGTTATTTAATGAACTTGGCCCAAGAAGCAAGGAAACGCTGATAAAAGCATTGGAGGCAGTCATAACAAATAAGCAAATTCCGCACAGCTCGAAACAGAGTAAAATGAATTTGATTTATAAAGGAAAAGGCGATAAGACGAACGCAAAATCCTTCCGACCAATTACGATAACATCAGTTATTTATAGGCTGGCGAAGCAGGCGGTGAAATAAACATATAGTCATGGGTAGAAAGTAATAGAATACTCGAGCAACTTCAGAAATGGTTCAGAAGCGGTAGGCGCTTGAATGATGGCCTGTTCTTGCTTACCCAGCGCATAGATATAGCTTAGGCGCCAAATGGACCGCTGTATTTAGTATTCCTGGACATCAGCGGTGCATACGATAATGTGAACAGGGAACTCCTGTGGAACACATTAAAAGATGAAGGTATCGGTCATGAGGTAGTTGATTTCCTACATGAAATATATCGAGAAAATAATGTTGAAATAACATAGGAAGGAATTAAGAGTATGACAACTGTCGAGGTACATAAAGTATTAAGGCAAGGTTGTCCTCTATCACAGCTCCTGTTCATGCTTTATATGATAAGTATGGAAAGAAGGCTACAAGGAAGCAATCTAGGATATAATCTGTCGTACAAATTAGGCGGAATGGTTGTTGAGCAACAACTACCGGGTTTAATGTATGTGGACGACATTGTACTGTTATAAGGTGGCCAGGAAGATCTGCAAATTCTGGTTAATAATTGTGGAGACGAAGGAGACAGCCTAGGTTTCATATTTAGCTCAGGGAAGTCCGGTGGGATGTTTTTCACCGATACAACTGATCATTAGCTTACAATATAAGGTCATGAAATACCCCGAGTGGCCGAATACAAATATCTCGGGGTATGAATAAACAAAGGGAACATGTACACGGAAAAGTACCAACAGTCTCTCATAGCAAAAGGGCGAAGAGATGCCGGGAAATCGAAACGTAGGGTATTGTGAGGGTACAACAGCTATGAAGTACTGAGAGGTATTTGGAAAGCAATAATGGTGCCGGGGCTTACATTCGGGAATCCGGTCCTGTGCTTAAGGGCAGAACTTCAGTCGAGACTAGAAGTAAATCAGAGAGCTGTTGGAAGATTAGCACTAGGTGCCCACGGGAAAACCATCAACGATGTAGTCCAGGGGGATATGGGCTGGGAATCGTTCGAAGCACGGGAAGCTCAGAGGAAAATCCTATACAAAAAACGTCTGAGGAAATTGGACGATAACAGGTTGGCAGCTAAGGTGTTTAAATACCTATACTGAAAGAGCGTTGACTCACAATGGCGGAAAAGAACTAGGAAGCTAACCAGTAAGTATGCCAGACACGAGGACGGAGAAAGAGAGAGCATTAAACGTCAGGTTAAAAACGCGGAACGTAAAAATTCGATATATTCACTGGAAAAGAAAAATAGTGTTGAACTATATCGATACTGGAAACAGCAGATCAGGAAGGAAGCGTTTTATGATAACTCAAGAGGCAGTGCCCTACTCTTTGAAGCTAGGTTAGGATTTCTGAGAACGCGCAGTTATGAAAATAAATTTAACCAAGAAGAAGACACGTGTACTGTGTGTGGTAAATCTGTATAAACAATAGAACACCTCATACTAAAATGTGATAGTATCCGTCCCTATGTCGATGCGGGCACAGTCACGCTTACTGAAGCCCTAGTGTGTAAAGATAACAATAGTCATGTAAACAAATATGCGGTGGAAATTAGCAAAAAGCGATATGAAGATTGGTGGCTCAAAAGCAGAGAGGTGACATCAGGTTAAAGTGTAGGAAGGCGTATATAAAGAAAATGGCCAATTTTAGTAACTTACAACACAGTTAAACAAAAATAGAAAACTGAGCATAGTGATAACTGCCATCGCCACGTTTCAAAGGGGACACTCCTACTTTCCATCCATCCAGATTTGGTTTCTATGTTGGTCTATGCTAATACAGGGTTAAAATATAGATGCAACAGACTTAACTGGAGCCACTCTTGCGTCATCGCAACCACTTGAAATGTTGGTCCTTATTTCTGCTGTGTATCTGCGGACTTCTTCTGGTGATACCTCGTTCAACACGAGAGCATTCACATGGTTAGCTATTTCAATTTCATATTGCATTGTATCCTCATCGCTAACAGCCACATTCACGAAGTAATGATTCATTGCATTCGCAAGCTCCCTGCCTTCTAAAATAATATCATTAACTTTTATTTCTTTAGGCGTATTGCATGGCACGGTTCTTCCAGTTAAAGAATTAACTTGCTTCGATATATTTGCAGGATCTGACTTTATGCCTGAAAACATTACTTCGTAATAGGCTATTTTTGATTCTCTAGTGTCACTAGTGTCACTATTGTCACTATTGTTATTGCGAAATTGTTTGTACTCTCGCAATATTGTAATATCTCTGGTAGCTAGAAATTTGTGAAAAAGTGCGTTGTTCTTGCTTGATTCTTTTCAAAAGGTCGCTATTCATCCACGGCTTTCTATTTTGACCCTTTCTCACTTTGAACTGTTGTAGCGGAAAAGCAGTTTTGTAGCATTGAACGAAGTTCTTTACAAAGTGTCATAGGCTTTACTTGGATTTCTTTGCACATACACACGTGAACAGTCAGCCCGTTTAATTAATTCGCTAAACTTAAGTAGACTTTTGTCATTAATACTTCTATATCGCGGGAAATGTGGACGTTTTTCTTTAATGAATACGTGTTGTGTACCAATATAAATAGGTAGGTGATCACTAAGGCCTGAGCACAATATGCCTGCGTTGTAATCATATTTGTTCAGGCTTCTTAGACAGACGTCCATAGATGTGGAGCTGTTGTGAGTAACACGGGTGGGCTCTAACATAGTATTTTCACATCCACAGGATGCTATAAGGTTTATCAGATCAAGCGCATACAAATCTTCACTCATCATAATAATGATCACATCACCCTAGATGAAATAGGGTTTTTTATGTCATTAAAACAATGCATAAGTTGTTCTACATGGCTTAGAAAACGGCGCTTGTATCCAGTTGGGGGTCTGTAGACTGCAGTAAGCAGAAACGAGTTCGTTTCTATTGCTAGGCATTCTATGTCACCATTCCTCATAGAAAGGCCATCAAGCACTTGAAATGAATATTGCTGCTGCAGGTATATTGCTAACCCTCCGCCTCTCCCTAGCGCGATCCAATCGCTCTGCAGAATAATTGGTGAATTCAGGAGACACGTCAATATTACGCAGCCATGTCTCGGTGAACAGTATTGCATCTGGGTCAGCATGAAGAGAACTCAAAAATATATCAAATTCTTCCTTCTTATTCTTAAGACTCCTTATATTTTGATGTAGTAAGGTAAAACCAGATCTAGAACAAGCATAACTACTCATCCGTGCTGTTTTTTTTTCATTGACAAAGAAAAATATTTTTTGTCCATTTGGTCCTCCCTTTTTTCACTTTATGAGATCTCAGTCACCAGTGCTTGTTATGAGCATTACCTCTGAAGTTTCATCTTTGCGAGCAAAAATTTTTCTTCCACTCGTCCATACATGCTTCCATGTTGCGGTTCCCTTTTTTGCTATGCTGCCCCAAGGAGCTGCTTGTTCTGTCGTGTCAGGTGCTCATTAACATAGATGGCACTTTCTGGGCCATTGGGGGCTAGGTCAGTCGAAACCATCTTCTGCTTCTTTGATTTCGCGAGCCGCGCAGTATTAATTTTTTTACCGTAGATACCCTGTGGCAGATGTCGATATCAATATCACAGACTGGCTCGCCTACGAGCTCACCTATTTTTTTAACCATGACAGCTGAGTCAAGCTCCTCGGGTGCACCTTTTATTTCAAGATTGTTACTTCTTCAATTTTCTTTTCAAACCGTTGGTTCTTGGTCTTTAGTTTCTCATTCTGAGAAACTAGTGTTTATATTTCGGCTCTGAGTGCCTTAATGTCGGTTCCTATTTCTTTCACATAATCACATGTATCGCTGCAGAATTTTAAGCTTTCTTTCAGCGACCTTATATGAGCTCGTATTTCCCGTTGAAAATCAGAGATTAGTGTCAAGATATCTTTCTTGTCACCCTTACTCATGGTAAGAACTTCATGCAAGAAGTTCAAAGTAAAGTCAAGTCAGTTGTCCGGCAGCAGTGCAAGAAAGCAAGAAATTTAGCGCGGGAATATGAGTTGATTACCTGCAAAGGATTGCAGATGTACTTTTAGTCGCCCAATCGCTTCGTACACTGCTGCCGGACTGCAGAATCATGGATTACATGCAGAAACATGGAGGAAAATGTCATTGTTATCGACGAGGCAGTCTGGATTCATTCACATCTTCCTGAATACACATAATGGGAGCTGACCCAATCGTTGAGATCTAAAACTTCGGTAGGTGTAATCAAACAGCGGTTGACACCGATGATCGCGACACGTGAGATTCCCTTATGATTTTATTACAGCATCCAATAAATGGCAAGCCAACTACATTTCTAGCATATGAGGCCCTACAAAAGGATCAAATCAGAGTTATTAACCACAGTGAAGGGTAAAGACTGCCGAGCAGCTTGTGATGAACCTGCACTGCCGAAAATGCGACATTGTCAGCGCTCGTCCCGATAAGGAGAAAGACACAGCTGCAATCACTTTTAAAGAGAATAGTCTCTCGTACAATATCAGGCTCAAGTCGATCATAACACGACTCTACCCGTTCAAGTCGCAGGTCTGTGCTTGTGAAACATGCCACAAATTAGGACACGGAAAACAGCATTGTCAGAATATCAACAGGCCGCGTTGCGCCACGTGTGCCGGAAAGCAGCATGGTAGTCACTAGGTCTGTCCCAACCAGGGGTCGAAATGCCGCAGTTGCTTGGGTAAAATGCTTGCTATGGCTCGGGACTGCCCCCAGGGCATAAAGCTCAGCGAAAAGCTGCGCGTGAAATCAGTATGCCGTCGGAAGCGAAGCCAGAAGTCCATGGAGTTAGAGCCGCAAGTTCAAGAGCGCCGTCAAAAGACGGTGACCATGAGACAGGAGTTTTACACTCGACCTTCCCACTCACCATAAACCTCTGAGATGCTGTCGGAAAATAAACCAAACTGCAACCACGGAAAACATATATTTGCTAATGTGGTAAGGATGACTAACAGCAAAGCGTTAGAACAAGTGAAAGTGAGTCACACCAAAATTACAGGTCAGTCTGTCCTCGCCTCAATCTTAGAAAATGAGGGTGCACATGTTCCCGCTCACCCCTACGAAACCACCTCCTGACGCCTGACTGTCGGTGCACCAAAGCGGAATAAGCTGCTAGAAACGCAGCCAAAACCACAAAACCAGCTTTATTACGAGGCTATCTTCTGCGGGCGCGCGGGACAAGTGGAAAACAACATCATGTTAAGGCTACAAACGATGATCGAACGACCTATCAAAGCATGCATTCACATGATCGTGCAGCGCCTAATGCTCGAACGCTCTCCATTGGAGGTTGTACCACCGCCGCTTCAGTTAAATCGGCCCCCTTACTGTATGTGCGCACAGCTCCGATGCATATGACCCACAAACATCGCTCAGCTCCTCACTCAAGGTAATGTTTGTAGTCATGGTAGGTATGTACGGGGAGTTATCCCGACCGTGATTCAATGGAACTGCCACCCCCTCAAGAAGAAAGCGAACATGATTTTACGCAAGGGGCTGTCGCATATAAGTCTCGGGCTCACCGTCCTCGCATTGAAGGAGGTTAACTGTTTCATGTGACGCTTACCATGCTACGAGGGCTATGGCTTCGCCGAAGAAACCGATACAAGACACCTACTTGCCCTACTGTGCATGTAGATCGAACACTCACCCGTAGAAATATCGACACTGGGCCCTAGTGTTCGAATATTGCTAATGTTACTGCATACCAAATTCAACTCATTACTGGAAGAATAATTGCTTTTGCGTGTGCATACATCCAGAAAATGTCCAAAGGAAGACTAAACGCACCTCGGTAGACCTCATGTATATACAACATTTCCGCAAGATCTATCGCAGCGATACAATGCTAATCTGAGGAGAAATAAATGCTCAACACGTAGCCTGGAACTATAAAAAGTGCAGCCGCCTCACGGTCGTAGTATAATGGAAGAGTTCAACCATTATAGACTAGCACTCCTTAATCTACCACCATCCCATACATGGCTCAGACAGTACACACAGCAAGCAGACATGACGCGAGACCTAACATTTCCCTTGAGACCCAGGACCTGCCAATCAAAACTTCTAGAGGATCCTTTTCGCAGAGACCATCTTTTGATTGCCATCAGAATGAGAACAAATGGTTCTTTGTGCCGCCCGGCTTCTTGCAAGCGATATTGTACGACTACACACTGGCACAAATATTGGATGCTGCTAGAAGAAAACGGTCAAATTAATAATCTTGACTCATTAACGCACGATATCACGTGTGCTGAACGCGCAGCAACTAAGACGGTGCAGGTTTCTCCGGACTCACCTGATCCGGATATTCACCTCATGCATCTATGGAATCTCATGTTCGGGCTTTTGTATTCTTATCGAGCGAAGGGCGACCCGGGACACCATGAACTAAATTACGCTTTTTTGAAAAAGAAAACGAGTAGTGCACAGGAGACCTTGCTTCCGAGCGTTGGATGCAGGTGTGCGAACAAATAAATGGATTGACTAATTCAAGCAGGGCTTGGGCTATTTGACATCGCTTCTTGGGCACCGTACAACCTCAGATGGCGCAGCCTGTGTAGCCCTGAAACAAGGCATCACCAATGCCGAACTCGAAGAAAAGTGCCAAGCGTATTTTCCCCCAAAACAAAATAGTACCATAAATGAAACATAAGCAAACGACGATACCCATGACGGACAGGACGATATAGACCATCCCTTGACGGCAAGCGAGCCCAAAAACACCATACGCACAATGAACACCTGTGGCGCGCCAGGTATTGATACAATCATGCAGCTCATAGCAATAATAACTTTATGGAAAGGTTGCAAAATTTCTCTCCTGGCGGAGTTCAACCGCATATGTAAATAAAGAACTCTCCCACAATCATGACGCCATTCGGTTGTCAAGACTATTCAGAAAGCCCCCATATAGCCTGGAAAAGATCCCACCAGTTTCACATCATGTGCAGACGTTTGGACACCATCGTGAATGCGAGGTTATTATTGTCTTTGGAGGAAAACTGTCTTCTGCCTCACACTAAGTACGTATTGCGTTGAGGTCTTTCTCCTCGTGATATAATACTATGCCTTAAAAAAGACGTGCTTGATACCTCGTCATCGTGTCAGCACATAGTTCTTGGGGTGCACGTCAGGAAAGCTTTCGAAAGCCTTGCCCACGCCTCTATCATGCGGGCGATACAAGAAATGGGCATCAAAGGCAACATGCACAACTTCATTGCGGCGTTCCAGCAGGACAGAACATTCCAAGTTGAAGTAGGTAGCGAGCTGAGTTCTTATCATCATAATGGGGTTGGAGTCCCACAGGGAGCTGTAATCTCCCCAACAATATTTAAAATCGTATTAGCACCTCACCTTGTAAAACTAGCGGAAGTAACAAGCACTGAGCATGCTATATACGCAAACGATGTGATGCTATGGACTACGCGAGATTCCTTTGGAGAACAAGAGGAGGCCCTGCAGACGACATTGAATCACATGGAAAGCTTTACGAGGGAGATAGGGCTTACGCTAGCACACGAAAAGACCGAATTTATCAAAAAACGTCAAAGTCAAAGGACGAGGCAAGAACAAGCGTCCATCTTTCGATTGGACAGACACCCGTCCTCAGGAAGCGTGCCATCCACATGCCCGGAAGGTTTTTGCATGAGCAGTGTGTACCCGTGATGTGGCTCAACCAGACAGTAAAGGTCAACAAGCAGTCCACTGCAATCCCACTCAGGATTCGCAAGCGTACAAGGCGCGTCAAAGAAGAAGAATTCAGACGCTTTGTGCAATGTTTTTTACATTCTCCCTTCGAGTCTGGTGCGCCTTTTTACCCCATCACTCGAGCACAGCTACGTGCCCTGGAATGCCACAACGACGAAGCAAGGAGAGCATTGACGGGACTGCTAAGGTACACCCCACTTTCTGCACTCAAGAGATGCTGCGCTTTGGGTGATATCGCAGATCTTCTTGAAACGCACGGGCCTACCCATGTGACGCCTCAAGTCCACAAACACAAGAAGGTCAACTTTGGTTAACATTGGGCTTAACATCTGTAGCCTTCCTGCGCTTATACGCATATCTCCCCCTTAGGAGGACATACCGATTGCGGACCCGCACTCACTACCGAACAACATGGAACAAGGTTAATCTGCAAGAAGACAAGCCCACGCCAAACGCCGTGAGAAATATACGCATCGACTGCGCAAGGGCAACGATTTCAGGTGCCATATATGGCAGGTGCCATATAGTCTATGTGAATGCTTCTATCGGAGAACCAGAATAGGAGCCAATGTCACTACGGCGTGAATGAATATGAAAGTAACCGAACTGGGCAGCAAACTCCTCGTCATGAGACATGCCATTCACAGCTCTACGGCAGAACTGTATGCTCTCTTAGATTTCGCCAAGCATGCTTTTACACTGCTAACAAATTTCCAAGAGATGCTAAGCACCACTACAAAGCTTCACGCAGCTTCTTCTCCTGCGGTTACGTGTGAATAAGGCTGACACCGGCCTCCGTTACATGCGTCCGGCCCTGCGCCACCGAGTAGAAGCCTACGATGTTGCGCGCCTTCAAAGGCAGCCACTACCTATTGTAGTGCTTTAAAGCGTTGTAAAGCAGACACTTGAAGCGGGAAAATTTCGCCACTAAATGAGGACCGCAGCGTACGAGGGAATTCAAACTCGTTTTCAGCTCGCTTCGGCGCTCCCGAAGCAGCCGACGCGGCCGCTATGTCCACGTGATCCCTCCTAGCACGTCACGCCGATGGTGGCGCCAGCTTTTCCAGTGGTGGAGCTCGAGGCCAATACCCTCCGCTGGGGAGTGCGTTCCAGCGGGCGTAAACGCTGTTCCGTAAAACCGCTGGCCGCCTGAGCGTTGTGCGCATGCGCAGTCGTGTCTCCGCTCGCGCGCTCCGCTCCGCTGGCCGTAAACCCGCTGGGCTAAAACTCTCTAAAATTGCTACGTTCTGCAAAGTGTGCATGAGCAGAACGCAACAGGAACGGTTCGTGATGCGCATGCGGCCGCCGCGCACGCACGCATCCGCTTCTTGTGCGTGCGTGGGGAGTCTTGCGTGCTGCTCTCGTTGTTCTCGTTTGTTGGGGAGAGCGTGGGACAAAGGGATTCCCGCAAATGGAGACGTCAAAGGCGACCAGCGGAAGGCTTTGCTTTTCCATGGCCTACAATTTGGTTTTGCGGCGTGCAGTGAACACGCACAAAACATTCCAGGATCCATTCCGGTGGAAATCCATAGCAAAAAAATATTCACTTTCTTTTCGAGAAAGTGTTCAGTGTGCCCTATTTGTGCGCACACGTTACGTCACCTTGGCGAGAACAACAGCGTGTATAGTTCGACCGAAAGTTCGACGCACTGGCGGACACGGCCGACGCGCTCCGATGCGCCTGACATCTAACGGCGCGTGCCCACTTACGTACGTAGGCATTACCCTTGCGTGACACGCGCTGCAACGTTCCGCAAACCACTTGCGTGATGCGTACGTATCGTCGTAACGCGGTACTAAACTCTCTATTTTCGGAATTTAGCGGCCGGTGCTAACGCTCTGAAAGCACGGACAATAATAGCGTTGACAATAATAATACACACAATAATGATGACATACATTAATAATAACAATAATAGAAATAGCGTTGTCAGACATGGCGGCAGCCATGGCTCCCGCTTCACCGTGAATTCTCATGATGGCTACGCACTCACTCTCGTCGATCGTCAGTAACTATTGGAACACGCATTCACTTCCTCTAAACTCACATGGAACGCTAGATATATGAGCGCATCATCATCATCATCATCAGCCTGGTTACGCCCACTGCAGGGCAAAGGCGTCTCCCGTGCATCAACTACCCCGGTCATGTACTAATTGTGGCCATGCCATCCCTGCAAACTTATTAATCTCATCCGCCCACCTAACCTTCTGCCGCCCCCTGCTACGTTCCCCGTCCCTTGGAATCCAGTCCCTAACCCTTAATGACCATAGGTTATCTTCCCTCCTCATAACATGTCCTGCCCGTGCCCCCATTTCTTTTTCTTGATTTCAACTAAGATGTCATTAACTCGAGTTTGTTCCCTCACCCAATCAGCTCTTTTCTTATCCCTTTTCGTTGCACCTATCATTCTTCTTTCCATAGCTCGTTGCGTCGTTATAAACTTAATTAGAAACCTTTTCGTAAGCCTCCAGGTTTCTGCCCCGTACGTGAGTACTGGTAAGACACAGCTGTTATACACTTTTCTCTTGTGGAATAATATTAGAGAGCTTTAGTATAGCGTAAAATCCTTGCGTTAGCGTTAGCGTGCGACGCAACGCTAACGCAAAGAAAGACTGCACTGCGCGGCACAAGGTAGTGTTTTAGAATAGCGGAACGGAGAAAAGCGTTAACGTTAACGCAAACAAATACAGCGCCATCTAGATGTAAAAGCACAAAGTACTGGAAAGCCAAATCCACATGAAATGTCGAGCTTATCCAATGCCGAATCTCCAAGTGTGTCCCTAAGTCAAGCTTATCGAAAGCCACAGTCGCTGCGTTAATTACGCATGTAGGTGTTTGGTTTGAGCGTTGTTTTGTCGAGAGTCGCGAAACACACCGATTAATCTTGGCAGGCCGCGATCGAGTGTTCTCTGGGACCCATATTACGTGCCCTTTTTAAGTGGGGATGACATAGACGCCCTAATGCTTCGGGAACGAGAGCGACCGCGCAGGTTCTACGTATCCTCAAGATCCACTCAACATCGAAGCAATTCTGGAGGGGACGTATCACCGGCAACGCTTCCAGAAAGCGAATTTCCCACTTCTTTCCACTTTTTTGCAGCGGACGCCCATCTTGACGTCTGTCCGAATGGGTTCAAGGCGAAAACCTCCTTCAGGAGGTTCATGTCGCCGTCGTTAGTAAAACGCACACGCATTGTGACCACAGCACCGACCACACTACTGTGTTTTGCCGCGGAAAACATGACATGCATCGGCTTCACATGCGGCTTTACACCAAACGAACGAGCGAAATACACTTGGGCGCCATGTCGAGGCGGATACAGCAAACATGAGCAAACATTCGCAAACCCTCTAGTTAAGCCTATGCCCGGCTAATCGAGGACGTATATCGCAAACAATGCCCATTTGTCACCTGTGCGCCGCTGCCGAAGCATCATCACACAAATCTAAGGCGAACACGAGCATTAGTGGGGAAGGATAGAGCCTAGCAGTGCAGGCAGACGACTCGTTAGATCCGAAGCGGGCTGCTCTCACTTCGACTGGCGCCGCCATCGTGCCGTACGTAAGGCTCCCCTTGCGTGCGTTAGCGTGCAACGCTAAATCCTGAAAATAGCGTACGCACGTAAGACCTCCAGCAGCGTTTACGTATAGCGCATGCGCAATGTGGTGCACGCAACGCTAACGCTAACTCTTTGCGTTTGCTGCTTTACGCTATACTAAAACTGTCTAATGGCAACCTGCTGTTCATGATCTGAGAATGCCTGCCAAGCGCACCACAGTCCATTCTTATTCTTCTGATTATTTCAATCTCATGATCCGGACACGCGGTCACTACATGCCCTAAGTAGATGTATTTCCTTACCACTTCCTGTGCCTATTTGAGCGCATAGCGCATCCTATTTCTGAGATCGTTCAGTGATTCTGGCATCCGTAGACTCTAACAACAAAGGGAGTACCACGCACTATCTTTGAGGGAGTAACTTGCTTGACCCATATTTCACGCTTTACAAGAGTAGACCGACCTTCTTTGAGAGAGAGTAGGTCAACTCCTCCTGACAGAGTATTGTTACTCCACCGCAAGGGAGTGCTAGAACTCTTCCCTAGAGTGCTAATACTCTTCCCACAGGGAGTGCTAGTACTCTTCCGCAGAGTGCTAGTACTCTCCCCACAGGGGTAATAGTACTTCCCCAGACCGAATGTTTCTACTCCCCCAGACAGAGTACTTGTACTCCTTCAGAACAGAGTGCTAGTACCCTTCCCAATAGTGTGAAAGCACGATGTAGATCCATGGTCACGTTAGAAGGGATTCGAAATACTTACATGTGGGAAATATTTGATTCCTTGATAAGCAGCTCCTGCACTTACGCTTGGTGAATGGGATGTAATCTGTAGCCGCCGAGTTTCACAAATGAAACATTTTCTCTCTTAAAAGGTCAAAATCTTTATTTATCAGTGACAAGACAAACTGAATAATAGTTTGGGAAACATTCTGACAAACACATAAAATCAGACTACAATGATGCTATGGACTTTAAAACACATCTTGTAATAAAACATAATTATGTTATCTAAAGCTTCATCGGTATTAAAGTGCAGAAATATCCCTTATTTCATTGGCTCCAGCTTCTCAAAAATAAAGCGTTCAATGGAAATTTAAACATAGAGCAAACGTGTGCAAACTCATAAAGTATTGACGCTGTGATCGAAGAGAAATATACGCTACACTACTGACTAGCAAACGCATTTCTGGCACAAAATACATGCACTTATATGGCAGAGGTAACCAGGTGAGCTGCTAAGCATGGGTCTGGTAATATAGATAAATTGTGCAAGAAATCTTTTTTGTTTGCCATATTCTAAGACAGCAGCTCATTTCATAATGTTCTGTACAGCGTATGGATGTTCCTGACTCAGAGTACAGTGCATTTAGATATGTGTTGTACATTCTGATGTGATACCGCAGGTCTAGCTAGCTTTGGTTATATTTCATATAAATTTATTCATGTATGGGCTGCGCCCTGTTGTTTCTAAGCGTGTCTTGTCGTGGTTCTGCAGCAATATCCTGCCCGGTTTCAAAGCAGTACGGAGGCGTATCATATTGTTACGTGTGTGAGGACACAGACGAAAATGGCTATTTACACGCTATTTACAATGGAGGCAGGCAGCCAGGCTGACCTTCGCTCATGCCAAGGGGCACCGACCAACTTCTTTGTCGTTCTCGCGGCGGCTCGTCTCTTGAGAATCGCTCGATGTTAACCTAATACTACCCCCGGCGGGAAAAACACCGTCACGGTGCTGTTAAATAACCAAGGTGCATGGAGATTTGTAGGGCTTGAGTAGGGCAACGTGGACAATGTCACTGGTCGTCACAGCGGAGAACGTAACGGGCGGGGCTAGAACGATTTTATAGGTGACATCGGTAACTTTGCGTATCACGCGATATGGGCCTGTGCAACAGGAAAGCAGTTTTGCACAAAGGCCGATTTACAGGATGGTGACCAAAGCAACACGAGGGCGCCGGGCACAAAATGGACATCACGGTGACGGTGGTCATAGCGTTGTTTTTGCTTGTCTTGAGAAATTTGTAAACGAGCGCGAGCAAGTTAGCGAGCATGGTCAGCATGGGCGATTGCATCACGGGCATAATCGCTAGTTGAAGATGTGGCGGATCGAAACACAGTGTCCAGTGGTAGCGTCGGTTCGCGGCCATACAAGAGGTAAAACGGGGAAAAGCCAGCAGTTTCGAGACGGGAAGAGTTGTATGCAAAGGTAATGTAAGTCAGAGCCAGGTCCCAGTCACGGTAGTCGTATGAAACGTACTTGGATAGCATGACTGTAAGAGTGCGGTTCAAACGCTCAGTGAGGCCGTTCGTTTGCGGGTGGTAGGAAGCGTTAAATTTATGCTGTATTGAGCAAGCACGCATGATGTCGTAAATGACCTTGGCCAAAAACGTACGGCCGCGGTCTGAAAGCAATTGACGCGGAGCAGCATGCATCAAAATGATATCATGTAGGAGGAAGTCCACAACATCAGTTGCGCAAGTGGTCGGAAGAGCGCGGGTTACGGCGTAGCGGGTCGCGTAGTCGGCCGCGACTTCCACCCACTTGTTTCCTGATGTGGAATCCGGAAATGGGCCGAGAAGGTCCAAGCCGACACGATGGAAGGGGTCGGCAGGAATGTCGAGCGGCTGCAGGTAACCAGCGGGGAGCTGGGAAGGCTTCTTGCGTCGTTGGCAAAGTTCACAAGCGGTGACGTAGCGTCGTACGGAACGGGCAAGGCCCGGCCAGAAAAAAACGGCGACGTACACGGTCATAGGTTCGATACGCCGAGGTGTCCTGCGGTTGGTGCGTCGTGAAGCTCTTCTAGAACGGTGGAGCGCAAGTGTTCGGGTATTACAAGTAGGAACTCTAAGCCGTCCGGATGAAGGTTACGACGGTACGGAGCACCGTCGCGGAGGGCGAAGTGGCGTAGAGTGCCATCCGCCAGGGAGTGTTCAAAACGGTCGATGACTGCTCTGATGTAAGCGTTACGGCATTGCTCGTCGGCGAAATGAAGCAGCTGGGACACAGAGAATAGGCAAGAAGCACTTGCAATATTGGAGGAGTCAGAGTCGTCAACAGGGTAACGCGACAAACTGTCAGCGTCTTGGTGCAGGCGGCCAGACTTGTACACCACGGAATATCAAAATTCTTGTAGCCTCAAAGCGCTTCCGCCAAGCCGGCCTCTAGGATCTTGTAGCGATGAGAGCCAGCAGAGACCATGATGGTCAGTGACTACAGAAAAGGGCGACCGTAAAGGTAAGATCGGAACTTCGCAACCGCCCAGACAACAGCAAGGCATTCTCGTTCCGTAATGGAATAGTTGCGCTCCGCTGGTGCTAGGAGGCGGCTCGCATAACCAATGACGCGATCCTTGCCACGCTGACGCTCGGCTAAGACGGCACCTACGCCATGACAGCTGGCATCTGTACGTAATTCTGTAGGGGCATCAGGGTCGAAGTGGGCGAGAAAGGGTGGTGAGGTTAGAAGAGTGACGGGACGAGAGAAGGCGGCGGCTTTTCCAGTACCCCGCGTGAATTGTACGCCTTTCTTCAAAAGATTAGTTAGGGGTACAATCTGGCACAAACAACGAAACTACGAGCACAGCCCTACAAAACTTCGAACCTCTGCGGCTGTCTTCGGAACCGGAAACTCTCGGACAGCGCGAGTTTTGTCAGGATCAAGCTGTACTCCGGAAGCGTCAACGAGATGGCCCAGAAGAGTAATTTATCGGTGGCCAAAATGACATTTGTACGATTTAAGTTGCAGCTTCGCCTTTCGAAATACATCAAGTATAGTTGTGCGACGCTCCAGGTGAGTGTCGAACGTTGGTGAGAAGATGATGACGTCGTCGAGGTAGCAGATGCATGTGGACCATTCGAAACCTTGGAGGAAGGAGTCCATCATACGCTCAATGGTGGCAGGGGCGTTGCATAATCCAAACGGCATTACTCTCAGTTGGTATAGGCCATCAGGTGTGATGAACGCGGTTTTTTCTCGGTCCATATCGTCAACAGCAATCTGCCAATATCCCGAACGAAGATCAGTAGACGAGAAATAGCTGGAACCGTGCAGGCATTCAATGGAGTCGTCTATACGTGGGAGCGGGTAGACGCCCGTCTTTGTAATGTTGTTGAGATGACGGTAGTCTACATAGAAGCGCCACGTGCCGTCCTTCTTCTTAACCAACACCACAGGTGACGCCCAGGGACTCGATGAAAGCTCAATGATGTTTTTATCGAGCTTTTTGTTCACTTTATCTTGAATTACTCGACGTTCCGACGCAGAAACTCGATCCGGTCATCGGTGAGTAGGCGCAGCATCGCCAGTAAGAATCCGATGCTTGACCGCGAGCGTCTGGCCTAACGGGCGATCGTCGAAGTCGAAAATATCGCGGTAGGACGATAATACTTCGCAAAGGTCTTCAGTCTGCGTAGATGACAGGTCGTCGCAACCATTTTCTTTATGTCGGGAACGACGCCCGAGGCTGGCGCGAAGGGCCTGCTAAGCTCGCGAGATCCATCGGTCGATAACACTGCCACGTATTGGTCGCCGAGACAATCAATGGTGGCAAGGCAAATACGTTGCTGTGGAAATTGCTTTGCCAATCCAAAGTTACTGACAAGCATGCGAGTGCGGTTCGCAGTAATAGTAAGTGTACTGTGAGGCACGGAGACGTCACACTCTATTGGGATGTCGGGCAGAGGAGTGACGAGGTACTCGCCTTCAGGAACTGGTGGGAAAGACAACAGTTCAATGTAGGCTATGGACTTTGGCGGCAGGCGAAGAAAGCCGGTGGGGCATAAGCGGCAGTAGGGTGCGTCAGAAGGTTCTGCGAGAATGGGCAACTCAAGGCGAAGTGTACTGGAAGAGCAGTCAATAAGAGCAGAATGGGCGGAGAGAAAATCAAGGCCGAGAATGAGGTCGTGGGGGCAATAAGCAATTAGGGTGAAGAGGACAGGAGTGTGGCGGCCGGCGATGCTGACGCGTGCCGTACACATGCCGATGATAGGCACAGTACCGCCATCCGCAACGCGGACGACGCGTGCCGATGCTCGGGTGA
Organism: Dermacentor variabilis; assembly: GCF_050947875.1. Lineage (NCBI taxonomy): Eukaryota > Metazoa > Arthropoda > Arachnida > Ixodida > Ixodidae > Dermacentor > Dermacentor variabilis. Next base: position 118,599,405 of record NC_134575.1, read on the forward strand.
GGAGCTTGTTCAGTCGTCGTCGGAAGGCAGCACTCATAATAGAAAGATGTGCTCCTGTATCAATGAGTGCCGTGACAGGATAGCCGTCAACGTCAACGTCGAGAACGTTTCGGTTCAGGTGTAACGTGACCAGAGGATTTGAGGGCAGGGTCGACAACGCAGCTTCACCTCCAGAAGCTGCAGTGGCTAGTTTTCCGGCAGGATCCTGGAGGCGATAGGCGGCGAAGAGAAGCGACGGGGTTTGGGCGAACGATACTGATGGCGTCGAGGTGAGGCCGAGTGGCTGTAGTGAAGGTTCGGAGCAGGAGTATCAGTGGCCGTGGATTCATGGCGGGTGGTATAGGGAACCGAAGGTCCAAAGATGCGGGAATAAGCGGCGGCGTATGTTCGAGGAGGTGCTGGCCATCGGTTGCGGCAGTTACGAGCGACGTGGCCGATACGACACCAGTGGAAGCAGATCGGCCTGTCATCAGGGGTACGCCAATCGGACGGGTTGCGGCGAGATGTGGCGGAAAAGGACTGCCGAGGACGATTAGAGCCGCTAGAGAACTGGGGAACGCTGGGTTGAAACGTGGAACACACGGAGTTCAGACCCATGTTCTCAAATTCCTGTTGGACGACGGCCTGAATTATCGCAGTGGTGGTTGCAGGCGGATCGGGAGGCGTCGTGGAGAAAGCTGGCGAACAGGCGGCCTCCAGTTCGTGGCGAACAATACGGGTGACGTCGTCACAGGTTTTGGTCTGACGTGGTCGACCCCCACAAGTCGACGTAGCAGCAGTGTTGGGTAGCCGCGTGATGTGGTGTGTGATACGGCAGCTCTTAGCTTGTTCGAGGCGACGGAATTCTTTGATGATGGCGTCGATAGTCGAGACGTTGCCGAAAACAGGCAAATTCAAAGTGTCCTCGGCAATGGCTTTTAGAACATGTGACACTTTGTCTGCTTCGCAGATAGTATCGTCAGCTTTGCGGCATAGAGCCAAGACATCGAGGATGTAGGAAACGTACGGCTCCGTAGATGACTGAACACGAGACGCAACAGCCTTTCTCGCAACAGCCTTGTGCCCAATGGGGTCGTTGAACAGTTCCCGTAGCTTCTCTTTGAAACTGTTCCAACTGGTTATCTCGTCGTCATGCGTTTGGTGCCACACGCGTGGGGTGCCGCCGAGATAAAAGATGACATTGGCGAGCATTATCATTGGGTCCCACCTGTTATTACCACTGACCTGTTCATAGGACTTGATCCAATCGTCAACATCCTGTCCCTCCAGGCCAAAGAACACACCTGGGTCGCGATGTGGGGCGACCGTGACGATTAGAGTACTGGGACAAGCTGAAGCCATTGCAGAGGTGGGCGCGTCACTGGGAGGCTTGGTGACAAGCTCGGTGTGTCAACCACTTCGGAGTTCCGTGGTGAGGACGGGGATCACTGACCTCCACCAGAATGTTCCGTGTGGAAAGACACAGACGAAAAAGGCTATTTACACGCTCTTTTCATTGGAGCCAGGCAGCCAGGCTGATCCTCGCTCGTGCCAAGAGCACCGACCAACTTCTTCGTCGTTCTCGTGGCGGCTGTTTTCTTGAGCATCGCTCGATGATTATCCTAATAATATTTGCTATTAGGTTCGTCTCCTCACATTAGGTGGTTTCCTGGTGCTGTTGGGGTTTAGCCGTGACCCTTACTCACAAATAAATTAAAATAAATTTAAGTATTGTTACACTCGAGGTGTTTAACGCAGAATCAGATGAATCTGTTTGATAGGCGCGTTTTCAGCAGTCCCGATGCAGCTTGGCTCACGTCTTTCTCTTCTTTCTCCCACCTGGTTGTCGGCGCGGCAGCCGTGGTTCATGACAGAGCTCGTGGCATTTCCGCGCTGGCAGACGAAGCCCGCCGGGCGAGTCAGTCATCTTGTGGATTGTAACGCCTCAGACGCGCGACGTGTGTCATTTCAGCGTTGGTCTAGCGTCATCCACTGCTCGGGAGACGCGCAATGCGATAGTTCACTTCGCTGAGACGCTCCAGAATAACGAAGGGACAGACGTAGTGGGGCGAGAAACTTCTGACACAAGCCACACTTCCGCAATGGCGTCCAGAGCCACACAAGGTCACCAGGATCGAAGTAAACCCGGCGGTGACGCCCGTCATAGCGTATCTTGGACCGGTCCTGCGATGCCGGTATGTGTAGCCTAGCGAGGCGTCGCGCTTCTTCTGCTCGACAGAGGATCTCATCAATTCATTCGTTGTCATGAGCGAAGTAGGCAAATATGGTGTCGAGGGTGTAGCGCGGCAGACGAGCATAAAGAAGGAAAAATGGTGATTAACGAGTAGTCTCGAGTCTCGCGGTATTGAAGGCATAGGTAATGAAAGGCAAGATACTGTCCCAATTCTTGTGTGCTGAATTGACGTACATGGACAGCATGTTCGAAAGCGCTCTGTTTGTGTGCTCGACCAGACCATTAATTTGGGGATGGTAGGGCGTAGAATGTCGGAAGCTACATGAACACAGACGAAGGGTTTCTTCATATACGTCCGCGGTAAACTGTCGCCCACGATCGCTGATTACTATGCGAGGAATCCATGTCGGAGTATAACATTAGCCAGCAAGAAGATAGAAACTTCTGTAGCTGTGGCGGATGGCAAGGCGGCGTTCTCACAATAGCGGGTAAGATGATCTACGCAAACGATAACCCAACGATTTCCCTTGGAAGATCGCGCGAAAGCGCCCAGAAGATCTATACCAACTTGTTCAAAGGGGACGCTAGAAGGGGGAACTGGTAGAAGCAGGCTGTGTGGCGCTTGTGGAGGACGCTTGTAGCGCTGGCGTTGAGAGCAGCTGGCGACATACCGTTCCATATCATTCCGCATCTTAGGCCAGTGAAAACGTTCTTGAGCCCTGTAGAGTGTACCTCTGGAACCAAGATGACCGGAGGTAGGTTGGGTCACCGTGCATGGTGTATAATACTTGGTTGCGAAAGTTCTTGGGGACAACTAAAAGGCAGCGTGCACCGGTGGTCGAGTAGCTATTCTTATACAGCGCGCCATCATCACATAGGTGAAAGCGACTACCTGTAGGTGACTCCTGTGCTGCCGCGAAGAGCGGTTGTAAGCTCTCGTCCTTGTGCTGCTCGGATATAACGGTACGCATATCCGGAAATTCCGGGGACACAAAAGCGATGTATTCATCAAAGTTGTGCGCATCACATTCAGTTGTTTGAAGTGGCATCCGAGAGAGACAATCAGCGTTAGCATGTCGCCGGCCACTTTGTTAGCAAATAACGAAATCATATTCCTGTAGGTGGAGCGTCCAGCGCGCGTGTCGTCCTGAGGGATCCCGCATATTCACAAGCCAGCATAGCCAATGATGATCTGTTATCACAGTGAAGTGGTGCCCATAGAGATACGAACGAAACCGTTGCACTGCGAAGATGACCGCCAGACACTCTTCTTCAGTGACTGTCTAGTTCCGCTCGGAGCGCTCAAGGACCGGCTAGCGTATGAGATCACGTGCCCACTGTCGCCAACACGCTGAACTAGCACAGCACCGATGCCTACGCCACTGGCATGGGTGGGAATCTCAGTTGGTGATGAAGGATCAAACTGCCGAAGAATTGGTTGGGACGTCAACAGGAACTTGAGCTGGCGAAACGATGAGTCGCAATCTGCAGTTCACTCAAAGGGAACGCCTTTTTGGAGAAGGCGTGTAAGGGGATGAGCCATGTCAGCAAACCGGGGAATGAATCGGCGAAAGTAGGAGCACAAGCCCAAGAAACTTCGTGACTGCTTGACGGAGTTGGGTACCTTAAATGTGTCTACGGCCGCAGTCTTTTGTGGGCCTGGTCGGATGCCTTCTTTTGCGAGCAGATGTCCTAGCACAAGAGTTTGCCGTTACCGAAAACGGCATTTCTTTAATTGGGCACAAGACCCGCTTTCTCCAAGCAGTTAAAGACCAAGTCCAAAGGTTTGTTGTGCTCACTAAACGTTCGCCCAAATATCACAACGTCGTCTAAGTAGCACATGCAAACTTCCTATTTTAAGCCGCGTAATATCGTGTCCATCAACCTTTCGAACGCTGCGGGCGCGTTACACAACTCGAAAGGCATCATGATAAACTCAAATAATCTGTCGGGCGTTACAAATGCCGTCTTTTCTCTGTCGTCCTTGTGTATAGGAACTTGGCAGCAACCTGACCGTAAATCAATAGCGGAAGAGTAAGATGCCGCGAAGAGACAGTCGATGGCGTCGTCAATTCGTGGGAGCGGATATACATCTTTCTTAGTAACGGCGTTTAGGCGACGATAATCAACGCAGAACCGCCACGTATCGTCTTTCTTCTTCGCCAATGTCACGGGGCCGCCCAAGGACTATATGATTCTCGAATGACGCCTTTGCATAGCATTTCTTGGACTTGATCGCTGATTATCTTGCGTTCTAACGGAGAGACACGGTGGGGTTTTTGTCGGATTGGCTGGGCGGCTCCTATGCTGATGCGGGGACGAATTCTGGACGGAGGAATCGATAGCGGGCCATCGTTCAGCGCAAAGTCGAATACCGAGGTGTGTTTCGTAAGCAGGACCATCAACACTCGACGCTCGTGATCACTAAGTGATTTATTAATCATGGTAACTATCTTCGAGCTCCCACTGCTAGAGACACTGGTTGTTCCTCAATCGTGTAGCTCTGTAAGTACTGCCAGCGATACGGGCGAGTCCTAAAACGTGGCAATCTTTAGGCCTTGAGGTAGCACTGCCGCTTCAGTGGAACAGTTTAGAGCACACAGCCCCGCGCATCCATTGGTCACTGAGCTCACGCAGTGCAGAACTAACACGTTTTTTCTTGAGGCAGTTACGATGTACAGGTCCCACTGCAGCATTGAACGAGATAGGAGTCGTAGATGAACAGGTGACGGCAACACGCATCGCGGATAAGGAGGGCACAACTGTATCGTCAGTCACGCAAAACACATTCTCCGGGCAATCTGCACCTTCAAAGAGCACAGGCGGAACACCGGTGTACACTGAGTTCTCCCGTCCGGCAGTCAACACTGGCACCACACAATTGCAAACAGTCAATCCCCAGAATCACGCCATGCGAGGAGCGAGGAAGAACAGTAAACTTTTTTCCACAGTAAAAATTTCCCACCCAAAGACACATCCACGTTACACACACCAACAGGGCATAATGATTCACCACTCACTCCACGGAAACTTGTGCACTGGTTCCAACGAAACATAACCTTGCGTCCCAGAAGGCCTTTAAACCCACACTCATGACCGAGACGATTGCTTCCGTGTCGACTAAAGCCATTGTAGAGACCCCACCAATCAGTACATGAACCTTATTCTTGAGCATGAAAATAGTTGGAGGCAGTTGATTCAGCAGCACACATTTTCCAGCCACCTCACCTCCATCGGCCGCGCTGGCTAGTTTCCCGGCGGGGGCGTCACTAAACGGCGCCGAGGCGATGGTGATGTGAATCGCGGCCGACGGGATGGTGATCGGGAAGCTCGGAAGGCTCGTGGTGGCGTCAGAGCACGGTCGGAGGCAGGGAGTGGTAGCAGTTCCGGGTTCTTTCTTCTCCAAAGTAGGTCTCCTGGGCGGTGATCTGTCCTCTCGGAAGTGGATTCCTGAAGTGGAGTCTCCTGACCATGGATTGCGCAGTTGACGACCGCTAGACCGCATAGTTGGCGCTGATGATCCGTAGTTCGATGCTCGGCGTCGGCTACGGTACCGAGCTATATGGCCAGGCATGCCGCAGAAGTAACAAACTGCCAAAGGGCGAACTTCAGAATGTGGATTGAAGTATTCTGTCGAAGAAATCGGTTGAGGGTAACGAGGCTGTTCCCTTTGAAAGTCGTAGGCAGCGGTAAGTCTTCGCGGACGAAAATTGCGTGAGCGTGGATCAAAACGTTGAGGGGGCGAATCATTGCGTGGTGGTTCGGTCGTACCGTAATGCGCTTCGTCTCTGGAGCCATTAAGATCCGCGACGTTCACCGTGTGGTTCCAAGATGCCGAAGGGGGTTCCCAAAGAGTGTCTCGGAAAACGGAGCAGCTGCAACGTGGCGCCGCATAACGTGCATGTTCGTCATGCCGCTGGAGCTCCTCGCGGACTATCTGGCGGATGGCGGACGAAAGGTGTGGGAGCGGAGGACTCGTGTCAACACTTGCTACGGTCGTTACATTGGCCAGTCGTCCAAACTTTAGTGTAATTCGGCGAGTCTTCAGCGCCTCGAATGTACGGCATTGCTGCATCAGTTCTGATAGTGTTCAAGTTCTCTTTACCAATTAGAAAGTTGTACACGTCTTCCGCTATTCCTTTTACGACGTGCCCCACTTCACCTTCCTCTGTCATTTGAGGGTTCACGGTTCGGCACAGCTTCAAAATTTCTTCGATATAGCTAGTACAAGTCTTGCCGGGCACTTGAGCTGTCTAGCCTAATGTGAATTGCTCACGTTTCTTCTTTGCGTCCGAGTCACCGAAACACTTTTTGATCTCCTCAACGAAGCTTGTCAATGTAGTTAGCATGTCCGCGTGGTTGTCATTCCATACCAACGCCGTGCCGGCCAAGAAGAAAACAACGCTTCTAAGCTGACTGGCAGCGTTCCAATTATTGTATCGGCTTACCCTTTCATAATGTGTTAGCCACTCATCCACATCTTCATCTGCCTTCGCCGAGAACGTGCGTGGCTCTCAGTAATGCTGGATAGGGACTGGGCTCGCCAAGGCACTGCTGGTGAGGGTATTTTGCTCTGTGGCCATGATTGAGCGCGACGGCGAAAGTCCGGCGAGGCGACGGCTCCGGCGTAGTTCTTGTGTTGATGGCTCTGTTGTAGGTCGTGGGAGTTACCCAGCACAGCTCCACCAAATGTTATACTCGAGGTGTTTAACGCAGAATCAGATGAATCGGGTTGATAGCCGCGTTTCCAATGGTCCCGAGGCAGCTTGGCTCATGTCGTTCTCTTCTTTCTTCCACCTGGTTGTCTACGCGGCAGCCATGCTTCATGACAGAGCTCGCGACAATATTATCTAGTGTGTAGCAAGTGAGTATAAAACTTGACGGAGCATTAAAATTGGCATTAAAATCTTGCGCATCAAATTTCTTGTCACAAATGGTAGTTTTTCATTCCTATTATGGTAAGAATGCTGCACTTCTGAGGTGCAGCTTGCATAATTACATAATCAATTATTCATATCATCAGAAGCCAACAAGCACTAACACCAAGGACAACATAGGGGAAATTACTTGTGCTGAATAAATTAAATAAAGCAAAGACAAATTAGTGAAAAAAACTGGATGAAAAAACAACTTGCCGCAGGTGGGAGCCGAACCCACAACCTTCGCATTTCGCGTGCGATGCTCTACCAATTGAGCTAGCGCAGCGGCGTTTCCCCATCCACTTTCTTGGGTATTTATGTGCACTAGTAGAACTCTGGGAGTGTTTGCCAGCGCCACCACTCATAGACCTTGGCGGCGGACGTGGAACGTCGTTTTTGCCGCAGGTGTCACGAGAACCTGATCTTCTTGGGTGAAGGCAACTCGTCAATAAAACAACATATGCTACCTGAAGGCATCAATGTTGCCAGATTAGAGACCCTCGTTATGTAATAAACGACAAGAAAGGGGTTTAACCGAGGGGCCCGATTTGTATTAGCCATATCATGAGAAGCCAACAAACACTGACACCAAGGACAACATAGGGGAAATTACTTGTGCTGAATAATAACAATATTTGAGGTTTTAGGTGCCAAAACCACTTTCTGATTATGAGGCACGCCGTAGTGGAGGACTCCGGAAATTTTTACCACCTGGGGTTCATTAACGTGCACCTAAATCTAAGCACACGGGTGTTTTCGCATTTCGCCCCCATCGAAATGCGGCCGCCATGGCCGGGATTTGATCCCGCGACCTCGTGCTCAGCAGCCCAACACCATAGCCACTGAGAAACCACGGCGGGTTGTGCTGAATAAATGAAATAAGGAAACGATAAATTAGTGGAAATTAAAGTGGATGAAAAAACAACTTGCCGCAGGTGGGAGCCGAACCCACAACCTTCGCATTTCTCGTGCGATGCTCTACCAATTGAGCTACCGCGGCGGCGTTTCCCCATCCACTTTCTTGGGTATTTATGTGTACTAGTAGCACCCTGGGAGTGTTAGCCAGCGCCACCACTCATAGACCTTGGCGGCGGACGTGGAATGTCGTTTTTGCCGCAGGCGTCACGAGAACGTTATCTTTTTGGGTGAAGGCAACTGGTCAATAAACCCGCATAAGCTACCTAACGGCATCAATGTTGCCAGATTCGAGACCCTCATTATGTAATAAGCGAGAAGAAAGGGGGTTAACCAAGGGGCCCAATTTTTATTAGTCATATCATTTTCTTATTAGTCATATCATAACTTTCTTTCCCTTTTTTCCCTTTCGAAGAAGCCCCCTTTCTTCTAAAGACAAAGAAAAAGTAAGACAAATTATCGCACTTCACAGAATCTTCGTCTCAAAACAAATACATATGTGTCTGAGAAGATTAATACATCACCTCTGTGTGCGCTGTATCTTAAATCCAGAAATTTACTATGTGCAATATGCTTTAATTTTATTTGGTCTGATAAATTATGTTGACAGAAGCCATGAAATTAAGGGGCTTTTGCTTAACACTATAGGTTCACAACCACCAATCGATGAACAAGTGTTCTATTCAGATGCCCTCAGTTCTTTTCTTTGAACGCACCTCTACCTCCACTAGCATACTTGGTTGGAAAGTAGATCAAAATCAAAACATCAAATACCTGTCAGAAGCTATCGTATGACTATTTCACAGAAGGAGAAACCGCAATTTTCATTTAAAAATAATTTTCAATACCGACTGACTCTCCGGCTTCTAAGACTTAAGGTGTGCACCACGGTGTACAGTTAAAGGCCTTAATTGCTCCTTGCTTTCACTTCGGGAAGCACGAGCAGTTCTAATGAACTGGTTTCATGAGCTCGTACATAAACGATAATGGCTTCTTAAACATGAGATTGTCTTCCCCCAATGCTTCCCCTTTCAGGAACTTAAACGGAAGACATACTTCTAAAATTAGTGTAAAAATAGATAAAAGGGAAGGCATGAAAATCTGCCTGCTTCATGACAGCATTTAAAGTACAGAATGAAAGTGGCTTGTATTTGCACCCTTGCATTCATATGCTGTTAAATGTAAGCTATTAAAGCTGTTAAATGCATGTAAGCACCTAAACAAGCACGAACTGTTGCTTTTTCTAGTGAACACAGGCACCATGCTCATTGGAAGTATGCATCGTCACTAAGCAAATATGTAATTTCATTGTAGCGCTATTTTTTTTATCACATTATTCTGTTGATCACATGTTTTATCACATGATCTGTTGATAGGCAAGGCAAAAAGCAGCCACGTCTCACAAAACTAATCAGCTTTGTTAAAATACATTTTTAGCTTTTCAATGACACTTGCGCCTACGTGTTTGTCTCCAGAGAGCATACTTGACTTTGGCTTTCGCATCAGACACATCACATAAATATACCATGTCAAGATCACTGCCTAGGGCGCATGATAATTTTCATCTTAGTGTTGCATACTGTATTTTGAAAGTATTGCTCAATCAAATTCTACACCAAATATACCCACATTCTATTTTTCTCGGCGAAATTGCATGGCAAGTTATTGCGCTCCTCTTCACTATGTAGAGTCGAGCTGGGCTGATTCTTTTGACATCCTTCTGTCCTTGCAGCAGCCTTCTTGTGTTATACAAAACAGGTGCCTGGAAAATATTGTGTACAACAGTCAACTTGAGGCCATGGTGTAAAACATCAAGACAGTCAAGAAGTAAGGTCATGGCACTAAAAGAAAGTCCTAGCTTTTTCATTTGTATTTTTTTAGTTAGAAATACTGTCAACCCTCAGTTGAGAGTCATAACAGGGAGGGATGTTACATATACGTTCATACAAGAGAGCCAGATACAAAAGAAATATGCACATGCACTACAGTGTCCTACGGATACAATACAAGAGACGATATACCGACTGTAAGACATGTATTCAAATGTTCAACCAGCTGCCGCATGCACACAAACAGAAAAAAGGAAAAAGAGAAAAAAAAGAAGAGAAAAACCCTTTACAATATCCACAAGGTACAGTTTTAGTAAAGAACCTTGATTGCATTTGTAAACAATGCAGTATCAAACTGCGAACAATTTCTGCGGGCAGCTTGTTCCACAGCTCTATTGACTCTGGGAAGAACGAACAACGAAAGGCATTGGTTCGGGACAAGTACGATTGAATAGCTTTACTATGGTTTAGGCGGGAGCTCAGTCGGCCTGGAGGTTTCAAATACAAATCTTTATTATTTTTAGTTGGCCGTGAATTATTTGAAATAAAGTTTTTACTCGCTACTTCATACACCGATCTTCCGATAATTCAAGACCGCAAGACTTTAACATCACCCAAACTGAGTCTGTCCTTCTATATATCGAACAAAGAAAGCGCGCCGCCCGGCGCTGCACCTATTTTGGCCCACATTACCTTTTGATGGCGCGCCCATGCTACTAACGCATATTCTAGGGATGGTCGAATGAAAGATCTGTAAGCCAGCAGTTTAACATCTTTTGTTGCCCTCCCCAGTTTTGCTCTTAAAGAACCCAATTTCTTCTGTGCCGCAGAGCACACTCTTTCTACTTGATTGTGCCATTTTAAATCATGTGAAATAGAGACACCAAGATATTTGAAACAAGGAACATTAACTAGATTGTAGCCTTGAATATCGTACTGAAAAGTAAAAATATTCTTTTTTGCAGTGATATGCGTGTACGTGGTCTTAACAAAATTAATTCGCATTTCCCCCTTGTCACACCAACTCCCAAACGCCTGAAGGTTTCGGTTGAGCTTAATCTGATCCTCTAAACAAGATACCGGCGCAAAAATCAAGCAGTCATCTGCAAAAAGTTTTATCTTAGCAGAGCTATCTAAAGTGGTTGCTACATCATTGATGTAAAGTAGAAAAAGTGTTGGCCCTAACACGGACCCCTGTGGTACTCTTGAGTATACATCTACAAAACCAGACTCGGAACCATCAACGCGAACTGCCTGCTTGCGGTTAGTTAAACAATCTTCAATCCATTTAGAACGTCGCCATTTATACCTGCTTTGTACAGTTTAAAAAGTAATTTACGATGGGAACCTTATCAAAGGCTTTGGCAAAATCAACGCATATAACATCCATTTGTTCACGGTTGTCCCTAGCTTTGGAAAAATCGTGTAATGTCTCAATGAGCTGTGTCACTGTGGAAAGTCCCCGTCGGAACCCATGCTGTTATACGCAAAGGAGGCCAGTTGATTCTAGGAAGATAATTATGTTTTGCTATGACGTGTTACATAACCCTGCAGCAAACTGACGTAAGGCATACAGGACGGTAGTTATTCATTAGAGTACGATTGCGACTTTTAAATATGGGGATAACTACAGCACAACGCCAGTCCTGTGGCACGGAATGGGTGCTTAGTGATTTCTGGAAAATAATTACCAAATAAAATGGTATCCACTCAGCATACCTTTTCAAAAAGCCAGTACGTATTCCGTCTGGCCCAGAAGCCTTCTTGTCATCTAACTGTAGCAACTGCTGGAATACGCCCCTCTGAGTAAAGTTGATAGCGTCCATGGAAATTTCGCTGAAAGATGCCCCATCATCTACTGGAAATGGTCGATCACTGCGCATGAATACTGATTGGAAATACTTATTTAATCCATCAGCGATAACACCTTTTTCTTCTACTAGAACATTTCCTACCGTCATTTGCTTTATTTTTTCCTTTCTGCGGGCTAAATAACGCCAAAATTTTTCTGGGGAAATCTTAAGAAAGTCACTTAGAGTGCGATTAAAAGATGTTTGCTTCGAACTGAGTAACAAAGCGTTTATTCTCTGACGTACTGCGTGTATTTCCCTAGGATCTGCTTTTCCTTTGCGCAGCCTTCTTGATTTCCGTTTCGCGTGAACAATATCCCTAGTTATCCATGGGCTACTCCGCTTCGTTTTCTTGAGTCGGGTCGGAACAAACTGATCTACGCAGACTTTAATAATAGCTTGAAAGCGCTGCCACAAGTCTTCAGCTGTTTCGACCTCGGAGACATTTTCAAATTCGTTGAAACACTTTTCTAAATAATCTAGAATAGACGTATCATCGGCCTTAGCATAGTCTATGATTTCAACACGTACAGTAGGTTTTGTAGGTGGTGGTGCACAAGTAAGCACATTCAGCAAAATGATTTTGTGATCGGATATACCATCGGTGACTGCCATTTCATAATCGCCTACATTATGGGAAAGGAACACCAAGTCAAGCAATGACTGCGATTGGGACGTTATACATGTGTTTTCCTTCACTATTTGCCTTAAGTTATGAAAAAATGTGATATCCAATAATTTTTCGGCATTACAAATTTCTGTATTTCCAGGCGAAATAAGTTCCCAATCGATATATGGCAAGTTAAAATCACCAGTCATTATTAGCCTGGTGTTCCTGTTTACATGTGAGCAAAGAAACGTATTTAACATATCTAGAAAATCATGTGAAGTAGTTGGCGGCCTATAAACGACTCCTATGAGGTAGGACATGCCAGAAAACATGATTTTACACCACACCGATTCCGACATGTCACACATAACCGTACAGGCTGTCAGCGATGATTTAACAATAATGGCCACACCACCACCACGAGAGTCCCGATCCCACCTGAACATTGTGTAGCCAGGTGGGATAATGCAGTCGCAAGAAATAGCACTGTTGAGCCATGTTTCTCTAATGCAAACGACGTGCGGTCGCTCTGATAGCAACAGACATTCTAATTCAGTAACCTTGTTAGGAATAATGCGGGCATTGAACGAAACGATTCTGAGCTTTGCTGTATTTGAACTGCAGGAAGGCATGCCCTCCTTGTCATTGCAAGCTTCCCCTGACATTTTGCGATTGCTATGGCGGCCCTTATCACGGCGTTCTTGGCAAAGAATGCGCTCGTTGCGACTGTGATCCCAGGCATTTAGACGGTCATCAATCTTAAGCTTATCATGAACCAGAGACACCTTTTGCTTGTTGTCCCTTACGTGCTTAGGATGTGTCACGAGTGGTGTTTGTGGCACACCAGACTAATGACAGACTTATGACATCTGACAATGACCAATATTACATTTATTAGTAGGAGTATTATAACATTGGTGCATAACGAGGATGAGCTGTCGGTTATTTATATTTTGTTTAAATCTAAAAATTGAAGTTAGTTTAGCAGTTGTAGAGATGTAGAGTCGAGCTGGGCTGATTCTTTTGACATCCTTGAGTCCTTGCAGCTGCCTTGTTGCTCTATATAAAACAGGTGCCTGGAAAATATTGTGTACAATAGTCAACTTGAGGCCATGGTGTAAAACATCAAGACAGTCAAGAAGTAAGGTCATGGCACTAAAAGAAAGTCCTAGCTTTTAGTCTTCCTGCTGAAATGCATGCGAAACATCTAAATGACTGCAACAGTGAACTGCTAAATTAACTTCAATATTTAGATATAAACAAAATATAAATAACCGGCAGCTTATCCTCGTTATGCGCCAATGTTAAAATACTCCTACTAATAAATGTATTATTGGTCAATGTCAGATGTCATAAGTCTGTCATTAGTCTGGTGTGCCACAAACACCACTCGTGACACATCCTAAGCACGTGTCCAGTGCGCTCCCCCGCACCATCTCTGGTTGTGCCACTGTCAAGCCGTAAATTGAGGATCATGTATGAAAACGTGATGCTCAGTAGGGATGAAAATATGGTCCTCCAGTTCAATTGATACGACTGAATGTACCTATAACAATGGGCAACAAGGCTTGTCATGGCAAGCTTGCCCACATTTTAATACTAACAAGTAAGGTCACTGTGGCCTGCATCTAAGCTTACTAAAAGGCATGAACTTATTTTCGTTTGTGAGGTGCGCAGTGTAATTCATTTTTGACAGATTCGACTATGCTGCCGTTTCAAATCTAGCATTTTACATTCTTGAAGGCATGTAAAAGTTGAAGTTAGACTGCACTCCTTAGTTTACGACTTAGCTATTAGATTCTCCGGTCCTCATGCCTCGCGTGCAAGAGGACCGCAGTTCAGATCCCGGTGCCGCGCAATTTTCAACCGGAATAAGAAATCCTCGTGTTGATAAAATTGCATAAACAGGTCCAATGTGTGGCGTGATTCCGGTGACCACAACCGGCAACGCACTCCCTCACCAGAGCAGCATTGGCCACCTTAGTGCAGTACTTGGCCACAACCTCCTATATGAACACAACAATCAAACCCGGGCCCTCAATCCCCAGCAGCTGCGAAGCAACTAACCACGGTGGTGTTCAGACCTCCGACGCAGCAGAGGGTGCTAAGAATCCCTGGTTCCAGACAGGCCGCCATTGTAGTCTGAACCTGGCAACGTTTAACGCTAGAACGTTATCTAGTGAGGCGAGTCTAGCAGTGCTATTGGAGGAATTAGAGGGCAGTAAATGGGATATAATAGGGCTCAGTGAAGTTAGGAGGACGAAAGAAGCCTATACAGTGCTGAAAAGCGGGCACGTACTGTGCTGCCGGGGCTTAGCGGAGAGACGAGAACTAAGAGTCAGATTCCGGATTAATAAGAATATAGCTGGTAACATACAGGAATCCTATAGCTTTAACGAAAGGGTGGCCGGTCCCGTTGTGAAACTTTTATAAGAGGTACAAATTGAAGGTCGTACAGGTCTACGCCCCTACATGCAGTCATGATGACCAGGAAGTCGAAAGCTTTATTGAAGACGTGGAATCGGCGATGGGTAAAGTCAAAACAATATACACTATACTGATGGGCGACTTCAATGCCAGGGTAGGCCAGAATCAGGCTGGAGACAAGTCAGTGGGGAATATGGAATAGGCTTTAGGAATAGCAGGGGAGGGTTATTAGTAGAGTTTGCAGAACACAATAATATGCGGATAATGAATACCTTCTTCCGCAAGCGGTATAGTCGAAAATGCACGTGGTGGAGCTCGAATGGCGAGACTAGAAATTAAATAGACTTTATACTCTGCACTAACCCTGGCATAATACAAGATGTGGACGTGCTCGGCAAGGTGCGCTGCAGTGACCCTAGGATGGTAAGAACTCGAATTAGCCTAGACTTGAGGAGGGAACGGAAGAAATTGGAACATAAGAAGCCGATCAATGAGTTAGCGGTAAGAGGGAAAGTAGAGGAATTGCGGATCAAGCTACAGAACAGATATTCTGCCTTAACCCAGGAAGAGGCCCTTAGTGTTTAGGATATGAACGGCAATCTAATGGGCATAATTGGGGAAGGTTCAATAGGAGAAGGTGGTAACTCCGTAAGACAGGATGAGAGTAAGCTATCGCAGAAGACGAAAGATCTAATCAAGAAACGCCAATGTATGAAAGCCTCTAACTCAACAGCAAGAATAGAACTGGCAGAACTTTCGAAGTCAATCAACAAGCGTAAGAGAGCTGACATAAGGAAGTAGAATATGAATAGAATTAAACATGCTCTAATGAACGGAGGAAGCCTAAAAGCAGTGAAAAAGAAAGTAGGAATAGGCAAGAATCATACGTATGCGTTAAGAAACTAAGACGGCAATATCACTACTAATATGAATGAGATCCTTCAAGTGGGTGAGGAGTTTTATAGAGATTTATACAGCAACAGTGGCCCCAACGACGACAATGGGAGAGAATAGTCTAGAGGAATTTGAAATCCCACAAGTTACGCCGGAAGAAGTAAAGAAAGCCTTGGGAGCTATGCAAAGGGGGAAGGCAGCTAGGGAGGATCAGGTAACAGCATATTTGTTGGAGGATGGTGGGCAGATTGTTATAGAAAAACTGGCCACCCTGCATACGCAACGCCTCATGACTTCGAGCGTACCGGAATTTTGGAAGAACGCTAACATAATCCTAATCCATAAGGAAGGGGAGGCCATATAATTGAAAAATTATAGACCGATCAGCTTTCTGTCCGTTGTCTACAAAGTATTTACTAAGGTAATCGCATGTATAATCAGGAACACCTTAGACTTCTGTCAACCAAAGGACCAGGCAGGATACCGTAAAGGCTACTCAACAATGGACCGTATTCACACTTTCAATCAGGTGATAGAGAAATGTTGGGAATATAAGCAACCCTTACATATAGCTTTCATTGATTACGAGAAAGCGTTTGATTCAGTCGAAATCTCAGCATGGGTGCGTTACGGAATCGGAGTGCAGACGACCCGTATGTACAGATACTGAAGGATATCTATAGCGGCTTCACAGCCACCGTATTCCTCCATAAGGAAAGCAACAAAATCCCAATAAAAAAGCCGTCAGGCAGGGAGATACCATCGCTGCAATGCTATTCACAGCGTGTTTACTGGAGGTATTCAGAGACCTGGATTCGGAAGAATTGGGGTTAAGATATAATGGAGAATACCTTAGTAACTTGCGATTAGCTGATGATATTGCCTTGCTTAATAACTCAGGTGACCAATTGCAATGCCTGCTTCTGACCTGGAGAGGCAAAGCTGAAGGGTGGGTCTAAAAAATAATTTACTGAAAATAAAGCAAAGTTTAAGAGCCTCGGGAAGAGAACAGCAGTTTACGATAGGTAGCGAGGCACTGGAAGTGGTAAGGTAATACATCTACTTAGGACAGTTAGTCACCGCGCATCCGGATCATGAGACTGAAATATTCAGAAGAATAAGAATGGGCTGGGGTGCATTTGGCAGCCATTCTCAGATCATGAACAGCAGGTTGCCATTATCCCTCAAGAGAAAAGTGTATAACAGCTGTGTCTTTCCAGTACTCACGTACAGGGCAGAAACCTGGTGGCTTACGAAAAGGGTTATACTTAAATTGATGACGGCGCAACGAGCTATGGAAAGAATGATGGGTGTAACGTTAAGGAACAAGAAAAGAGCGGATTGGGTAACGGAACAAACGCGAGGTAATGATATCTTAGTTGGAATCAAGAAAAAGAAATGGGCATGGGCAGGACATTTAATGAGGAGGGAAGATAACCGATGGTCATTAAGGGTTACGGACTGGATTCCAAGGGAAGGGAAGCGTAGCAGAGGGCAGCAGAGAGTTAGGTGGACGGATGAGATTAAGAAGTTTGCAGAGACATTGCCACAATTAGTACATGACAGGGGCTGTTGAAGAAGTATGTGAGAGACCTTTGCCCTGCAGTGGGCGTAACCAGGCTGATGTTTATGATGATGATGATGATGATGATAAGAGCATAGGCGGAGGATACCACCAATGCTTTTGACAGAAAGTAACGTCCGCTATGCGTGAGGATCTGACGTGCCACACAGTGGTGCAGGATGACGTTTTGTAGGAGGAAACTTCCGCATTGGTGGAGCGCGTGGCGTAATCGGTTGCGACCACAACCTATTTTGTGGCCCTTAGTTTAGAAAGAGAAAGGGCCAAGTAGGTCGAGTCCCACGTGAAAGAAAGGCTCAGTAGGAATATCTATGGTTTGTAAAAGCTCAGCTGGTGCCATGGGAGTGGACTTCTGGCGTTGGCACAAGTGGTAAGCAGTCACATGCCGCCGCACGAAGCGGTAGAGGTCAGGCCAGAAAAAAAGACGCCGGACTCTGTCAAAGGTGCGAGTAACACCGACATGCACAGGGGTGGGCGCGTCGTGGAGTTGTTGAAGCACGGTGCGTTGAAGGTGCCCCGGTACGGCCAGCAATAGGTCAGTACCATCAGGGTTCAAGTTGTGTTTGTACAGGACTCCGTCGGAAATATAGAAGAGACGAAGGCGATAATAAGGAGTTGGGGAGCTTAGCTGATCTATGATGGTTCGCAGGAAGGGATCGCGGCGGTGTTCACGCTGAGGAAACCTGAGCTGGACATAACGCTCGTGTCGGATTCGAGTCTCTGGATTCCGGTGGGTCAACAGGGTGGCGGGACAAGCAGTCGCCGTCCTAATGTAAACGGCCGAATTTGTACACTACAGAGAAAGTGTACTGTTGCAAGCGCAAGGCCCAACGTCGTAGACGCTCTGTAGGGTCCTTCAACGAGGAGAGCCAGCAGAACACATGGTAATCGGTAGCTACGCGAAAATGGCGAATAAATTGATATGGAGGAAACTTCGCTATCGCCCAAACTAGCCCTAGGCAGTCTCGCTCGGCCGTTAGCAGAAAACTGCTTGCGTAAGCGATAACGTAAGCTTGACCACGTTGAATATGGGCAAAAACCGTGCCAGAGCCGTGTCCACTAGCATCTATACGGATTTCAGTGGGTGATGAAGGGTCGAAATGGGCTAAAATTGGGGATGTAGTCAAGAGTCTCATGAGTGCTGGGAAGACTTCGGCCTGCCACTGTCACCACGCAAAAGCGACGTCATTCTTTAGATGCTCGGTGAGAGGGCGCGCAATGTCGGCTAAATTTTGAACAAAGTGAAAAAAGTACGAGTATAAGCCTGTGAAGCTCCGAAAGTCCTTAACTGAGCATGGCGCAGGCATGTCTTGGCCGTCTCGAGATTTGGCCGGGTCAGGTTGGATTCCATTGGCGTTTGCAAGGTGCTCGAGAAAGGTTATCTCACGACGACCGAAGCGACACTTCCACGAGTGGAGCTAAAGTTTCGCAGCGCGAAACACAGCAAGGACAGTGGCGAGGCCCTTAATGTGGATTAAAAAGGCTGCAGAAAAAACGATGACGTCGTCGAGATAACACAGACAGATGGTCCACTTCAAGCCTCGGATAACGTGTCCATCATTCTTTCTAACGTGGCTGGGGCATTGCAAAGCCCGAAGGACATGACTTTTAATTGAAATGTCCACCAGGTGGGACAAAGCCTGTCTTCTCGCAATCCTTGTCATCAACAGCGCTCTGTCAGTAGTGCGAGCGGAGGTAAATCGATGAAAAATATTTCACCCCATGTAGACTATCAAGTGCATCATCGATACGAGGCAATGGATACATGTCCTTCTTAGTGATATCGTGCAGATGACAAAAATCAACAGAAATCAATATCCAGGTGCTTTCTTTTTTGTTGACCAGGACAACTGCTGAGGCCCACGGGCTAGCGGAAGGCTCTGTGATATTCTTCAGCTTCTTCGCGGCTTTGCTTTGAATGATGCTGCGCTTTGCAGCAGAAATGCGGTCGGGGCGGCGATGGCCGGGATTTGCGTCGCCAGTGTGAATACGATGAGTGACTAAGGCCCTCTGGCCGCACGGCTGGTGATCCAAATAAAAAATATCGCAGTTACTAAACAGAATGCGCCTAACGCCTTTAGTCTGAGACTGAGAGAGGTTGGTAGCAGTCATTTTATCGACGTCGTGGTACGATGATGACGCTGAACGAGAACACGCGACGATAGGGCTAACAGAGGCAGAAATAGTGTGTGCGAGTGGGGATATCTCATACTCGTGCACAGGTGTCCAACGGGCCACTGTCATGTTACTAGGAAGAACATGTGCAACAGACCCAAGGTTGAGAACGGGAAGCCAAGTAGAATTATCCACAATGGTGACGACATGCTGCGTCATTCTGCAGCGCAACGCCATGCTGTAGAGCGTTAAGAGGTATAGTAGTAGTGGCTTGAGGCGGCAACCGGATTTATTAGGCAGAACACAGGGACGGATGATGTGCATCAGAAACAAAGTAGCTGTCAGAAGGGAGGTCTAACGGCACGAGTCGTGTTCCTCAGTCTATTAGGGCATAATGGGTTAAAAGAAAGCCCAGCCCCAAAATCAGGTCATGCGGACAGCGCTCTAGCACAATAAATAAGATGGTGGTAGGATGGCCGGCAATCGTTATTCGTGCTGTACACATGCCGACAACCGGTGGCGCAATGCTATTCACAACGTGTACTGTTCACGGTACGGCATGCGTGGGAGCCTTTCTGTCTTGCGAAGAGCGGCACTCATTACAGACATCTGCACACCAGTTTGGATGAGGGACTTGACTGGGACTGCATCCACCTCAACGTCTAACATAAGTCCAAGGTGTGATGTGTGGTGCGCGACATGGTGCGGTGGTCGGGACGGTCAGGAGCAGACGACAAGGAGTGCGCGCGCCGAGGCGAATTCCGTGCTGGAAGGAGGAAAACGACGACGCCGAAGAGCGTCCGGCGCGTGAACGCGCGGCGCAAGAAAAAGAACTAAAAGAAGAAAAGCCAACCAATTAGGAAAGACCACAAGGCGTCAGACAGCCAATCAGAAAATGACGAATTGGCCAGAGTGAAAGAAAAGGCGAGGCACGCTGGCAGCACTGGGAGACGCCGGAGAGACGCAGGGGGAGACGCCGAGAGAGTTCCAGGAAGCGACGCGAGAAGGTCGGCCGCCGGACCGGGAGTTGAAAACGGGCCGTCGGGGTCCGGACCCGAGCCACCAGGACTTCACCCGACCCGGGCCTCCTGCCAACCCGTTCCTGTGCGTGCCCAGTCTACCCGAGCGTGCCGCCAGCTGCTCAAGGCCGGCGAGCTTCTGTGCTCGTGGGCAGGACGAGACCAGTCGGGCTACGGGCCCGAGTTCTGCGCCAGCTGCCCGGTCAGAACGCCGCCCCCGTCTGTCGTGCCGCCTGCTTCCCGAGGCCGGCGTTCAACCTTCTGCGCCCGTTGGCAGGACGAGAGCAGTCGGGCTACGGGCCCGAGCTCTACGCCCAGCTGCCAGACCAGAACGCCGCACCCGTCTGCTCGTGCCGCCAAGCCGCCTGCCTTACCTTTCCAAGCCAGAGCTGGCGCGCTCCGCTCGCCCGGTCAACCTAAAGCCCCTCCATACACATTTCCGCCGACCAGGTTAAGTACCGCCAACCTGCCCTCCTCCTCCCACATTCCTCTCCCACTCACCCCCTTAGCTTCCGGCGTGAAGCGGAACTTACATAGCTGCAGCTTCCAACTTACATATCTGCAGCTTCCTGTTCCGCGTGGAAGTGACGCTATGTTTTTTGCGTTGTTTACTTTCGCGTTGATGGAGAGGCTTTAATTGCACCAGGTGCGGTTGAAACTGTGAATGCGATTCCGTCGAAGAACCACCGCCTATTGTAACCAGCAATCTGCTCGTGTTCGCTGCTTCGCGTAAACCTGCGAGGGGTTGTGGCATTAGCGACAACGTAGAGTGGAATGTAGTGCCTGGGCGCCTGGAGACCAGTGCCGTTTTTCGTGCATTTGGAAAACAGCGACCGCGAACTACTACTTCAGTGGTATAAACAGCTTGTCCCCTTTGCATTCTTCGTATGGTGACTGCCACAGCTCTACTAAGCACGCACGGGCGTCTCACCATCGTCTAACAGCAGTCAAAGCGGAAATTCCCGCAGCTCAACTCCAGGAAGCGGAAACACCGGAACCGGAAAATTTTAAACCGGAAATGCCGGAACCGGATTTGGTGTGAGGGGAAAAGCGACGCACAACAAAGGTTGTCGCTACTTAAGGAAGCGGAGGTGGCGCGTGGATTGAGGGGTTTTAGGTCAACCAGCTCATACCCAAACCTTTGGTGAGACCGGCGCAAATCCTTTCGTCAGCTTGTCGCCGCGTCTCCGCGTCGAGTCTGTTACGTGTCCCTGCCATCGTGGCAAGCCCGGACACGCGCACTATTTAACGTAATACTAGCCCCAAGTGTGCTTCTTATTGCAGTGATGTCTATTTGAGTGTTTATTTAATGCTTTCTATTCCCTTCTATATATTTTAAGCCTTTTTCTAGTTCCATTAAAGTTTGTGTGTGTTTTTGAAACCAACGGCTTTGTCCTGAATTAGATTCTCGGAGGCGCCGCCTAAGAGAACCGTTAAAACCTTTGAGTACACGAACCCTTTTCCCCAATTGGGCATCCCACAAGTGTAGGCAATGTGATCAGGGGATTTGCAGGCCAGGTAGTTGATGCAGCGACACCTCCGGGAGCTGCACCGGCTAGTTTTCCTCTGCGATGAACGCAGGGGAAAAATAACGGCGGGCCTGCGCCAAACGAGACCGATGACGTAGGGCTCACGGTGACCGGCTGGTTCGGAAGGTCGTAGGTACGTTGTCGGCATTCGTAGATGAAGGACGCACAGAAAAACGGGGAGCACCTTGATCCGGGTGGTCGGATGGGAAGCTCCACCTAGGGGGCGATGACCAATGACGAAGGCAATGACGAGCGATATGTCCAACACGCGAGCAATTGAAACAAATCGGTCTATTGTCTGATGTTTTCCAGTCGGCCGTGTTACCACGGTTTGATGGAACCGCTGAAAACGGGCAAGCAGTGTTTGGGCGGGGCCGGTCCTAACTGACAGTGGCATCGCCAATGGGGCAGAGAGACGGGAGGCCTAAATTTGCTTTCTCTTGTCTGGCAATGGCCTGTATAAGCAAGACAGAATACGCGTTGTCTGGGCAATGCTGACGAGGAAGGGCGGGAGACATGGCTTCGAGCTCGCGACGAATTAACCGCGTCAAATCTTGTCCAGATAGACGAGGTTCACGTGGCTCTTCCACACACGAAGACGTCGAAGCTGTATTTGGCAACCTGTGGAACTGCTGCGTAATGCGGCGACTCTTTATCACTTCCAAATTGTGGCACACTTTCATGATCGCGTCCACCAAGTCATAGTTCTTGCAGATAAGCAGGTCAAATGCGTCTTCTGCTATGCTCTTCAGGATGTGGCCAATCTTGTCGGTGTCGTTCATTTCTTTGTGAGCTTTACGACAGAGCAAAATGACATCTTGAATACACGCCACGTAATATTCTGTTGACGTTTGAGCACGGGTTGATAGCTCTTTCTTCGCTGACAGCTGACGGCTAAAGGGCTTTCCAACTAGGTCTAGAAGCTTCTGATTGTTGAAGTCCAAAATCGTTATCTCATGTTTGTCGGTCTCGTATCATGCTCGCGCCGTGTCTCCTAGGTAGTATATCACACTCGCTAGCATTAGTGTTACGTCCCATCGATTATTTTCGCTTCCACGCTCATACCTGAAAATCCAGACTTCCGGGGCGCTTCACCAGTATTCGAATTATGGGAAGCGCATGGATTTGCCAAAACTTCGTCCTTCGGGCTTTAAACGTCTCTTCGACTTCGTAAATTCGTGATTATGAACAAAGTAGTCTTTAATAAATAATCAAATAAACATTCTTATAATCATGCGCTGGCAGCATTCGATCTAAGGACCTCTACCACACAAGCCCACACTCAAACCATGCATGCATGCATCGACAAGCAGCGCCAGAACGACCTTATCAATTTCTTGCGGGCAATCGAGAGTCTTGAAGCGAAGCGCGCGTTTCAATTTGCGTACCTCTACAGGTTGGCCCGCTATTAGTAGGGATTGTGTGTGTTCGCGGAATATTCTACAGACGCGGGAAGGAAAAACCCCAAAATAATTAAACTTTAAACTCAGTGGTGTGCTTTGCCTTTTGCGCTGCTCCGCTGGTAGCCCGCATTGACAGAGGGGAACGGGTGCGATTTTTCTTTCATGAATCCATCGGAGCTCTAAGCTGCGCAGCACGAGGGAGATCTCTCAGACCAGGACTGCCTTGGATTTCGCGTGACATTGAAGCCTGTGACTACGCTGCAAATGTCGGGTGACAGTCGAAACGACCCAAAATAAGTTTTATAGCGAGGCTATCAATCGGATGCAACGATCATTTGTCCCCAATGCAGTTTTTTCTTATAATAAACAATGTTGAGCAGCTTGACCGAACAACCAATGAAGAGAAGCTCACAACTTGGGATGTTAAGTACACTTCTGCAGCCACGTCATGCCGGGAAAGCAAACGCAGCACACATATAGCAAGCTATACCCACTCCATGTCTTTCAGGAAGGAAACCTGACACATAATCTTCAGCTGTGATGGAAGAACACCGCAGCACATTGGACCACAAAGGCTCCGTTGAAAAGAAAGGTTACTGACAATTTATTTCCAATGTTGCTGATGCTTACAGTGCTCTTAGCGGGCCCCCTGAATCACCTTTTATTGAAGTATACAAATTTTGTGACGTTAAAATAGACTATTTAAAATAGTTTGCTGTAAGCATTACATCAAAACATTCAGAAGAAGTGAAATTATTGGAAATAAATGCTTGCGTATGATAGTATTCGCGGTGCTTCCGCTCCTTCTTCAATGTCTTGCGGTGTGCAGGCTACGATTTAGCGCGGCGTCCTCAAAACGCTCCGCTTAATGAACGTCACTGTGACGCGCTGGTCAAATTTGATTTTGGATGTTCAGGTAGACGCCATTTTGGCACCTATACCGCGCCACACTTCAGCCACGCGCGGCTGTCCTCCGCGAACCGTAATGCGCTCAGCCAGCTAGGGAGCTTACATGCAAGCACTGGGCTTGCATGTAGGCTCCCTAAACCAGCCGACACGTCGCACCACCCCACGGTGGTCGAAGTAATCTACGCTACGTAGCCGACCTACGTGCCACTGTAGCACGTATTCCCAGCATTTGCTTTGGGCACACCATGCCTTCAGTGCACGCTCGCGCTCCTATCCTACACTCTAGCTGTGCTACGTACTGCAGGCTAGCTTTGTCCTGGACCAGCTTGAGCGTCGCATATAGCCCAAATCCAAATTGCCCATTTTGAAGCGCTATCAACCGCTCAATACGAAGCAAAGTCTGCCAAGGCGTCTAACCAGGAGCGGCCAGGAGTGAGCGCTTACTGACAAGCGTGCGTATTGTCTGGACTTAAGCGACGCGTGGTGCAAGGCTAATTGATCGTTTAAATCTAGTCCAAATTAACCGGAACCGACGGCTGCGACACCGACAAGCAGGGCGCAGGGTGGCGAAAGTTTAATTCCAGCACGACTGGCCGTGGCCTAGTGTGAGCAGACAATAGTCGTTTAATTCTGGAAGTACGTAACAGTTATCGAAATTTGAAACAATATCTTAGCTTGCTTCAACCTCTTTAATAAACTGCGTCAATAAATATGCACAGAAACATTATGAAGAAGCGCTCACAAAAAATTTTGATGCGTTTTTAGGAAGCCTTTTCAATTTGTTCCATACAACACTATTGTCTATTTCGATTGCCTATAGAATTTTCCCATATAGTTCCAAAAGGTATTTGCCACCGCGTTCTATTAGGAACTCTACAGACAATATATATGGAATCGCTTAATAGACTTGTTTTTAAGATCCTTAAGGGAAATTTCTATAGAACTTTTCTATAGGGTTACGTTGAAAATTTGAAGTACAAATTTCTGCAGAACATTTCTATGGTGTTGCTTTAAAGATCCTAAAAACAAATTTCTATGGAATATTTCTGTGCAATTGCTTTCGAGACCTCACTGGCAAATGCCTACAGAATCTACGCCGATATGTGCAAATTGCTTGAAATTTACCAAGGTTCTATAGAACTATACTGTTGGCATTAAGGACTAAGCAAATGCAGAGGCAAAATAATTGTCGCTAAAACCACAGAGTTTTCAGTTTTAAATATTTATTGCACTTCTTATCAGATGCATGTTTCATATATGTTACACGCATAAAATTATGTACACACGCTTCAAAATAGATCTTGTAACATACAAACAGTAGCTGCCAACATGCTTCTAGGGTCAAGCTGGTGGTGCTAGTGCGCAAAAAATGAGGTAAAAAATTCAGTCGCAGGCTTGACTAGGGTTGACGCCTGACAATAAAAGGCTTCACTATAGGACAACAAACCTTAGCATTAAAAGCGCTAAAGGACCTGCTGTTCCAGAAGTGCACATCAAATGGTTGGATATTAAAGCCTGAAAATTGATTCATATGAATATGCATTGCGACGTTATGTGTCAACGTGAAGAAACCAGACAGCATATTAGCCTATGTTTAAGTGTAAAAATCGCACTGGCTGTCCTTGCGAAAATTTGGCAATTGCGGTCTTCATATAGAAGTGCACCATATGTCTACAAAGTTTAAAAGCTTGAATTTCGTTCCAAGTGACAAAAACTTCAGATCAGAGCCAATATTCTCAAACGATGGTAGAAAATACAAACCAGACTAAAGCACACAATACCTAAGAAATATATTTAGCTCGGGAGCTCTGTGTAATGCACATGAACAGTAAAATAAATTTTCTAGGCTACTATAGGGTCAAATTTGATGAGGTTTGTCAAGCATTCCCATTTGTGGGGCGTGTTGGTAAACTGAATTGGAAAGCATATTTAACACCAGCGAGCAAGAAGAAAAAAGAGACGACAGCATGTTGCGCTAACTTCAACAATTTTATTTTCAGCAATCCACCAGCTATTTAACCCATGCACAGTGGCGCCACCTCATCCAAATTGTAACGATCCAAAAACGTCATTTCCTTATCTAACAAGTTGACCGAAGGCGCACTAACACACGTATCACTATTAATGAAGGGAAAATCAGATATCCACCCGTTCGTAGAAATTGCTACAAAGGAAACCCATGCGGGTTCCTCGAAAGAAAAGCCTCGTAGTTGAAAAAAAATTTGTCCTGGTCCGGGACTCGAAAGCGGGACCACCGCCATTCCGTGGCAGCCGCTCTACCATCTGAGCTAATCAGGCGGCTAGCAGATGGTACGGCGAAGTCGAATTTATCAACAACTCGAAGCAAAGGCAAGAGTTTGACACAGTAGTTCTGCGTAACTAGCGCAATCCCGTTAATTCTGTAAATCGTATTTGGCCTACAGCTTTATCTCAAGGCCAACTGTGAATTCTGTTCACAAATTCATCTAAAATAAAGACATACTTTTGAAACAACCACATGACTATATTGAATTAAGTTTCTAGCATTTGGGAAAGTCAAATTCTACTGTTTGCAGGAAGAACTACCTTGATTGAGAGCCTTGAAGTAAAAATTATTTAAAATTGGCAGGCTTAAGAAAAATGACACCAAGAAGCTTAATAATTCACAGCTCAGCGCCAAAAACCGATATCGCAGTTCTGCAGACTGAATCTGCTTCCTAAAGTCAGGAAATTGGACATATGAATTTACAGTTTAGATGAAATTGTTACAATGTTTGTGAGTTTTCGCTTATCTACTCACGAATTATTGATTGTATTTAAGAGCAGCCTATATTATGTCAAATTTGTCAGATTAATTTATAGTATTAGGTACCATACAAATAGGATATCGTTTTTTTTAATTATGAGACACGTGTTAACTTTACAGCTTTGTTTCTTCAAATTTTGCACTCCTCATGAATTCTATGAAAATCCGACTAGTCGCCTAAATAAAAAAACATTTCATCATGCTACTGTGCTATATGAATATGCTTTTTCGAATAACATGTTTACTTTGATGGAAAGTTAAGTCACTATTTTACCTGACTCCCTGCTGGAAGCCGGTAAAGTATGGATGAGATATTTTAAATTAATAAGTAAATAAATCACTATTGCGCATTGCCTTAGCATTCCAGTTTCCACCACCAGCATGACCTGTATGTAGCTTTGGCTACTGTTCACATGCTGCAAGTTTGTACTTACATGATCGCCAGCTATTTCACTTCCAGGGAAAGCAGCGAAGGCTAGTTTTCAGCCTAATTTCGTCCGTGTAGTAATCGGCGACAGTGGAGCATGCAATTATAATTTAACTTAATTTTCAAAAGGAGTAAAGAACATTCAGCCATAATCTATTAGCAGGCACAAACATGCCACAAGCGTGTTTATAGTTGTAGCGCTATGCTAAGTTTCAGTTCACCATTTCAAAAAAAACTATAACAAAAAAGCGGCAGAACGCCCCACCTCCCTGACCACTCTGCATAAAAAGGGGCAGTTCCTTTGAGAATCACTTTTAAGAATATTTTTATGTAACGCTCGGCTGGGTTACGATGTGGAGGCGACTGCGAAATCGAACGAAAAATTGAGAATCCCAACACACATACGAGACTCAATCTTAGTGGCACCTGTACATCGCAATATGCATCCAAACTTTCACCAGGAAATGAGACGGGCAAGATCAAGAGCACTTCGCACGAAATTCGCTGCAGACCCTAACACAGTATTCACACAGAGTATCCAAGCATACCTCCTTTCGCAGTAACCGCAATTAGTTCCAAAGGCGGAGAAAAGGCCGCTGCAAAGATAACCGCACGACATATGGACACGGCCGAGGAAGTGGAAATAGCTCTGACCATTAGAACATGCACCAAAAATGCCTTAATACTGAGCCACTCGCAATCTGTGTGTCGTAATTTCCGAAAAGGATGATATTCACCAAAGCTCTGAAAATCTTGCAAGAAATATCGAACCGCACGCAAGTTCCCGGGACCTAGGTTATCTGGACCCTTGGCCATAAGTCACCATGGCGGGAAACGAAGCGGCACACGCCGCAGCCCGAGATAATACAAGCCAGGTCTTCCTTTCAGAGGGGTTCCGAAAGGCGACAAGGTCCGAGGATACAGGTGTATTATCAAAAAAATAGTATAGCATGCAGCATTACACATTTGAAAGAAAGGTATACCCCTTATCGCACCCCAGTCTAACCAGAGAGGAAACAGTTTCTCCGCAGCGTTCCCAAACAAACTCCAATGTACACGGCATTATAATGGATTCAATGCGCCCGACCCAATACTCGTACCTTTGCCTATCCTGCGAGGCGCCGGACACCCTGTCACATGGTGATGGGGTGTCCTAATCTTGCCAAACTCAACAACCGAGAAGCTCTATCAAGAACCAAAAATAAAAGCATAAAAGAAGACTGCCAAGAATTGTGGGAGGCCATGCTCGCGGCCATGAACTTGGAGGATCAGCGAAAGCTGGTGAACCAGGCCCGGGAAGTAGCAAGGGCCAATGAATACATGGACTGAGGAGGAGAGCTGCCTTCGGTGAAAAAGGAACTCTTTCTCAATGATTCGCATTATTAAATGTTTGTTATCTCTCTCTCTCTTCCCAAGAATATGTGCCACTATCACTGAACACTAGAATAGCCTGGCATCAGAATATCATTACGAATGACAAAAAATATCTCCGAATGACAACAGCCCTGTCACGCATTAATCTCATCTTGCAATAACAACACATTTCCATGTATAACATGAGGAACACCTATGAACTAACAGTCCTTTATAGACCTCATAATATGCATAGCAAACAATTTTGCTTTATTGCTGAGTGGGTGACAAAATTAATATTTCATCAGACGTTAGCCATGGTTCGTATGTACTACGCTTACTATGCCAGTATTAAACATCTGACGTGGATCTTAACATTCAGCAATCATAATGAATGTAAGTACCCATTGCGTGGGTACCAATAATGTTCTATGGCAGTTCTCACAAATTGTGTCGGATAACTGGCAATTCGTAGTATTTGGAACACAGTGGCAGTGTCACTGTCAGATACAATGAGCTCAATATATTTGTACTTTTTGAGTTATCGAAACAATTAGCTTCGAATCTTGTATGAGTATGTACACTCATGTGTTTCCTGAGCTCAATGCTGATAATTCCCAATTGTAATTGAAAAAGAAGTTAATGCAGTTTTAATTAAAAATGGTCCTTCTTGCAGCATATCATTTGAAAAACAGAAAGAAATTATATTGGGAAATTGTGTAAATTTGAAAATTGATTTCATAACTGCCCTATAGGTCAAGAAATCCTATAGGGCATAACTGCCCTATAGGATTTGGCAAGAAATCAGGTGTCTGAAACAAATTGCAAAAAAAAACTATTATTTATTACTGGATGTGGCGGAGGATTCAGTAAACATATTGTGACCATTCTTTTTATGTAGTATTCCTCAGTGATTTTGTTGGTGAGTTGTTTGCCGTGGGTGAGCTAAACAGATGAGCAGTCCAAATCCCATGCGCAGCTCCAGGCGCCTCAGTGCATTGTCAAGTGAGACAAACAGAGTGGTCCTGTGACTGAATTGTGTTGCTCCCCTAAGCACATGTGGAGGCACCGACCAGTCTGCTGCATCTACATTCGACCAAATATAAACATGATCACACGACTAGACTATACTACCCTTAATAGACAGTAGACAAATTTAGTGGTATCTTTAAGCAAGCCTCCCTTGTCAGGGTGCCTCTTTATCTAGTGAAAAATAAAATAGCCATGATATGCACGACAGTGTGCAAGTGAATTGAGAAAGACAAGCAGGCAAGGCAGGCTTGCTCGGTGAAAGATACCACCGAATTTGTCGAGTGTGTGTCAGACAGCGTACTGTATCCCTTTCACATGTGGCGAAAGCATGCAGTACATAGCTTACAGTGCGTTCTTACATAGTTGCAGTACATACATAGTTACATAGATACAACAAATACTTGTACTTAGTTGGCTCTATGTACAAGCGTATATAGGGCAAACTGGCCAGTGGCTTATCATGTGCCTAAGAAATCGTCATATTTCATTGAGAAGACCATTATGGCCGTCCAACTTCGCCGTGCGTTTCAACGATGGGGCTTCATGTTGGATTACAATCGTTCATTTTATTTTCATCCTCCGTAAAAAATGACCAATGAAATCATTGAGGCATAGCACATAAATAGCAAGCGATGTAAGCCAGCCCTCACTATTAATGCATCAAAAAGGCATCCTGTGTAGATCAGAAGGGATCGAAATTAGTCTGTGCCTATTTACTACTGAAGTAACTGCAGCATAGTGAATACTGACCTTCCTAAATATTTTCAAGAAATTAAAGCTCATCAAATGTGTATTTGCCAGGGGCTGTTATGCTGGCACCAAGACAGCAATAACTGTAGAGTTATCAATGATAAACACTGGTGTGCACACTGCAGGCTTAGACTTGTGACATAGTTAGCCACTACACATCGAATTCTTAATTACAGAATTCTAACTTTCACAGAAAAAGGTACGAGCTTGTAGCACTAACAGAAAACATATGTAAATAAGAGATACAGAATAGGATATCCCTTTAAGAGAATAAAATCACAATAAACAGCGATAAACATACTATGTACAAAGTAAAAATAAGTTTTCGTTGCCGCCAAGTAACTTCATTCATTCAAATAACTTTATTCAGTGCCCTGCGATTTGGTAGGGTGGGCCTGGTCCCCGCCTAGGTTTCAGCCAAGGGTTGTTAGCCAGTGGCAGCTTCCTCGGCTCGCTGGACGGCCTAGAGTTGGTGCTGCAGGTCCGAGCTGAGCAACACAGACTCCCAGCGCGCGCGGAGGCTGTCGCTGTTTGAGGCTGCATCACCGTTATCCTGCATTACAGCCGTACATTCCCATATAATATGCTCCAGGGTGGCTATAGAATTGCAATTTCTGCACTTTTGCGTTGTGTACAAATCTGGGTGTATGAGGTGCATATTAGCTGGACTCGGATAAGATCTGGTTTGTAACTTCCGCCATTCTACAGACCGGTTTTTGCTTAATTTTGGGTGCGGCGGCGGGAATGCATGCCTCTGCAATTTATGGTGTTGTGTAATTTCGTGAAATTTGGTCATTCGATCTTCCCATTGCCACACATCGGTAGTCGGTGAGGCGGGGCTAACCGAGGCTCGGTCCGTAAGCTCTCGAGCCATGCGGTGCGCCACCTCATTGCTACTGTCTGGTAATGTGTGAGCGGGTGTCGAGATGAAATCGACAACTTGTACAAAAAATATACTAAACATCAGGACAGGTTAGGTATAGTTCTATACAGAACACGATAATGTGGGCATAATAGCTATGCACACAAATAAGGAGCAAGTTCAATAAATTTGCATAAATATTTGTCCTCTTTAGTAAGCTTCGTTAAGTAATGTGTTGATCAAATTCACCATGAATGCTAACAAGCCCGCTTTTTTACACACGTGCACTTCATACACACCTGACACGACCATGCGGATCACACGCCATGCCCCTGCAGCCATATATCCACGCGGTGTACAATTGCGAATTCTCCTCCATCTTGTAGTTACAGTTTTGGGTGACTGCCTCACTACCTCAAAATTAGTTCTGTGTTAGCTTATAGCAGTGGCACAGTAAAACTACCACTATGTGAATACATGCAAGCAGCACCCAAAACCAGTCAGGAAAAAATGTCTGTGCTAATGTGGCACGAGAGGAAAAGGTTGAAATCATCGAATGTTGATAATAGGGACTTCCTCGCCAAAGTAAAATTTGGACAAGCCGCAGCAGCACATTGCAATGTAATGTTCTTGTTTTTTCCATTACTTAGCTTAATTAACTTTCCCCCCCGTCATGTTTAGCTGAGTCAAAGTTTTGTCAGAGTACCCTGTCTTGAAAATAAAGCTGTACTAGTAGCAAGCTGTTATTGGCTTACATTTATTATTTATTACATTTATTTGACCGGAAACTTCGTAAGCAGAGATTGCGCACAACGTCGAAGCATTTATAAGCGAGGAAACGTCATTAAAGAAATAAACGATAAAGAGGTAGACAAGTCGTTACTATGCAATTTTAGCAGACTAGAGCGCACTAGCTCAGGTCGACCTCTCTGACCTTCCTGTCAATAAATTCTGTTATATAATAGCAGACAAGCGGGAGCTCACGCGCAAGATGAACACAATTTCCGAAAGTTACCGTTCTCAGCTGAAAGAAACGCTAATCAGGATTATCAATTTTGCATTGTGGCAATAGAGTGGAGTAACAAAATTCTGACTACTTACGCGCAGCAAGCATCAGCGCAGAGTTCACTGCTGTGGGTGTTCCATTTCCTACGTTCGCAACGCACTGTATGCACACACGAAAAGCAGGTAGAACGCGCATGAACGCACGTGTAGTTAGCAAGTCCGATTGCTTGCCGTTTTAACAGCACGACGAGGTCGAAAGGCGCTCGCCAAGTTTCCATTGCTGCGCCGACGATTTTACTCGCAGCATACATGTCGTTGCGTAGTGGACGAGCTGATGCCCACTAATAATGCGCATTATTTCTTTGCGACGTCCGCCAAACTTTCCACGACAACGATAGACAAAGCGAACACACTCCACGGCATTAAAATCGATAGTCTAGATTTAGCTGGCGCGCCACGCATACGGCGAGCTTACAGGGAGACGCAAACCATCTTCTGACATCTTCGTGCGCGTGAACAACGCCACATTTCATTACAGCAGACCTAAAAACCCACAATCAAACAAACACGTCGAAGCCGCTCGCGCTACCGATTGAAGAGGGAGCATTAAGAGCATGCCGTATTTTACCAGTCCCGTGGGACCGGCGCTGCCAGCGCCGTGTCTATTGACACGTGTACTTGTCTTTATTGGGCGACACGTTTCACCGCCTAACAAATATTGTCGCACGGCGCCGGACGCGCCTGCATGTATGGGAAGTTTCTGGAATGTTATCGATGGTTCCATCCGCTGTCTGTGGCCGAACCTTGTGAAAACTGATTGCATGCGTGCGCGATGCGAATAATGTAGAACTTTGTGGAAGACACGCGGGTCGCCGCGATTAGTCTGGAACATTCGACGATTGATGTATAAAAGCCGACGCGCATGACCCGTTGATCAGATTTTCGACGATCGCCGACTGTGTTCGCCGCTCTCGTTGTCTTTAAGTGTAGCCTGTTTTGTGGGCACAGGGTCGCCCAATAAAAGATAGTTTTGCCTTTTACAGTATTGCTACTGTGTTCTTTGACGTCACGACCTCGTGAAATTTTGTGGAGGTGCTTTGCGTTCATGTACCAAACGCCCCCACAAAGCCGTGACCCAAGCCCGCACGCGGAAGACAACACCAACTTCGCCAAGAACCAGCGAGGTAGCCGCAGGGTGCAAGGACTGCCCCCGGAGCACGGACTTTTGCCTGAGACGACCAGGAAGATCGCCACCAAGTCCACCTCAATGTCAGCCCCAGCGTCCCCCGTAGTGCTGCAGCAGCCCAGCGAGCCGCCGACGTTCCGCGGTTCAACGTTCGAGGACCCGGAAAGCTGGCTTGAGACGTATGAGAGAGTCGCTACATTTAACAACTGGAACAGCGACGACAAACTGCGACATGTCTTCTTCGCATTGGAAGACGCGGCCAGGACGTGGTTCGAGAACCGAGAAGCCACCTTAATGACCTGGGAAGTGTTCCGAAGCGGCTTCCTGCAGACATTCACAAGCGTCGTGCGCTGAGAACGAGCCCAAGCGCTATTAGAAACCTGGGTGCAGCTACCTAATGTAACAACCGCGATCTTTACGGAGGAAATGGGCCTTCTATCCCGCCACGCCGACCCCTGAAATGCCCAAGGGGAGGAAAGTCCGCCTACTCATGCGTGGTGTGAAGGAGAAGCTTTTTGCCGGAATGGTACGCAGCCCACCGAAGACCGTCGATGAGTTTCTTCGCGAGGCCACCAGCATCGAGAAGACACTCGAGATGCGAAACCGGCTATTCGACCGCCGCACAAACTTGACAAACTACGCCGGAGTTCAGTCACTGGCAACCGAAGACTTACGCGAGCCTATCCGAGCGGTCGTGCGGGAGGAGCAACAGAAGCTGTTCCCATCATCAAAGCCTCAAATGGCTTCGATTGCCGACGCCCTACATGAGCGACTCCAACATTAACTCGGAGTAGCTCCTGAATCGCCGCAGCCTCCGCCGCAAGCGATGACCTACGCTGCCGTCACCCGCCGTCAAGGTCGCCCTCCACGACTGCGCCAGGGCCCCGTAACGCCGCAATTCCGTCGACCTCCACCGCCGCCGCCAGCACGTCCACCCGTCGCCCAGCGCAGCTACCGGAGGAAGACAGACGTTACGCGTGCTCCTGACCACTGCCCGCTCTGCTACCACTGCGGAGAAGCGGGTCACGTCTACCGACGATGCCCATAGCGGGAGATGGCACTGCGAGGTTTCGCCGTCAATGCTCCGCGCCCGCAGCAAAGTGAACGCCCTCGCGATATCACCGACTACCTCGCGGCTACTCAGTGGAGCTCTCGACGACCGCCGCGTTCGCCATCACCAGGCCGCTACCTGTCGCCGCAGCGCCGACCATACACTGGCCCAGCCCGGGTCCGGTCAGCGAGCCCATATGCGGAAAACTAAAAGCAGCAACCGATGGAGGCGCGGTTGCTGTTTGTCGAACTGACGAAGATCCTCCGCCGCCGACGAAGACGCCGAAGAAACTACCTCGACGACATAACGACACGCCGCCGTCCCGACGAAGTCTGGAAGCAAAGAATACGACGACGAAAGACGACCTGACGATGCGACGTTCCAGCTTCAGTTCAACACGACGCAGCCGTGATCCGACGCAGAGACCTAACTGCAACGCTAGACAAAGAACCGCCGACCTCGACGTGCTTCTCGACGGCTACGCAGTTACCGCCTTAGTGGACACAGGGGCTGCTTACTCCGTAGTGAGTGGACACATCGCCGCCACTTTGAAGAAAATTAAAACTGCATGGGAAGGCCCTCAAATTCGAAACGCTGGAGGACACCTCATTACGCCTACTGGAGTCTGTACGGCAAGAATAACCGTTCAAGACCGGACTTACACTGCCACCTTCGTTACCTCCAACAGTGTTCACGAGACGTCATTATCGGCATGGACTTCCTAAGCCAACACGGCGCAATCATAGACCTGAAGTCAAAATCGATGACGCTTTCGGAAGATCAAGTGATACCGCCGGAGAGCTCTCTAAGTCACCACGCCTTGAGTGTTCTCGAAGATGAAGTGAGCATTCCGCCTTTCTCGAGCATTGTTATTTCGGTCGGCACCGAAATACCCGCTGGCGTAGAAGGCGTCATCGAAGGCGACCAACGTCTACTGCTCGACCATGAAATTTGCATCCCTAGGGGAATCGCTCGACTGCACGGAGGAAACACGAAGGTGTTGCTGACAAACTTCAGCCAGGAGTTGAAGCACATTAACAACGGCACGACGATCGCATATATCGAGGAAATTCTGGAGACCAGCAATGCGTTTGTCCTCCCAGATTTTGCCGCATGTACCCCGACGACCGTAGTTCCCGAACCAGACTTCGAAATAAATCCAAGTCTCCCCATGAATAAGCAAAAACAGCTGAGAAGCTTACTCTGACGATACAAAGAGTGCTTTTAGACGTCATCAAGCATTCCACAAACGCCAGACGCAAAGCATTGCATAATAACGGAAGAGTGTGCTCGACCACTCCTCCAGAGCCCTTATCCAGTTTCTACGCGAGAACGTGAGGCTATAAGGCACCAAGTCGACGAAAGGCTGCGCGACGACATCATCCAGCCGTTCAAAAGCCCGTGGGCATCTCCTGTAGTCTTGGTGAAGAAAAAGGGCGGAACCCTACGTTTCTGCGCCGATTATCGTCGTCTGAACAAGATCACGAAGAAGGACGTATACCCCCTCCCATGAATAGACGACGCATTGGATCGGCTCTGCAACGCTAAATACTTCTCGTCGATGGACCTCAAGTCTGGCTATTGGCAAATAGAAGTCGACGAAAGAGATCGCGAAAAGACGGCCTTCATCAACCCAGACGGCCTCTACGAGTTCAAGGTTATGCCATTCGGACTGTTCTTGGCACCTGCAATATTCCAGCGCGTGATGGACACGGTTTTAGCAGGATTGAAGTGGCAGACCTGTCTCGTTTACTTGGATGACGTCGTCGTCTTCGCCGGAAATTTCGACGATCACCTCAGGCGGCTTGCGACAGTACTAGAGGCGATCAAGTGACCAGGGCTTACTCTGAAGCCGGAAAAATGCCGCTTCGCTTACGATGAGCTTCTGTTCCTAGGCCACGTAATTAGCAAATCTGGGGTGCGTCCAGACCAGCAAAAGACAGCTGCCATCGCACAGTTCCCGCAACCCATCGAAAAGAAGGCAGTACGTAGATTCCTTGGCATGTGTGCCTACTACAGGCTCTTTGTCAAGGACTTTGTCACGCATCGTTGAGCCGTTGACACGTCTAACTAAATGTGATGTTGAGTTCAAGGGGGAAACGCCGCAGGCCGACGCATTTGAAGAACTCAAACAGCACATGCTGTCGCCGCCGGTACTTGCGCACTTCGACGAGTACGCCGATACAAAAATCCATACTGGCGCCAGTAGCCTAGGCCTCAGTGCGGTTCTAGTCCAGAGGAGAAACGGAGTCGAACAGGTGATAGCTTACGCTAGCCGGTCGCTGTCAAAAGCGGAAGGCAACTATTCTGCGACCGAAAAGGAATGCCTCGCCATCGTTTGGGCTACAGCTAAATTTCGCCCTTATCCTTATGGCAGGCCATTCAAAGTCGTCAGCGAATATAAAGGATCCTTCAGGACGACTGGCGCGGTGGAGCCTCAGACTACAAGGATACGACATCACTGTAACCTACAAGTCCGGATGACAACACTCCGATGCCGATTGCCTATCACGCGCCCCCATTGACCCGCCGCCGCAAGATGACGATAATGACGACGCCTTCCTTGCAGTGATAAGCGCGGAAGATTTTGATGAACAGCAACGGGCAGACCCGGAGCTAAAAGGCCTCTTCGAATATTTGGAAGGGC
Organism: Dermacentor variabilis; assembly: GCF_050947875.1. Lineage (NCBI taxonomy): Eukaryota > Metazoa > Arthropoda > Arachnida > Ixodida > Ixodidae > Dermacentor > Dermacentor variabilis. The sequence goes on from NC_134575.1 coordinate 118,636,677, forward strand.
ACACCGACGTTGTCCCCAGGGCATTTAAGCGCGGATTATCTTCCTCCACGCTTCAAAACAATCTACTTGTGAAGAAGAACTTCTCACCAGTCCACGCCAACTACCTTCTTGTTGCTCCGTCGGCGCTGCGTCCAGAAGTACTGCGCGCCCTACATGACGATCCGTCTGCCGGGCACCTCGGTTTCACCCGGACGATATCGAGGATACATGAAAGGTATTACTAACCTTTCTTGTAACCTAACCGTCGACGTTGCCCGTTACGTCAAGACATGCCGAGACTGTCAGCGACGCAAGACACCACCCACAAGGCCAGCCGGATTACTACAGCCGATCAAGCCTCCTTGCCGACCTCTTCAGCAGATCGGGATGGACTTGTTCGGACCGTTTCCGACGTCAACGTCCGGAAATAAGTGGATCATCGTGGAGACGGACTACCTCACCCGCTTCGCTGAAACTAAAGCTCTGCCGAAAGGCAGCGCAGCTGAAGTGGCAAAATTTTTCGTCGAAAGCATTCTGCTGCGACATGGCGCCCCAGAAGTCTTCATCGCCGACAGAGGAACGGCCTTTACTGCGGAGCTGACCCAAGCCATCCTCCAGTACGGTCAGACAAGGCACAGGAGGACAACTGCCTACCACCCACAGACGAATGGCCTTACGGAGCGCCTGAATAAAACTCTCGCCGACATGCTAGCAGCGTACGTCGACATCGAACACAAGACCTGGGATGCCGTCCTGCCGTACGTAACCTTCGCTTACAACACGGTGGCGCAAGAAACAACGCAGATCACGCCGTTTAGGCTGGTTTACGGCAGGAACCCGACGACGACGCTCGAAGCCATGCTGCCGCATGTCGCCATGCTGCCGCAAAACCTGATGATGTCACGTCACCACAGGTTTTGTGTTACTTTGTGCTCAACTATGTACACATGTTGGGAGACAAAAAAGGAGCATTGACATGCTTCCATTGTACGCTATATTTTAGCGCAGAAGTAAATTACATGACTTATTCCTGCTTTTGAATGGCTTATGCCGCATGCAGCCGGCAAAAGCATGGCCTTCAATATCTGAACAAGTTAGCTCTCGCCGTCGCGGGATTTGAACGAATTCAACTTCGGTCACTGGCCCTAAAGCCCTAAATGACGTTTTGCGCAGCCGTTACCTGCACTACCTGCGATGTCACTTCGTTTGCCTTTGAAGCAGCTACCTGCTGTCGCTGAAACGTAGCCCAGGAATTGTTGACACTATCTCACAGGTACACATGTGCAGTGTGTGATGTTTCTGCACGCTTTGTAACTGTCCCTTGTGAAAATGGATTTAGAGTTCCCTTGGAATACGTAATGAGTTACTATGGAGGAACTCGTGCTCTATAGAGTCGTCTGCGCAGAATCACAACGGTAAGTATAAAACGAGCTATTTAGAGAAAAATGTAATTTCACGCACATTATATTTGCATTAGAGGTTGTATTAACGTCGCCTGCACTGAATTCTCTGAAGTATTCTTTTAGAACGCTCTTCGAACTTCTAAGACGACGTGTCTGTAGAATGGCTCTCCATTCGCCCTCTATAAGCATTTTATAGAGACATCACAGGCATCATTCCTACTAAATTCTATAGAAGAATGTTTATAGATTGTTTTTACCACTTTCAATGTAGCCTGTCTATAGAGTGCATCTGCATTCGCTCTCTGTAAGCGTTCTATAGACGATGTATTGGCACCATATCTGTACTGAATTCTACATAAAATGTTTATATAAAGTTGTTAGCACTTCTAATGTGGCCTCTCTATGGACTACCATTCCACTAGCACTCCGTAAGCGCTCTATAGAGGATGTATTCACATCATATGTAGCAAATTCTATGGAAAAATGCTTATAGAACATTTTTAGCACTTCTAATGTATCCTGTTCGTCGACTGGCACTATATTCGCTCTCTATAAATGTTCTATAGAGGTTTTATTTACATCATATGTACTAAGTACTATAAAAGAATGTCTATAGAACGTTTTTAGGACTTCTAATGCGGCCTAATAATAGACTGGCTCTCCACTCCCACTCTATAAATCACGTAAATCACAATGAGGACCACGAAACACTAAACAAAACTGCGCGTAAGCAGCCGCGTCTGTTTGCTGGAATGCAGTGACGGTAGCACTTTGGGTGGAAACACTTCCAACACCGCCGCCACATTTCTCGGTACACAGCACTCAAATGGGACAAATGCGCGCTGGAGAGACGTGCAGCTTCTTTTTTCAAGCAATCTTCAGGGTCGCACAATGCACACAGAAGGCACGGACGACATGAGTGCGATCCACGCAAGATTAAGCGCACCGCCACGAAACAAAGATACGGACCAGCTAAGCAGACGCTGTGCCACACGAGCAAAATTAAAAACCATCGTATATTTGTTGCCATGTGACAGATAGCACACTGATCCAAACACCCTTCTTGATTGATGGCAGCCATTGGGAAATAGAAGGCGTGCATGAAAATTTGCCATGTTACGTAATGCAGCGCCCAGAAAACAGTGAGGGCAGGCTTCTGTACGAAAGAGAGCGTTTGAGAGAAAGGCCATGTCGCGCTCCGCTTGCGAGCTACACGCGATCCGCACAATTGAGAAGTTTAGCTGTAGCGCATGCTATCCGCCGACTGTGTTTTTACCGAAACCTGTAGGCAGGTTGAGCGTTCCTTTAAAATGCCTTGAAGCATAAATAACTAAACTGAAGAACGCAGTTTACTATGCAATAGAGACTACAGGCACGCTGGGTGCATGGAGTCTTTTTTTTACATTCGTCATGGGACATGTACCCGATGGAGATGGCCACAAGATATCTACAAGGAGTGTAATTATTTTTTATGCTTTGGCGAGTACCAACTTTTTTAGGAAGACAGTAGAAAACTTCACATCGCTAAAAACAAAAGCTGCTCACATTCAGACGGTGCCAATGATCACGGAAAGGTAGCAGTGAACGATTCATGTAAATAAGCATTTCGTTCCTATGATCTCTTCCATTAGTTATGCGATTTCAGTAATGTATGCGGGGCTGCACGACCATGCACGGTGATTGCATGGAATTTTCAGGCATGTAATTTCGGTCAATAACTTTCGGAGATACGGTCTCTCTCTTGATCAACGAGCTTTCTTTTTCTTTTATTTTTATTCGAGAAAGGTTACAGCATTGCATAGTAATAGAATATAAAGAAACCAATCACTATAATAATGAATACAGCTTTTAATAACAGAAAGCTGTCTCGTAAGTGCGAAGAAATAAAAACTGCCCGCTGGCTCAGATAATTAGTGTCCGCTAATAGTGACAGCTTTTACGGCGATTCCCTGAGAATATCACTGTTTAACGATGCCGCATACAACCCATAGCATGTTTACCCTCATATTATCCTTTTTGCACCAACCAAACGACGACTGTATGTGCTAAAGCGAAATGTGCACAAAGAAAGGTAGTGTGGGCCATTGCTACCAAGCGGGCCAGAGAGCGCGCGGGAAACTGGTTAGCCTGTGGCTTCGCCATGTCCTTGGCTATCCTAGTAAATAACTTCCTCTCCGCTGGTGCGTTCAGAACACTAGCGAAATCTTTTAGCCTCCTTATTAATATCGCCGATTCTGGGCTCCGACACGGGCTGCGCTACTGGCTGTTCTCGGGCAGAGACTCGATACGGACTTGATGCCAGCCACTGCCACCACGCGAAACCCGTCGCGAAGCTCCCAGGTAACGCTTTGCAGTAAAGCCAATGCAAGTGCACAAATAGGGGCTCCCAATTGTCAATCGGAGGGGAGGGGAGGGGGGTGGATACACATTGTGCAGTAGATATGTCTCTTGTCGATGGTGTCTTGCAATCCTATCACACAGCAAGAAAAAATGGGAATTAGGATGTTGCAAATATAACGTATAAAATAGTGATTTTTATTTTTTTGTCGAAGTATCTCAATAACCATAAAACAAGGTTACATTGAAGGGGCATCTTTATTGAGTGACTTCTCTTCCGTATCACTCGTCACATATATTTGCAATATTGTGCCATGTGCGCGAATATCTTTAGTACTTGTCGTATGGTGGAAACTCTGCTGGTTTCCAGCAGACAATATATAGCCCGGAAGGTACACACTGAGCATCACCGTTGCAGACACCCAACTGGCATGTGTAATTGGCATTTATTTTCATTAGATGAGCTGCTTCGTGGCTCGTGTTCTGTAAATAAGGGAGTGATTAGCCAACATGATTTAGGAAGCTCTAGAACATATTCTGCACAGAGGCGACTTATCGATAAAGAAATACTGTATTCCTAATTTTAAGGTATGTTGCCACCTTCGAGAGAAAAATTTACAATTTTAGTCACAAAGCTGCCATTCCGTTTTTTTTTTCTTGTAAAGCATATGTAGTTAGAACCTGTCAGGTGATTGTATTATCAAAAAGTAAACTTTGTTATATTAATGAAGATTTGGCAAAATATGACGGTGGCGCCAACAGTCAACACAGTGAAATGTTAGGTACTAAACAAATGCTACGGTGCAGGTATCTAATGGTAAAATAAACTTTGCCACCAACCACTACGATAGCCATATGTTGGAGCAAAAGGGGACTATCATCAAAAGGCCGGAAAGTGAGACTCGTGGCAAATTTATTTCCGAAACAATTGCCAATAATACGAAAAGCCACCACTCATGTTTCGTCGCTCTGCTTCATTTCCCGGCTTAATGTATAAAGAAAAAGCACACAACATATCATGGTAAAATATTTGTTGCAAAAAAGTTATCACTTCTCGCGTAACTATACGTAACTATAATATGCATGAAATTACACTTTGAGAAAAAAGGAGTTCGAACATAGGAAATTGTCTATGTTTACCCAATATGCTTCTAATAGCTTTTATAGTGTACTACAACAGGTTGACAATGCGTAATATTCTAATCCAGCGATATCTCTGAGGCAATTGTTGATGTTCTGAAATGAAAAAAACCTTCTGTCTTGGTTTGAGATGCAAACTGGAGGTGCCGGAAAAAGATTCATTATATTTCAATGTCCTAAGATGGAAACGTAACTCTTCTTGCAAAATTACTTCATAACGCACGTTGTTGCGAAGTCCTCCAACACGATATATACGTTACGGAGCTTCTGTCTCTCATTCCATTCATTAAAGCTCGCCACTCTCTCGAACAGTTCCAACCAATCTTCCATGTCTTCGAACGAGTCACCATGGAATGTTGGCGGCTTGCGAGGTTGGCTCACGACTAGCTGTGCCGGTGTTACCTGGGTAGTCATTGTGGCGGCGTCCGTTGTCGGAGTTTCTCTTGGCATGAAAAGAAGCCCGAATTCGGGCGAGTCACCTCGAAGACGGCGGCTGGCCCGCAGGTGTACAGGTATCAGTTCCACGGCATGGACTCGCGGGTTGTCGGGGCTACGCTGACTTTCGTTCGTGGGGCTTCGACTCATACCCAGCACCTCCACCAGAAATGTAACGATGTTAGTAAAACAAGGATATTTATTAAAGGCGAACTTGTGCCCACAAGCAAAAGTCACTGCGGTCGTGCAGGAATCCGCGGCAGTCGCGTTCTCAAACTGGGCTCGAACCGTCTTCCTCTTCTCCTCGCGTGACACCTCGTGCGCGTGGCGCATGCGAGCCGGGTCCAACTGGCTGCCCGTGTCACGAAGATCGCTGCCTGTTGTTGCTGAACAACACCACTGTACGGCGTGCACAGTGCCCAATGCAAAGGGCGCGCCACTCTCAAAAAAGAAATGGCACAAAACCGATTATTTTCCATAAAAACCGTTTTTCAAGGTGACAGGCCTTAAAGAGTGTAAGCCTAATGTCGACTTGCAGTGTCATTCTCATGCCACATAATGTACTTAATATGCTAAAACTGAAGTATCCCCGTTAATATACGTATGGCCCCGTCTATGGCTTAAGCATGAAAATAATGAACGCATATACATAAAGCAAGGGATATCACATAACTCTACATATTTTTGTCCTTTCGTACCAACTCAAAATTGTAGCAATGCTGCTTGATACGCTGCACAATTTTAAAGCGATAACTGCGAAGCATCCTTTAGTTATCTCCTCGGTTTTTTCACAATGACAGTTGTCGTGGTAGCCACTGCCCCGGAGCCGGTTGTGTCGCAAGCCTAAGTTTCCGGGTTGCACCATGTGTTCTCTCCTCTTGAGTACGCTGGATGGTGCGTCTGGCTTGGCGTTGTGCGCGCTAAGCCATAACCCACTGAAGTAACCTTGGTTCCGAAACAAGTGCATTTCGGTGCCTCTGTTCAACTAATGTCTTCACGCTAGCGGTATCAAAGCAAATGTCAAATGGCGGGTTTACAGTCCCGGACCCCTAGCGCAGCAGCCCTATGCTCTAACCATCCGGTTTCAGAAGCATACATAAAAGCACAGAACAACCATACCAGTGCTTAATCTGTGAATGATGGTATTTTGAGAGTATTTGTGCATGCGTCGCTTGATTATATTGCCTTGGTGATCGGCTCCAATCCTAACACACGGGGTTGCACTGTTTTTTCATAGGTGTACAATAAATCAGTTGTCATGTCGTTTCAATAGCAATAAACTTGCTGCAGTCACTACCGAAAAATCCCTCGACTTACACAAACATATTGCTCCTCTTTATCAGGCATTACAGGACCTCAAACAGTACTGCATACGAAATCTGCTTGTTTCAAATATGCTTGTATGATTGTTTCCCTCTATACATTAATAATCGGGATATGCGAAATGTGCATCAACTTTTTTTTCTGGTTTGCTTCACGATGATTCACCAGGTCATTTCTCCCTTCGTTCAGATCGTTTAAGCACAGCTAAGCTATAATGTAGAGCGGAAGTGGTCTCGGCACGTAAAAGCCCACAATTCAATTTTTTTTAGGTTTACAGCGGGGCTGTTTGGGCGGCTGTTCATTCTAAATATTGCCCCATGCGCTTATTTCTGCATTACCGTGTGCACATGTTATCGCTTTTCTGTCTACACGAAGCAATGCACGTGGCGTCGGTGGAAGGGTCTCTAATATTTCGCGACGCAAGGTTTAAATAAGGTACCACGGCTTGCGTTGGCGCGATCCGAAGAACGCCGTGCGCGCTGGCTGTTTACACCATCGCTGAGTTGTTCGTTCGCTTGCTTTCTGGCACAAATTTATCCAATTACCTGGCTTTAGGTTTATTGCCTATGTATTGTCCCTTTCTGTGTGCTTGCGTACCAGCCAGCTCGCCATCATCTACGTGACATTTGGTGGAGGTGCTTATGCTTCCGACATCGCCACAGAGCCTATACACCAACCCAAGTGCCTCTGGAGCTAGTGACACGGTAGGCACCTCCAGAGAAAAGGTAGAAACTCGGATCAACCGGGGACTGCAGCGACAGCCGGCTGAATTGGGACCACTACCTGCCACTTGCCGCCGCGTGAATCACCATTCGACTATATAAATGTCACTACACTGCAAACGTCACTACACCTGCAGCGTTCGTTGCCCAGCAGCCGCGAGTACTTCTACTTTTGAGCGGTAGCACTTGTGAGGATGTACAAGATTCGCTGGAGCACGACGAGCGAGTTGCAACCTTCAACAAGTGGTCAGACGAAAACAAACTTCGGAACGTCTTCTTCTTCCTCGAAGACTCCGCTTGAAACGCCTATGAGGGCCAGCAGCTGTCCTTGGCAATGTGTGATTCTTTCAAAAGGCAGTTATCTGCAACTTTCGCAAGTATTCTGCGCAATGGGTTAGCTGAGGCTTTACTTCAAATACGCCAGCAGCACCCAAACTAGTCCGTAACCGTCTTTGCGGTAGAAATGCAAAAGATATTGCGCCGCGCAGACACACGCATGATTCAAGACAAGAAGCTTCCCTACCCTTTGAAGACCACCAAGGAGCAACTTTCTGTAGCTCTCATTCGCGACCCACCGTCACCGAGTGGAATAGCGAAGCCGCCACCATCGAGAATATGCTGGAGCTTCGCGCAAAGCAGTACGACCGGGAAATGTTGGCGCCTCCGTCAGACTGCAGCGATCCCCGAAATGTCTCCGTGGTGGCTCTTCGGGACACCACGCCATGAGCTGCGCACGCTGCTACCGGGTGTGCAACCAGAAATTTCCTCACTCACTGACGTCGCACGCGACGACATACAGCAAGTTCTGGGAATACTTGATCCAACCAAACTGGCACCGTTCCTATCGCCACCTTACCAGGATGCGCGGGTTTTCACTTTCAGCGCCGCTTTACAAAGCCAAGAGAGGCTAACGAGCTGGCCACGAGAAACCTTCACGCCACCACATCGCAGCCACACCTACCCGCCGCCGCCACGCCCGCAGCAGGCCGCCCGTTCAAATACATTCTGTCAAACCACCCCGATACAGAATGACGTCTGGAAAACTTCAGAGCGACGACACTTTGTTTTCATTGTGGCGAAGCCGGCCATCTCATTCGAGAATACCCCCCCCCCCCGTCAGATGGGTCCTCGTGCGTGCAACGTCAGCACCCTATGACCCCTTCCTGGCCAATGGCCTCGAGAAATTGAGGCCTACCTTCGAGCGACCAAAGATGTGGCCCCACTCACTTCAGGTCACTGTCGTCCTACCAACCGACTCGTCAACGATGTACCAAGCTTATACGAAGAGGAGATCGCCGTATCCTGGTAGGGGAAGCCATAGCCAGATACGTCGGGAGGTGACGCCGCTCTCGAACGAAAACCTAAAAACCGTACTTCAACCCCGACGCAACCCCACACTCCGATGACACGACCCAATGATACGCCGCAGCGAACCTACGCAACGACACCACAAAACACGAAGCCGCGACCTGACAGCACAAATTCGATGACGAGACTGAATGCCGCTGCAGTACCTTGCCACGAGGCTTCCACCCAACTCAGCCGTGATCGTACCAAGTGACGGACCACAGAGCCGTGACCAACTGACATCGAAACCATACGCCAAGTGTCAATTTGCAATATAGCCTAGACGGATGTGTAGTGGTTGTACTCGTCGACACAGGGGCCGACGACTCCGCCGTTAGTTCTTGATTTGTGGCCCAATTCAAGAAAGTCTAAACTGCTTAGGAGGGTCCTCAAATACGCATGGCAGGATTCCCCCTTCATTACCCCGACTGGACGACGCACTGCACGAGTGGCTGTTCATGGTAACACCTGCACTGTGTAATGCATCATCCAACAGCAGTGCTCTCGCGACGTTATCATCGGGATGGAATTCCTCAACAAAAAACGGTGTGGGGATCGATCTACAAACAAAAACCATTACACTGACGACAAAACAGTCAGCAACAGTGCAGAGAAATTTTCGTCAATGCGCCACGTTCACCATCCTTGACGATGAAGTGAGCATGCCGCCAAATGCGAGCGCCATGGCACTTGTCGATACCTACGCGTTCTGAAGCGGCGATGCGATCTTGCAAGCAAACGTACAGCTGCTTCGTGATCGGCAGCTGAGTCGCATGGGTTGTTCACCTGCGTCAAGGCACATCGGCTGTGCTGATGACCAGTTTCGGCTGTGCGGATAACGAGCAGCTGAACAGGACTACGCCGGTCGCTTTCCTGGAAGACTTCACCGAAATAAGCAACACCTTAGCGCTCTTTCAGTTGTGCCACGAGTTGTCGTCGGTGATTGATGATGCGAACTTCGACATTAAACACGCTCCGCCTCAACAAACGCAACAAAGCTACGTCGCCTTCTTCTGTGATACACTCTTAGGCAAAACTACGCCATTTTGCCTGTATATCTGCCACAAAAGAATATATAGTCGTCATCTGCCTTGCTGCATTTCCTTTCTTGAAAATGCCGCGCCCGCTACTTTGCTGTCGGGAATGCTATGTCGTGCTGATAACGCGCATGCCATTCATTACTGGGAAGTACCAGAGTCGCCGCGTTAAAGAAAGGAAATGCGTATAAGACAGATGAGCATTATCGTTGTGTAGCAAAAGCATGTAATTTTGCTTAATTGCGTATGCCAACTGGTCTTCAAAGTCGTAAGGATTCCGGCAAACATCGGTAGCCAAGCATCGTATTATGACCGATAGGTCGGCTCTTCCCGCGGGTAGAGGTCCCTACGCGTTTTGGCGTGAAATCATTGCACAATCAAGATACATGTTTAAGCAATGCTTCGCGACGATATCATTCAGCCCTTCAAGAGGCGACCATATCAGCCGACGGTCTGCACCCGCGGTGCTCGTAAAGAAAAAAGACGCTACTCTACCATTTTGCGTCGATTATCGGTGTTTAAACAGCGCCACGAGAAAAATGCGTCTACCTGATTCCAAGAGTAGACGACACTTTAGATCGACTCTTGGGTACCAAGTAATTGTCGGTGTACCTTCGGAGCAGCTACTGGCAGATTGAGCTCTACAAGAGGGACAGTGAGAAGACTGCCTTCATCACGCCGGATGGGCTTAACGATTACAAAGTTATGCGGTTCGGAGTATGCTCAGTGCCAGCGACATTTCAGTATATCATGGACACTGTGTTGTTTGGTTCAAATTACAGACATGGTTCATATGTGTCGACGACGTTGTCATTTTCGCACCCACCTTCGACGAGCGCCTTAACATGCTGCAGTCTGCGGTATAGGCGATTAAGACGTCGGGACTCACTCTCAAGCCATACAAATGTCGTTTCGCCTACGAACAGCTCGTCTTTCTCTGCAACGTAGTTGGTCGCGAAAGCGTGCGCCTGGACCCTAATAAGAAAGATTGCAGCCGTCGATAGTTTCGCAGCGACCAGTGAAAATAAACCTGTCAGTAGCTTCATGGGGCTCTGTGCGTATTACGGGCGATTTGTCAGAGATTTCTCACGAGTCTTCTAGCCTCTCACTCACCTTATAAATGTCCGACTTGGTGCGCTAGTCTACGAGGCTGTGTCAGATGATGTGACACCGGGACAGTGACGCCGCTTGAGACCTGACATCTTCGACGTCGTGCGCATCAAAAAGTTTTGCGAGCGTTGGCGGACTAACGGATATTTTTTTTTTCATCTTTTATTGGATGCTTACGAGTTTCTTGTTTTGTTCCCATTCTTTTTCAATGTCCGTACGATGCTTTCTCACGGGGCAGAGGGGGGAGGCAATGCCATGTGCGTTTCTTTCTGTTTTACCGTTTAGAATGTGTTATCACTTTTATGTCTATGAGCAGCGACGCGCGGTGACACTGGGCGCGTCTCGAATATTCCACGACACAAGGTATAAATAATGGACCGCCGCCTTCGTTGGCGTATTAGTGCCACGAAAGCATTCTTTTAAGTATTTAAATATTGGTAACAGATTTGTGCGAGTTACGACTTTTTCTGCAAATGGTGTTAGATGAATTTTCTCTGTATAAGATGCCTCATTTCATGGCTAGCTTTACTAAATTAATAGTTTTTCTCAGTTTGTCTTGCTATACCCCAAGACACGTACATGTCTGTGGGGGGGAGGGGGTGTTGAGGGGGGTAATAGACTTCTGTGCACCACGACATGTCTTACGCGTCTGGGTGGTGCGGCACTCGAATAAGTAACTCTGCTCAATGCTTGGCTGAGCTGCCATGTGACAATGGCAAGACATCGACTGTGGCGTTGGTCATGGCGAGCTGCCTTTTCTGCGTGAAGCCAGTCCAGTGCGCAGCGGCATTGAGGAGGAGGACAAAGGCACTGAGCAGAGTTAACTCTTCCGAGCAACACGTGAGACCGCTGTTGTCGTGGCACGTGGGCGCGTAACTATGTGGACAAGCTCATATTGCACGCGTTCTCTTTATAACGCGAAATACTTCCCCGAAACATAGCATGGTGTTTTAAAATCTGGTGTTTTAAAATGCAATGGTTACCTTCCTGCCGAATTCGCGCCCTGAATGATCTAATTAAGAAACTTCGTTAATAATCTCATTAAATTATTCATAGTTAAATTATGGGACTTGGAATGACAAGCTGCGCACCTAGTGCGGTACGCACTACTTACACAAAAGAAGTAGTTGCGTCCTCGCGTGTTCTGTATTGTATTTTTAAGGACTTCACTAACGTTAGTTAGGACACACTGTATATTCCCAGACATTCAGCCACACATATTCACACATATAGACACGTATATTCAGAAAATATTGTCTGACTATATGTGACGCGGTCTCATTTCCGCGAGCACCATATGAAATTTAAAGATTGTTCTTTTTTCATTTAAAAGCGGCACAACCCCAGCGGAACACATCCAGTTACAGCAGTTAGCGGTGAACAGGTTCATTGAAGTACCGCACGTGCCCGGTGGGCCATACTCAATTATACAAGCCTTGCACTCGAGAAGTCTTTTTTTATTGAGGGTAGCCAAACAATTGTATGGCAGAAGGGCACCGAGAGGGTTTGGTGAATGGTAGTAGTGCAAGCATAGTCTGTGCGTCAACGTCCATTGGCGCTTTGGACTACGCGTGGTTTGCATGCAGGAGCATGCCTGTCGACGGCTGAAGTGGAACACTGGACGAATCACTAAACTTGTGCTTCCGGGGAAGGTGGTGCCGCCTGTCGGGTGATCCCAATGAAGCTGAAAAGATGGTGACACTTTGCGCTGAGTATATAGCTTCCAACTGGCTTGCCCAGCAAAGTGGCACTATCGATCGTGGCGGGTGCGATCTGGGCTGCCACTTGCGCTTATGAATGCCGAAGTGAAATATAAAATTGCAGCAGTGTTCGCAATTTGCGTAGAAGACAGAGTAACCGGCACCGGTGCATCGTGGAGGCCGCGGAGAGTACATAGGCGTGGAATTGACGACAGCACAACGAGTGCAGTCGAAGAAGTTGTAGCAGAGGTATTTCGCACACACAAAAAGAAAGTGTCCCAAGCGACTGGGTTGCAAGGCTTCGTGAAGTGTACGCCTTGACATTCGCGGGGCGACAGAAGTCCTCGCAACACATTGAGGCCAAGTGAGGGGTTCACGGTGTAGATATTACGGTACTGAGGCACCCTAGGTGTAGGGGGGGGGGGGGCTGGAATACGTGGCAAGACAAGACAGGAAAGTAGGGCAGGAATTGAGGACTCGGAGCACAGAGGCTTACGTCTGTGCTCCACTGGACGCAGCGAAGACGTGCATCAGCTTTATGCGTTGAGCCGTAGGCTTAGGAGCACCAGGCCTATATACGAACGCAGAATCATCGTCCGATAGGCTGCTTCGGCCGCTGCTGCCTTCTTCCCTGCATCCTATGCTCTTACAAAGGCGCCACTAAAACGTTCCTCGCTCGTGCCATGAGGCTGTCCGGAGATTCTTCTTTCTCTTTTTAGACATTTCCGGTGCCATTGCACGATCGTACCCGCGTCCTCGTCATTCTCGTTGCCGTCTTCGCATTCCCTTTGCAATGCAGCGCGTGCACATCATGACAGGGATGAGGTCGTAATGGTGTCAACCTTGAAATTCTTAGGTCCCCGAAATTATGAGCACGTTAGAAGTCTGGGAGCAGCTGATTAGACACCGTGACCTTTGCGGACAATCCTGAGGATTGTAATGGCCGCTGATAACAAGGCGGACATGTAGGTGAAGCCGATGAAATGTCAAGACATGGCGTGTTATCAGAGGCTCGCTCAGTGAACGCCACGTGACAAGTAGATAAAGATATGCCCGCTGGCGTGCGGCGCGTTAGGTTGCTTAGGGTCTGAGATAGGGGTCACCGCAATCGCGGGACGTCGACGCTGGCGAGAAAGGTGTGAACTGGGCCGGCATTTTGCATGCGCTTGTTTCCGGCACAAAAAGATTCACGGGCTCCGTGACAGCATAGTCGGTTCAGGGGAGGCAAGAGCCAGAACTGCGAAGTGGCTAAACTGTTGATCGATGGGTTGGAAGCCGAACGAAGGTGGTCTGGTGCCGCACGGTGGCAGGGCAGTGAAGGAATGTGGTTGGTGCTGTGCCTGAGGCGGTTCATGCCGAAGTAATTGGTAGAGGCATACCTAGTAACTGGTAGTCGAGCTCTGGGATCCGGATGAAACGGCTACATATTATGCCAGCACCGCATGGCGCAGGTCCTAGTACGGCTGTGGGCTGGGGTACGGGACGACAAAAATGGAACGAAATTCTCCCGGGAGGCCGTTAGGACTTCGAGCTTCACCGTTCCGTAACGCCCTTCACATTTTTTTCTGGAACAGACGCACAGCAGTTAGTATCATGCTGTAGTGAAACAGTGGCCTCACATGTAGCGTAGTCAACAAATTCTTAGTTTTCATTTAAAAGCACCATTATTGTGTCATCAGGCACGAAGAATTGTGAGGCGCGGGATGAATGTTGTCCATCTGCGGTTCATGAACGCACACGCAGTGCACCGATGCACGAGCATTCTTTAAATTCGAACCCATCTGAATGCAGCTGGCGCCGTCGTGACCAAACCAGCGATCTAGACCTCAGCAGCAAAGCACCATAGGCACTGGAAAAGCGCGGCGGATGGCGTGCTTATCTGTAACCGTGGTATGTTAAAGCGATACACATCATTTGGTGCCTTCATAAACTCTTGAAGGAGCCTTGAGCCCGTGGCCTGCTTGCTTGACTGTTTTGTATATTATAGACTCAGTACAACTGACCTCTGATTTAACTAACGTACAATAGCCCTTTATCCCCGTCATTCCGTATTTTGATGAGGAAAATGACAATTGCAGCATGCTACAAGCAGATTCCACCGCAATGAAGAAAAATTTGTTTACAATGTACAAATTGGTCTTTGTAGAATTGCCTATCATCAAGTTTGAGCGCCTGGCCTATCTTCCCCTGTCAGACACCTAATTAAGTGAAAGTTGGCCACGTCACATGCGCTGTGGGAATTTTGGTTATTAGAAGCCTCTTGAATCAGACAGTACACGCTATACATGTTCCAGAAAGCAAAACTTTACTACGACACAATTTACCCTCGCAACGCCTCTGTCGTGGCGGCGTCGCCGTTTCGTTGCTGTCATCGCTATGTCCCTGTCGTTGTAACCACGCCGTGTTCATCGTTCTGTACGTGTCGCCTTCGTCGTCGTCATTGCTTCGATTGTGGTAATTATAAATGCATTCTAGGCATATAATGAGCAGTCACACCCCATGGTTATGGTCTCATTGTTGCCGTGGTCCTTCTAGTCGTTCCCGTTTCAAGATTATGCAGCCGTTCTTATCTTGCAGCCCATCATCTTCTTGTGATCATCTTTGTCATGAAGCCAGCATCATTGTCGTCATTGTGTTGCTGTGGTACCTTTGTTCGCTCACCCATGATCGCTTCACACGCATGATGCCAACGGGCACATATTTCATCACTAATAACATGGTGCAGATCCAAATGTTACATGGCCAGCTAGGCAGCCCAGGTAGATAGCCGAAGAAAAAAAGGACTGAGTGGAAGGCTACTCACGTTTAAAGTCTATACATATTATAAAAAAATAACCGATTGTGTGAAGCATAGTTGATTCTTGAATATGGAAGGCAAGTTGTGGTTCATATTTGGAGCGAAACAAGCACGAAGACAAACACAGTCAGCCGCGCAAGATAACGCGTAAATTACCAAGTATTTAGTTATATCCAAAACGTGAGATGTTTGTTTACGCCTAAAGATAACATACAAAATTGAATCGAGAACATGCATCTTCCACTACAATGATGGCCACTTACTGGTTTGTCCATATAGGTATAGCAGTTACAGTAGTAGCAGTTAAAGTGGAAGTGATAAATATTAGGAATATTGAAACTCCCCAATTTTCCCATACAAAACACGATTTTCAAGGTTGCAAGAAACATTAGTTATTTTATATGTCACTTGATTGTGAAACGAAAACGTTGGATGGTTATCTGCTCATTTAATTTTTGCTTATTATTAGACTAATTATAAATAAATACCAAGTGCTATTTGTATACACAGTTAGTCATGGGAGAAAAGGCAACTCGCGCTGCCAAATGCAACTAAAGTTAGAAGAATTCAACTCACGATGCACTGCTGCTTGCTTGTTATTTGTGCGTGCGTTATATCGTTCTTGCACTCCATCCTGCAGCTTATCATAATCTGAATGAAATAAAACATATTTTAGGTAGGGTAACAACGAATCGCTCTAAAGATAAAATAAATATTTGGGTTTGCTCACATGCACTGCCATCAGGAGATAGGGAGAACAGATACAAGTGACACCTTCTGCCAAAGGATCAAAAGTTAGAAGTTGCCTACTTGATGCACAAAAGGAAATATTCCTTTTTTTAATTTGCCAGTTTCTGGCGATTTGGAAATATTTTGAATATTATTTTTAAATGCGGCCAAATTGGAATTTAAGTCTAGTATTGTGGACATACCAATTCTACAAATCACTTAACTCTTTTGTTACCACGAGTAAGTGCCGATTCTTCTTTTTTGAGATCTCGGAAAAAATATTTACCGCTACAAATATTATTCCAGCACACCTTGCAGCATGTCATATTGTTCATAATGAAATGTTCTTTTCCCCAAAATATTGTTACGCGCGAAGGAGACCGTTTATAACCCTTACGGATGAAGGGGACCGTTTACTTTAGGCCGCGAAGGTGAGCGCAAGAGCGGTCAGCTGGTTTATCAACTGAGCATCGTTCTCTTCTTTCTTCTTCCACTCGGGACCGCAAGCACGTTCACTGGTCTTCGTTTTCTTCATGCGTAACATTCCTCTCGTCGCAAACGAAGCCCGCCGGGCGAGTCAATCCATGTGTCTTGAGGTGAACAATTTCAAGCGGGCGACATGGACCACTTGTGTCTTGGCAGCTCTTCTACAACTCGCCGTGAGGCGAGCTATGTTATACGTGACTTCCGTGAGTCTGCTAATAATCACAAACGGTCCATCGTATGTGGCCAAAAGCTTTTGGTATAACCCCCGTTTCCGTACTGGAGTCCACAGCCAGACTAAATCACCAGGGCGATAGGTTACCGGACGGCGGCGGATGTCATAGCGTACTTTTGATCTCTCCTGCGATGCGAAAGTGCGCAAACGAGCAATACGACGAGCTTCTTCGGCGAGGCAGAGAGTCTCGGCGACAGTGGGATTTTCGTGACTGCAGAAGGGGAAAACAGTGTCGATTGTGTACGGGGGTGGCCGTGCGTACAGCAGGAAGAAAGGGCTATAGCCGGTGGTCTCGTGCTTGGCGGTGTTGAATGCGTACGTGATAAAAGGCAGTACGTCATCCCAGTTCTTGTGGTCGGATGAAACGTACATAGATAGCATGTTTACAATTGTTCGGTTGGTACGCTCCGTAAGCCCATTCGTCTGTGGATGGTATGGTGTCGAGTGACGCAAGTGGGAATCACACAAACGAAGCAGCTCCTCTACGACGTCCGCTGTGAATTGTCGTCCACGGTCGCTGATGATCACGCGGGGCGGACCATGTCGCAGGATCACATATTGCAGCAGGAATGTTGAAACGTCAGTGGCAGTTGCGGAGGGCATGGCCGCCGTCTCGCAGTAGCGTGTGAGGTAGTCGACGCAAACAACTATCCAACGGTTTCCCTTGGCTGATTTTGGAAATGGGCCTACGAAGACAATGCCCACTTGTTGGAAAGGCGTGCTTGGAAGCGGGATCGGCTGCAGAATACCTGCCGGAGCAGTAAATGGCCGTTTGTGGCGCTGACACTGCATGCAGCTGGCCACATACGTCTCAACAGATTGTCGCATTCCAGGCCAATAAAAGCGTTCCTGAATCCGGTAAAGCGTCCTCGCCGAACACCAGATGGCCAGACATAGGGTCGTCGTGCATAGCACTCAGAATCGCTGTGCGAAGGCTCTCCGGCACCACTAGGAGAAAACGTGCGCCAGTGCTGGAAAAGTTCTTCTTATAGAGGAGTCCATCACGTACCCAGAAATGGTTTGCTGACGTCGAGGCGGTCGTAGTGGTGAAGAGCGGTGTTAATTTATCGTCTTTTCGCTGTTCGGTTTTGAAGCAGTCGAAGTCTGGAAAACGCGGTGACACAGAAGCCATGAGGTGATCGAAATCGTCGGCGTCACAGTCTGTAGTACTAAGTGGCATACGCGAGAGACAGTCCGCATCAGCGTGTCGTCGACCGCTCTTATAAGAGACGGTGAAACTGTATTCTTGCAGTCGGAGCGCCCAGCGCGCAAGGCGGCCACAAGGGTCACAAATATTCAGAAGCCAACACAACGAGTGGTGGTCGGTGACGACTGTAAAGGGGCGTCCATACAGGTAAGAACGAAACCGCTGAACCGCAAATATTACCGCGAGGCATTCTTGTTCCGTCACAGTGTAATTCTGCTCGGGCCTACTTAATGAGCGGCTCGCATATGCGATCACGTGTTCGCGGTCACCGTAGCGTTGAACTAGGACGCCACCAATACCTATGCCACTGGCATCCGTATGGAGTTCTGTCGGAGCTGAAGGACTGAAGTGTTGAAGAACCGGACGTGACGTCAGCAGGAACTTCTACTGACGAAAAGAAGAGTCGCACTCCGGAGTCCACTCAAAGGGGGTGTCCTTTCGTAGCAGGCATGTCAGCGGATACGCAACGTTGGCGAATTTAGGAATGAATCGGCGGAAATAGGAACAAAGCCCCAGAAAACTACGGGGCTCCTTGACACAGCGCGGTGCACTGAACGCTTCAACGGCTGCTGTTTTCTGGGGATCAGGGCGGATGCCATCCTTGTCGACGAGGTGCCCAAGCACAAGGGTTTGGCGGTCTCCGAAGCGGCATTTCTTAGAGTTTAAAACTAGACCAGCGTTTCTGATGCAGTTCAGGACAATATCCAGACGCGAGTTGTGTTCGCTGAAGGTGCGGCCAGAGATGACGACGTCGTCGAGGTAGCACATGCAGATGTTCCACTTCAAGCCACGCCATACAGTGTCCATAAATCTCTCGAAAGTTGCCGGAGCGTTGCACAATCCAAATGGCATCACATTAAATTGGAAGAGCCCGTCAGGGGTTACAAAGGCAGTCTTCTCCTTGTCGTCAGGATGCATCGGAATTTGCCAATAGCCGGATCGTAATTCTACTGAGGATAAGTAAGAGGCGGAATGAAGGCAGTGTATTGCGTCATCAATACGTGGGAGTGGGTACACGTCCTTTTTTGTAACAGCATTGAAACGGCGATAGTCGACGCAAAATCTCCAAGATCCATTTTTTTTTAACAAGAATCACTGGAGCTGCCCTCGGACTTGCTGACTCTTGTACGACTCCCTAGTTCATCATTTCGTGCACTTGTTCGTTGATAATCTGGCGCTCTGATGGTGAAACACGATATGGCTTTTGTCTAATCGGATTTGCCGAACCCGTGTTGATGGTATGGCCCATTCGAGACGCAGGGATTGCAGGTATATTGTCCTTCTGCGCAAAGTCGAATACCGATACGTGCTTCGAAAGCACACCCACTAACGTTCGGCGTTCACTCGTGCTGAGCGATTTATTTACCATCGACAAAAGGGCCGTTTCCGAACTGTGGCCGTCAGGTTCTTCCAGCACATCTGTAAGTTCAGCCACTGATAAGGACGCGTGTTCCCTGGCGAAGGCTAATTTCATGCCATCTAATAGTATAACGGGCTCCTTAGAACAGTTTACGGTCCATAAGCCAGTGCGTCCGCCTTTGATCGACACCACACAATGTGGCACCAAAACATTCTTCTTCATACAGTTAAAGTGCATCGGTTCTACGGTAGCTTCGAAGCAGTCGGAATCGGCGCCGCAACAGACAACGGGAACGCAAACGGTAGATGATGCAGGTATGACCGTATCACCACAAACACACAGTGTAGTTTCGCGGTCTACAGGGTTCTCCAGGAGTCCTACTGGAATCCTACCACTTAAGAATACTTTTCCTGTGCGGCAGTCGACAGTAGCACCACACTCCCGCAAGAAGTCCATGCCGAGAATAACATCATGGGTCGACCGAGGAATAATTACAAACTCTGTCGTAATAACATGGCCTCCCAAAAATACGTCAGCACTTCACACACCAATAGGTCGCAACGGCTCACCGCTCACTCCACAGAACTTTGAATCTTCGTCCCATTTAAACAAAACCTTTCGCCCTAACACGTGTTTAAAAGAGACACTCATGACCGAAATTGTTGCGCCTGTGTCCACCAGAGCCATCACAGGGACGTTATCTACAAGCACGCGCACTTTGTTTTTCAGCATCAACAAAGGAGGTATTTCTGTCAGTAGCACGTCTCCAGCGACCTCACCTCCATCGGCCGCGCTAGCTAGTTTTCCGGTGACTAAGGGGACGCGGTGCGACGCAGCGGTGAGGGAGAACGGGGAGCACGACGTTGCGGTGGGGGTGTCAAACTTCTGTCAGATGCTGGGGAGCGATTCCGGGAGCTGCTCGGCCAATAGTCGTCGCCAGACGATGCGTGTGCTGGCCACGGGGCACCGTGTGGCCGTTCGGAGGGCCGAGAAAACTCTGACGGCTGGCCATACCACGTGGTCATACGCTGGTTGCAAAACCGCGATATATGACCCGGGACACCACAGGAATAACACACCGGGAGAGGTCTAAACCTTGGTCGTTCGTCGATGAAGCGGATATTATCATTTTCTCGCGTGTAGTGGGTTGGTTCGTGGCGTGTGTCACGACGATACATCGGGCGTCGAGAAGACGTGCGTTTAGTGCGTTGGTCATAGCGCGGAGTCGGCGGGCGTGTTGTCATCCTCGACTGTGGGGCTGCGCTGTACTCCACGGCCGCTGCGGTAACCATCGCTTGCCAAGGGGCCGAATGTGGCGCCGTCATAGCCTCACGTGGCGTGTACACGCCATGGTGGTCAACAGTGGAATGCAACAACCCTTCGCGGCGGGAAAGTTCCTCGCGGACAATCTGTCGGATGGTTGAAGGAAGGTCGAGGCAAGGACTCGTGTCCACACTGGCAACCGTCGTAACGTTTGCCAACCGACCAAACTTTGGCGCAATCCGACGCATGTTGAGCGTTTCAAAAGTTCTGCAGTGCCGAATGACGTCGGACACCGAACTGAGGCTCTCCTTTCCAATTAGAAAATTGTACACATCCTCAGCCACTCCTTTCAGCAAATGCCCAACTTTATCTTCTTCCGACATGCGAGCATTGACCACCTTGCACAGCTTTAACACTTCTTCGATGTATGTTGTGCATGTCTCACCTGGTAGCTGCGCCCGTTGCGACAGTGTCTGCTCCGCACGCTTCTTTTTGGCGACTGAGTCCCCAAAACACGCCTTTAACTCGTCAACAAAATGTTTCCACGTCGTAAGCGCGTCCTCGTGGTTCTCATACCACACGAGGGCGGTATCGGTCAGGGAGAACACCAGGTTGGTGAGCTGAGCGGTTGCATCCCACCCGTTGGATTTGCTCACTCGTTTGTAGTGGACGAGCCACTCGTCGGCATCTTCCCCCACTTTGCCTCCGAAGGTGGGTGGAAATCGGTAGTATGGCAGCGGACTGCTAGGCGCTGCCCTCGGAGTGGCTCCTTCTTCTGGCATGTCGAAGATGGTCACGGCTGATGGCGGGAGGCCGGCAAGTCGACGGCTTCGACGAAGCTGCGGCAGTGATGGTTCCGTTGTTCTGAGCGATACCCCGCACCTCCACCACTTTGTTACGCGCGAAGGAGACCGTTTATAACCCTTACGGATGAAGGGGACCGTTTACTTTAGGTCGCGAAGGTGAGCGCAAGAGCGGTCAGCTGGTTTATCAACTGAGCGTCGTATTCTTCTTTCTTCTTCCACTCGGGACCGCAAGCACGTTCACTGGTCTTCGTTTTCTTCATTATGCAAAATAGAAGTGAGGTGTGCAGACAGGACACAAGAGTAGAGAAGTGGACAACACGAACGCCGCGTTCGTGTTGTCCACTTCTCTACTCATGTGTCCTGTCCGCACGCCTCACTTCTATTTTGCATAATGAATCTTTACCAACTAGCTCAACTTTCTGTCGTTTTAAGCTTCGTTTTCTTCATGCGTAACAATATATTGCAAAAGAAAAGATGTACTAGGTAACACATAAACATTCTAGAATGTGCGATTTTTGGTGCCAGTTAATATCACTAATATCAAAGGAAATTCAGAATATACATCTATAAGATGAATAAGCCAGGAATACTGTCTGAAAAAAGAATAACTGCTCAGAACACTGCCGTTCTTCGAATACAAAAAAAAATGTAGACCAGTAACTGCTTCATCGTTGGTGAAACGCGATTATGCAGTTCCTGGATTTTGGGACGCACGTGTGCAATCCGCACTTTTTCCATATAACATCTGGTTTTGTTCAACATTACGGTCCTAGCAAAACATTTGGCTGTTCCTTCATTCTGCCATCTCCTGAAGAGCATCTTCTGAAGATGGTCCGGTTTGAAGTTCAAAGAACGTACTTCACCAGTACGTCTGGAATCACGCACGTCTTTCTAGGGTCGATCGCTCTCAGCGTAGCTGGGCAACTGCAGAATTGGGCATCCAAGCATATCTGTTTCCATTTTTTCAGATTGTCTTTATCACATCTGCAGTGAAAAAGAGTACAGAGAAATTCCTCGCCGTTTTAAACTGTCTTGCGCTGCTCCGTAATGCTGGGCCGAGATGTGCTTTGGGTGGCTTTCTCGGCATGCACGGGAGTTTCATTGCCGCCAATGGCAGCACGTCAATGCCAAGTGACGTATGAACGCAGAATATAATCAGCAGATCTCTCAGGTCGTGCAAAAAGATCGGCAGATAAACATCCATAAGGAGGGAGAGCACTCAAGGTCGTGAACGAAACTCGCTGGTGGACAGCTGCAGATGTTCCAGGCTGACTTTAAACCTCATCACCATCATCATCATCGTCAAATCTTCGTAATTGTAAGTTGAGTCCTCATCACTAAAATCAAGTATGGGCGCAGCATTGTTTCGAGCGGTACACTTTTTTTCCCGACGCGGACGCGCGGGACGACGCCGTGAAAGCGACTTTCGATAACGGCGTAATAACGCCGGCAGTACCCCTTGTCGGGATTTTATGAGACAACTGGAAGCAAAAATCTTGGCAGCTGGATAAAAACGCCAAAACCACATGTCGGACATGCGGCGAACCTACATAAGTACACTCTGGTGGAATAAAAGGACTCTGGCTTCAAACCAAAGGTCGCCAGTGAACTGTTGGCCTCTTTTTCGGTTGATTATCACCCCTCAGCACTGTCGTACGACAAAGCCGGCGATGTAATTTAATTCTTGACTTGCTGGGAGCCACTTCATTACAAAGTATTGGTGCAAGGGAAGAATAATCAAGAGCGGCAGGCTTCTTTCTCGAGTGCGGCAGAGGGTGAACGCCACGCCCACTTTCATTGCAGCAAATGCACAATAGTTCGCATAAAGATACGTCGAAAATCTCAGCCTCAACGTAGCGGGAACCTTTAAACTGGGTCTGAA
This sequence comes from Dermacentor variabilis, assembly GCF_050947875.1. Lineage (NCBI taxonomy): Eukaryota > Metazoa > Arthropoda > Arachnida > Ixodida > Ixodidae > Dermacentor > Dermacentor variabilis. The sequence continues at coordinate 118,659,972 of NC_134575.1, forward strand.
AGTACAGTGCCTGTACTAACTATTGAATGGCCTTAAGTGGATAATAAACAGCTCTAGCATATTGAAATCGGTGATTTAAAGCATCAATCACCGATGATCGATTTGAATAGGCGTGGTAACGAAATAACTAATGAATGTTTACTTGAAAACGTTGACGTGACGTGCATACGTAATCACATGCAGCTGCTGCGTAAGCCTAGTCTAGTGTGTCCTTTGGGCTTGTATATCTTTGTGCGCATATTATACATAAAATAGATAAGCTCGGGTAAGGTGTAGCGGGTAACTTAATTAGGAAGAAATTGGGTACGCACAAAGAGCTGCAGTAGTGAACTGTCGTAACCGTTTTTGTCCCTTTGTACTTTACTGAATAAATTGTGCGTTTTGAGACCACCGTTGCCTTACAGCAACAGCTGTGTGGGATCATGTTATATTACTCCCGCATGCCCAATTAACAGAGAGTTTTGGAATAGCGCGAACTAGCGTTTAGCGTGTGCAATTCATAACGTGCGCCCTAGCTCACATTCGCGGTGCGCAAAACAAAGAGTTTGCGTTTTGCGGTCGCGCGTCATTTTCCCAATTTAGCGGGAGACGCCAATGCTCGCAAAGCACAGACTCTAAGGAATAGCGTTGTCGAACATCGCAGCACCCATGGCTCCCGCTTCACCTTGAATTCTCGTGATGACTACGCACCCACTTTTGATGACTACGCACCCAATCAGCAGAGCCTCATGCAACTTTGACGACAGGTTCATGATGTCAATGTGTGTGTACTGTGCTGGGCACTGCCACAGCATATGCGGAAGCGTAGCCGGGTGAATGCCACAGCACCGGCAGTTGGGGGTAGTGTAAACATCCGGGAATATAAGGGGGAAGTGGGCGGGTGAAGGGTACGTGTTTGTTTTGAGTAGACGTAGGGTGATAGCCTGCGCCCGGCTAAACTTGAGATGAGGTGGGGGAAGGTTCGGTGACTGAGGTAAACGGCATTAACAAGATCGGTATAAGTGGCCAGATTGTCCCTGGTGTTCACCTCGTCGCCAGCGACTCTGGCGCGGTTGACTAGGCCTTGCGCAATGGAGTGGGTGACATCGCTGAGATTGCGGAGGCGTGAGTTGACAGGGCCCGCATGGGCCGGGATCCATGTCAGGGCGATCGTGCTGTCTTTAGAGTGTGGTGCCTGGCAGAGGATGCGAACAGCATGGGAAGAAATACGGCCTTTGCTGAAGTTAGTGACGGCTGAGCGAGAGTCACACACGATTGTGTGACAGGTGGGATCTAGAGTGGCCAGGGCGATGGCCAGTTTTTCAGACGTCTCGGCAGTTAGGGTAGTGACGCTGGAGGCGTGGTGTAGGACTCCATCCCGTGTGGCGGCCACCACAAATCGTGTGGCGTGGGAATATTGGGTTGCATCAACAAATGTGACGCCAGGTCCCTGAGCAAGGGCTCTTATGATAGCCCCGGCCCGAGCTTGGCGCCGGGGCCTGTTATATTCAGGGTGCATGTTTCTAGGGGTAGGGCCTATGTAGATCCAGCTACGGATGTTAGTCGGGATCGGTTGTTTGGGGTCCTGTTTCTGATGGTAGGTGAAGCCAAGCGTGGATAGAATAAAGCGTCCCGTTTCAGTAAGGGTGAGCCGTTCAAGCTGAGAGCGTTGTTGGGCTTCAATGAGTTCGGCAAGGGTGTTGTGAACTCCCAGTTGGTTGGAAAGTTCAGTACTGGTATAATGTGGGAGGCTAAGTGCTTGCTAGTATACCCCTCGTATGAGGGCGTCAAGCTTGTTTTGCTCAGCCCAATACCAGTCGAGGCACGCAGCAACGTAGCTAATGTGATATATGACAAAGTACTGCACGAGGTGGAGAAGGCTTCCTTCTTTGAGTCTTCCTCGTCGGTTAGAGATACGTTTAAGAAAGCGTAGGGTGTTGTGAGATTGGGCACAGATCTTGTCGCGAGCCGAGGCGTTGGAGCCGCTGGTAGAGATGGTGAGACCGAGGACCCGGATACTAGGGACGTATGGGATAGGACTGCCATCTTGAAAGCGTAGGGTGATGGCGTCAGAGGGTCGGCGATCAGATTAGTGTTTGGGATGGCGAACCCTTTGAATGGGCTTGTAGAGAAGAAGCGTCGATTTAGCCGGCGCACAGCGCAGTTCACTTCCTTGGAGATAGGCTTCAACCTTGTCAATCGCCGTTTGGAGGGCTGACTCCACTTGACCATCCCTGCCTCGGCACGCCCAGATATTGATGTCGCCGGCGTAGACGGTATGGTTGATATTGCCAACTCGTTGTAGTTGTGGGCAAGGGCAATCATGATTAAGTTAAAGATCATGGGAGAGATAACTGAACCTTGCGGGGTGCCTTTGCTGCGAAGGCGAAGCTGGTCTGATCGTAAATCCCCGGCCGAAAGGGTGGCTGTGTGATTGCAGAGAAAGTCAGGAATGCAATTACAGGCTTGCTCGCCCAGGTGGAGGTGGGAGACCTGGTCAAGGATAGCTGCATGGGAAATGTTGTCAAAGGCTTGAGTGAGGTCGAGTCCGAGGATGGCTTTCATGTTACATGAACGGTCGTTTAGCGCTTGAGGTTTGAGCTGTAACATAGCGTCTTGAGTAGAAAGGTGAGGGCGAAATCCAATGATGGTGTGGGGATAGAGAGAGTTGTCTTCGAGGTGAGTGTTGATGCATGCTAAGAAGGCGTGTTCCATCACTTTACCTACGCATGAAGTGAGAGAGATGGGCCTTAGGTTTTTGAGGCTAGATGGTTTGCCAGGCGCTGGGATTAGGATAACGTTGGCAGTCTTCTAGGCAGCTGGGAGGGCGCCATTGAGCCAGCAATGGTTGATGTAATCAGGCAGATGAGACACGGACTCGTCATAGACATTGCGAAGGGTTTTGTTAGTGACCCTGTCTGGGCATGGAGCAGAACGGGCGTTAAGCTTGCGAAGAGCAGCATGTATTTCACATTTGCTGAAATCGGCGTCTAGTGTAGGGTTGGGATCGTCCATGTAAGTGCTGTGCGGACTGACTTGTCCTGTGGAGATATATCTGGTGCAGAGGTAGTCGAGCGCCTGTTGTGAACCTTGCTTAAGGGTCTCCGTATAAAGGAGTTCCTGCGACCGATCCTGTTGGGTGGGGCGGCTGGTGGTATTGTCAAGCAGATGTTTGGGGAGTTTCCACGAGGACGGGCGATGAAGTTGTCCATCCACCGTGTTACACAGCTCAGTCCATTGTTACCGGCTGAGGATTTTACAATGCACCCAGATGCCTGTATTGTGTTTGGAGATCTTACTTCTGAGGCGACGGTTTAGGCGCTGCCCCTTTCATCGAGGTAAGATGGAGGCCTTAACCTTTAGAAAATGGGCGAGGTGGCTATCTAAGTGTTCAACTGGGGCATCTGTAGTTACCCCCAAATGGCCGTTTGAACATCAGTGCGTAGCGCTTGCATCCAGGTGTTAATGTCGGCAATGCCTTCTGCTGATGTAGAACCTATGCGTATCTCTCGAAAAACATCCGAGTCGGTAATGGTGAATTCTTTAGTGGGCCTGGGGTGGTAGCGAGTTGGGGTAAAGAGATAGCAAGGATATAATGGTCGCTGCCCAGGTCTTGCGGGATATTGGTCCACTGTGCATTATTCATATTTTTGACGAAGGTGGGGTCGAAGGTAGAGTCCTGGGTAGTGGAGGTACCGAGGCGTCTGGTAAAGGAGGGATCCGTGATAAGCGTGAGGCCTAAGTCGTGGTAATCTTGCCAGAGGTTATAAGCTGCAGCTTCCGTGCGGACGTAGCCTCAGCCTGCATGGGCCAGGTTCAAATCGCCGCTCATGAGTAAGGGGTGCGTTGCAGCTACTTGAAGAGCCTTCTTAAAGAGGGTGTGGAAGCGACACTTTGCTTTGTCCTTGGGGCTATTGTAAATGTTCAGACGGAAGATGCATTCATTCCGTTTACGTTTGGGAAATAATTCGAGGAATAGATGTTCGATGTGAGGACTATGGAGATCATGTTAAATAACAGGGATTCGACACCGCACTAGAGTGGAGACATGGCAAAGAGGGTGGGTGATATGGAAGGTTTGATAACGGTTGAGCATGGTGGGGGCTTTATTGGTGTCTTGAAGTAGGATAGCATCCGGGCGGCGGGTATGTTGGCGTATCTATTGATTGGGTAGCGGTTGTTTGTGGTGAAAGTCTCGGCAGTTGCACTACCAAATGAGGGCTCACACTAATCATGGATCACACTAACCAAGCGAGAGGTATACAGGCAATACAAATTGTCTCATCGCTGTCGCTGTGATGTGTTCTAGGAGTTCCCGCACGCCTTGGCGAAAAATGGCCGCCACATGCAGGTGTCGCCCACTTTGCCTGTACCGTACGGAAATACCGCATTTTGATGCCTGCGCGCTTCCGCAATGACGCGTCGAATAGCAGCTCACTTATTTCCAGCTGATATTAATCTTAGGATTGCACAAAAGTTATGGAGCTTGACCATATCATTGGGTTAGACAGTGTACAGACAAGCTGGTAAAATAGCGGCCGGCCTGCAGGCAGAAATGTGAATTTCGCTTTATACAGTTTAATCGGCGATATACTGGGGTCATAACCAAACAGAACGTGGCGGTGGCGATAGAAACATCCGTAGGCGGTGGTTCTATGATCATATTTGGACGCTTTCATGTTATAGTTGTTTACACGTGCATAATGGATTCTTCATGAAGTATTTGCGGTATCTAGTGGATGACAGAACATGCTAAAATACGTCCCATAGCCCCTGATGTCATAAGTAAGTCTGGCTGGTCATAAGTAAGTCCGATGAGTTATCTTGGCCTTACTTGTAGGACTGCAATTTTGGGAAAGAGAAATGATGAGCGTGGGGGGGGGGCGGAACCACATTGGCTTAAATTGCGATGGTTCACAAATAAAGCAACGTAGTAAAGCCCACATTGGCCGTTTAGTTTTCTCTCTTTCGAGCAATAGCATCGCAACGATAATCGCGCAACATGGTTTCGGTCAAACGCAGGGCGTTCAATGGTTTACATATAGTGAAAGAGCGGAAAAGTCTACCATCTTTTTTTTTACATCTTGACGCAATTCCTTTGAAACTCGTACCGTGTCTGGTGATTTTTTTATTTAGCGTCCAGAACATTGTGTCACAAGAAAGGCGATTGCGAATGCAAAGGAAGCTTGCGTGCGTCCGGATCGTGCAATATCGCTCCAATGAATTCGAAAGAAAAGAAATTATGCACATTTATTTATTTCTGGCCCCTACGGCGCACGCAATAGTAGATTGGATTGCATAAACTTTATGAAAGGTCCTGCAGAATGCCCATCAGCGCGCAGCGGGCGTCTGCCGCGCAGGCACCCGCTGTCTGGCGGCCTCTGCGCGGGCCTGCTGGACGGCCAATCGCTGGTCTTGGAGTAGCATCACAACAGTAGATGTTAAAATAAAAAATTCCGCACGCCAGTCACGTGTGACTCTATCAAATGAATCACATTCAGTATTAAACGTTTACGCAGGCATGAAAGGGAACCCCACCTCTCCCCTTTCTCCAGTCGCGTAAGAAGTATTCAGAGAACAAGACACACACACACACACACATAAACAAGCGATCTCGATGCAGAGCCAGATATATATTTCAGTAAGGAATACCAACTGCTTCTTATAGCTTGCATGAACAACGGTGAACGTAGCCGCAGTTATGTGAATGCTTGCGTTTTTACAGCTAGAGACAAACTTATTACCATTCTAATACTGGACAGACATAGGTGGTTTCAGGCTAAAAAGGCGAACCGAATACCTCTGGGGCGAGAACCAACAAAAGCAGTCATTTTGCTTTAAGACGAGCTTTCAAAAAATGCGTATTCAGCCTGTGCGAATTGCACTCCGCACCATTGGTGGAGTAATTTCTTACTGTCCGCTTTCAGTGCATCAAAAAGCTTAGCCATGTAGTCACGAAACTGCGCTGCACACATCGTGGTGTGTAGGACTTCTTCAGAATATCCTGATGCAACAATGTGAACGATTACATATGCATTTGGGGCCTGTGTTTATCGCGTCATACTCATGTTCTGAAATTAACTCGGTTGAATGTTTTTCGTACAAGTTTTCTGCCAGTTTAAGTCGCCAACCTTATCTGCTGGGTTAGCGATTGCATCTGAATTAAAACATTTTTCATTTATTACAGACACTTCTCACTTTATATCACTAACTAAATTGCATATGTTGAGTTTACCGCTACTTTTCTTATTATTTAACATTTCTAATCTCCTCAAAAAACACTCCAGCGGAGAGTCTGAGGACTTTGATTAGACACGTGACTGAAATCCAGGTCCCTACAGGTGTGCTGTATAATGCACCTTCGTAATATGCGCCTACTCCTGTACCTCATCTTCAGTGTACAGTGCCTTCATCTGCTACATATATCGTTTAGGGAAAAAAAGAAGATGAAACTATATGAAATTGATATATCAGCGTATAAGCACTTTATGAAATCTGTTAGAAAAGTGCACGTTCATGCCTTACGTTGTAAGACTGGTATGCAAAGACTGCTTCGATTACAAATGAACATTTTTACGTGATTCTTGACACACTGTATAGAAGTAACGTTGATTACGATTACTAATACGACTGTATTTACCATATACGGAGACCATATTGATTATTCTGATATTAAAAATACGTAATTCTGAACAAGTAAATATTACTTTATCGACTTCGTTCTCAATATTAGATGAGGTAATCACCTAATATATTATAATTACTGCTAATATTTCTTTGCGTGTTCAAACGAATTGGTTAGAAAGTTCATAAATGCACGCACCTGTCCTGCTGGTGTCATGAGGTCACGGCGTTTGCACTGATTTAAGTGTGCCGATGCTGCAAAAAGAAAAGATTAACAGCTTTGAAGCATTGAGGCCTGCCTTTGCAGCGCTACTACTAAATTTGCCATAATTTGATGAGCTTCAACTGGTACCTATTTATTATAAGATTCAGACTCCGAATAAATTAGTTCTAGCATGGTGTGAAGTTGGGCGGATTGATATAACTTCATTTTGTAACAGTTCAAAAAGACAACACAAGGAGACAAAAAAGCTTGGTATTTTCCCGTCGTGAATCCTACCTTAACTTAATTGCCATTCTTTTCTGAAATATTAGCGCTCACACAGTACGGTGAACTGGACACGAACCCATTGGTTAGAGAATGATTACATGAAAGCAGCATGCCGTAATTATACAAACGGCAGAATTGGGCGCAGAGCACGCCACATACTCTGCTCATGCGACCCGGGAAACAAAGTTCAGCATACCATAATCTCGGCACCAGGGCACACTGGCATAACAGGGAACCAAGAGGCGGATAGGCTAGCTCGAGGGCATACCAACCGGGCGTCCGACACATCCAGCCTTGAGGAACCCGACTCAGTACCCATGGGCTACTCAGATATCCTAAATTATTATAAAGGTGTCAGACTGAAGTACCCACCCCCGGATAAGAACTGAAGCAGAGAGGATGCTGTCGCATAGCGACAACTGCCGACGGGTACTTTCCCGAATCTAAACCTTCTCAATAAAATTTTCCCTAAACAGTATGAGGCTAAGTGCCCATGGTGCAGAGAGAAACCAGATTATACCACATATCATGGGCCTGTCAAAATATTGAGTCCCCAACTATCTATAAAATTAAAAACCTGAGTGCGGAACAGTGGGAGAATATGCTTTCCAGCGTAAGCTTGAACGGCCAAAAGCGCCTAGTAGAGCGAGCTCGCGGGTTGGCCATACTCAGTGGAGCCTTGGACTAGGGCAACAACCCTGTGATTGCAGACAGAAGAATCCATCAGAAGATAGAGAGGCCGTCTGAAGCCGCGAAGATCTCTTTCCTAGAGCCCAATAAATGTTTTCCGATCTGATCCGACCTGAAAATAAAATATCGTAGATATGCTTATGACAAAATGTGAGCAATATCTATTACCAAAGCGAGAAATAGGAATTCTATGACATTCTTACAGTGCAGCGAAGGTGCTGGAAAAAGAGGCAACGCTGATAAAGAAAAAAGGAAAACAAAGAAGTTATTGGGCTCACCATGGTCTTTCTCCTCCGGTTTTAGCAGCCTGTTTAAAATCCCGTTCAACCTCTCTAAACCGCGTAACAGTTTTGGTATAAGTGTGGTGCAGCAAGAATGAAAGGACGGAATCACTAATACGCGGGCGCTGCTGCAGCAGCCGCCTAGCCGGACTCCCGCCTTCCCCAACCAACATGACCCAAGACCTGGATCCCGATGCTCCGCGGGCAACGCCTGACGGTTCCTACAGGCACTACGAGAACCACGGAGATTGACCGGGACCTCAGGAGAAGACGTTGACGAGTGTCTGAAGAACTACAAGTCGGTGAGCCGGAGCAACGAATGGGACTCAACAGCTAAGTTCACTGATATCGCTCTCATGTGGTACGAACACCGCGAGAACAAGTTCGTGCCTTCAGAACGTCTTGTAGGGGAAATTGAGAAGTACTTCAGCGATTCCAACGTGAACAAACGTGGTGGGCGGATGGTGTATTAAATTACAGAGATTCCAAGCCAGATTTGTACTACGTATATTGCAGAAAAATGGCTGAGTTAGGCTGTGAATACCAGAATGTCCGAAGAAGGCGGGATACGTTCTTAAAGTGATAGCAGAAGATGTGTACAGTCTCTTGATAGGAAATACAGCTTAATTAAGTGTTGGACTTGATTGCCGCACATTTAAAACACAGAAGATTCGGCAGATAGCGCCAAAATTTAGCGTTTTCTCTAACGTTCCCACAGTGCTTAGTGTCGACACGATCTCGCCTAAAAAGCTTTCATGATCATACGGCGGATTGCACAAGAACTGCTTCGGTGCCAGTAAATGCCCCATGTGTGAGAGTAACACTATCTGTGGCCCCAGACAACCGCCGGTTAGCCCAGCAGACGCCGATGAATACTGAGGTGCAGTGCGATAGGGACTCGCATACTGGCGGCAGCCCCTAACTACGACCGACTTGTACGTTCCGCTCGCTTTAGTGAACAACCGCCGACTAACTACGGTGCCCATGAGGACTGAAAGTTGTATCCAGTGTCTTCCGACATTAGTCAGTGCTTCGTACAACCGCGCGTGTCTGGAGCTCTTCCTGTGGGGTACAGTTTTGGTGTTCGGGGCCACATCGCAAGATTTTGCAAATATCGCCCTTCATTCCAAAATGAGCCAGTCTCCCCGTCTCCAGAGTATTTTTACACATCCTTCAATATGCGTTGGGCATATAGAAGAAATATTTCCCATATTCTGAAAACTGGCCTTGGGAACAGCTGGGCAGCCTCTCATCGATGTACGACGCTGCTACCTGCTCTGTGATTTCCATCACTGCGACGTCGAACTTTGGCACCACCGCTGAAAAACTAGTCGGTCCGGCTGATGGGGGTAAGGGCGCTGGACGCAGGGCACTACCGACAGATACACGTCCCCTAGCCCCGCTGATACAAAAAAAAATAGTTCACGTGCTTGTTGATGACGTACCTACCATGGTGCTTGTAGAACAAAGGCGACTATTCGTGTGATGTCACGTAGAGTCCTGTTGGAATTTGCATTGTTGACGTGTACTGGTACGGTGAAATACTCACCACAGAATTTGCGGTTATGGCATGATATAGACACAACAGTTTTAAGGGCATCGACTTCTAGCGAGAATGTGGTGCAACTGTTCACTGTATAATTGGTGAAGTTTTACTGCACTGCCCAACTGAGTTCTTCGACCATTCCTCTTACTATGAATCCGTCTCGTGTTTCCAAAGATGCGTTGATACCTTCGTTTTCAGTCGTGTTCGTTCGAGCTACTTTTTGCGTCAACAGCATTACCTTCCTTGACACCACCATTGAGCTGACTCATTCCATCTTTATGAAAAAGAAAGTTCTAGTTCGCCATTGCGGGGCGTTTGTAGTTGTCTCACGACTCGCAATTTATTCAAATGAACAGCAAGTCGCTTATCACAAGTTGGCATCATATACTTCTAGATGTCCTTTCTACGCCCTCTCAAGTGTTCGATTTCTAAAAAAAAAAGAGCACGATGCCTTCGATTGTTGTATCTTGAAGATGTCATCGCACATTATCATGTTGGCGCATCCCATATGGCAGAAACATTAAAGAGTGTCATGATCAGAGCGTCAGACCATGACGACCATACTCATCTCGATATTGTGCTCAATTGTATTAAGCAGGCCGTCATTGTGCTCAGTACAAGAGATGCCATTCTGGCGATCCCTAAACCATGGTGTAGGGACATCTTGTCAAAAACAATGGCACGCGATCAGAACCACAAAAGGTGGCGGCCGTAGAATGAATCGAAACGACTAAGTGTGTGAAAGGTCTTGGAAGCTTGATAGGTGTCTGCTCGTATTTCTGCTGGTTCATTCGCGGGATGGAGGGTGTTCCTCACGTGGTGACGTGCCGGGGACATAAAAACACCCTGCTTCAGTAGACCTCTGAGTGTGCTGCTGCTTGTCGCCAGCGCAATTTTTCAGCCGTCGATGCCGTTCTCATTTATTTGTCTGACAAAAAACACGTCTTAACGTAAGCAAACGTGAGCGCAGTTATGTAGAGACCGAACAGGAACGCCCAGCAGTAGTCATTGCCGTTCAGCGGTTTTGCTCGTGCGTCTATGGTCGCCCGTTTAACAGCCTTACAGATCGCTATTGTTTGTGTTGGTTGGTCAGCCTTGATAACTCATCCTCGCCGTATGGGATGGGCCCTTCGTCTACAACGTTTCGTCTCCATTTACTCTTTCTTAGAAGAGCGGTCGCGGATATGTTGACGGAAAGTGCCTTTCCCGAATGCCACTACACACGACGGATTGTGTTGTTGATAGCTTTGACTACTTCATAGCTTCACTCCCGCCTGTCTTTCCCAGTGCCTTTAATTTTGCCGCCGAGCAGGAGAAAGGCTCCAATTGCAAGGCACTTTTCCCTCAAACATAACAACCTACAGCTGAAAGCCGTTTTAGTATCCGAAATGGTCTGCTTTGCAAGAGAAACTTCTCCATAACGGGCGCCAGCTTTCGTCTGGCGGTTCCGAAGCGTCCTCAAACATCTGGTCTACGCAATAGGCATGAACACCCTACCTCTGGTAACTTCGCGACAGCGCGAGCACTTCATGCGACTAAAGAAGAACTTGACGTGCCAGAAATGAGCAAAACTACCGAGGATTATATGGCCAGTTCTTTCTAGCGTGAGAGGAACCAGCGATCCACTTCAGCTCCAGTCGGTCACCTAGAGCCAGTCAAGCCTCCCGGTTACCCGCTTGAATATGTCGGCATCGAGGTCATAGAACTGTTTCTACGTTTAATTAGCAACTGTTGGATGATTACGTGCGTCGACTACCTGACTTGCTACTGCGAGACGGCAGCCCTAACGTCCGCCGTCGCAGCCAATGTTTCGCACTTTCTGCTGCACTTAGTTGCACACCCACACGCCCTGCCTCCTGTGAAAATAAGTGACCATGGTCGGTCTTACATATTCGGTGGCAGAGCGGCCGCCAGTTGTCACCAAGCGTACGACCCGCACCGAGGTCCGTAATATAATCCCGTTTATTAAGGCGAAAGATTTATATATCTCATCGTTCAGTCGACCTTGAGCGAAAACGCGTCGACGGCACGAAAGGTTGTAAAAATCAACGAGCCCTCAAGACTCAATTGGAGTCGAACCCGCAATCTTAAGTGTTAATTAAGGCAATGTACCCTCTACCTTTGGTAAGAACTGAACGACGACCAAATTCTGAGAGTCTAACCCATGACCTTTGTTGTTAATGAAGGTGAAGTCATTTGACGCACAGTTAATTAAAACTGAGTTAAGGCAGCTGAACCCAGGACCTTCGGTACGAGTCGAACCCACCACCTTTGGCGGTAATTAGAGCAAAGTAGATACAGGTGATAAGGAAAGAGTTCATAAGGCAATCTAACCCACAACCTTTGGTGGAGGTCGAACCAGCGACCTTCGGTGTTAATGAAGGCGAAGTTAATTAATACACAATTAGGATAGGGCAATTGAGGTACTCTATCTGATGACCTTGGGTAGGAGTCGAACCCTGCAGCTTTGGAATTAAGAACGATGACTAAGCGAAGTACACTAAGCGAGTTTCGGTGGATGCGTACATCATTTGTCTGCCTTTTATGCATCGGCACTTGGGCTTTCGTCTTCAAGTTGCTTTAGGCGTCACATAAGTGACCCTGTGAACTTTGTTTTTGTGAAAGGGGCTATTGTGCGTTGCCCGACCGATCACATTGGTGTGATCATAAAAAATAAACGCACGTGTCCGCGAGCGCGGTGTTATCTGACAACGCAAGCGTGAGCAAAAGGGGGAAACATTGCAGACATAATATCGGCAATTCTATTTTGTCGACAAATATTTGGTTTCTGCGTCTCCAACCTTCAGCAACTGTTGGAAGATTATCGACTTATCATCCGAAAACACTGGCCTGACCCAGTGTATGAACCGAACACTGATCAACACCCTATCAGTGTACGCCGCTTCAGACCATAAAAACTAGGGCGCTGTATGAACGCTCGTGATCTTCGCTTTGAACACCGCGAAACGCGAAACCACAGACTACAGCCGCTTCTCCCTTTTTATGCCTGGCTGCTTTGTTATAAGCTGAACATATCTTTTGTTTTGCCGTCAATGACGACTATTCCACCGCTGAAACTTTGTGTCGTGCAACGAAGGGCCGCCTACTGGCTCGTTTACGTACGCTGGCCTCGCAAGACGACTCCACGGTACATTGTGATCGGCCCCACTAACCATTCACTTCTCTTACCAGCGACCTCGATCAAGAGTTGCTCGCAAGCTATACTGACCGTTTGTTGTCGTTGATCGTCTGGGTGAGGTGAATTTCAAAATTTTACGTGTAGTAAGGAGGAGAGACAGGAACTACTGAGAGAAGACGAGGAAGCCCGGCAGCTCGGAGAGCGCGAGTTAGCGACCGGCGCTCTTGGGCGAAAGCTGTTGTTGCGTAACCCTGCTTGTAAATAAACCCCCTTACAGTTTGGTGAAAGGTGCGGTGTAATCTCCCAGTCTCCCAACCTGGAACTACGAAGCCGTACCTTAGCTTTATCCTAAGCAAGGCCAGAAGAAACCCCACACAAAGCTCCCAGACTCAAGCGACCGTCTGTCCCGGCGTGCTGCCTCAACGTCACCCAACGATATTTAGCGGTGCTGACGACCGAGACATCGAGGACTGGTTGGCAACTTCCCAGAAGGTGAGTGCAGTCAACAAATGAGTCGATGCGACTAGGTTGATCAATGTAATATTTTACTTGACCTGCGTGGCCAATCTCTAATTTTAAATCACGAAACCGAGGTCAATAATTGGCCGTCGCTCAAGGCAGCTTTTTCGGAAATCTCCGGCTGCCCCGCAATTCGCAAGCTCCGCAAAGAGCAGCGGCTTTGTGAACGTGCTGAAGAACCCGGTGATAACTTGACCAGTTACACTGCAGATGTCATGGACTTGTGTAAGCGTCTAGGTCCATCCATGCACGAATCGGATAAGATCAAGCACATCCTCAATTCAATAGCAGATGGCGCATTTGAAATATTATTGGCCGAAGACCTACAAACTTTCGCAGGTGCTGTCAGCTTGTGCCAGAGTTTTTCTGAATTGCACAAGCAACGCGCCCAAACTCGCCGCGCTCTGGAACAGAACAACTCCATCGAAGCCTTGACTCTGGCCGACCAGAATACACCATTGATTTGGATCAAGCATTTCGTGGGTGAGGGGTTCGCCCAACATCTCTCCACTTTATCCAGCACGCCCGGGTCAGCGCACGACAGCATCTGTCCGTAGTCATACCACAAGGGATACTGTAAGAGGTCACTGACGCTTTTCCTTTCGCTCGTCTGCCACCTCTGCAGCGTACGCCCTTGTCGTAGGCGGAATTCGTCGCTGCCGGGTCACCCAACTTATCATTCGGTGTCGGAACCCGGTAGGCCACAACCATCCGCTAAGCCGTTAAGCCGACCATACCCCACGCTTTCGCATCCATGGCGCAGTGCGGACAATCACCATATTTGTTATTCTTGCCGTTATGCAACACATGTGGCACACGTCTGTCGCTGACACTTTTCATTACAAACTGAGGACATGCACCCGTTCGCGTACAATCCTAGAGGCTTTAACGGCACAGCGCGGATACAGCAATCATCTTCATCCAAACGCCTACCCTCAGCTAGGCACCGATCCCCATCATCCCGACATCGCCCTCTGTAACCTTGCGCCGTCAACAGTGCTTTTCTGACGCGGAGAATTAGATGACGCAGTTGCGAGGCACGAATTGCGTCGTCATCGAAAAATTCAACTCCACGAATTTCTCCAGGAAACCTCATCGAAGTTTTTGTCGACGGTTTTCGTACCCTTGCACTCGAGGACACTGGTGCTGCCGCTTCAGTGATAGATATGAAAGTTTGCTGCTTGCTTAGGAAGTTTACCACGACATTGAAAAGATTGCCCCTCTTTGCCCCCAGCGCACACCATATTCAGCCGTCCGCCGCCTGCAAAGCGCGCGTCGTCATTGAAGATGTGTATCCCATTGTGTTTCTTGCGCTACCAGTCTGTTCGCGTGATGTCATCCTCGGTTGGGATTTTATCTCTCGCCATCATGCTGTTAGTGGCTGTGCTCGTGCCGAGGTAGCGTGCGCTGCGTTGTTTTCCGCGTCGATGGGAAAGTTATTTCTCGCCGACAATACGAACATACCACGCATGCCTCTATGTCCAGTGCCGGTGTTTGTGATTCCATAGTTTTAGTTACTCCCTCCGAGACCGCTCAACACCACAGGAATCTCCCGCTACCATTTGCCGTTCTCGACATGCCCAACGGTGCTACATACTTGTTTTTTACGACTCCGTTGCCAGTTCCCTCAACCTTACTCCCCGGCGAGTGCATAGGCACATTTCAAGCATTTGACGTATCCTACATCATCTGCCTTGGCGACGCATCCATGTACCTTATTGCCCTGACACCTTCTACTTGTACGCCTGATCACCCACCTTTAAGTATGTTTGGCTCGTTTCGCGGCTCGTTTGATTGCCAGATGACGTCAATAACGCTACCGCACTCTGTTCTCCATCCGATTGACACCGGCTTCCAAGCTCCTCTGTGACAGCGCCCTTACCGCGTATCCCTTGCTAAGCGTCCTGTGATCTCCAAACAAGTCGACGACATGCTGCAGTGCAGCATCATTCAGTCATCCTGTAGGCCGTGGTCGTGGCCTGTTGTTCTTGCCAAGAAAAAAAGACGGCTCAATGAGCTTCTGTGTCGATTACCGCTGATTAAGCAAAGTTGCGTGCAAAGATGTATATCCTCTGCCGCGGATCGATGATGCCCTGAGTGCTTGCAAGGAACCGAATTCTTTTGATAACTAGATTTAAGGTCCTGTTATTCGCCGATCCCTGTGACACTATCTGATCACCCAAAAATTTCCTTTGTAGCTCCCGACGGGCTGAAAGAAGTCAATGTTTTGCCGGTCTGCGTATGTAATGCCCCAGCAACATTTTAAAGGTTGGTTGACAGCGTCTTGCATGTGTTAAAGTGGAAGACATGCCTGTGCTACCTGGTTCACGTCTTTATTTTCTCCCCTGACTTTTATGTCACCTCCGTCGTCTTTACGAAGTATCGAGCTGTTTGACGCGTGCAGGATTTCAGCTTATCATAAAGAAGTGCCGGTTCGGAGCTCGCAAACACAGCGTAGTTAGCCACGGAGTCTCGAAGGACGGCGTACTTTCCAATCCGCATAAACTTCGTGCTCTTGCTGAATGGCCGAAACCTACCACCATGAAAGCGCTTCGCAGCTTCCTTGGTCTGTGCTCATACTTTCGCCGCTTTGTGAAAAACTTCGCTTACATCATAGATAGAATTATATGTATATTGTGATAAAACCGCAAAGACGAAAATTGGCCTTCGGCACTACGGGGTGGTATGCATCCTAAGTGTGGCACCTACTGCAGTGACAGTGATAGAGCGACAGTGGAGGAATAGCGGAGGTTGGGACGTAAGTATGCACGAGGCAGTAAGATTTGCAGAAACTGTACATCAAGTTGACTTCACTGTACAAGGCCTTCAACACGCTCCCATTCACGGAGGTGGTGCAATTTAAGCTCTGTGGATGAGCAACCATAGAATGATCGAACGCCATAATGCTCTCGTAACACAGTTAGGCCGGCGTAGCATGTGGAAACACTTCCCCTGATACTGCGGCAGCCATGGAGTGAAGCTTATAATTTCAGCGTACATAGTGATCACTGAGGATGTATCTTATCTTCGGGCTCTCTGGAACGCCTTAGCCTAATGCTCCGTAGTACTTCTTTTTTGCTGGAACCGTTTGTTTTTTCAACCAGTCTTCGCTCGGCCGCACAGTGTCCTACATAGCACCTTGCCTTTTTACTATTCTGGTCATACGAGACATTGAGAGCCACGGCGAACATACTGAGCGCGATCCCTAGCTAAGCAACCCAACACCACAGCCATGTAGCTCTTTGTGAAGAGTACTGAATCAGCTCACAGGACATTTGGGCTTTGTTATAACATATTTTTTTAAATGCGTTTACTCAAAGAAACTCACCACTTGTGAGAAGGAAGAGTACGATGCATCTTGAAACGACCATTCTGTCCGCGTCTCAAGTGCGGCTCCTGTGGGGACGTGTACGCTACATTTCATTCCATTCCATTTTATTACCTTAAGGATCGGTGGGGGGGGGGGGGAGGGGTGTTACATTAGGGATGGTAGCAAACATTCAGATGACCTATAGTGCTCAATACAATGAAAAGTGATTTGTAATGCTTTCCAAAAGTGGATGAGGACGTCGTGGCAGCGATTTCCCTGTAGAGGTCATTGCAGTCTGCTGCAACAACGAAAAAAAAATGAGGCGGCAAAAATGACAGTGCGCGCGCGATATATTTGCAAAAGAAATTGCAGAATCGAAATGCAAAAGGACAAATGATTTCATGTGACGGTGTAGTCATCTACACTAAAATTTGCGATTTAGATCACGAAGTGTCAGTGCCTGGCTTTTCATTTTAAAGAAACCTTCGAGGATGGACAAGAATAACAATATATCATTTTACATAAGGGCGAAGCAACGAATCCGATACCAACATGTTAGAATATTCAGGAATACATCGCGGTCGCCGACTAAGTCGCGCTGAAAGAACAAAGAGACTAGTTTCGGGACCTCTACGGGTTCCTTTATTACATGTTAGAATATTACAAGAAGTGCAAGACTCGTAGTTGTTCTGGCCGTAAGAAATGAAGTAAACGTAAACTAATTAAAAATGAACTGTGCTAGGAGTACTCTGTTTGAATATCGCCATGGAACAATTTATTTGTGTATTATTAAAGCCAAAATCTTTCTTAGTGACTTTGGCGTCGTTCTTCAGTAACTGTTATGTTTGAAACAACTTCGCTGAATCGATCCCGGGGGTTTTGCACAGCTGTGCCAACAAAATTACATAATTTTCAGGTTTCACACTTAGTGTTGTTTCACACTTTTAATATTTAAGCCTGAGAAAATTTAAGAAAATGGCATGCGCTGTTCGGGTTTTGTTTCATGACATTTGTTTGTGGGGTGCATACCAAATTCTGAGGAATAAGTTCGCCAAGAATGTAAGACTTGGTATGAGTAACTTTATTTAGTAATGTAATGGTGAGGCAATCTAACCCGCACTTACTGCTTCTCATATAGTTTGCCACGTCATACCGCCTCCATATACCTAAAGCTATACGGAACCACATGGTGACGCCAATGGCGATAATTCGCTTGGGGTATGGTATGAAGAACTTTATTTAGGTCCGGAGGGATCAGTCTGGGACTGATGCGGGCCGCTCCCACGTCGGTACAGAGAGGCCGAGCCCCTCTGCTATCACACGGGCCCTCTGGACAGCCCTGAGTTGGTCCGCCAGCACTTCACTGTGCAGCATTCGCTGCCACCACTGTTCACCTCGAGAACCATCACCGGCCAACGCCAAGCAGCGCCACAGCATGTGTTGTAAATCGAGCAAACCCCCACACTTACTACAATAGACTGAAACCCCGCAGTCCGGATTAATTTTATTCATGATGACCGGGTTAGGGTACGTCCGTGTCTGCAGAAGCCTTAATGTAACCGCCTGCGGCCTACTTAATTTAGGATGTGGCAACGGGAATGCCCTGCGCCCTAAGTAATAGTGCTTGGTGATTTCGTTGTAGGTTAACAGTTGGTCCCTGTACTCAGGAGCGGGAGATCCAGCCCCTTCAGGAAGTACACGGCACACTAATCCTCGTGCCTCCCTGTGCGCCACCTCGTTGAGGATACGCGGGGCTCCCTCCACTGTCCCCATGTGCGCCGGGAACCGTCTTTTTCGAAGCTTCCGAGCCTTTTTTTGTCACCTAGTGGTGTAAATTTGATATCATCGGATCCGTGAAGAAGAGAAAATTCAGCGGATACCTGATTTTGAGGTGGGCCACCCCTTTTTTGGACTTCATTGGAACTTTTGTGCTCACGCCACGCTGGCCGAGAGCTAGCGTCTGGTAGACCTAGCGCGGCATGGCAGCAATGCACGTTGAAGGGGAAGTGCTCCCGGCGGAGGACTTTACTGAAGACCTGGGATGGCGGACAGTGGCCAACCGAAAATCTAGAACTACGATGAGGCATGGATTAGGTGATGGCGGTTCGCCAAGTGAGATGCCTGAACGACGGGGCGCAGGTAAACGGCGCGGAGGCTCGGCAATCAAGAATCGCATTGTGAAGGCGTCGCGCATGCCACCGATGCCACAAGAACACATCAAAATAGTTCGAAGGAGGCCCACAAGCCTCCTTCGAACTTCGTCCTTCGCTTGGGGTGTGCATATAATTGATATCGCTATAAAACATCGCGATACCTTTATTCTTCCAATGTCCTCAAAAGTTCGTGCTATTAGTAGACGTCTAAATTTTCCTATTAGAATATATCGCATGAACTTTCATGGTGGAAGTTCCTACTTTTCTGCCCTGACATATTCAAAGCAATCATAAAACTTAAAACAAGTGGATAAGGTAAACCTATTTGTATTTGTCAGGACAATGCTACTTATTCAGAAGGCAATAAAGAATGCCAACATTTATTGCAATCTTAAAAAGACAAAGTAAACTTAAATGTAGATAAAAGAAGTCGGTAAAATTGAATCGATGGATGAATACAACTCTATTGTACGTCCAGCAAGGTTTAACTTGACCCGATCTCAGGTCTCCCGCAGGGGAATGCCCAGGCCCTGCCTCAACGCCGCCTCACCGGCTTGCTGGACTGCCCACGTCTGGATTCCGAAGTCTGAGCTGCGCAGAGCGGCGGCCCACCTCGACGACAGAGTCTCCGGAGCAACTGTCATCCCTCCTATTACTACACTGCATTATTACAGCATGTGTTTGAGTGTTGCTGGTCCTTCCTGGCACAGTTTTCACGTGTCGTCCTGATGCTTATCTATGGGAAGATACAATTGAACGTTTACATTTTTTATCAAAGAATTGTTATAGTAACACCTAAATGTCGAACCCTAAAAAGTTCTGGGTTGGTTCGTGTTCGGCTCCAGCGCGCACTGATTTTGTTCCAGTTCGGTGAAACAAAATGCTATAACGGTACACGAAGCGGTTGGCAACGCTGAACGACTATGCGAACAAGTCCGGCACATTAAAACTCATGTAGCCCAATGGCGGCACGCTGCACAATGCTATCGACTTGTCCGCAAGTAGCACCCGCGTAATTTGTCAGGAGATCGAAGAAATGAGATCTGTGGAATTTGGGAGACCGAAATGGATGTTTTTTTATTACACAAATATCAATTACAGTATCATTTTGTACCGCCAGAGCCACACGTACACATAAAAGCGTTCATTTTAGTCAGTTTGGTCCCAAGAGTGCGCAAAACGCGGTACGGCGCCTCAACTCGTCCATCCCTGTGCTCTCCATTTCCCTCGTTTCATTTCATTGTCATCCGCATTCAGTACAGACGGTACTGTAGAAACCTAATTGGGTGGTTGGACAGCAAAAGACATCAGACGAATTTGACCCGAGTATTCGACAGAAAGGATCATAAATACAGAATCGATAATCGACTATTCCAGTAACTAAAAAATGTGAAATGAATCTCTTCCGGGGGGGCGTAGGGCAACAAAAGGCTTTTACGCACAATTCGACACCGTCATACAGTACGATCGCATCAGGTTCGCGCTGCAAGTGTGTGAGTGAGTGAGTGAGTGAATAAACTTTTATTTGGTCCAGCAAAGCGCGATAAAACGCGCACCTGGCTAATCCCACGACGGGACTGACAGATCTAGTCTGCCGGCCCGATCGCGGGCGCGCTGGAGGGCCAGGATTTGACCCTCAAAGACGGCACTTCGCAGGAACGCGTCCCACTTTTCCTTGGTGAACTTCGGGCCCAGCGACCCTCACTCCCAGAGCATATGAGGCAACGTAGCTACCTCACCACAGGCCACGCAAGAACAATTCGGATAAATCTCGGGATATATGCTTTTAAGGGACGCCGGATTTGGGTACGAGTTCGTTTGCAGAAGTCTAAGTGTGACCGCCTGCGGTCTGCTTAACTTGGAGTGAGGCGGGGGGAAAACCCTTCTCTCTAAGTAGAACAATTTAGTGATTTCGTTGTGTGTGAGAGGAGCGTCTCTGTGTCCGGGGAGAGAGTCGCCCGATCCGAGGGCAGCGCGGTCGGTAAAGCCACGCGCAGCCTCGTGGGCAGACTCGTGGAGGTTCAGAGGAACCCCCTCAATCGCCTCGACGTGTGCAAGTTAACTTAAACAAAACATTAAGTGGCGATTTAACAGTCAATGCTAAAAAACGCATCAGCAAAGCGACGTGCTTTCACAAGATGCAATTGCTGTATCAAAGGACGGTGAAGACGACAACGACGACAATGAAGGCACGAGTGTGATTGTGCACTGGCACCCAAGAAAGTAAAACAAAGAAAAAAGAAGAATCTCCATGAGCCCCTCCATGAGGGAGGAAGCGGAGAGGGGAAGGTAGCAACGGCGGTGTATGTGATAAACTTCATTGAAATGAGGGAGGGGGAAGGGGGGTGGCTGGGGGATCGGCTTCAAATAAGGCCCTGGGCCTGCTTGGCCTTCTCCGCTCAGCCCACCTGTAGAAGCTGTCGGTCGACATCCCCGCCCCTGAGCCAGGCGGGCCAGTCAGTCTCGCTGCTGACTTGGGGATGAGAAAACGGTAGCGAGGTGCATTCCTCCCTGTTTGTGAACAGAGCGTACACAGGTCGCTTTACTTGCCCCCTGCGATTTTGTTAATGTACTTTGGGTGTGGGCATGTGTTTGTTTTGAGTTGCCCAAACGCGACCGCTTACGTTTTATCGAGTTGCTTGGCCGGTGGTGGGAGCGTGCGACGCGTCGAGCGATGCAAACGAAGCAGCCTGCAGGATGATGATGCCCGGCTCCTGCCTATACCTGGTGTTGCTGAGCTGGCGGTTCAACGTCTAAAGCTCGGCTTCCTCTACGGAGCGTCAAGCAGGGCACCTACCAAAGCTTCTATGCTCCCTGCCTTCTCTCCTGGCTTATGTTCATGCCACGTCGGGCCACGTCGTCTCGCCATCCGACTCTAGCTAGGGCACCTCAGCAGCAGCCTACTCGTCATCCGCACCATTCCGGCCGTGACTTCGTCCGACACCCCACAGCGAATCACATGGTGATATGTGAGCTTTGATGACTTAATCCTGTGGTTTGCAGACTATTTACAGACTGCACACTTCGCAGCGGTCCGCATTAGTGTTTGTTACCAGTTATATGTCGTTGAATTGATATAAAGCAACGTTTGTCTGTGTGCGACAGAGAGTATACGCTTCGGATTTTCTTTATTTAATCGGTCTTTATTGACTGCGTTAAAGAACCGACTATGGGGAACAAAATCTACAGCGAGACAAATACATACCTCCTTGAGGTCCCAGGTCCATCCCACAGACCACGCTCCCTTCAACGCAAAATGTTGTTCAGGAGCGCATTGCACCCACGTCCTGCTTATTTGAGGAGGCAATTCAGTAAAGCTTACGGTGGTCCGGAGCATACCGATGCGAGTTGTGCTACATATATATATTTGTCATATCATAAGAAGCCAACAAACACTGACACCAAGGACAACATAGGGGAAATTACTTGTGCTTAATAAATGAAAATAAAGAAACTGTAAATTAATGGAAATTAAAGTTGATGAAAAAACAACTTGCCGCAGGAGGGAACCGAACCCACAACCTTCGCATTTAGCGTGCGATGCTCTACCAATTGAGCTACCACGGCGCTGTTTCCCCATCCACTTTCTTGGGTATTTATGTGCCCGTGTAGAACCCTGGGAGTGTTAGCCAGCACCACCACTCAGAGACCTTGGCGGCGGACGTGGAACGTCTTTTTTGCCGCAGGCGTCACGAGAACGTGATATTTTTGGGTGAAGGCAACTGGTCAATAAACCCACTTATGCTACCTGAAGGCATCAATGTAGCCGGATTCGAGACCCTCGTATGCAATATATATATATATATATATATATATATATATATATATATATACGTACCACCGCTATAACGATACTTTTTTCCCGCTTGGACACTCCTAATGCTAACCCATTAAAAGGATCAGCACTTTCTAAATCCATGCGGTAAAGTGTATTACTCTTTTAAAATTGCCAAATTCAATAGCTTAGTATTGCTCCTCATTCGGGGAAAATTCCCGCATGCCGACAATTTTCATATAGTACATTTCTTTGTCGAAATGGAGACATTGACTTCATAAGTAGGTTTCGACGAAACATGCTGGGCCAACGGCTGGTAGCTATAGCACATAAGTTACCTCCTTCATGTGTTTGTTCAGAAACTCGCTCCTAGGCGTAACAACTGCGGTGCTTCTTAAGCAAAATCATTCAGACGAGTCGCAATTCCCATAAGTCTTTCTCGCGGCAGACAGCAAGACTTGTTACAGCCTTTCTGGTAATCGACAGAAACGAACATTGGAGAAATACGAATAGCGAATTCTCCAATGAACTAATAATAAAATGCTAAAGACTATTCCAGTCCCGAATTTTGAATATTTGCGCAGCCTTAGTTGAACGTGGCCGTCTGAGACGTATAAGCGCATGTATTTGCATATACAAATTTTCACGGTCACAACCTAGTTCGCAGGGGATTGTTTTTTTTTTCGTAAATGCCACATTGCAATTAGGCACTACAACATTGAAATAAACGCCATAAAGAAAGCTTGTCATGTTTATAAAAAAAATACATTATTAGTTCTAATGCTCAAGTTCAGTAGACGCTTAGAGATTACAAGGTACATTCCTGAAGTAGCAACATAGAACAAAGAATCACATTCTATTGCCTAAATTACAACTACTAGAAGGGCAAACATGTTTCCGGTAGCGAAGAAGCCAGCAAGTGATGTTGTGTTTAGTTCTCTTCTCTGTTTTAAAGTAAATGTTGCTAAAGACACTGATGTTCTTCCACCATGTGCAAGACTTCGTACTGAACGTCCTTACGATCCTTGTTGCGCAGATTCCGCGCGAATTCTCCTACGTGCTGCCTCTCGCTTTAACGCGAATCAAGTGGCAAGAACAAAGCGCACACGAAGCTATGAGCCCTCGGCGCACCTACACTCTGTAGGCATCACAGATCTTTCTCAAGATAGGACCCGCGCTGTGGCGCGCTTGACTCCAGTCTTCTCATATCATTTTCAGCATAATGCTCACGTGGCCGCGCTCAGCAGCGTGATACGAAGCCTTCTCCCCCTTCCCCCCACGGTGTTTACGTGTGGTGGAAGACGGCGTGCTTTGTTCCACCCCCTTCCTTCCTTCCGCACCGGAAGCCAAGCAGCGTCTCCTAGAATGCAAGCCTGTGTACTCTGCCTAATGACACCATGGTAATTGGACTGAACTTTTCATTGCCAAGCCCGGCATGCCGAAAACGGTGACGTCAAAATCACCAAGGCTTAGTCGGAAGCGTCCCTGTTAGATTCTATGGCAGTAGGGAAAGGTAGGATGGCGTCACGGATCGAAGTGCACCAGCTTTGTGCTGTCTACGGGGTGCTGGGTCAAGCCGCCATGCCCGGCTCACACTCGCACGCTTTCACTCCAACGTGGAGCATACCGCGCGTGGCTGCGGTGTTATCGCACTTGGACTTTACAGAGAACAACACCGCGACGCGGTCGGCAACGACGACGGCAGCAATGCGCGTGAAGTGTCCATATAATCGCAATCGCAATAAAACAAATCTGAAGTTGAAAAAAATAATTTTGTCGAATTTGAGAGTCGGTGGCCAATTATACTGCTCCTTCAGTGGTCGACGATATCTTCACATGGGCGGAAGAAAGCAAAGCCTGGGGCAATTTCGCGTTACCTCCGCCGCGGCAGCTGAGCGTCGCCTGCAGTGCGACAGCGAGTTCAGTAAGAGGGGAGCGAACTCTTCGTCCGCCCCTCGCTTCAACCTCTCTCCAAAACGTGACCTCCAGCACTAAACGCACATGCAGACAGAGCACATGATGCCACGGCGATCTCGATTCCCCCGTAACCCCCCCCCCATAGCACTCACCACAAACTACTTCCAAGATAAGGTGGGTGGGTGGGTCGCATACTCGTTTAGCCGCAGTGACAGTCATTAGGAGCCATGCCTGGGCTGGAGTCTGCACACCTTCTCAATCTCCATTGCGAGCGCTTGATCACATTACCACGACATCCCCATCTCCCTGTCCCCTCAACCTTCATCGGGCGGGAAACGGTAAGCGTCAAACCACCATTGTTTTCTGGCTCACCCTCGCAGCATAATTACAGCAGGGCGCGACAGGAACTTATCGCACTTGGACTTCTCAGCTTACCCTCTACCGCGTGCTCTCACATCCACAGAAAGCCCACGTGGGGAGCAACGGAATCTTATCCTACTTAGGCTTTACGAAACATAACACGCAGAGGGTCTTGGTGCTTCAAGTCTTCTCTCTAGTGTAGAGCGCGCGATTTCGATTGTTTACTAAGTTGCCACATGTAATAATAATATTTGGGGTTTTACGTGCCAAAACCACTTTCTGATTATGAGGCACGCCGTAGTGGAGGACTCCGGAAATTTTGACCGCCTGGGGTTCTTTAAAGTGCACCTAAATCTAAGCACACGGGCGTTTTCCCATTTCGCCCCCATCGAAATGCGGCCGCCGTGGCCAGGATTCGATCCCGCGACCTCGTGCTCAGCAGCCCAACACCATAGCCACTGAGCAACCACGGCGGTTTAGCCACATGTAATTCACTCATATGTCCCATCTGTCCGCGTCTGCAGCAATTTCCATTTATTGCCTCTGTATTTCTTTGCGGTGGAAGTAAAAGTTTCTCATATTTGGGTCGTGTATAAACACATCTCGGTAGGTTGAGGTTCAAAATAGAACCTGCTCTTTGGACAAGATGACAGAAAAGGTTAATTATTATGAATATGGAGAAGTTTCTTGCATTTAATTTTGCTTTATCGGGGACGTATAACTGCACACAAGTTCAAACTAGAACATTGTGTAAGCTAGAAGGCCTCAAGAAGACTGACCACTGCCGCAGTCAAAATATATTTTCATCTTGCCAAAATTTATCCCCGATAGAAATATTATTGACAGTTCAACATATTCGAATTTTCATGACATCAAATACGCTTTCGAGCACGAAACCATCAGAAAACTGACAGTTCAGTAGCCTTCTTGTGAGAATATAAAAAAGGGGCACAGAAGAAAATGATGAAGATTCAATGAGTTGCAATCTATATATAGTGAAGCTTTCTGAAGAAGTCGGAAGACGAGTTTCTTTTTATTGAATGTCCTCACAAAGTGACAGGGAAGGCTTTATTCTGACATTGTGGGGAGGCTAATGTAATGCCGCCGCGGATGCGTGAAGGCGTGCTTTCTGGTTCTCTCTTTTTAGGTCGAAGTTCGAGGTGAGTGAAATACGAAAACATCCGTGCCCTTACGTATAGTCTCATTCACTTTGAGCTTAATTCATTGCTTGAACCAGCAAAGAGATTATACACTTTTTTCTCCTCGCATATTTCCCACTCCCGGCTTGGAGGTGCGCCTGAAAATGACGCATTAAATGCTGAAATCCAGTGAGGCTATACTAGTCCAAGTGCACCCTAATTCGGAAGAACCATTAAGCTTCAACAAAAAGCATTCCTTCACCAGAACATTATTTGCCCTCTCTCATGCAGTATTGGGCTAATACTTCCCTAATGACTCTTTCAATCAACCCATGGCACTCAGTCGGCAGCAGTTGTGGAGTACCTGACCAAAGCGGTGGTGACACCTGGAAGGCTGCAGAGGGTGTTCAGAATCTCTGCACCCGGAGAGGCCGCCACTGAAAACTGAACCTGGCCATCTTCAACACACGATCCCTCTCAAGTCAGGCGAGATTAGCAGGACTCTGAGGAACTATCAGGCATTCTGTGGGATATTATTGGCCTTAGTGAGGTTAGAAGAACTGGTGAGGCTTGTACAGTGCTGAACAACGGCTACGTCATCTGCTATAGAGGCCTCCCAGATAAGAAGCAATACGGGGCCGGATTTTCGAACCATAAGGACATAGCGGGCAACACCGACAAATTCTACAGGATTATTGGGAGCGTAGCAGTAGTAGTAATAAAGCTAAAATCGAGGTATGCAATAAAGCTAGTACAAGTATACGCTCACACCTCCACTGACGATGATGAAGGAATGGAACAGTTTTCTGAAGATGTTGACTGAGCAATGAGAAAAATTCAAATTCAATGTACTGTAGTCATGAGCGACTTAATGCAAAAGTGGGGGGAAGCAAGCTGGTGCACAAGTAATTGGGAATCGCTGCGTCAATTCTAGGAACACTACAGAAGAGATGTTGGTAGAATTCGCCAATGGAATAAGTTCCGAATAATGAATACCTTCTTCAGGAAGCGCAGCTACAGAAAGTGCACCTAAAATCTATAATGCAGAAACAGGAACTGGAATAGATTTCATACTTTCTACCAATGCCAGCATAGTGCTAGATGTATAAGTGTTAGGCAGGGTGAAGTGCAGTGATGATAGGTTAGTGAGCTCAAGGATTCTCCTCAATAATAGGAGAGAAAGATTAAAATTAATGTTGAAGAAATAGGTCAACCTAGACGAGTAAGGATAAAAACAAACCAATTCCGGCTGGTGCTTGCAAACAAAAATGCAGCCTTAGGACCGAGATATGGAGATGACATAGACGTGATAAATGAAGCCATAATTAGGCTGGCTTCAGAAGCAGCAATTTGTGTCCTGTAAGCCACTAAGGCAACCCTTAGGTTAGCTGTCCCAAGTAACGGAGTACCTCATTAAGAAACGACAAAGATTGAAAGTGCCAAACTCAAGAGATCCACTAAAATTCGCGGAACTCCGCACAGGACACGCCAAGATGTATGCACTGAAGAATAAGCAAGATAATAACAACAGCAATTTCGAAGATACTTAAAGATGCTTAAAACATCCGAAGAAGGATAAACTGACCTGTACAGTACACAGAGTACACTTCTTCCGAAGTAGTAATGAACAGAATACAGATGCTTCTTCTAAACTAGCGATGAAGTTAGAAGGGTCTTACAAGACATCAACCAGGGAAAAGCGGTAGGAGAAGATGGAGTGACGGTCGATTTAATTAAGGATGGAGGAAACATTATGCTTCAAAAGCCTGCGGCCCTTTATACGAAATGTCTCTCGACCTCAAGAGTTCGAGATAACTGGAACAGTGCCCCGGTTGCACTGATCCAAAAAAGGGAGACGTTAAAGAACTGCAAAATCATAGGTCCAATATTACTTCCAGTATAGTATAAAATATTCACCAAGATAATTTTCAGTGGGATAAGGGGAACACATGACTTTAACCAACCAACAGAGCAGGCAAGCTTCAGGAAGGAATACTCTACAATGGATCTCATCGATGTAATCGATCAAGTAATCGAGAAATCTGCAGAGTACAATACACCTGTCTATATGACTTTCATAAATTATGAAAATGCACTTGATTCAGCAAAGATACCAGCAGTCATAGCAGCAGGCTTACGTAATCAAGGAGTACGGGGTACATACGTGAATATCTTGGAAAATATCCACAAAGCTTCCAGAGCTGTTTGATTCTCCAGAAACAAAGTAGAACGGTAACTATAAAGAAAGGTGTCAGGGAAGGAGGCTAAATCACTCCAATGCTATTGACTGCCTGATTGCTGAATGTATTGAAGCTCGAACTAGGGTTTCCGCAGAACTCCTACGTCTGAATTGAAGCTATCAAACTGGCAAGGTTTAGGAGTGGGGATCAATGGCGAGTATCTCAGAAGATGTCATTGCAGCTGTTTGCAGATGTCATTGTCCTGGTCAGCAAAACTAGGGACCAATTGCGACAAATAGTTGAGGATCTTAACAGAGAAAGCGTGAGAGTTGGGCTGAAGATTAATATCATCATCATCATCAGCCTGGCTACGCCTACTGCAGGGCAAAGGCCTCTCCCATAATTTTTCAACAACCCCGGTCATGTACTGATTGTGGCCATGCCGTCCCTGCAAACTTCTTAATCTCATCCGCCCACCTAACTTTCTCCCGCCCTGCTACGCTTCCCTCCCTTGGAATCCAGTCCGTAACCCTTAATGACCATCAGTTATCTTCACTCCTCATTACATGTCCTGCCCATGCTCATTTCTTTTTCTTGATTTCAACTAAGATGTCATTAACTCGCGTTTGTTCCCTCACCCAATGTGCTCTTTTCTTATCCCTTAACGTTACACCCATCATTCTTCTTTCCACAGCTCGTTGCTCCGTCCTCAATTTAAGTAGAACCCTTTTCGTAAGCCTCCAGGTTTCTGCCCCGTAGGTGAGTACTGGTAAGACGCAGCTATTATACACTTTTCTCTTGAGGGATAATGGCAACCTGCTGTTCATGACCTGAAAATGCCTGCCAAACGCATCCCAGCCCATGCTTATTCTTCTGATTATTTCCATCTCATGATCCGGATCCGCCGTCACTAACTGCCCTAAGTAGATGTATTCGCTTACCACTTCCAGTGCCTCGCTACCTATTGTAAATTGTTGTTCTCTTCAGAGACTGTTTATCATTACTTTAGTTTTCTGCAGATAAATTTTTAGACCCGCTCTTCTGCTTTGCCTCTCCAGGTTAGTCAGCATGCATTGCAATTGGTCCCCTGAGTTACTAAGCAAGGCAATATCATCAGCGAATCGCAAGTTACTAAGGTATTCTACATAAACTTTTATCCTCAATTCTTCCCAATCCAGGTCTCTGAATACCTCCTGTAAACACGCTGTCAATAGCATTGGAGAAATCGTATCTCACTGCCTGGCGCCTTTCATTATTGGGATTTTGTTGTTTTTTTTATGGAGGAATACGGTGGCTGTGGAGCCGCTATAGATATCTTTCAGTATTTTTACATACGGCTAGTCTGCACCCTGATTCCGTAATGCCTCCAGGACTATTATTATGCAGAAGATCAATATAATGCTCATTAGCTTGGAAAGGGGACACGAATGCAGGATCGCTGATCAGCCTCTGAGTCTCTGGAGTACCTTTACCCAAGTCAGTTACTCACAGGATACTTCGGTCATGAGAAGAATTTTACGGAATAAAGATGGGTTGCTCTGCATACGGCAGATATTGCCACATCCTGACTGGAAGCTTACTGTACTATCATTGAAAAGAAAGTTGTACAATCAATGCATTCTAGCTGCGATCACATATGGGGCAGAAACTTAAAGGCTGACAAAGAAGCTCGAAAACAAGTTAAAGACCGCGCAATGAGCGATAGAATGAAGAATGTTAGCAGTAACGTTAAGAGACAGGAAGAGAGCGGTATGGACCAGAGTGTAAAAGAGGATAGCCGATACTCTAATTAGCATTAGAAGAAAAAATGGACCTGGGCAAGGCGTGTAATGCGTAGGTTAGAGGACCGGTGGACCATCAGAGTTACAGAATGGGTGCTGAGAAAAGGAAGCCCAATCTAGGACGGCAGAAAGCTATATGGGGTGATGAAATTAGGAAATTAGCAGGTGCAAGTTGGATTCTTGTGGCGCAAGACAGGAGTAATTGGAGATCGCATGGGGAGGCCTTCGTCCTGCAGTGAAATTAAAATAGACTGATGATGATAATGATGATAATATGTCCCATTTTCTGTCCACATCATACTGCGGCAACGGCGCTTTTTTCCTGCCTAGGCTCCTGTGATTCTTCCTGTCGTTCAACGAGCGCTTCTCCTATTTCCCTGATCCACAAGCATCTTGGTTTCCTTCTTGCTTTGAAAGAAACGTGTAACTTCGCTTTCCTTATTCCTCTCTTTGATACACTGAGAACCTCACTATCTCCACTCTTGACATGGCCATTTCCCGAGTTCTTTCTCGGCTCTTCTGAATATATTTCTTATTTGTTCAGCATTCAAAATTCGACTGGCAGTGCTTCGCTTCTTGCTCTCCTTCCCTACTTTATATCCGATTTTCAAAATAATGCGTTTGCGGATCCTCCCTATTTCTCTATGCCCTTCCACGTAAATTACCATTTCTCTCAATATCATACATTGCTACTCTCAATAGACAATAATCAATGGTCTATTTCCAATTTCCTATGCGATCTAGTCATCACATTTAGGCCCTGTATTCACTATAACGACGTTACGTTCCTCACAGAGATATTTGATTAACTTACCGTTACTGCAGGAATGACTGTCTAGATCTTCTATGGGCATATTCATGACACCAAATATGATAATTTCGGCCTCGTTCCCGAAACCTACTATTGGCACTTAGGCATTCAACTAACTCTTTTTTATTCTTTCTGCAATTTCTTCCCGTCCACAAATGGGTTACGCCAAGCCAAGTTTTTGCTCCGCTAACTGTACATGACAACCAAAGACGCTCTTCACACTTTGAATTTACTTTTGCGATTTGGCGTCCTACTGTATGAGAATTCGGACTACTCGTGCCCCGCATTCTTTCTGATTTAGTTATGTTACACTCTTCCCCAACAATTATCAAACACGGTTACGGCTTGTCTCCGTAACCGTACACGCACCTATTTGTTCCCTATACACTGCTGCTCGATTTCTAACCATATTGGCTTTTTTTTTTCTGCCGCCCTGCATGTTTATGTAGCCCATCGCACGGTAGCCTCTCTTTTTTTTCCAACTTTCTTTCTTTTTTGAAAGTGATGATAGAACGAGGTTCCCCTAGAGGACCCTTCTATTCACTACTAACTACCCTGGCGTCCTGAGCGCCCATGGTAACCCATAAAAAGCAGTTGCCCGACCAGCCAGTCGCAAGCCCCCTGCCCGTCCAAGCCTCTGATGGAAGTGTATTCCGTCGCGTTCCAAACCACCGTATCTTCTCACTTTCCTCTTTGCTTCCACAACCTCGAAACATTTCACTGTGCTCACTCACCACATAGCTTCATTAGCGGCCGCAACCGCTCTTTGCACGTATCACGTACAGGTATCTCCTGCACTCCCTATACCACAATCTGCACCCGAGGTGACATCACGGCCAAGTCGTCTACACCCTTTGTCAAACGCCTCGGATGAGCAGAGGCGAGCACAATCTGGTGGCTTGCAAACAATCCGGCGGCTTGCGCGGCAAGCGTCCTCCACTGTGACTGGTTGGCCTATTTGGCTAAACAAGCACGCTGCGCCACCCATGGCCACAAAATAACCAGCCGAGGTTCGAAAAGAAAAGCTTGGCTTTGAAAAGACATTTAGGCGTCTAGGATGTGCACAAGCGATATCACCTAGAATCAATGTAAGAAGATTTATAAAGGATCAACAAGATGCCAATGGGTTAAAATATAGGACGTACCAGATTTAGCATTTATACAGAAACTGGTCTAAAAATTTAGAGCACTTCACACTTGTGCATATGGAATTCCAGCGAAGCTGGCCCTATGGTTTATTTTCGCTATGTTGAGGTTTTCCTATTTTGGGGATTTCTTATTATGAATTTGACAAGTATGAGTTTAGTATTGGGCGAAAAAAGAGATGCTCACAGATTCCGGTCGTCATCATTTATTTCGTGACCATTGTAACCATTGCCTTGGGATCACTGTCATACAGGGCAATCAGCTACACTTTCACTGTGGTAATGTCCTTCCCGAAAGTTAGGTATATGCACGAAGGATGACGAGGGGTGGGTACGGTGAAATCGCTGAAGCATGTGAGAAACCCACGCCCCGTCGGGTCCGCTGACATCGACATAGAAGTCTCCCACGATGACGATGGATCTATTGTCAGCGGGCTTAACTTTCCCGAAAAGATGTACTATAAGCATTTCGATCTCTTTCTTCGATGTAGCAAGGGGTATGTATAAAGTGGCGATCACGGCACCGTTGTGGTACCTGACGGCAAAAGGCGTCGGTATAGCTGCGTTTATAGCTGCGGCACACTGCACGGCATGGTCGGGATCCGACATTCACACTGCTTCTTCGGTCTCGACGAAGCTAGCTAGAGACAATGACGTTTTAACGCGAAAGCGTAAACGGCCTCACGTCTCAGAAAATCCGGCGACGGCTTCCTGCGTCAGGCATCGGGCGTCGTTCTGCCGAAAATAATTTCCAACCACGCATACCTAGGCTCTTCGTGTGGCGCAAGGAAGTTCTGGAACTAACTGAATTTCTCAAGCTACAGTAAGTAGCGAGATCGTAAACTACAATTTGTAGACAACCTACACATATCATAGTGTCGGAATGTAACTTGAAAAACGAGAAAACCTAATTCTGTTTCACGAAAATTGAAACAACTTTTCCAGCGTTTCTACCAATCATAAACCGGCCACGGCATCCGCCATTTGCGGGCGCGAGAGCGCCCGAATCTTGGCACCCACGAAGCAGCACGCCCGGTTCCTTGCAACGATTTAAGATTACCCTCGCTGCGGCTGTATGGCGCCCCACGCTAGAGGCCGCGTTTCTACCAGAAAGTCAGCCTTCTCCGCCAGCGTGTCCCGGTAAACATTACGGTTATGTACGCTGCAGTTGCCGGGAAACGTGAGAAGCAGTCGGAGATCTTAGAATGCTCTTGCGATTCACCCTTAAGAGCGAAGCTTAGGCGTGCTCCAAATTTTTAGTATAGCACGGCTATATCCACCAGAACCAAGCCATAAGCAGCTTCGCTATAAAACTTACTATGCGTCACTTGATTTTAACCTCCTTTGTCTAAGACCTGATGTAAGCTTGAAAGCTACAATTCATATGCCAATATGAATGTTTAGTGAGAGTTCTAGCTCTACTACACATGATACTGCGCTACGTGATGCTGTCAGTTCTTCGAGTTCTACGCATAACTATGAGTCAATGGTGTTTCTTATGGGCGCCGACTTCGTAACCGTTTGCAGGTAATGCTGCTTCAGCCTGCTCCTTTCCCTCACAATTGCTCCAAAAACCAGGGGAGCCTAGCGGCAGTTGGTAATCGTGGGAAGAAAGCACAACTCTGATTAAACCTTGCAAAAGGTCAGTACCAACTAGCAGACAATATGCCATATTTTATTGCGCACAGCATATGAACAGTGCTTGGTAACGTAATATGTGACTCTGTTCTAAGTACTGATTCCGTGGTCAACTTGCACATGCAAGGTGAACTAGACCGCATTGGATTGTTTGTGAGGTACATCACTTTGTGTTGCAGAAAGCCGTGGAAACATGTTGGTGAGAGTTGGGCAACGATCACTTTCCAGTGGCTGGGAGAAGTTCGTAACCCGCCTTTGTGCTGCTATAATTTTCTAAATCGGGTGCTCGAGCTCTTTCGTTTCTAGCAGCCTTGTTGAGGCTTAGTTATGACCAAACTCACCCGTCCTACTTAGTCAATCGGCGATATTATTATTTCGGCCTTCATCGATACATATTCACCGATACGGAACTCGCCGCGTTACTCACATTCCCTCCGCATGTCACGTTTGATAAGAGCATATACGCAAAATATGCGCACATAGTAAAGACGCATACGCGGTCACACATGACTATCTCCTTTTCATTGGTGTGTCACATTTGGCAGCAACTATGCCTTACAACAAATGCCAACTACGCCAGGAATGATCAGTTCTCTTAGATAACAAAGTTCTTCATTTATTGAAATCTTGCATCCAAACACCTTCCTTCAGGGGACAGTTACATTCTTGCAATCGCACGAGGGTGTCCAAAGTTCATTTTATAAAGCTAGGACAAATTCATTGCTGCAGACTTTGGCATTTCCAGAGGGAAGAACTGGGATCAGCTGCAGTCACTGCCCTGAGATGGCGGCAAGAGCTGAAAAATGCAGAAGCGAGCACTACGCGGTGTACGTGGCAACATATTCTTAGGCATATTGATCAGTATATCCGAAGATATCACAGACCGTGAACACTTCGATACAGAAGCTTGTAGGAAGGCATCTGTGGACAAGTATGCGGAGTCTTTTATTCCCAAATTAGAAATTCTTTCTCAGGCTTCAAGGCAATGGCCAGAAATTATAGCGATTACCAGCAAGGCTTTCTGCTCTCGCACCATTTGTGGTGGGCGAGGTGCGTATTTCCGAAGCGATAGGCGCAATTGCGTCAAAGAAGCGATGGCTTTGAGGAAATACTGAAGGGTAGTTGAGCAACGTTACTATCAACTAGCACATTTTAAGGTTGCATATATCTGTGGAGGTACTATACTTAAGTGTTGCTGAACTGCAAACGCTCTGGAGACGGCATTTAAAGAAAAAGGTTCTTTTAAAACAGAAATATCAAAGAAAATTCTGCAGCTTTATGCTAGACGCTGAAGTTGAGCTGTCGTACTTTATTTTGTCGAAAATTTTAGGCGCTAAGCTCGAAGATTCATTTCGCTCCCGAAACACACAATCAGTATTGACTCATTCTCGTTTTTGTACTGACTCTTAGTGTTGTGTTATTTTGAGTTTCATTTGTGTCATCTGCCTTTTTCTTGTGAATTTCTTAATATGTTATTGTTTACTTGTTTTTTTGTTTGACTTATTTTTGTCTAACCCACTCCTACAATAGCCCCATAAAGAGGCTGCAGTATGTACAAATAAATAAATAAAATAAACAAATAAGTGCGCGTTCCTCGTTCATATATATTAAAGGGCGAGTGTGTGCAAACAAATGCTGGGCTCATTGAAGGTTTTCAATACACATCATCCAATGCACATCCCCTTCTAACTCAATATGTCGGTTGATGCTATATGAATAAAGAAAGTACTGAAAAAGAAGCTACAAAATTTTCACGTTTCACATCAATTGCCTTTGATAGTCATCGTCCTTACATGCCAAAAACAAGATAGGGCTGCATAATTCATAGCAATGGCTTAGCTTAATCAGGCTAAAACATTACTGCAGTCCTTTTCGAAAATGTCATTTTATGGGAAATGTAAATTGACATAACGAGGGATATGTAGTATTCATACAGCAAAAATAGGTGTTCATTGGCGAAGGACACCATCTTGCTCTAGCACATTGTCTTCATCTATTCTGAGACAGTACTGGCGCCACACTAAAAATGAAGGAAATAATCAAATACTTGTATGCTTGCTTATGCAGGTTTATCATTGTTTGAGTACGAATGTGAAAATTTTGTGTACTATGTACGTACTTGGTCATATTAATATATAGGTATAGTCCTCAGCGATTCGAGCGCGATAATCCGAGCGCATGGCAGCTGGTGTTCTTGCGCAAATACTAAACGGTGTGTGATCGCTGGAGGCATACATGGTGTCGCGATAAGTCACAAAGGCTCTCGCTTTCATCGCATACCTAGTGCAACAACTCGATGTTCTTAGCGCCCACTTGCAGCTCTCAAAGCGCCCGCCGCCATGCCCTCCGTGTATCACGCTTGAATGGCTGAGCCATATACATACCGGTGGTCATCCATAGTTTTCTGTCTAAAGCGCGCCTGCGGCTTCCTTTTTAAAACAAATCTCAGTCATCTGCCTCCGCCTGACAAGTGGTGCATGTGAGTCACGATGCCGACATCGTTCGACGTTCTCATCTTCTGCAGAGATAAGTGCGGCCACGGCTTGGGTTATGCCCCTGCACTTGCGATGAAAGTTGCAGTTTTATGCTGCCATAACCCGATACAGTAGGGTCATTGGAAGGAAAGGTTTTGAATAAAAGCAGTCCTGGCATGTTTATGCGAAGGATATTC
Source organism: Dermacentor variabilis (assembly GCF_050947875.1). NCBI lineage: Eukaryota > Metazoa > Arthropoda > Arachnida > Ixodida > Ixodidae > Dermacentor > Dermacentor variabilis. The sequence goes on from NC_134575.1 coordinate 118,696,120, forward strand.
TGGCCTTAAGTAGGCTTATGGGAGCCTCCTCTCCATGTGAAGAAATATAGAGGCAACACACAGTTGTTAACTAGATTCCAAGTAAGGGCGTATATCCAGTGCCTTGAATTCACGCACCCTTAAGTGCATTGCAAGGAGCCCTGTCTATTTCTCGAAACTTCAACATCGATCGGTAGAATGGCAAATCCCCACGGACAAGGGGAACAAGAAAAGGCCATCGGCGTTTGGACTACTGGCAGTAAAAGCTGCGTCTAGCATTTTAGTTTTCTTGGGAGTCAAGACCAACCAAGGCATCGAACGTCATGAACAAATGTCCCGCACGGCACAAGAGCTCCGTATCCAGCGGCACGACGAACGTGTGGGCCTTCATGAGGCACCACTTCGTTCCATTTGGCCATCGTGATGCGGCTTTCCAGTACAAGATTCGCTCGACTAGACGGCCATGTTGAAGTGAATGGGACGCATTTCAGTCATGGCAAGTGTACTACAACCTTTAAACGCAGTACGGATAGTGTTCTTCGTGCGCACAAATGTATCCGATAGCTAGTCAAAATTGTCATCGCCTACAGTATGTGAAACACGCATTCCAACGCTTACTAGAACTACTGAGAAGCCCGAGTCGCCCGCCGCGGTATTCCAGCGGCAATGGCGCGTAGCTGCTGAGGTTTGTGGTCGCGGGTTCAATCTCAACCGCGGTTCTCTCTTTCCGGTCGCGTTGGAATCGACATACACTCGTGCACCGTGCGATAGCGTACGTTTACGATCCCCGAGGTGGCCAAAATTATTATGGAGCCCTTCACGAGGCATTTTAAATATTCAGATCATGGTTCTGGCAAGTAAAGTTGCAGAATTTATTATTTATTTTTGTTTTTAAAAGCATGTGTCGTCACCCATGGTGTTAAGAAACCCTGAATTCTTTCACGTGCAGAGAAGCTTCATGTCTTTCTGAAGTGCCGTTAACCCTTGCATCAAAAAGAATTAAGCATCTTTGTCCGCTTGGCACCCTGCTATCGTCATTATATCCACAACTTTCTGTAATAAAATCTCTTTTGAGGAAATCCTCGATTCCGACATCTGTTATGAATTTATATGAATTTATCAAGCAAACCCTTATTTATCACACCTTTAACACAAATAAACCATAAGCCATGCAGGGACCACATAACGGTTCACACCATAAACAGAAAGATCCGTAGATTACGAAAAAATAGTATTTTGTTCCAAACAACCAGAGAAGAAAGCTACATATATTGGCATTTCAAGTGGGGACATGATACGTAGTACTGGACAAACAGCAAGCAAAACACTACTTAATGGGAGTTAAATGTGTTGGCATTGAAGCGAATGCGCGTGTGTGTGTGTGTGTGTGTGTGTGTGTGTGTGTGTGTGTGTGTGTGTGTGTGTGTGTGTGTGTGTGTGTGTGTGTGTGTGTGTGTGTGTGTGTGCGTGCGTGCGTGCGTGCGTGCGTGCGTGCGTGCGTGCGTGCGTGCGTGCGTGCGTGCGTGCGTGCGTGCGTGCGTGCGTGCGTGCGTGCGTCTGTGGAGGGGGGACACCCAGGGACACGGCATCATTTTTTGTCATTAAAGAGAGCCAAGAAATAATGACACGTAGAGGAGCATACAATTCTTTTGCTATTTGTTACCGGTATAAATGTATGATAAATAAATGGAAATGGAAGTGGGCGTAAAAGCAACTGGCCGTAGGTTGGGTACGCACCAATGTCTTTTTATTACACCTGCGATGCTCTTATAAACTGAGCTACCACGGCATCGCTTTCCCATACATTTTCTGTGGTATTTATGCATGCCTACTAGAGCTCACCCTAGGGGTGAAAGCAAACGCTACTAATCGCGGGCAAGGCAGCGGATGTAGAGCATCCTTTCGGCAGCAGGCATCACCTCATACGTGAGCTCTTTGGGTGCAAGGAACCAGTCATTATACCTGCCGATGCAACTTCAAGCCGTCAAAATGCCGGATTCGCAATGTAATGAACGCAATGCAAGGAAACCGAGGTACCCAATATTTTAATAGTCTTGTGAAAAGCAGCCAACAAACAGTTACACGAAGGACAGCAAAAGGGATCCAATATGTGCCGTAAAGTAATTGATTAGAGAGGAAAATCTTAAATTTTGTTAATTTGCTGAATATGTGCTTCGTCTTTCGTGCAAGTGTTGCCCACACTTCTAAATGCAGTGTAAGCACTAGAGTTACGTTACCTGCAAGAGCCGATATTTATATATTCCGCAAACCTAAAAAAGATAACCCTATATATACACAAATACAATACTCATACGCTTTTACGCCATTCACACTCTTAACGCTAATGCATTCGAATAGGAACAACTTTAAATCAGTAGAAAGTGGCAAAGAAATCACAAAAGGCAAACGGAGAGAGGTAACGCTGAACTAAATAAAACTAGATATAACGAAATCGGTAAAAGCAACTCTTTGCTTCCCCAAATCCGAACTTTGTCATTGTAAAATTTTGATCTCGTGTCAATATGTACAAACGCCAACATGTTGATTTGGCGTGCAAGGGCTCAGAAAATTTTTCGAGTTACCAGGCGTTCATAAAAAAAATAAGTTCAAAAGGGATTTTTCTGTTGAACTTGAGAGTCACCTATAAGTTTTGCTGACGGGTCTATATTACCTTTAAGATGGTGGTACGAAACAAATGCGGCGGCGCTTTCAGGTTGCCTCATCCAGCATGACCGAGCCTCACCCTCAGTAGGACGAAAAGCGCAAGCCGAGGCTAGCGAATGGTTAGTCAGCCTGTCGTTTCAACGTGTGTCGGAAATTCCAGATTGCGTGAAATCTAGCACCAATATAGCGAAAAAGCCGCGATGATTACGGCTCACGCATGCTTTGCAGCCACAGCAGATTTCCTCCAAGATAGGCCAGCCAGGTGGGCTGCGTAGGCGCTCAGCCACTCTCATAGCCGTGCGCAGCAATAGCCGGGCTAGAGGAGGAGACGCCCGCCCAACTGCCCCCTCCCCCTCGTGTCCGTTACCACACGGTAAATGACGTTGCCGCGCATTTCCCCTCCGCCACCCTCGTTGCCCACGCGGGAAGACAGCGCGAATCAAGCCACCTTCCTTCTACGATCATTCTCGCAAGCTTCTCATCCCAACCACAGACAGGACGCGGCGCACGGTAGGACCTTATCGTACTTGGACTTTATACAGAACATGACGGCGATAGGGTGCTGCTACTGTGCCGTTACGGAGCACATTCTGAAGCGAATCCCCGTCACCGTTTGCCAATTAGACAATGCTGCCATACCATGAGACACATGGACACAAATATTTGTCGATACCGAGTGGAGCAAGCACTTCTCCGGAAACAAGGAATCATAGTTTATGCCAAAAATGGAAACTGTTCGACGAAAATGTCATATAATTCGGACACGAACCTTATAGACATAGCTTCCATGACTTTATTGAAATTTTTTTAGTCGATATTTCTAAATAGGGTCTAACATAAGCAGGCCAGTGCCACCAAGTTGAAATCCCTTTGAAAAGTTCAACATGACGAAGCGTAAAAGTTCAGCATGGCAGTGGGCAGGTCAATGTGGAGACGATTTGAAAAAGGGCAAAATGATGACATTAAATGGCTGCTTTTTGCAGCTGGACAATCCTTGAAATGAGATACAGATTCATGCGTCATGCGTTAACCTATAGCGTAGGAGCCTTTCTGCCACATGTTGTCGATGGAGATGTGAGGCCCATCTTTTTCGCACCTATATCACATTTTTTTGTATGTAAGTGAACCTATTGTTTGTTACAACACAAAAACACATGATGTCACTGACATTGAGAAGCACAAATTACAAGTATGGAACGACCGTGACGGCATCATGACCAAGAGCAGATACTTAGCGGTCCAAGCTATTAGATAACTTGGACTACTGGGTTGGTGTTAGGGGACACATACAAATGTATATATATATATATATATATATATATATATATATATATATATATATATATATATCATCAGCCTGGTTACGCCCACTGCAGGGGCAAAGGCCTCTCCCATACTTCTCCAACAACCCCGGTCATGTACTAATTGTGGCCATGCCGTCCCTGCAAACTTCTTAATCTCATCCGCCCACCTAACTTTCTGCCGTCCCCTGCTACGGTTCCCTTCCCTTGGGATCCAGTCCGTAACCCTTAATGACCATCGGTTATCTTCCCTCCTCATTACATGTCCTGCCCATGCCCATTTCTTTTTCTTGATTTTAACTAAGCGGTCAGTAACTCGAGTTTGTTCCCTCACCCAATCTGCTCTTTTCATATCCCTTAACGTTACACCTATCATTCTTCTTTCCATAGCTCGTTGCGTCGTCCTCAATTTGAGTAGAACCCTTTTCGTAAGCCTCCAGGTTTCTGCCCCGTAGGTGAGTACTGGTAAGACACCGCTATTATACACTTTTCTCTTGAGGGATAATGACAACCTGCTGTTCATGATCTGAGAATGCCTGCCAAACGCACCCCAGCCCATTTTTCTTGTTCTGATTATTTCCGTCTCATGATCCGGATCCGCCGTCACTAACTGCACTAAGTAGATGTATTCCCTTACGACTTCCAGTGCCGCGCTGCCTACCGCACATTGCTGTTCTCTTCCGAGACTGTTAAACATTACTTTAGTTTTCTGCAGATTAATTTTTAGCCCCACTCTTCTGCTTTGCCTTTCCAGGTCAGTGAGCATGCATTGCAATTGGTCCCCTGAGTTACTAGGCAAGGCAATATCATCAGCGAATCGCAAGTTATTAAGGTATTCTCCATTAACTTTTATCCCCAATTCTTCCCAATCGAGGTCTCTTAATACCTCCTGTAAACACGCTGTGAATAGCATTCGAGAGATCGTATCTCCCTGCCTGACGCCTTTCTTTATTTGGATTTTGTTGCTTTCTTTATGGAGGACTACGGTGGCTGTGGAGCCGCTATAGATATCTTTCAGTATTTTTACATACGGCTCGTCTACACACTGATTCCGTAATACCTCCATGACTGCTGAAGGTTCGACAGAATCAAACGGTTTCTCGTAATCAATGAAAGCTATATATAAGGGTTGGTTATATTCCGCACATTTCTCTATCACCTGATTGATAGTGTGAATATGATCTATTGTTGAGTACCCTTTACGGAATCCTGCCTTGTCCTTTGCTTGACAGAAGTCTAAGGTGTTCCTGATTTCATTTGCGATTACCTTAGTAAATAGTTTGTAGGCAACGGACAGTAAGCTGATCGGTCTATAATTTTTCATGTCTTTGGCGTCCCCTTTCTTATGGATTAGGATTATGTTAGCGTTCTTCCAAGATTCCGGTACGTTGAGGTCATGAGGCATTGTGCATACAGGGTGGCCAGTTTCTCTAAAACAATCTGCCCACCATCCTTCAAGAAGTCTGCTGTTACCTGATCCTCCCCAGCTGCCTTCCCCCTTTGCATATCTCCCAAGGCTTTCTTTACTTCTTCCGGCGTTACCTTTGGGATTTCGACTTCCTCCAGAATATTTTCTCTTCCATTATCGTCGTGGGTGCCACTGGTACTGTATAAATCTTTATAGAACTCCTCAGCCACTTGAACTATCTCATCCATATTAGTAATGATATTGCCGACTTTGTCTCTTAACGCATACATCTGATTCTTGCCAATTCCTAGTTTCTTCTTCACTGTTTTTAGGCTTCCTCCGTTCCTGAGAGCATGTTGAATTCTATCAATATTATACTTCCTTACGTCAGCTGTCTTACGCTTGTTGATTAACTTCGAAACTTCTGACAATTCTATTCTAGCTGTAGGGTTAGAGGCTTTAATACATTGGCGTTTCTTGATCAGATCTTTCGTCTCCTGCGATAGTTTACTGGTATCCTGCCTAATGAAGTTACCACCGACTTCCATTGCACACTCCTTAATGATGCCCACAAGATTGTCGTTCATTGCTTCAATAATAAGGTCCTCTTCCTGAGTTAAAGCCGAATACCTGTTCTGTAGCTTGATCTGGAATTCCTCTATTTTCCCTGTTACCGCTAACTCATTGATCGGCTTCTTATGTACCAGTTTCTTCGGTTCCCTCCTCATGTCTAGGCTAATTCTAGTTCTTACCATCCTGTGGTCACTGCAGAGCACCTTGCCGAGCACTTCCACATCTTGTATGATGCCAGGGTTAGCGCAGAGTATGAAGTCTATTTCATTTCTAGTCTTGCCGTTCCGGATCCTCCACGTCCACTTTCGGCTATCCCGCTTGCAGAAGAAGATATTCAATATCCTTATATTATTCTGTTCCGCAAACTCTACTAATAACTCTCCCCTGCTATTCCTAGTGCCTATGCCATATTCCCCCCCTGCCTTGTCTCCGGCCTGCTTCTTGCCTACCTTGGCATTAAAGTCGTCCATTAGTATACTGTATTTAGTTTTCACTCTACCCATCGCCGATTCCACGTCTTCATAGAAGCTTTCGACTTCCTGGTCAACATGACTGGATGTAGGGGCGTAGACCTGTACAATCTTCATTATGTACCTCTTATTTAGTTTAACAACAAGACCTGCCACCCTCTATTAATGCTATAGAATTCCTGTATGTTACCAGCTATATTCTTATTAATCAGGAATCCGACTCCTAGTTCTCTTCTCTCCGCTAAGCCCCGGTAGCGGAGGACGTGCCCGCTTTTTAGCACTGTATATGCCTCTTTTGGCCTCCTAACTTCACTGAGCCCGATTACATATCAGTTATTGCCCTCCAATTCCTCCAATAGCACTGCTGGACTCGCTTCACTAGATAACGTTTTAGCGTTAAACGTTGCCAGGTTCATATTCCAATGGCGGCCTGTGCGGAGCCAGTGATTCTAAGCACCTTCTGCTGCGTCGAAGGTCTGACCGCCGCCGTGGTCAGGTGCTTCACAGCTGCTGGGGACTGAGGGCTGGGTTTTGATTGTTATGTTCATATAGGAGGTTGTGGCCAAGTACTGCACCAGGGTGGCCAATCCTGCTTTGGTGAGGGAGCGCGTTACCGGTTCTGGTCACCGGGATCGGGCCACACTACAGGCCTGTTTGTGCAATTTTATCAATACGCGGATTTTTTTTAATCCGACGAAAAATTGCCGGCACCGGGATTCGAACCACGGACCTCTTGCACGCGAGGCGGGTGTTCTACCTCTACGCCACCGCTACACCGTATCTATTAACGGACAACTTATACCATACAGCTGAAGTCACAGATTCTTGGGAGTCGTAATTGACAGAGGCCTGTCTTGGACTCCGCACGTCATGTACGTGAAAAAGCGGCTGACTGCTATCTTTCACCTGTTCAGGTTCCTTGCAGGAAACAGTTGGGGAGTGTCTATACACGCTATGTTACAGCTGTACATGGCGTTGTTCGTTGTATTCCTGCGATACAGCCTGCCTGCAACATCCAATACCTGCAAGAATAACCTGCGTACGATTCAAAGTATTCAAGCCCAAGCCCTTAAGATATGTCTTGGCTTACCAGGCAGTGCATCAACGGCTGAAACCATTGCCCTAGCGCAGGATTACCCAATCACGACGCACATTACCGTTGAGACAATGCGTATGCACCTCAGGCATTATGTTAGGACCCCTTCCCACCACTTGGCGAGCCGCACTGCTGCACGGCACTGCTCGACATTGAGCGGTATTGTCAATGGACATCGTGCGTCGTTTACTTCAGGGTACGCACCTGCAGCCAAGCCAGCGTTTCCTCCGTGGTGTTTGAGCCGTCCACAAGTACATATATTAATTCCGGGACTACAGAAGATGACAGATCTACCGGCCCCTGCTCTAAAACAGCTGAGCTTACTTCTGCATGAAAAGTACAGCAACCACGTGCACATCTACACCGATGGATCGACTACGTCGTGCAGTTCTTCTGGTGCCGTGGTTATACCAACCCGAGGAATGACACTGCGGTTCAAGACATCGCATGTCACGACCTCAACGGTGCCAGAACTAACGGCTCTGCGTCGAGCACTGGAATTCATTGATTCTTAAAGACCTATAAAATGGGCTGTGTTCTGTGATTCAAAACCGGCACTACAGTGCACGCAGTCAGTTCTGCGACACGGATGTCATGACCAATTGACATACGAAGTCGTGAAACTTTACCATGATGTCCAACAAAAAGGTCTCGAGGTCGTTTTTCAATGGGTTCCTAGCCATTGTGGAATCAGTGGCAATGATTCCGCCGATAACGCTGCTCGCACAGCGCATCAAGTAGAGCAAAGCGTTCCAACTCCGCTTTCGAGGACTGAGGCTGCAAGGCAGCTTCGACACCTGGCACGCAGTCTCACAGTGACCGAATGGAACTCGCCAAACTTACGACTTACGCGACTGCATCGACTAAACCCCTCCCTGCAACTCCGACCTCCACTCGGACTTCCTCGACGTGAAGCTACGCTTCTCTGCCGCCTTTGGTTAGGAGTGGCCTTCACAAAGGCATACTCTACATTATTAGAGTGACTGATAGTGCAGCATGCGAGGTCTATGGCACCGAAGAAAACATCGGCCACCTGCTGTGCCACTGTCCAAGATATGCCCCACAGAGCCCCCTCTGCTATTATTGCCCCTCTGCTGCGTCGCAGGTCTGACCGCCGCCATGGTCAGTTGCTTCACAGCTGCTGGGGACTGAGGGCCGGGTTTTGATTGTTGTGTTCATATAGGAGGTTGTGGCCAAGTACTGCACCAGGGTGGCCAATCCTGCTCTGGTGAGGGAGCGCGTTACCGGTTCTGGTCACCGGGATCAGGCCACACTACAGGCCTGTTTGTGCAATTTTATCAACACGTGGATTTTTTTTTAATCCGACGAAAAATTGCCGGCACCGGGATTCGAACCACGGACCTCTTGCACGCGAGGCGGTTGTTCTACCTCTACGCCACCGCTGCATATATATATATATACACACACACGCACACACAAACACACACACACACACGCATATATATATATATATATATATATATATATATATATATATATATATATATATATATATGTATTATCTTGTGAGACAAGGTTTAGGCAGCCAGCCCCACTACCAGGCCCCAAAACGATGATGCTGAGTATGTAAAGGTGAGAATATGCAGCGTATGACAGGCCGCTACTTAGCTAGGAGGGAAACGCCGAATAAATCGTTTGAGGCACGAAACGTGAACGATCTCTGAACCACGATAACGATGGTTGGAAGAACTATCTACTGGACTAACGCGATAGTTCACGGGGCATGTTTGTTCGTTAATGATGTAAGGTCCAAGAAAGCGGGATTCACATTTTCACATAAACCGGGTGTACGAATGGGCGTTCAAAGGAGCACTCTCTCTCCAGGACGAAAGGAGACGTCGCGACGAGAGATGTAACGTTTCTTGCGATCTAGCTGACTGACTTCAGTGTTGAAGCGAGCATGTTGACGGCATTACTCAAGTCTCGAGACAAACTGTTCGGGTATACTGGCCGAGGTGTTAGTTAGGGCATTGAAGAAAGCTTGCGTCCATGGTGAATGTCGGTGAACGGCCGTAAACTAGGTAGAAAGGTGGGCACCGTGTCGTTTGTTGGATAGCGGTGTTGTGAGAAAAGGTCACAAAAGGTATAAGTTTGTCCCAGTTGTCGTGGTTTGGCCCGATATCCATTGATATCATATCGTTTAGTGTCCGATGAAATCACTCTGTTAAGCCATTTGTTTGAGGGCGGTAAGCGGATGTCGTCTTATGAACTGTGTCACAAGCTCGGAGTGCTTCTGGGATCATTGTTGACATGAGGCTTGCCGTGGTGGCTCAAGAGTGCATGAGGTGCGCCATGACGCAGCACAATGGCATCCAGAAAAAAAGGTGGCAAAGTTGGAGGCCGAACTAGAGCGTAGAGGAGCGGTCTCTGCGTAACGTGTGAGCTGGTCAACAGCTGTCACAATCAACCGATGACCTGCCGGCGTTACGGGCAGAGGGCTGACTAGGTCTATCCCAACGATGGCAAACGGTGTCGCGGGACATGGAATAGGCTGTAACAGCCCAGCAGGAGGCGAAGTCGTTCATTTCCGACATTGACACTGGACGTCAGAAACGACGTACTTGGCCACAAAGGTAGACAAGCCTGGACAAAAGAAGCGGCTCCTAACGCGGTGGTATGTTTTGTGGAAATCCAAATGTCCATCAGATGGGTCGTGGTGAAATGCTTCAAGGACTTATGTGCACATCGAACGTGAAAGAACAAGTAGCCAGCGGTGTCCGTCGGAGTTGTAAATGTAGCGGTGCTGCACATCGTTGTCAAGCTTAAACAGTCGCAGTTGTCCACGTAATCCGGCATTTGGTGCAGAAGTAGTTCCGCACAGGCGTTGGATAATGCTGTTGCAGTAGGGGTCAGAACGTTGACAAGGGGCGAGCTGAGTGAAGTGATTGGAAGATAACGTGTCAGTAACCACTAAAGATAATAGCGGGAGTGGAGACCCAGTCTGATCATCAAGTGCCAAGCAATGAAGAGATGTACTCGAAAATAATAGCGACAGCGCGCAGCCAGAGAGAGCCTCGGCATCTCTATGCTTTTTCCCAGACTTGTAGACAACGTCAAGAGAGAGAGAAAATAATGCAGAGAAAGGCAGGGAGGTTAACCAGGGGTAGTTCGAGTTGGCTACCCTGCGACGTCAAAATTGTACTCTTGCAAGCGGACCACGCAGCGACCAAGGAGTCCAGACAAATTTCTGATCGACGACAACCAGCATAAGGTGTGGTGGTCGCTTATGACCGTGAAGTGGCGTGCATAAAAATATGGTCGAAATTTTTGTATTGCCCAAACTACTGTGAGACATTCCTGCTCTGTGATCGAGTAGTTCTTTTCGGCAGCCATAATTGCGCGGCTGCCATAGACAACAACTCTCTCTGGTGTGGCGCTATCGCGCTGTAGAAGGACAGGACTGATCCCATGGCCACTAGCATCAGTGTGAAAACAAGTTGGTGCGTTCTCATCGAAGTGACACAGGACAGCGTCAGTGGTTAAGGCTTGCTTGAGGGCTTGAAAAGAAAGTTTGCAGTCGTCTGTCCAAGGAAAAGCAGTGTCCGACGTGAGCAACTTCTGTAGCGGCTATGCCACGGCAGCAAAATGACTGATGAAGCGGCGGAAGCAGGATGCCAGGCCGAAGAAACTTCTTAATTGTTTTTGATTTCAGGGCGAGGGAAGCGAAGCACGGCCGCAACCTTGTCGGGATCTGGTAGAACGCCATCTTTGCTGATAAGGTGGCCAAGCACTTTGAAGTTCTTTCTGGCCGAATGGCACTTCTTTGTGTTGAGTAGGAGTCCAGCACTGGAAATGAATGTGAAAACCTCGTCCAAATACTCAAGGTGCTGGCGAAAAGTTGTAGAAAAAATAATGATGTCCTCTAAATAGCACAGACACATCTTCCACTTAAGGCCACGTAAAACTGTGTCGATCATGCGCTCAAATGTGGCAGGGGCATTACATAAACCGAAGGGCATGACGTTGTAACCGTAAAGTCCGTCTGGTGTTGCAAAGGCTGTCTTGTCGTTGTGCGCTTCGTGCATGATGATTTGGCAGTACGCTGATCGGAGGTCTCGACTAGAGAAAGATTCTGCACCCTGGGTAGAGTCAATGGATCGTTGATTCTTGGCATCCGATATACGTCTTTGCGCGTGATCTTATTAGGGCTCGATAATCGACGCAATATGCTACAGAGCCGCCTTTCTTCCGAACCAACACAACAGGAGATGACTAAGAACTGGACGATAACCGTATGACGTCTCTTTTTGCATGTCATGAACGTTATCCGCAATGCTTTTCCGTTCTGCGGTAGACACGCGGTATGGGTGGCGGCGTACAATCAAACTGTCTTCGGTTTCGATGCGATGTACTGCGACGGAAATGCGCCCCAAAAGCTTGGAGTGCATGTCAAATAAGGCGCTGTGTTTCTGCAGGAATGCCAAAAGGTCTTTCTGCGCAGCAGTCAGATCGGCCGCTAAAGCAGCGGCTGCAGTGTGATCATCAGTTGGGGTAGACAAAGGTGGTTATTCGGTGTGAAGCGATATCAGCGAAGGAGGTTCGGTGTGAGTAAAGCAACTTCTGATACGCTTATTTGCAGGCTCGATGTCCACGCCTGTCATTCCGTGCGCGGGAAAGCATCTAGGAAAATCGCGGTGTCTCACCAGATGTTTACACCAGCCGACGGCCGCCGATTGGTCAGTGCCAAGTGGCGTGGACCTAGCGGCCGAGTTCGGGCCGTTCCCTATCTCATTCCTTGTTGGCGGGAAAACTTACCGCATAGGTACTTAAAGCACCAATCGTCTTTAGACTATAATTAATTCTTGTCGGTTCGTGCAAGCGCGGTACTGCAGCCGGGAAGTCCAATCTTAGGTTACCTTAGGAAAAGACGAGATTCGAACTAAAGTTGACTTAGAGTGTCACGTTTGTGACGTATGATGTGACTCGGTTCTAAGCACTGAGTTCGTGGTCAACTTGCACATGCAAGGTGAGCTAGACCGCATTGAATTGTTTGTGAGATAGATAACGTTGTGTTGTATAAAGCCGTGAAAGCATGTTAGCAAGAGACGGCCCACGGTAAGTCTCCGGTGGCTGGGAGAAGGCTGGCGCCCGCCTACGAGCCGCTATAGTTTTCAAGATCGGATGCTCCAGCTGTTGATTTCTAGCAGCCTTGCGGGTGTTTGTTATAATCGCACACCCCAGTCCTTCTTAGAACATCTGCGTTATTGTTATTTAGGCATTCATAAATATTTATTCACCGATACTGAACTCATTGCGTCACTCTCATTCCCTCCGAAATTTACGTAAAATAACCGCACATATGCCGCAAAATGAGCGCGCACAGTGAAGACGCATACTCAGTGATACATAACTTTCTCTCAATCTTCAATGTGTCACACTCGGTAACAACTATGTCTTACAGCAAATGCCAACTAGGTCCAGAATGACCGGTTCTCTTACGTGGACAACAACGTTCTTGATTTATTAAAATCTAGCACCGAATGAAGAACTTTATTCAGGGGACCGTCACAATCTTGGACTCGCACGATGGTGTCGAAAGTTGAGTGCATACAACAACGACAAATTCATTGCTGGAGACTTCAGCATTCCCAAAGGGATGAACTTGAATCAGGGCAAGTATTCAGTAAGAGTGCATCCAGTGGGCACCTCCATTTCTTCCGCTCTTGATCTTGTGATTGGCTGGTCTGTGCTGCGCGTCCGTAGCAACCAGCCACCACCGCGAAACAGCACTTCAGCAGCAGGCGAAATGGACATGTCTACTAGGTGGACTCTTATAGAATACCTACCCAGCTACAGTCACTGCTGCAAGACGGCGGCGAAAGCTGAAAAGTATAGAAGTAAGCGCAATGTGGTTCTCGTGGCAACATGTTCTTAGGCATATTTATGAGTACCCCATATCATAGACCGTGAATGCTTCGATACAGACGCTAGTAGGAAGGCATCTGGAGACACGTATGCTGGCTATTTTATCCCAGAAGTAGAAATTCCTTCTCCGACTTCAACGGACTGGTCCAAAATTATAGTGATTACCAGCAAGGTTTTCTGCTCTCGCCCTTTGTTGGAGGGCGAGGTACGTACTTCAGAAGCAATAAACGCATTCACCTCAAAGAGGAGGTTGGCTTGAGGAAAAAATGTAGGGTAGTTGAAGCGCAATATCATTGTCGACAGAAAAAATTTACGGTTACATTTATTTCCGGATGTATTAAACTCATATGTTGTTGAACTGCAAATGCTCCGGAGGTGGCATATAAAGACAAAAACTTTCTTTAAAACCAAACGTCAATGAAAATTTCACAGTCTTTTGCTACACGCTGAAGTTGAGCTATAGTGCTTACTTTGTCGAAAATTGTAGGAGGTAAGCTTGAAACTTCTATCGCTCCAAAAACACACATGCTTTAATGCACGTTTCACATTCATATATATTAAAGGGAAATCGGCTGCACACATCCCCTGGGCATATCCAATCTTTTAAATACACATCGACCTCTACACATACCCTTCTAAGTTAAAATGTCGGTTTGTGCCATATTAATAAAGAATTCCCAAAGGAACTGCAAAATTTTTACGTTTCACATCAATGACTTTTGCTAATCATCGTCACTACATGCCATGAAGAGTACAGGACTGCATGCTTCACAGCAATAACTTAGTATAATCAGGCTAAAATTTTAGTGCATTCCTTTTCGCTAATTTTGTCATTTTATAGCAAAAATACGTTTTCATCACGAGGGATGCGGTATTCATGCAGGAGAAATAGATATTCATTAGCCAAGGACACCATCTTGCTCCTGTACATCATGACACAGAATTTTACTTAAAATGAACGAAAAAAAAAGGAACAACTTCTAAGATTCTTATACAGGTTTATTATTGTGTCTGCCCTTAGTACGTACTTGGTCGTGTCAATATGTATGTGCAGTGCTCAGCGATTCGAACACGATAACCGATATCTATACCAAAAGTAAACCATTTGTCAGGCAGCACCACATATCTGTTCATACAATAAATGGAACGGTCTGTAGATTACGAAAAAATAGTATTTGATGGCAAGTAACCTGAGAAGAAAGTACTAGAAAAAACTTGGCAATTGAATTGGTGGCATATAACGTGGGAATATATATATATATATATATATATATATATATATATATATATATATATATGCGGTGAGGACATCTGGGGGCACGATATAATCGAAATGGAAGTGGAAGAAAAAACTGCTGGCCTCCGGTTGGACACGAACCACTGTCCTTTAATTGCACGGGCGATTCTCTTTGGAACATAGCTTCCGCCGGTGCCGTTTTCCCATACAGTTTCTAGAGCTAACCCTGGTGGTGTAAGCGAACGCTACCACTCACGGCCAAAACAGTAGATGTAGAGTATACTATCTACCGCAGGCATCACGTAATACGTGAACCTTTTGGGTGAAGGAAACCGCTCATTATACCCACCCATGCTACTGCCAAGCATCAAAGCTGCCGGATACGCTATCAAGTGAACGCGAAGAAAGGAAACCGAGGTACCAATATTTTAATAGTCCTATCCAAAGCAGCCAACAAGCAGTCACGCGAAAGACAAGAAAAGGGTTATTGTTTGTATTTATTATTGAATAAAGGAAGTATAAACTGCTGCAACTGAAAGCTTCCAGATAAGATTTCCCAAAGTGTGACACGAAATACATGGAACTTCCAGTAACTTTTGTGCTTCAATTCCTTTAAGAGCGTTTTGTAAGGAACGTGAGTGGAACAACAGTGCATTTTTGTGGCGACTTTTATGGCGCATATTCTTAAAGAGGTGTAATTCTGGAAATTGATTCCAAGGAGATAAGCCTTGCAAACATTACGGCCTTAAAATTTAAATTGCAATATGCTCCGTAAAGCAATTGATTTGGAAGATACTTTTTAAATCTTCATAGTTTGCTGAATATGTGGTTTGTTTTTCCTGCAAGTGTTGTCCACTTTTCTGAACATAAGGACTGGAATTCAGTTGTCTGCAAGAGCCGATATTTAAAAATTCCACAAAACCGTAAAATGATCTCCCCGTATATACACAAATTCAACACACATGCGCGTTTACCCCTTTCACGCTCTTAATGCTAACGCATTAAAATGAGAAAGCCTGAATATCAGTAGAAAGTTGTAATGAAAGAACAAAAAGCAAATGGATAGAGGTAACCTTATTCTAAAGGTCGATATATCCAAATCGGTAAAAGCGGCTCTTTGCTTCCCGATACACGATCACATTTATGGTAAAATTTTGAACTTCTGTGTGGACATGTACAATGGGCAATGGTGTTAATTTACATGGAAGGTCTCGCAAAATTTGCTGACTTGCCTGGCATTTGTTAAAAAAAGATATTTCAAAAGGAATTTTGTTGAATTTGAGAGCCGCCCATACCCTGTGCTGTCGTGTCGAGGATGAATTCAAGATGGCGGAACTAATCAAATAATGCGACGCTTTCACGTCTCCACTGCCAGCGCCACCGAGCGTCAGCCTCAGTGTGACAAAAAGCGCAAGCAGAGGGTAGCGAATGGTTCGTCAGCTTGTCGTTTCGACGTGCGTCAGAAATTGGCTTGGACACAATCTTTGTCGAAAACGAGGGGAGCAAGTTCTCGTGCGTCTCCGGAAGCGGGGAATCGGAGTTAATGGCGCGAAATGCAAGCTGCTCGACTAAAAGGTCATATGCTTGGGTCACCAACCATATGGGCATATTTTGCATCTCTTTATAGAAATGTCTTTCGACGATAATTTCAAATTCGACCTAACATAAGCGGGTCAGCGTGACCCGGTTGAAATCCCTTTTAAAAGCTCGACATGACAGAACTTAAGCGGTAAACATGACTGGGCAGGTCAACGTGAGGAAGATTTCGAGAAGTGCAAAATTATGACCTTAAATGTATGCCTCTTGCAGCTGTACGTTCCTAGAATCCTAGAATATTCTAGAATATTCTAGAATCCTAGAATTCCTAGAATATATATATATATATAGATACAGCTTCATGCGTCATGCGGTAAACTATGACATAGGAGCCGAATTTCCACATTTTGTCAGTGGGAAACTAAGGCCGATATTTGTCGCTCTTATATCACATTTATTTATATCTGAGAAAAATGATGGATAAATAAAGAAACGGGATGATGTAAGTGATATTGAGAAGGTGAAATTACAAGAATAGAGCGGTCGCCACGGCTTCATCACCAAGAACACATACTTAGCGGTCTAAGCTAGCAGGTAACGTGGACTACTGCGTTGGTGATTTAGAGGCCACACACACACACACACATACACACACGCACACGCACATATATATATATATATATATATATATATATATATATATATATATATATATATATATATATATATATATATATATATATATATATATATATATTTATACTCACACCTGTCTTTGCCGAGAGAGAGAGAAAGAGAGAGAAAGAGAGGGGTTAGAAAGAGGACAGAGAGGACAGCGTTAAAAAATACACGCAGACACGGAGGCACACGCACACAAATGTCGTCACAGTTAAAGACGTTCACAAAGGCCGGTACATCGCAAAAAGCGTAATAGTGCTTGCACGGCCTTCTTAGGTCCTTAGGGCACGTTAGGTCCTTTCGATGGTGTAAAATTCTTTTTTCCGATAGCGGTTAGTCGTCCAGCTGGTCAAGTTCGTGACGAAGGCATTCCCTCTGGGGACTGTACTGCGGGCAAGCGCGCACAATGTGGTCAATCGATTCTCCATGGCCGCAGTGCTCACAGATTGGGGTGTCGGCCATCCCTATGCGGAATGCATAGGCTTTGGTAAAGGCAACGCCCAAACACAGTCGATACAAAAGCGTGGCGTCTCCACGTCTGGTGTGGCCTCGAAGCATGAAGTGTCGCCTCGTGTGCTATGGTCCTTCTGTGACTCCTTTGCGCAATACGACATGTTGCTGTTCAGCGTGTGTAGCGTGATGCTGTCTACCTTGTCCTGAGAATAAACCCACCACGAAAGGCGTGGTTTCTCTCTACAACAATACTTATATTTCCGTGCTCTGTACATAGCCCGGTGAACACAAAAAAACTGGCCGGTGATACAGCGTCCCAGAAATTGGTTTCCAGGACGAAACACCGATTATTGCCTTACTCGCCTGGAATTCGCAAGCTATTGGTGGTGTTACCAGCTTTCTCGTTCCGCGTAATAATTGCAACTCACGCAATGACCAGGATATTGCGAGTCAGGCGATGAGCGGAATCAGTTGAAGTGAATTTCGAGTCCGCGGCTCTCTGAGCACGTGTGGAGAATCACGCGGCACTCCTAAAGCGAAGTGATCTTGCCCAGTTCAAGGCTCTTTATCAAACGTATCTGGCCCCTAACGCCGAACGCGTCTAAAAACATGTGGTGCCATCTAGGTAACGTGCAGCAAAGAAGTATTTTAAGAGTTTACCACTTGAAGCGTAAGCGTTTATACAATAATTGCTAGAGCGAAGTGGGGCGCTGTGTCTACGGTTGCTTCAAGCAGGGCTGTGCGAGTTAAGTGTGAGACATGTCAAGTTCCTACTTTTTAATCTGCTGAGGCAAAAGCACTCAATATACATTGCAAACAAAAGTGTGGATAAGTGACATCCCTATAGTGGACGAACCGTTTGACTTGAATGCTGTTTCCCCCATAATTATTAATGTTAATTTTTGTCGTGCTGTGGCATTACGCATTAGGTACCCCTTCGAGTGCGACTTATCCAACCCTGACGTGTTCTGAAACTGACATCAACACATCTGGTGGAACCTTTTCAGAAGATTCTTGTAAATGCAACTGTAACGTTGCGACTTAGCCATAACAATTCACAGCATTCCACCACACTTCGGGCTTTGACTCCGTTTGGCAGAATGGTCCTACCTCTAATTCCGCATGGTTGGAGTGGACCTCCTACTTCCTTAATTAGTGTGTTATGTACGAGCTAATATTTTCATCACCTTATTGAATGGACATGAATTAGGCATATAGAGAGATACTTTGTGATTTGACGCAACTGATCTGTCTCATTTGCTTTTGGTAATAAAATAGTATGTGAGGTTTTAAAAGAAGGAGGAAGTGTCGTTTTCTTGTATGCTTCATTAAATACAGCGGCTAGTGTAAGCGCTAGATCGTGCTTATGCATATTGCAGAAACATGCACTTATTCCATCTCGTCTCAGAGTCTTGACAAGGTTCAAGCTCTCTATAGCATTCTTCACTTCGTCTAGGCGGATAAGCAGTTGTAGATCTTCTAGAGTTGCGTGATCCAACAGCGGTATATAACTCACCTATAATGTGCACCGCCTAAAGAGGCGACACTGATAGCCATCTCGCGGGCGCTTCCAACAGTACGCGCGGGAATAGTGGCACACGACATCCCTTTACAGCAAGGATTGCTGAAGTTCGCGGCTGCGATTTCTCCTTTGTTCGGGTGCCAGACTGCTTCTTCTGCGGTGACAGCTGCAGGGAAGACGCTGGCCTTCGTTGGAGTGGGTATGAACACGATGTTACCGGTGTTTGGGACAACCTGGTCCACATACGTGCCAGGTGCGTGCCGCAGACAAACGACATGAACCTCATTTAGATGAAGTGGAACTCAGGTTAAGTAGCCGCTAAATTTTTTTGAGTAATGTAATGTCGGGATCATTTTTTTTCTTCCATTCTGCCCTTGCCGTAATGCTGTTCCTGTACCTCAATAATAAGCACCCGTCGTGAATGGAGGATTATATCTCGAACCAATCCGCATGGCGCGACGTCTGTCCATGCCATTGTGATCTTTCTGCCTATCGATGCATGTGACCAAGCCGCCTCAAGAAGTGCAATTGCGAATTTATTGATCGAAACGGGTACACTAGTCATCGAAGTCACTAAACGCAAGGCTTAATAAAAGCGCATGTTAGCGCTCTACCGCCGATGCAATTCTGCTACATGCGCCGATGAACTATGGTTCTCGTTGCAGTTCTTGCAATTTTAATTTCCCCACAGGAGCTAGCTGCTTGGAAACGTACAAAGCTAAAGGCTCACCAACGTTTCAGTACTTTTTTTAATGTTACTAGAGAGAGATGTCACATGACATATTTAAAGGCAGAGCAGCGCCAGTCAAAGTAGATGACTGGTGGTGGCAAGGCAGGGTTGAGTAATCTGCGGCGTAAGCATAATGAAGAATTCAGCTGAGTTCAAAATTTACGTGCAGAAAGGGACGACGTTGTGAAACAAACAAATGACTCGGCGGGGTAATTCTGCTCAGACAGCATCGAGGTGTGATCACTTCCCAAAGAGGACGCGAACGTTCCGGCGAAAATGTAACAAAAACACCCAGGCAGCGACTATTAGCAATTCTCGTTCTGAACCGCCTGTTTTCTAAACACATTTCCCCAAGAAACGGCAATATCTAAGATGCCCTCGGCTGAAAAGAATAAAGCTGTTAAAGAAGCACTTGCTTGGTATCATTCAGCGTGATTTGACCCTTTACAAACGAGGCCGGTTGAAAACATCACACCTCCAAAAAATCAACAAGAATTATGCATGATGCAACTAGAAACAGTTCAACATGCGCGAAGCCACTCAAAAAATAGATTCAGAAGCATGAAGTGCGCGACAGCTGGTGCTAGGACTTAGCGGGCCGCATAAAACCAACAACTGCAAGCTTCCGTAGCTTTAACATATAACACAATGTGCTCGTACAGTCGTGCTGCCTAGTTAGCGCTACGCGTTAAGGAAGCGGCGAATAGTATAAGCGGCAAACGACATCGAGAACTTAAGCGAAATGCCTTTAAACCGCATGCTGCACTGCAGATGAACTTCGTCGTTTACCCGATTAAATATGATTGAGTGTAAAAAACACCGACGCGACAAAGAAATGTATGATAACAAGAAAATTCCCGCCCAGTGGCGGCGGTTCATTGACATACCGTTGCTCCCGCTGACCAGGCATTGTGGGAAATGGGCAGAACAGTATCGCCGGCACTTTTTTGCCGGTATTTGAGCCACACCCCCCCCCCCCCCCCATGGAATAAATATTCGCCAACATTTCTTGAAGCTTTGGCCACCCCACAAATGCGAAGGGTGCTGCTTATTTCGCTCTGGAAACGTGAATACCCCTGTCACACGGGCAGATTTGAATCGAATGGCATTCGATGTATCTAATGCTATTCAGTCTCTTCCGGAACTACACAGTAAAATATAATGGCATTCAGAAATGATAGCAATGACGATCTGGAACAACACTTGGGAAATTCAAAGAAATTTTGAGCGAATTAAACGCGTTTCAGAACTTTTGCGAGTACTTTTAAAACGGACGAAAACATTTTGACGGCAGTTATTCACAACTAAAAGCACTTTGATCAACACATCCCATATGGCCCACCGCCGCAACGAACTCCTGATGCAAAGAGTAATAGCGTTTGAGCACAGCCCGTGGTGAAAATATCATCGTGGCAAAAAATATTATTCCTTTTTATAAGTAAAAAAAGAAATATCTTCTGACATTGCTGATGCACGCATTATTTTTTCGCATTGCCTGTCGCTGTTATCTATCTGGGCTCAAGAGTATACACTCGGTTCGAAATCGAATGCGAATGAGTTCCCCTAACTCATTTGACGGCAAGTGTTATTCCATTCCAATGACATTAAATTTTCCCGCGTAAACCCCGTTTGGTGGGATTGTATGCGAATGCCATTCGATTCGAATGACATTAAATCTTCCCGTGTGACAGGGGTATTAGACCGAGAAGCACGATCAACAACGCAGCAAGCTATGGCGCATGGCTACTCCTTTCCCTAGTGTTCTGCGCAAAGCCGCCATTAGTGGCACGTCCATCGCACTACGCGATTAGAGAAATTCACTCTTGAAGCTTTCAGTACACAGTGAGCTGTAAGAATACCGTTACTATTTTGCCGATTACGGTGAAATATAAAAACACCCACGTCATGTGCATAGGGGGCACGCTAAGCATGGCCTGCAGAGTCTCCCGCTACGACGTGGCTTATAATCAAGTAGCAGTTCTGGCTATGAAAACTCCTGAGTCCGTTCATTAATTCTCGACAAAACAGCTTTTTAGAGTATACGATGAGGCCTCTGCAATTTGAAGCTTTGGCATTGTGAATGTTTTATTGAATTCTGCTTCGACTATTTTGTTACGACGAGCATACCTCTTCTCCACGAATCTGGCTCCCATCAGCGGTGTTTCACCAAGGGTACAGCGATCCGCTCTAGCTCTCACGAGTGCCCCTTGACAAAGCTCTCTCGCAACAAATTCAAGTTTTCTTTTCTCTTAGTTAATGTTATTCTTAAATGTGCTAGCCGCCTTGCTCTTTTATGCTATCAGTGCGCACTAATGCGCACATAACCTCTCAGACTTCATGTTCTCATTCTTTGCAATACTCGCTCGTTCAATTGCAGCCTTCTTAAAACGCCACGGAAGAAGGCGTCAACAAGCGACATAAAACACCCTTCCTCTCGAGTAAGCCAGCACGTTTTGATCAGCAGGTGCACTAGAAGCCACGGGTGCATATAAAACTCCACAAGTGTGAAACTGCACTATGGACACCACTTAATATTTTAACAAATAATACACATACGACGTACGGCATGTTTAATGGGTGTGTATATATCAAGCTTGACGATACGTTGCTGAATATAAAATAACTTCTTCGTATAACGTGCTGCTCCCTAATACTAATATATAAATCTCGCAAAACCACAATTTACACACGCACACACACACACACACACACACACACACACACACACACACACACAGTTCGTGAACCATGACGCCATGACTGCTTCGCTTTAGGTACATGTCTACTGTAGTTGCTCCTGCCTGGGTTTTTTATTTATTTCACGCGCTATCATAAAGACTCAAAGGGTTAATACGTAATACATAGCACCCTCAAAAGTTCCCGGTAGATTTGCTTAGGAAGCGATAAAGCCTTGTCATTTGTAAGTGAGACATTTCGTTCACATTAAAAATAACGTGGAAATATTGTTCCGCGCGAAGCCAGGTAATACGGTCCAATGATTATCACCGAAGCCGAAGAGAAAATATTGTCAAACGCCTTTGTTCTTAGGGGTAACAGTTTTGCGGAAACCCGCAAGGTGGAGAGAAGTATTCAATAAACGGAAAAATTGGCTTCCGCAGAACTATTACGTCAAATTCTTGCATTTGCTTCGAGTTGTTGATAAATTCGACTTCGCTCTTCCATTTCGAGCCGCCTGGTTAGCTCACATGGCAGACCAGCTGCCGCAGAAAGGCGGTGGTCCTGAATTCGCGACCCGGACAAGGACGATATTTTTTTTTTCAGCTGCGAGGCTTTTATTACGGGAAAGCCGTATGGGCTTTGTTTATAGTAGTTAACTACGTTTGGATAGATGGCGCCTTTTCCCTTTATTGTAGACTGTAGTTCTTAGCCAATGATGCAGAGGTTCTAAACCCGTTTGACTAGTTTTATGTGGAAGAATATCTACGCGCTGATGAAATTTCCTGTAGAACTTTACGCTGGCTGGCCGCCAGCTGTCGGTAATACGTCAGTGGGTGGAAACTTTAGCGACGCCCTATCTCAAAGCGCAATGATCCAGGGTGTCTGCTGAAATGTTCTTGTTCGCTTCTTCAACACGAAAGCTTCTGACGCTCTACCGAGTTCCGGTCAATGGCCAACCTCAAGGGCACCCTAGACATATGCGTGCGAGAGCGCGAGAGCTGTACACCTGTGGCTCCCCCCTCCCCCTTGCGTTTGCGCCGCCCGCGAGTGATGGCGGTTTGAACCTACAAAGCCAAGGAGGAAGGAAAAAGTTAGGAGGGAGCATCGCGTAACGCCACCGCGGCCATGTGTGGTGGCCCAACTTGTGATCACACGTCGAAGTGCGCGGTTGGTTTTAGGCTACGTCCACACTTGGGAAACCGCAAGCGGACCGCAATCTTTTTCGCGCATGTACAAAACGTTCATATTTGTTTCGCCACTGCAGCGGAAACCACTTCCGCTTTCGCCCGCATCTATCTAGTTTGCGTACGTTTGTCCGCGGCGTGGCACTGCTCATCACAATATTTCAAGACATACGTTCATTCATTGACCCATCAGTTACTAAAGGCTACCATTTCGCGCAACTGCGCGTGTCGTTTTTAACTTTCGTCTACCATGGAAGATAAACAACAGATAGTTTCGACAGCTTTAGCTAGTTGCTTTTCCCAAAAATAGACGATGAGCAACGGAAAACGTTAAATGTTACGACCGGATGTTTACATGCGATTGCAGCTTCCGGTAAAGCGGAACGTCTTTCCGCTTCGCCTGTACGAAAAAATCGGCCCGAAACCGATTTTTTCGCCGCCTGGTTTCCCGCCCGTTTCTCCGCCTAGGCCGGCAGATTTTGCCAAGTTTTTTCCGCTTCCGCCGGCTCCGAGACCAAGTGTGAACGCAGCCTTAGTGTTCCCAATATGCAAGCGAAACCACGGCAGGGCAGTTTAATACGCGCGCATCGAATAAAAAAAATGACCAACACTTCCCCCACTGGAAATGGGGGTCAGCGAAGCTTGTCCTTCGTGCACCTGACCTTCGTCACGGTGAAGTAACAGCCAGATAACGATGCCGAATCGCTTCGGCCTCCCGCTCCCACAGCTCCGGATCTTCACATGGCTGTTGGAATGCGTGGCTCAGGCGTCTCTAACAGCTGGATTGGCGCGCCGACAGTGAGCTCTTTCACGGGTGAGTTCTCGCCGCCGCTCGTCGAGAGCTGCGCGTAGCTCGGGGGAACACAGAACGCCTGACCGAACGATCTGTTTTCCGAGCCTAAACTAAAAGGAAATGAAGCCGATAGAGTAATACAGTAAACGTAAAGAGTGGACACTCCCGTAGGAGCCTGTGGCCGACTATGCTTCTTACCTCACCTAGCGGAATAGGTGAAACGCGTCACCCTCGCCACGCGTTTGGTCGCCAGGCGCCGTCGAATATCGGAGGCCATAATTTCAGTTTCGTTTCTTTTATTTTTATACCCATAGCGTAGCTTTAATTGTGTGGTTTCATGAAAGCGCTTCTGCCGCTGCTTATATGTTGCGACTCCGAGCGCGCAAAAGTGTTTCAGTTTATGTTAGTTTTATTTAAATTTATGTTTGCTGTTTCAAGCTGTAACTTAGCGCAACAATCATGCCGACTGTTGAGGAAGTGGAACTTTATCGCTTGTGATATTGTACGTCTAGTAACTCACGCCAAGAGGAGTACCGTAAATAAGTGTCTCATGTTCCTTGAATATAAATCAACTTGCTGCAAAGCTAAGGACACGAAAATACCAGACAACAATTTATTGCAGCAAGGCTGTAAGAGGCAGATACATGAAAAGGGAAGAAACTGCGAAATTCAAGTAATACGGCTTTAAAAGTGTGCATTTTAATCACGATTAAGCCCGATCGGATTTTAAATTCTTTGTTGCGATTGATTGTATTGCGCAAGCTGTACGCGGCAGCTAATCGCAGTGGAGAATTCAGATCCGGATCGGGCTTCATCGCGATCAAAAGTGGTCGTGTGACACCGGTATAATGGAGTATAGTCCAAAATTAATGACCTGGTGGCAATAACTTTACACAAGCAAAACACATACAAGACGTGTTTCAACTATTCAGATTATGGGAAAAAGCTGCACAGACACGCCAGCAATTAATTTGCGCATAGTGAGATTGTTTAGAACGAAAAAAATATGACGTTTTTTCTTGTGAGGCTAAATTAGGCAGCAAAATTATGTTAATGGTTGCGTGCCAAATCCTCATCTCTAATGTGTAAGCCAGAGGGCCCGTCATTAACCAGCTGCAATTCGGCACTTTCTGATGGGGTCATCACCTGCTGTCTTCGAAGCCTTGCAGTCGTCTTCTGATACATATAAATTTGCCCTTGAAGGCCGACTTTGAGGTCCAAAACGGCAGCGCCGTCCAAGCGGCCGCGTCAAGGCAAACGTCTACGGAAGAAGGGGCCACAGCAAGGGCGATCAAGCGCAGATCCACCTCCTCCCAGGGTATGGTTGAAGATGTGAGCACGGTGGAGGCTGCCACGTAGAGGTCCTTGGATCACATGAAAAAATCCTTTGTCGAGCTGGTACAGAGTGACCAGACCCTTCTACTCAGAGTGCAACTGCTTGAGAGCGAGCTTGCCGAGCGATGTGACCTACACTACGGCGACGCCGCAAGGCCGGAGGCGGTGTCCAGTGAAATGCTACAGGACAATCAGCAGTCCTGGGCTGACGAGCAAGATGGCACCCCAGCCCACCTCCGGTCCAACATGCCCAACCATGGCCAGATCGGATAGTAAGCTCATCGTGTGGCAGTGGAACTGCGCCAGCTTCCGGAGGCGCAGGCCTCAACTGGTGCAGTTCATCCAGGCCCGGGAGCCGCAAGAGAGGCCCCACGTAATTTTGCTACAGGAAACAGGAATGGAAACTATTTCCCTCCAGGGATACCGAGCTGTGTCCTCGTTGGCGGAGAACGGGCTCGGCATCGCGATACTTATTGAAAAGAAGCGCGCCTTCCAGGAGCACGATCTCCGACTCGGCAACAACAAACTGGAAGCGTTGCTCGTCGAGATCATACCCAACAGTTGGCTGAAGAACAGCGTGTACGTTATCAATGTGTACTGCTCTCCTAGGGACAACCGGCAGACCTTCTACAGCCTAACAACCAAGGCATCGTCCAAGGCGAGGGAGACGCTGCTTGTTATGGCTGGAGATTTCAACGTGCCGCACGAAGCCTGGAGCTATGTGAGAAGGATTTCCAAAGGCTGCAGACTCCTGCAGGCAACGACTGACAGCTCCCTGGAACTGATAACCAACCGTCATTACCCCACGCGCATGGGAAACGCGGTCTCGAGAGACACCACCCCAAACCTGGCCTTCGTCAAGAACGCGCCGGGAGCGGAGTGGCGCAACTTACAACAGAACCTGGGCAGTGACCACTACATCGTGGAAATCTGCCTACTGATCAGCGCGGCCCCGCAGAGGGCTTCCGAAATAGTCGACTGGGACGCCTTCCGGAAGAGAAGGAAGGACGACCACGAAAAATACGAGTCGTTTGCCGACCTCGTGGCGCAGCTCAAGAAGGGCGTAGATGCGGTCACCAGGACCGTTGAAACGGACCTCAAGGTCGACCGCATGGACCCTCGACTGGCGCACCTGCTCGAAGCCAAGAATTCCCTCACGGCCAGATGGAAGACGCAGAAGCTGAATCGCAACCTCCGCAGGAGGATCGCGGCCCTCAACCGCGAGATCAAATCGCACTGCAAAGAGCTCGGCCAGCAGCAATGAAACGAAGTTTGCGCATCGGTCGACGGCCAGATGCGTGCGGGAGGCAAGTGGAACCTCCTCAAGCAGTTATTGGACGACACGCAGTCCAAGAGAAACCACACTCTGGCCATCGATAGGCTGGTCCACAAGCTCAATAGCGAAGGCGCATCTAAGAACGAAGTGATGGACGAAGTCGCGCGTCGCTACCTCCCCATCGGGCAGTTCGGACCAGAAGATTATCCGGCCTATGGCAGCAAGGTGGACGAGGAGCTCGACTCCCCATTCTCCGTCTTGGAGGTCAGAGCGGCCCTTCAAGGTTTCAACGGAAGATCAGCGCCCGGGCCGGATGGAATCTCGAACAGACTCCTTCGAAATCTGGACGACGACTCGATCGAACTGCTCACTAAAAAAATCAATGATGTCTGGGAGTCCGGCATCGCACCGGATGCCTGGAGGGAAGCCACGGTGATCCTAATTCCGAAGCCGGGCAAGACACCAGCCATAGACAATCTGCGACCCATTTCGCTCACGTCTTGCGTGGGCAAGGTGGCAGAGCATGTCATCCACAACAGGATATCGAGACACGTCGAGGAACGACACCTCCTCCCGCCTACTATGGTCGGCTTCAGACCCTCGCTGTCCACTCCAGAGGTCATGCTGCTGATCAAGAGGCAGATAGTCGACGTGGTCACGAGAGACGTCCGAGGCATCTTGGCGCTGGACATCGCCAAGGCCTTCGACACTGTCAATTAAAAGCACCTCCTCGACTCTGTGACGAGACTGAACCTTGGCGAACGCTTCCTCGCGTACGTGGCCTCTTTCCTAAGAGATCGCAAGGCCACGATCAAGTTGGGCCAGACAAAGTCGGACGGATACGCGCTGGGAGCCTGCGGCACGCCGCAGGGTGCGGTGTTATCTCCACTGCTCTTCAACATCGCCATGAGAGACCTATCAGTCCGACTCAACCAAATCGGAGCAGACAATCTCAATCACGCTCTCTACGCGGACGACATCACCGTCTGGTGCGGTGGTGGGTTGGACGCAGCGGTGGAGCGGGCCCTGCAAGAGGCCTTGCATGTCACGGAAGAATTCCTCGAGGGCACGGGACTGGTCCTCTCACAGACCAAATCGGAACTCTTGCTGTATCGGCCCGACAGTAAAGGCCGCAAGTTCGACACGATGCTGGACCAAGTACCGATCGAACTCAGAACGAATACGGGTCAGCGCATCCAGAGGGTGGATTCTATCAGGGTACTCGGACTGGTCCTCAGTGCAAAGGGCAGCAACGTGCAAACGATCGCGCGCCTGAGCGCGAAGACGGAGAACATGCTCGGACTCGTTTCGCGAGTGACGAGCAGGAAGGGGGGCATCAGCGAAGCCAACCTCATAAGGATCTACCACGCCTTCCTCATGAGCCATATCAACTACGTGGCTTCTGCGCTAAGCTGGTCGCGGATGAGGAGAACAAGATCAAGGCACTCATGAGGAAGAGCATTAAACGAGTCCTCGGCATCCCCGTGATGACCAACACGGAGAAGTTGATGCAACTCGGGGTCCACAACACCCTGAGCGAAGTGGTCGAAGCACAGAAAACGCCACAGATTGTTCGCCTCTCTACCACCAAGGCCGGCCGTCGAATACTCGAGATGGCGGGTCTGGCAGCCATGGCCGAGGAGTCGTGCGCAGTCCCGCTCTGCAAGAGTGAAAGGGACGCCTTTCGAGTCTCCCCCTTCCCAAGGATCGTTCATCCACAACACAACGAGGCCCGGCGCGCAGCCAGAGCCCGAGCACTCATTAAGGCGGCCCTGCAAAACCAAGAGCTCACGTCCTTTGTCGATGCGGCGCGGTATCCCGGATCAAACTCGTACGTGGCCACGATGGTTCACCGCCAGGGCAAGATCCTGAATGCGGCGTCTATCCAACGCTCGACGGCGTCCGTCGCAGAGCAAGTCGCAGTGGCGCTGGTTCTGTGCGAACCTGGGCGCACGCATATCTTCACGTACTCCAGGTCGGCGGCGATGGCCTTTCTTGCCGGCTCCGTCTCGGCCGAGGCTGCGGCGGTGCTGAGGACCCGCAAGACAGGCACGGCCCATCACGTCATCACTTGGTTCCCGGCTCACATGGGCCGGAACGTCCCCCCGGCTCGATCAACCCGAATGAGCTGGCCCACGACCAGGCGCGAGGTCTCATCAACCGCGCAGGTCCGAAGGTCCCGGCTTCGCAGGGGATCGACCGAACCGCGGACCCGCTGCTAACTTTCCACGAGATAACTGCTCACTATCAGCTGGGACGCAGACAGTATCCGGCTCCTTTCCCGAAGCTAAGCAGACCCCAGGCCTCGGTGCTGAGAATGCTGCAGACGGGCTCCTTTCCGTCTCGCTCAAGGCTGAGCCACTGCACTCCGGGTGCGGATCCCCGCTGCCCAGACTGCGGCGAGGAACGGTCCACCTTGAAGAACATGCTGTGGCAATGTTCGGCGTTCCGTCACTCGCCTTTCAACAGGCAAGAAGACTGGGATGAAGCCGTCACGAGCGACGACCTTCAAGTCCAGCTTCGGGCTGTCCAAAGCGCCTGCGACAGGGCTGAAGATCACGGTCTTCCGCCCCCGGCGCGGGTGCGGCCCGCGACTACGACAACGTAGTCCCTTGGGACCAATTAAAGTTTCTTGTCTGTCTGTCTGTCTGTCTGTCTGTCTGTCTCTCTGTCTGTCTGTCAGTCTGTCTGTCTGTCTGTCTGTCTGTCTGTCTGTCTGTCTGTCTGTCTGTCTGTCTGTCTGTCTGTCTGTCTGTCTGTCTGTCTGTCTGTCTGTCTGTCTGTGCCATGGCATCAAGTGCAACTTGCGAGAACAAATCATTTCGCTGTCTTTACCGCCCGGTCTGTCGCCAGGCAATGGAACTGGTCACCTGACTCATTCACATCCATAACATAAAGCTCACCCTCGTAGAATGTATTGATGCGAGTATCACTAGCGGATTGCTGTATGCCGCCTTGGTGTGCCCAAGACTATCAAAAGCAGGACAGGCGTACAAGTACAACGCTGACTCATGGTTGACCATGATGCTACGTAGCTCATCTAGTCGTTATACCAGGGTCGTTGAAGTCATTGATGCGTTTTGTCCCACTTGGGCAGTAATCGAAGCTTGTCATACGCAGCAGCACTAAGCTAGCAATCCACCACATACGCCGCGTAGCCCTATTCAGATCGCTATCGGAGGCCATGCACCAGCTGGCAAGGAACAGCTCCACCCTGATGAATGTCCAGTGGGCCCCACGTGCGGCTCTGACTCGCCATTCAGAGCTTGGTTCTGCGTTCGGCCACCCGCTATATATATCCAACCCAGTTTTTTAATATTCTAATGGTGATGATGATCATTATCAGCCTCTCTTTATGTCCCCTGAAGTACGAAGGCCTCTCCTGGCGATGTCCGAATGCCGCTGTCTAGCGCTAGTTAATTGGAACAGGCGCCTGCAAAGGTACCTGCGGGCAACTGAACACACAAGCGGAAACTGCTGCGCCTACAGAAAGATACTCCATGCACCAACTGAGTATCCAAAACTCCGCGTGCTCTCGATTTCCCTTTTAGAGATCACTTGCCGAGGGGACGTGTTTCTGCGGCAAGTACGCGTTGGAGCTGCGCTGACGCCGACAGTGTTAGGTCCTCAAAACAACAATACGTATTCTTCGCATGCTTCTCACGCAGCAGCCTCTTCATCAGCAGAGGTTGGATCCTGTCGCCGTCCCATCGGGACGGCGACGGGACCCAACCTGTGCATAACGGGACGGGACCCTGGTATAGCGCAGACCAGTTGCCATGTTTTAGGCACCCCATCGACGCAGGCAAGCGGCCCCATGAGTGACGCTCGAGTCGGAACCATAAAGCCCAGAACCTTCTGCCTTGTACTGTGTGCTTTGGTCTGTCGTTTTGTTTTCATGTTATATCTTTGAATTGTAATAATTAGCGTATTTCATTGCTTTCTTCTGTTTTGCCCAACATTTTTCTGTTGTTTTGATTGCGACCCACTCCTTTATGAGCCTGTAAAAAGGCTCATACAGGAGCCTTTTTACAGGCTTAAAAATGAAATAAAAGATAATAAAATTATCATAACAGGCAGTGAATCCCCACTGGCAACATTAGTGTCGTAACACTAATGGGTCCCCATAACAGCTTCGTGCCATCTCTACTAGTGCAGTGAACGAGGCACACTTGCTGTGGTAGTACCCGGAATCACCGCTAGCGTCTCTCCTGTAGCTGAGAGCAACTGGTCATCCTCCTGATGATCTGGAGGCCACCCTCCTGATTTGTGCCTGTGGACACATAGACGGCTTTAGCAGTCTTTGCGAGACTTTAAACACTAAGCTTACATGTTCATATATGTCTGACACGATTTCTCTGTTTTTCTTGTCAAATGTTGTATGCCTAGAAGCGAATTACAGAATAAAAACAAGCGCACGTTGTCACACAATCTAAAGAAAGTTTCCAATAGACATAAAATTAATTTGCTATTCAGTGCCCCGTGTAAGCTGTCGTCGATATGCAATAATTTGAAAACGCTCGAAAGGCCCCTGTGCACCACAAACCATCAATCCCGCTTCACCGGCTGCAGGCGCAACTTATCTATCAGATACCGCTGAGGTGTGGAAAAACTTGTATAGGTCAAACGGAACAGTGTTTCAATTAAAGAGCTCGTCAGCACAGCAGTAACCTAAAGAATAGCTATGGGAGTCATTTAGCAGGGCACCGTTACAAGTGTCACTGCACTTCCTTATTTCAAAAACCAAAATTCTTAGTGAAAGGAAAAGGTAAGAGGGAAAGGGAAATAGTAGAGGCTTATCACATTAGAAAGGATAGAGATATGTGTAAGCACTCACTCTCTTGCCTTGTCGGGAAAATAAATAGTAATTTTGAATGAAAGATTATGATGTTGCTGTTTTGCAGATGCTTTTGCGACTGGTTTGCGCATGCCTATGCTGAAAAAGTTATAGATGGCTGGTGAATTTCAAACAAACTTCCAGTTGGCAGTCAGCGCTTGTCTACGGTTTTTGTTTCCTTGTGTCCTTGCTTTATTCGCGCTTTTTAACCTCAGTTCTAAATATGAACCAACTAGCCGTCATCAAGATCTTACTAATGCAAATTGCTTCTACAATGGGCACCTTCCTCTCATCACCGGCCTTGCAAGACCCAGCATACGTATGTATCAACCTTATCGCCATAACTAATTGCCAGTCACGTTCCTTGAGCTACTACCTGAGAAGACGCATCACGCCACCGGAAATTATAGGCCTTTTTGGCTTCGTATAACCTTCTTGGGGACACGCAAGAAGGATGTGCAAATTACTGAAGTCTGAAAAATGGGGCCAAATACGACTATACAATGATTGGCTGAAAGTACTTATTGAAGAAAGGAAAGACACTGGCAAGAAGGGCCGAACGCTGCGCGAGTACAAGAGACTTTCCTTGCAATCTACAGAGTTCCTGTGGCAATGCACCAGGATCTTACAGAAGCCGTGCGCTAGGATCACCAGTACCAACGTAGTCACCAGGCTTGGTAAGGCTACAATTCTAGACCAACTTAGGAGGACCCTGGAAAAAGGTCCAAAATACAGTTTTAGCCAAAGCTTCCTGCTCCACAGCTCCTAGCCATGGGTAGAAGCATAGGAGACAGAGCTGAGGATCAAGACCGTGAGCGAGTTGTTGGTGAAGCTGTGGACTGTGTTGTAAAGCCGCACCATGTGGAAAATCAGACATGCCAACCATAAAGAAAATTGTAAAGAACCTAAAGAATGATGCGCTTGAAGTACTACAGGCAGATAAAGAAGGCGGTTTTGTTGTTGCGCCTAAATACCTTATGAGCCAAAAATCCAAGCAAGATATTATGAAGAATTTCAAAAGCTGTTTCTTTTGACCAAAAAAAGCAAAATAAGGCCGCCCTGAAGCTATTCAAATACTGGCACCTATACTCCTTACGGCACCTTGTGAACAAAGCGGAGACGGAGTTCCTCGATGTTTTTTTTTTACTGCAAAACCCACACGCCTGAATAACCTCTTAGGATTATTGTGTCAGGAGAAGACGTCATGGCAACGTCATTTAGGAAAAGTTCTGCAAGGCCCATCTCAAGAAGTTGCAGACAAATTACCCTTTTCTGGTAAGAAGCTCAGAAGAAGTTATCTTGGCGATAAATGAGGACCAGGGGACTGCACAAACCACATTTTCAATAGATGTAGAGGACTTATATTATTTTGTGCCGCAAGATGGTTTGATGTGCGCTGTGCGCGATAGGTTAGAAGATTTTGGAGAAGTTAATTTTCAGAATTCTGTAAGTGTCAACAGCGACAATTTTTACGCTTTTAGACTTTTATGTTCATTCAACTGCTGGTAATTACGATGGCCAATTATACATCCAACGCACTAGCATCTGTATAGGATCAGCCATAGCCCTCATTTTAAGTGACATTTTTTTATCCTTGGTTGACAATGTAATTTCTGCTAAGTTGGTGTACGTGCCTGCAACGCGAGTGTTTAGATATGTTGGCGACTGCTTAATTGTTATGAAGAAAGATACCTGTATGCATCTTCATGACGCTGTCGAAGAAATTTTGGACTTGTTCATCAACTCATCGGGAGGACTTGTCTTCACGTATGAATTGCCAATTAACAACCGTATCCAGTTTCTAGATATTAAAGTCTGTTTTTCTTTGGAGGAGCATGTATGCTGGGGATAGCATCCTAGATCTAAGAAAACCTTGCTGCGCTACGACAGGGCACACTCTAAATTGATTAATAGAGGCATGGCAACAACGTGTATTAAGGCAGCACTTAGTAAGTCATGTGAGCATGAGTGCAACCAAAGTTTTTTAAATCATGCAGATAGCGCGATTACAGAACGCAGGCTTTCCCAGTTCTGTGATCACTTCAGTATGCGAAGCCATCTTGCCGAAAGAGAAAGGAAGCTCCGAAACATCCCAAAAACAAAAGAATAAACACAAGAGACAAGCGCACGTAGTGCCATACTTACACAAGTTGTCGCACAATCTAAAGAAAGTTTCCAATAAACATAATATTTTTTCAGTGCCCCGTGTAAGCTGTCCTCGATATGTAATCGCATGAACGAGCGCGAAAGGCACCTGTGCACCACAAATCATAAAACTCGTTTCACTGAGTGCAGGCGCAACGTTATCTATCGTATACCGCTCAACTGTGGAAAAACTTATGCAGGTCAAACTGGACAGTGTTTCAATGAAAGAGCTCGTCGGCACAGCAATAACCTAAAGAATGGCAATGGGAGTCATTTAGCGGGACATTGTAACAAGTGTCACTGCACACCCATATATGAAAGAAAGCAAAATTCATAGAGAAAGGAAACGGTAAGAGGGAAAGGCAAACAGTAGAGGCTTATCACATTAGAAAGGAAGGAGATAAATCCGTAAGCACTCCCTCTATTGCCTTGTCGGGAAAGGAAATAGCATTTTTGGATGAAAGATTATGATGTTGCTGTTTTGCAGATGTTTTTTCGACTGGTGTGCGCATGCCTATGCTGAAAAAGGTATAAATGGCTGGTGAATTTCAAATAAACTTCGAGTTAGCAGTCAGTGCTTGTCTGTAGTAGTTGTTTCCTTGTGTCCTTGTTTTATTCGCGCTGTTTAACCTCAGTTGTAAATAGGTAGACTGTCGTGGCGGCGCACTACCTCACCCGCTTCGCTAAAACGAAAACCTAGCCGAAAGGTAGCGCAGCGGAACTGGCGAAATTCTTCATTGAGAACATCCTGCTTCGACTTGGTGCCCTAGAAGTCCTCATCGCCAAAAGAGGGAAGTCCTTTGCAGCAGAGCTCATCCAATCCATTCTGCAATGTAGCCAGATAAGCCACAGGAAGACAACTGCCTACCCCCCCAGGATAATGGTATTACCGAAAGGCTAAACAAGACCCTCGCCGACGTGTTAGCAATGTACGTCGACATGAATCACAAGACGTGGGATGCCGTCCTTCCGTACGTAACCTTATCTTATAACAGGGATTTAGAAAAACACCTCACATCACGCCATTAAAACTTGTTTATGAAAGTAACCCGACGACGACTCTCGACGCCATGCTGCCGCACGTCACTGATGAAGAGAATCTCGACGTCGCCGCCTATCTCCAGCCTGCCGGACAAGCGCAACACCTCGCTCGCCTACGCATAAAGACTCAGCAGAGGACCGTCACGCGGCACTACGATTTCCGACGACGATACGTGGACCACCAGCCCAGCGACCATGTTTGGGTATGGACTTCAATACACTGACGAGGTCTTAGTGAAAAACTTCTGCGATACAACTTCCGGTCCTACAAGATCATTCGATGAAGTGGCGCACTGCACTATAAGGTCGTGTCAGACAGCATTTCGCTTCATCACACCTTGCTGGTGCAGCAGCACACTGACACGGACACAGTGAAGACACACAAGAAAAGACGACACTCGCTGCAGTCGCAACTATTTTATTTCAGAACACATATTTCATACTTATATACCTGCACCCTCAGGCGTCAAAGAAAATCAATGCAAGATTAAAGGCATTTTTTTAAAATCATTTGCCCGCGCATACTCGGGCGTCAAAGATATGGCCCCTATCTATCATGGTGTTCAATCCTGTCGTATTTGTTGCAACCCTAACAACCATTTTTATTACACAATTTCTTTATTTCTTTATTTTAGTGTACTTCCAAAAAGGTGTGTCGGTGTGTAAACAGAAGGCTTTTGGAGCACAAGAGGTCACTGGGGGGAGACTTTCATTCCCACAGTGAGGGGCACTGCTCACAACATGGGTGCTGGCCGCTTTACAATGATACCCTAGTTTTATCGCACCATAAGGATCAGCTAAACAGGGAAATAATCGAAGCCTTTCATATTCACAAGAGGGGAGAGGGTTCTATCAGTCAGCCATCTGTACATCTAAGCCATGTTGAGGTTGCCTTTTTGGAAGTACACTAAACTAAAAAAAATTAAAAAAATTTGTAATAACAATGGTTGTTAGGGTTGCAACAAATACGATAGGATTGCACACCATGATAGATAGGTGTCACATCTTTGACGCCCAAGAATGCGCGGGCAAACAATTTTTAAAAAAAAATGCCTTCAATCTTGCCTTGATTTACTGTGACGCTGGTTCCCGCCTGGTTTCCAGAAACTACCATACAATTCGTGTAGCACATCCAATGTGATTATACAGAGTTCGGTGAGGAGATATGCAACAGATAGAATCAACAGTAACATTCGCGTTAGTTAAAAACGACGCGTGCGCGTCTTGTAGTGCGCGATTACGTTTACCATTTGTTAGCAGAGAAAGAGCAGCCACCGGAGAAATAGAAAAAAATCAAATGTGTCATAACCCTGTGCTAAAATGCATCGTCCCGATGCTGTCTACAAACACGAAAGCGAAAAGAAAATCACGAATAAGAACTGAAAAGTTAACAAAGAAATAATGTCTCTAGCGTGCTCAGCGGGTGCAGAAAGGCTTACGACGCACCATGGTGACGACTTCAGGTCACGCGCATCGCTGCTGAGATTTGAAAATGCCGACTGGCATGATCTCATAGTCCAGTGCACAAATACGTCGGATGATCCTGCAGAATCCAAAATGACGTCGTAACAGCTCCTGGTTGAGTCATCTTCGGCGTACTTCGGCGTACCCAACACAATCACCTGGTAGGTGTTCCATGTAGCCTAGTCGAAGATTGTAGTGTCGACTGTCTCTCCTCTGCTGGTTCTTGATGCGAATGCGGGCGAGCTGTCGGGCGTCTGTGGCACTCTGGAGGTAGGCGGTGACCTCGAGATTCTTTTCGTCGTTGACGTGTGGCAGTATGGCATTGAGAATCGTCACCAGGATCCTTCTGTACACCAGCTTGAACGGCGTCATTTGCGTTGTTTCTTGCACTGCCGCGTTATCGGCAATGATTACATAGGGCAGGAGGGCAATCCACGCATCACGATCGACGTCGACGTACATTGCTGCTAACATGCCAGCGAGGATCTTGTTCAGCCGCTCCGTAAGACCATTCGTGTGTGGCTGGTTGGCAGTTGACCTCCTGTCGCTTGTCTGACTGTATTGCAGAATGGCTTGGGCGAGCTCTGCTGTAAAGGCCATTCCTTTGTCGATGATGAGGATTTCTGGTGCATCATGTCACAACAGGATGTTTTCGATGAAGAATATTGCAGCTTTGGCTGTTCCACCTTTCGGCAGAGCTTTCGTTTCAACAAAGCGGGTAAGGTAGTCCGTTTCCACAACTATCCACTATTTTCCAGATGATAACATCGGGAAGGGCACCAAGAACTCCATCCTGATCAGCTGAAGCGGTTGACTAGCAGGCTAGATCGACTGTGTTAATCCCGTTGGCCTTGTCGGTGGTGTTTCGAATCGCTAGCAGTCACGGCATGTCATGACTTTACGGGCAACGTCGGTGGTCAGGCGCGACCAATAATAGAGAGTTATAGCTCAGTGAGGCAGTGGGCCAGTGGGCCCAGCGGGGCGCCGTAAAAGCCAGTGCGCATGTGCGGTACAACATGCGCAGTGGCGTCTGCGCTGGTGCGCTGGGCCTACTGGAACCGCTGGTTCGCTCAGCTAGAACTCTCTGATACTTCTCTTGTATTCTTGCTAATATTCGGGAAAGCGGAAGTGCCCGACTGTGTGATTGTCGGGCAGGACATGGAAGACTTATAACCGGAGTGCTGCGGCCGCAACGAGTTCGTAGTTTGCGCGGGCTGGGAAAAATTTCTTCTCACCAGGACGTCGTTTCGCAATGAAAACCATTGTAATGCACGCCTTAATATACTCTCGACTGTCAGTTTTGTCTTCCAAGTACTCGGCAAGGCTTCATAGCTCTATGTCCCCTCGTTGCTGCTTGACAATGTCGTCTACGCTTATTATATTTAGGAAGGCGTCGTCATCTAGTTCGCCTTGTGGTAACAGCCCTCTAGAGCCACGACAGGCAGTCGGCATGAGAATGCTTCCTTCGGGACTTATAGACTACGGTGATGTCGAATTTCTGGAGTGGAAGGCTCCATTATGCTAGGCGAACGGACTGATCCTATAAGTTTGCCAGCCAACACAAGGCCTGATTGTTGCTTATTACTTTGAAGGGCCAGCGTTACGTTTTAAGCCAAAATTGCGCAGTCGCCCAAATTATCGCAAGGCACTCTTTCTCCGTCGTAGAATAATTAACTTCCACTTTCGACAGTGATCGGCCAGCATAGTTTTTGAGCTTTCAACTCCATTCTTCCTTTGAACATGCATGGCACGCATGCGTCAGTGTGGATTTCAGTTTCGGTGTCTTCGTCGAAGTGTGAAAGCACTGGTGGTGACTGGATCTATTGGTTCAGATCGTGAAATGCGTCTTCCTGATGTGTCACCCATTCGAAGTCGACGTCGAATATCGTGAGATTCGTTATTGATTCCGCAACTCTTGAAAAACATCCTAAAGTGCCTGTAATAGGCACCCAGGCCACGGGAACTTAGCTACGGCAGCTGTCGTCTGTAAGTTCAATTCTGCTCCAGACTTGTGACGACAAGGCATCAGAACAGAAGCTCATCGCAAACGAAACTGCACTGTTCAGGCTTCAGAGTAAGTTCACATTAATTGATGGCCTCTAACACTGTATGAAGCCGCCTAAGATGATCCTCGATCCTCATTCTCCACGAAGACGACGACGTTATCTAAGTAGACAAGACAGGTCTGCCACTTCAACGCTGCCAGCACCGTGTGCATCACGTGCTGGAATGCTGCTGGCACCAAGCACAGTCGGAATGACATGATCTTCTAGTCATAGATGCCCTCCGACGTGATTAAGGTAGTCTTTTTGCGATCCATCTCGCCGACTTCTTTTTGCCTTCGAAGAGTTATGATTTGGGCTAGATTGTTTTTCATGAAGCTGTGTTGTGCAGCGCGCAGCCTGACACAGAAGTGCGCTTGTCATCGTTTTTCTGTGTCCTTGTCCTGCTTCGCGCTGCACCACACAGCTTATATTTGCCAGTAGCCAGCATCGTGGTCAATCGACGAGAAGTATTTAGCGTCGCAGCGCCGATCCATTGCGTCATCTATCTGTAGAAGGGGCTGTATGTCCTTCTTTGTGACCTTGTTCAGACGGCGAGTTACGACACAAAAACATAGCATTCCGTTCTTTTTCTTCACCAACACTACAGAATATGCCCACGGGCTTCTCGACGGCATGATGACATCGTCGCGCAGTATTAAGCATGAAATCCTTTCAGCTCCTGTTGTCGGCGACCTTCAAGTCTCCTAGGCACAGTACAACTACGCAGAATGCAAGAAATTATCTTAAGTATCTACACGACCCACCGTAGTTGCTTAGTGGCTTTGGCGTTGCGTTGCTAAGCACAAGGTCGCGGGATCAAATGCTCGCCACGGCAAATTTCGATGGTAGTGAAACGCAAGAAACGCCCATGTGTTAGATTTAGGGGCACGTTAAATAAGACCAGGTGGCGAAAATTAATCCGGAGCACCCTGCTACCGCGTCCTTCATAATCAGATCAAAGTTTCTGCACGTGAAACCCCATAATTGAAATCAGTTGAAATACCTCCACGCGATGGCAAACAACATGGCCTTGGTTCTGTTCAGCTAGGCACCACGTGCATGATTTTAAAGTTTGGCCAAAGTTTAGAGAAACACCCTGTATACGTAAAAGAAGAAAATTTTGAAAACGGTCTATATCAAAAATTGATCCCTTAAACGTGCGACTATCGAGGACTGTTTGCAAAGGCGGCCGCGGTGTGGCATGTCTGCCTCGTGCATTTGATGCCTGCTAAGATTGTCAACAAAGCTGTACATAAACAGTGTTACGCGATCGGATTGTTAAAGCAAACCCTGGAGTAAAACAATGTCAATCACGTCAGTTTCTTGCGCGATAACTGGACCGAAGAAATAAAACGATACCACCTATAGTTGTTCTGCGTCGCAAAAGTAAGTGGTTGATCAAGTCGAAATTGTACAGCCAAATGGAACTGTTTTTCACGAGTGCACTCATTTTGGCTGAGCGAGGCTGCTGTATCATATCCTGCGAATGAAAAAACGTTGTTTTTATGGGAGACATCAACATTAACCTTTTAGATGAATCCAATCAGAACGCGGTCGAATAGTCGAATTGCTTTGCAGGCTGCTTACAGTGCCGACAAGATGTATCACAGGTGGCTCAAGCACGCTTATTGACCATATTTTATCTAACTACATGTCATGTAATGAGTGTGGCGTAATAACATTCGACATTACAGACCACTATCCCATCTTTTGTCGCTTGTCTCATGCCTCGCCACGCGCTGAGCGTTCTTTCCGAAAGTCCTTGTTTAACAAAGTTCAATTCATAGATTCCATCTCTTCTTTTGACTGGTCGACGATAAAATCTGAATCAAACGCTGAGCTAGCTTTTGTACGCTTTTCATCTGTAATACAGCAATGTGTCCATGAAGCAACCACTGTTGTTCGATGTAACAAAAAGTATCCAGCACCCCACAACCCGTGGCTCACAGATGCTTTGCTAATGTGCATGCGCAAGAAAGAGAATATGTACAAGAAAATTAAACGTTGCCCATTTAACTTCAAATTGCAGAAGCGTTATGCTTGCTACAAAAATGTCCTAAACAAATTGTTGAAAGATGCCAAAAAGAAGTACTATGAAATTAAAATTAATGAAGCTGAAGGTATCGCTAAACACAGGAAGCTCATCAACTCTTCTTTGAACAGAAACTTAAAATACTCACCAATAAGTAAGATTTCAAGCTCTAGTGGTACGTATCGAAATCCATCATACATCGCAAATGAATTTATTAATTTCTTTTCCGATAATAATAAGCCCCTTCCTTCCAGTCATATAACAACACCCCAGAGACAAATACAATCTTTTTTTATATCCTACCATTTCGGATGAAATATACAATGTCATATAACAACTAAAGCTAACAAGTGCAGGTCTTGATGAAATACAACTAGTGCACCTAAAATATACTGCCGATATTGTTGCTGACCCAATTTCTTATGTAATTAACCTTTTATTTAAATGCGGTGTATTTCCATCTGAACTTAAGAAAGCCAAAATAGTCCCTGTATATATAAAAGGTGATAGAGGGTTGATTTCTAACTATCGCCCTATTGCTATATTATCCGTGTTAAGCAAAATTATAGAGACA
This sequence comes from Dermacentor variabilis, assembly GCF_050947875.1. Taxonomy (NCBI): domain Eukaryota; kingdom Metazoa; phylum Arthropoda; class Arachnida; order Ixodida; family Ixodidae; genus Dermacentor; species Dermacentor variabilis. The sequence continues at coordinate 118,737,058 of NC_134575.1, forward strand.
TGTTTTGGAAAGCGTCTAACTAAGTACCTAACAAAATCTGACATCCTTTGCACCACGCAGTTTGGCTTTCGTGCAGGTTACTCTACTAATCTTGCGCTTCTTTCGTTCACTAATCTAATTAAGCACCACATTGACGAAGGTAACTATGCAGGAGCAGTGTTTATTGACCTCACCAAAGCGTTTGATTAAATTTTTCATAATATTTTAACTACTAAATTAAACGCAATCGGCGTTGTAGGACCGCCGCTGGCTTTTGTTCGCGATTATTTAACTAATAGGCCACAGGCTGTTACCATTTGTAATCAGTTTTCTAGCTTCGAATTACCTGATAGGGGAGTTCCTCAGGGGTACATACTATGCCCATTACTGTTCAATATCTACAATAATGACTTAACTGCCCATCTTTCGCATTGTGAACCTTAACTCTATGCGGACGACACTACGATTCTAACTGCTCACACGTATATTAATAGCCTAACTTCTAAGCTCAATACCGATTTGGAAAACAGTATTCGCTCGTGTCGTCACAACTCTTAAGAAATTAACCCTAGTAAAACAGTCTTCCCATGCTATTTCACCCCACTCAAAAGAAAGTAATAAATATTCCGACCATACCTATCGATAGTTATCCCATCAAACCTTCTACTTATTGTCGTATTTTGGGGGTTGTCCTCCATTCCAATTTAAAGTACACTACCCGTATTTCACATATAAAGCAAAAAATTGAATATGGTATCCGGATTTTTATAAAAGCACGTCCATACTTTAGACTACCAACCTTGCTTTCTCTTTATCATGCATTCATTCGCAGTCACTTCACGTACTGCATTGCGACTTGGGGCAACACATATAGCTCTCATCTTGTTCCTTTACAATACGTCCAGAACCAGGCCATCCGCATTTTTACTTTCCAGTCAGCCCGATGTAGTGCATCTGCTCTTTTTGAAGAGCATCGCATTCCCACAATTCATAAACTATTTCAATTAAACATTGCAATACTTGTCTATAATTCCCTTCACTCAAACATTCCCCAAATAATCTTTAACACTGAACTTGTTGATCATAATAATACTCGATTTGCATTAGCTAACTTCTTATTACCTAAATTCAGCACTAATTTTGGCAAATTCACTTCTTCGTTAACAGCGTGTCTTACTGGAAATGTATTCCAACGGACATAAAGCTGTCTCCTAGTATAGGCAGCTTTAAAAAGCATTTATTCTCATATTTGCTTAACATGTGAATGCTGTAATGTTTTTTAACATGTTCTGTTTGCTTCATTATGGGTAAACCATATCTCTTTAACATTGCACATTTCACCATTTCACCAGCATTTCATCATATCTGTCCAATTGTTTCCTTGTGTCAGTTAGTTAGAACACGGCCTCATAGGCTACATTTCACTTCCCATGTTTTGTTTTGTTTTTAATTCAGTACATGATGTAATTCTGTACAGTGTTATGCCATGTTATCAGTTGACTTGTTTTCTTGCGTTAATGCATGCTAACAATTCTACCTATTTGCTGTATTTGCATTAACCTGAATTGTTTTGTTACTTTTATTTGTTCAAAACGCCATTCTTTGTACCATCATATAATGTTTCCGTTCCTTTGGTGTCATATGTATATATTTGTAGACAACCTAACTTGTTTTGATCTTTCTAATTAGAACAGGAGGTCCCCCTACAGCCTTGAGCTTTGGGACCTCCTTCTGTATATCTTGTTACTGTGATTTTATTTTCGTGAGTGAATAAATAAAATTCTTCTTCTTCATACAGCAAAGCACAGCGGCGGTCGAGTATGAGTGGCAGCCTTCACTGAAACAGCGGCATAGGCACCGCGTTGTGCGGCCACTTCCCGCTCTTTGCACATATGCCCTGTGCGAAGGGAAAAGTGTTCGATTTAAAATCGGTATGGCTAAAACTGAATCATAAAAGCAGTTGTCATTTCAAACCCCCCTCTGGCGGGTGCAACCAAGAACTTATGGGGGGTTCTTGTTTGGATTTTGTGGCGAATGTACGTGCTTTTCGGGGCTCCGTGGCGGGGACGAAATCATAAGTTTTTGTGCATGCTTTGAGCTTGCTTCTCTTTTTTATTTGCTGATTTTTTGCCTTTAAATAGAAATTGGGTGGTTTTCTTTTTCTTTCCTTTTTTTTGTCTCTCGTATTTTGGGTGCGCGGGTGTGCTTTGTGTACATTTGTTTTGCAGGGTGGTTAGAGCGTCCTTTCGTGCCACGTGCTCCAACACGTGCAGCCGGGTGGGACATTGAGTGTTTCTAGTTTTTAAATGGTAGCTTGGAAGTTGCAAGAAAAAGAGCTACTAGTGCTTTTACTGTGCGTCTTTTGGTAGGATAGTGAGAGCGTGGCTGTGTGGTCGAGCGCCTGCAAGTGTGTCATGCCTTCGGTCTCCGCGGCATTGGTTGTTTTTGAAGCAGTGGTGGGAGTTGCTTTGCGACATTTTGAGGATTTGGATCCTGTGCGTATCGGCCTTTGCTAAAAGGCACGCCCTCTGCATTGATATAGTATTATAGTATTTGCAACATGCAGTAGCAATATTATAGTATTGTATTATTTGCAAAAAGCCGTGCAATACATGGCGACAAAGACGGGAAAGCAAGCAGTGCGCGGGGGGTTCCTCAAGGCAGACGAGGTGACGGATGAGAATGGAGAGATCATCGAATCAACCGGCACACAATGTGATCTCGCTACTAGGCTGCAGAAAATGGAGGCTTTCCAAGAAGAGCTTCTCAAACAGGTGCAAAAGCTTAAAAATGAGCTAAACAGGGAGCGTGATGCATGGAAGGTAGTTGAACAGAGACTTGAAGCAGCCGAGGAAGAGGTGAACAGGGCCGCCATTCTGAACGAGAATCTGCGTGACAATGGAACGCAGACCCCTGACGCGACAGGCGTGGGAGGGTCAGCGCAATACGTGGAATGCATGCAGGGTGATGAAGGGTTAGCTGGAAAGAGCGGGGCCTACCTTGAGGCCGCCACGCGGGAAAAGCAGGAGCCCAGGGGACAATGCTCCTTGTCGAGTCCGAATCAACCGGAAAAGGACAAAGGCAAGCAGGGCGAGGTAGGAGAGAGTGAAAGGGTGATTATCGCTGGCGACTCAAACCTGGCTGGGTGCTCAAAAGCAATTGTGGAGAGGGTGAAAGGCGACAAAAGAGTGGTGGTAGGTACATTTCCAGGGCGGACACTGGGTTCTGTCATGGAGCGAGCAAAAGAAAATCTGGCGGAAAATGCCCACGTGCGCAACCCTGTCATAGTAGCAAATGGGCTAAATGACGTCCTAAACAGGAAAGGGACAGGACTAGCCCAGCGCTTGGCGAAGGGGCTGGACGACTTGCGCGAGCTATCCCCTCAGGTGCAGATCGTGGTGTGCACGGTGCCGGAGATGCCTGTACGTGACAGTCACGTACAAAGAGCCGTAGTGGCGGCTAACGAGACAATATCGAAAATGAGCCGAGAGAAAGGCTTCGATGTTGTCGAAGTAAACAGGGAAGTCAGAAGTCGTGGTGTTTTTAAACGAGACGAAATGCACTTCTACTACAGGCTTACACGAGAAGTGCGCTAGCGACTTGGTGGTCGCGCTGTTGCTCTTTTAGGGGGCCCGCGGGCACTCAGGAGTTCAAAGTTGATAGTAACGAAGAGAGTCCCCTATGGGAACATCAGAAGAGCATCGCCGTCGATAACAGAAGAAGGAGGAAAGCAAGAAAAAGAGCTCACCATGCAATAGACCACATAAGCGTGCTGGGCGGCAGAAGAAAGGACAAGTGGGCAGAGATTGAGGAGCAGTTACATAGAGAACAAATAGGAATGGATGCGGATACAGAAACGCACCTTAGAGACTCAGAAGAGCCGCCAGTTATTGAGAATTATGTTTGGGAAGGGGGGTGCAACAGAACTAAGTCGGAAAGAAAGGGTGGGGGAGTCGGAATGCTGATCCATCAGGGAGTCAAATGGAAAAGAGTAAATTCTCAATGTCAAGAGCATCTTAGGTTATCAGGTACATTAAGTGGGAAAGAAACTTGGCTAGGCGTTACGTATTTGAGTACCGGAAAAAACTGCACAGAGAAGAATAAAGAGTTAGTGGAATGCATAGGCATTGATATTAATGGTTTCGGGAATGGTGCTGAAGTTGTCCTATTAGGTGACATGAGTGTCCACATACATGATTAGGATGGCTATACCGAAAATAACTGGAAGTCAATGCTAGACCTTTGTGAGCAACATACCCGCGTTATTGTGAATACAGGGCCTAAGTGTGGACAGATCACGTGGGAAGCGGGAAACCGGCAATCGACCATTGATTACTGTCTGATGACACAAGGAATTCATGATAAGTTGAGAGAAATGGTCATCCATAAGGAAGGGTCTAGCAGCATAGGGAGTGACCGTAAGCTCATCATTTTAAAAATTGTATATGCAGTTAGGAAGAGAGCAAGGAGAGCAAAATGGCCAGTCCAACTTTGAACGCTGAACAAATAGCAAATATAGTCACTAGAGTTGAGGAAGAACTTGGCAAATGGCCAAGTAAAGAGTGGGAATATGGTGAGCTTCTAAGTGTAATAACGACAGAAATACGGAAAGAGAAACAACATGTTTGTTGGAAAGGAAAAAAGAAACCGAAAAGCTGGTGGAACAAGGAGATACGAGAAGCGATCGCCGAACGACAGAAAGCTTCTCGAGAGCGCAGGCAGGCAAAGAAGGCGCAGTTTCCACAGGATGAAGCAACCAGTAAATGGGAAATATACCGGGAGAAAAGCCTGGTTCAAATACTGGTGCAAGCAAAATTAAAAGATGAAAGTGAACGTTGGTTGTCAGAAATACGTGAGAAAAAGAAGGCCGCACCTAGAATATTTTTGAACCACATAAAATTATTAGGCGGGAAGTCAACAACAATACAACAACATATCCTAGACGAAGATGAAAACAGGCTGGAAGGAGAAGCGGGAAACAAATTAGATCCGAAAAGTAACAGCCGAATCTTTCCAAGGCAATTACGAGGTTGTATTTGAAGAAAAAAAGAGCATGAAAGAGACCCAAGTGGAAAAGGAGCTGGTGCTGACAAATTTAAACTGGAAAAAAGCGGAAGAGAAAATTCCTAAGCGCACAGCCACAGGGCTAGACTAGGTTCCCGTTAGGCTGATAAATGAATTAGGACCAAAAAGTAAGGAAGCTCTGGTGAAAGCAGTGGAAAAAACTTTAAAAGATAGGCTAATACCAGACAGCTGGTGACAAAGTAGAATGAATTTTATTTATAAAGGTAAGGGGGAGAAAGACAGAATTCACTCGTATGGACCGTTGAACATTACATAGGTAATATACAGGCTAGCAATGCAGGCAGTCAAATTAAAGCTTCAAGCATGGGCAGAGAATAATGGCATTTTGGGAGCGCTTCAGAATGACTTCAGAGTAGGTAGGCGTTTGGATGATAACTTGTTTGTTCTTACTCAGTGTACTTTGCTGGGTTTTCGGAGTGCGTTTTTGCGGCTTGTGAAAAACTTCTTATATCACAGGCACCAACTTGTGTCTATCGGAAAATTTTGTAGCAACCTGACCGAAAAAAAAGCTGGCGTCCCCCAAGGTTCAATTTTAAGTTCGTTATTATTTATTCGTATTTTAACGATTTTTCTAATGTTGTGAACGTCACATTATATCAGTGTGCTGATGACACTGGGGGGGGGGGGGTCCTTGTTTCACACGCTCGAAGTTACACTGACGCCATCTCTTCTTTACAAATGGCAACAGAAGTGATGGACTGGTTTCGGAATAATGTAGTCCATATCAATGCGTACAAAACTCAACTAATCTGTTTCCACAACCCTCTCAAGCAAGTTACCCTATCATCCCCACTATATTTCCACACATCACATTGCAATCCCTGTTCGTGTGACCCTGTGCAATACGCTTGTTCAATTAAATACCATGGTGTTTTTTTGACAGTGATTTATTTTGGAACTCTCATTTCGCATATATTTGTCAAAAACTTCACGCAGTGTCTTGTGTTTTATATAATATTAAATTTTACGTGACAGTCTGTCCGAAAGCTTGCAGTACATGCCTTATGCTACAGTGTAATCCGGTATGGGATATCTACATATGGTCATGGTGCTCAACATTTGGTAAACCGGGTCAACTCCATCCTTCGTGGCATTCTGAAGCATGTTGCTTATGATGTCCCCCCCCCCAAATCTGATGTTTTCAATACTTTGTCTTTACCTGATTTCAATTCTTTTCTGCTAGAAACTGTTGTCTTAAAGCATTTTTGGATAAGCCAGTATAAAATTCCTTATGTGCCTGTTCGTTCCCTGAGACCAAAGAATCCGTATGTTACACCCCGCTGGAAGACGAGATATGGTCGAAGACTCCGTAACTAGTATGTCCCAGCAATGTTTAATTTACTTCCCCAAAGCATACAAGATGTGAAGACGAAATATGGTCTCAGAAAGGCTCTTAGACACATTAACGCGTGATCGGAAGCCAGTCATGTGTGTGTGTTTTTTTTCCTCACTGTTGTCTACAATCTAATAACGTGTTACTGATGGCTCTGTCGCTGTCTCCCAGGCACTGCCGTTGAAGCCCACTGCGGCTTTGGCAGGCCCGATTCTTCCATTGTACGATTCTCAAGTAATCAATAAAGTATTATTACTGTTATTATTATTATTATTATTATTATTATTATTATTATTATTATTATTATTATTATTATTATTATTATTATTATTATTATTATTATTATTATTATTATTATTATTGAAATATCAAAATCAGAATGCAGACCTTTGTATGTGGCCTTTTTAGACACTACGGGAGCCTACGACAACGTAAACCGCAACGTTTTGTGAAATATTCTGGAAGGGGAAGGCTTCGGTAACGATTGTGTACAGCTTTTGCGAGAGATTTACCTAGAAACTACCGTTTCCGTTAGTGGGAAGGGATGAGGAGCGAGGAGAAAGCTCATATCAACAATGGACTGAGGCAGGCGTGCCCTTTATCCCTGCTGCTGTTTATAATGTATAGGGTGAGGATAGAGAGGGCGCTAGAAGGAACTAATATCGGGTTCGGGAATCTCTCATACAAACAGGCGGGTACAGTAGTAGAGCAGCAACTCCCAGGTTTATTTTATGCGGACGACATTGTGTTGCTACCTAACAAGCAAAGTGATCTGCAACGTCTGGCTATCTGTGGACAGGAAGGCAATAATTTAGGTTTGAAATTTAGTGTTGGAAAATCAGGTGTTTTCATATTCAATGAAAACAGTGAACAGACAGTGGAGATATAGGGCCAAGAAATACCTCGGGTAACAGAATATAAATACCTTGGTACATGGCTAAACGAGGGCAATAGATAAATGGAAACACAGGAAAAAGCCATAACAGTAAAGGGGAAGAGAAATACAGCTGTAATGAAGCACAGAGCGCTGTGAGGATACAATAGGTAAGAGGTCCACCGAGGTATGTGGAGAGGTGTAATGGTTCCAGGACCTACTTTTGGAAATTCGGTTGTTTGCTTTAAATCAAGGGTACAATCAGGACTCGACGGGAACCAAAGGTCAGTGGGTCGCCTCGCATTGGGCGCTCACGGGAAGACTACAAATGAAGCTGTGCAGGGTGATATGGACTGGACTAGTTTTGAAGTGAGGGAAGCTCGCAGTAAAATTATGGTATGAAGGACGGCGGAGGAATCTGGAAGAAAGTAAATGGGCTGGGAGAATGTTCAGGTATCTGTACAGGAAAAACATTGATTCACAGTGGAGGAAAAGCACTAGGAAGCTTACCAGCAAGTATGTGCCTGTAGGGTGGGCAACACAGCAACAAAGAAGGTAAAGCGGAAAGTCAGAGAGGCTGAAATAATCTCATGGGTGGCGGTAATCGAAAAGAAACTTGCCATGAATAACTACTTAAGAGGAAAAAACAAAATCAGGAAGGAAACCATTTATGATAACTCAAAGGGAAGCTCATTACTTTTCGAAGCGAGATCGGGATGCCTTAGAACACACACTTATACAGCGAGATATAAGAAGGAAGAAGAAGCATGTGCTTGCTGCAGTAAAGCTAGGAAAACGACGGAGCATGTTCTATTAGAATGTGAAGACGTCTGCCAAGCGGTCGATTCAGTCACCACTGGCCTCCTGAAGCCCTTGGGTTCAGTGAGAGCAGTGGAAAAGTAAACATGTCCGCAATAGAGATTAGTAAGAGGCAATTTGAAGATTGGTGGAAGAAAAGTAGGGAAACGACAAAAAAAACGGAGACGTTCAAAAGCAAAGTTGACAATAGGGGATCAGAAAATTTGGTTTTTCGAGTTCGTAGTGTCTTCTTTTTTTCTTGTTCACCCTATATAGGACTTTATGCAGTATAATAGCAAGAGCTTGGTGGCCCAACCCACCGCCCCGTTTCAAAGGGACGCTCATAGAATCCATCCATCCATTGTTGGCTGCGCTAGACGTTATACTTCACTGAACCTAAAAAAGGGCTGATCGAAATTTCTGCATTTCGGCGTTGCCACAATGAATCGTTTGCTGCGAAGCATAAGAAAACATAAATACACGTGGAGGCTTTGTAGAAATTGCGCTGTCGATGAACGACTAATATCAGATATTGCAGTCGATCGTAAGTTTCGTCGGCGTTCTCGGCAAGCAAGCTCGCGGAAGGCCCCACATTGCAACTACTCGCGGTCGCCGGTTACGTCATGGTCGGCCTAATATGGCAGACAAAGTGTTATGCTAATTTACATGCGTTTGCTTGTGAAACGCATTTGGGAAGCCCAAAGTTATCAGTATAAGGCACCTATAATCATTAAGCTGTGAGATTCCGCAATCGTATTGCTGTTGGAAGGAGGTCTTGAAGGTGCGAATTTCTGTTGAAGGGTCGCCTATAGATCGTTTGAGGGAGCTTCAAAATCTTATCGATGTGGAAAGCGCGCCGATAGAAGGCGTTGATGGAAATGTAAGAACCCTATTGCAGTCTGAGGGTCACATAGATAAACTTTCAAGGACCTTCAAGAATTTTATTCATCTAGGAGGCGTGCCCATAGAGCGTCCTGCGGCACATTCAGAAATATCACTGGTGTGGGAAGCGTGATCATAGAACGTCTTGAGGGACATTCAAGAGCCTTATCGGTGTTGGAAGCGTGCCTGGTAAAAATCCTGGACAGCCAAGAACTCTGTGTGTGCAAGTACATCGATCCGACTGATTTTTTTTACTGGGATGGCAATTAGCATGTACAAGGGACGCGTAGCACACGGGCTTATGCTCCGCGAACGTTGCTGCCTGCCACTCCTGGCTAAATACCTTGGCAGACATCGCTTTGTAATTATCTTTTTATAAATCTTCAAAATTCGCAATTTGTATTCATGTGCTATCAGTAAAGGACAGCCACTCCGCGAGATATAGCATAGTCATACTGGAGCACACTCCAGTATTGCCATATACATAGCAGGTGCACTATATTCGCGCGTGATTGTGTCTGTTGCCTACCGTGAAATTTTCGCTTGCTAGATGTCGCATAATGTGACTTTTTTTTCTTTCCCGAATACTAACTGATGCCAGAATGTGACTACGCTCTTAAAAAAAAAATTGTCGTCAGAAGTGAGTCACAACAACTTGACTCCCTTTTTTTTTGCTAAGACCCCTTTTTCTGTGAGTAGAGTCACAAGATAATGACGAACGCGTCTACATGTGTCAATTGACTTCCAATGGCTTGCGAAGAGTCGCCCTCAAGTATAGCGTCTGCTTTGTGATTCCAGATCAGTCTTAGCGAGAGCAAGATTATAATGCAGCAGAAGAAATGCAAAATAATTTCTTTTGCCTTTATGCTTGCTTCTGGCTTAGGCATACCCTCAGGGTTTACATCGTGGCTGTAATGCAGTTTCTCATTCTTTCGTGCTTATCAAGTTCTGAAATTACTCTGAAATATAAATGTTTATCTTCCTTTGTCATGTCTGCTGATCTCTCAAACGCTAAAGTGATAATCGGTTTCCTGTGCTAAGGAAGAACTGGATTTGTCACAGTGGATTCTGCCATCAGTAAATCTCAAAAAGGCATTGGCTACTAAACAGAGCGCAGCAATGGGATAACAAGTTCTGTAGACGCACTCAACATTGCCGATTATAAATGTAATTCCGCGACGTTAAATTAAATTTTGAAGATTTAGTTTTCAAAACAAAGTCCTATTTTGAGGCACATGGTAATAGAAACTGCAGATTCATTTTCAGCAGCTCGAGTTATTAGACATGCTCCGAATGCACGATACATGAGTCTTTTTGCATTCTGCCCCCATTGAAATGCAGCCTCGGCAGTTGTGACCGGGCACGTGACCTCCAATTCAGCAGCGCAATGCCAAAGCCAATGGACTACCGCACATCGTTGAGTTCCGCGACGAGAACGAAGCATTAGCGTGCTCAACACTTCTTTAGAGCCTCCTTTGAAATAAAAAAAGAACAAGAATGGAACAGTTTCGCCCGAAAGGCACAGCTTTGATAGGCATAGCCGTGTATCAAACAAATACACGAACCAAATTTCGTTGTTTCATCGGCTGTATAAATCGCAGCAATCATTCTCTAATTAAATTAGGAAGCAAGGGGTGCAGCGCGCACGCCTATATATGAACAGATCTCGCTCAATGACTGCGTACACTCGCTGTCACAACGTTGGCATGATCAAGGGCGCAACCAGAGGGTACCGAAGGCTTCCCTGCCTCTTCCTCTAATGCGTCTGCAAAACTTGAAGTGGCGTTACCTCGGCCACACCCCTGCACCCAATGGAGAGTACCTCTAAGACACGGCGAGGGTGGCGCAAGACCGGTTTAGAGCAAAGGCGAGGGTAGGAAAAGCTTGCTGAACCATAGACCCCTTCCCCCAGCTTGCACGTCCTTTATCACGTGACATCTACATATACATGCATGGAGGAAGAAAAAGAACAATACAATAACTGGCGACACGCGCAAGATAGAAGCCAAATGCCATGCTAAAACGCTGCTGCCACGCACGAAAATGACGTCGCAATTGTGACCACGTGAATGTGACGTTCTTTAAACAAGTATGGCGTGTTCCGGTTTATAGTTCTGCGCGCGCTGCGTGAGCTGCTCCAACTTTTCAGCTTAGTTAAAAAATAATCTAATAGTTTCGTACTGTATTGTCTGCTACGATGTTCTAGTTAGTTGTGCTGGAAGAAAAGGATAGTGTTTGAGCTTGCGTTCACGAGTGAATCTTGGGCACAATGCTGGAGCAAGTCGTTTTGCCTTGCAATGCGTTAATGGTTGGTAGTGCCACCCTGCGCAGCTCGTGTTCAGTTTTCCAGTGCTGTTGCTATTCTTTGTGGAATCTGCTGTTAATGGGGCACATGTGTGCTCACAGTATGAAGGCACTTCTTTCTTTTACGGTGAAATAGTTTAAACTTGTTCTAAATGCTTGTTGCTGCCATTGCCGCTTAGTGCTGTTTCTCAATCGTGAAAAGAATGTTTCCTCCTTTGTGGGAACTGCTGTTGAAGTTAATGCCCCAGTAAGTGAGCTGTTGCAAATTTTTATGGCGCTTCATACAGCATTCACCTATACTGTTTCTTGTCTTCCATGTTCATACTGTTTTCTTGCTCGCCACTATTCAAAAGGCATATGTTGAGTGACCCTAATGTAAGCAATCAAGACGAATATTGACGAACGGGCCCAGGCGCTCATAGTTATACCCTGGCTTCATTTGTTGTAAAGTTTGGCTGTCTTGAAGACCAAGAAATTTTCCTCAATTTATTCCAGCTAGTTTGCTAAGCTGCTTTTTAGTATTGCTTTTTTATGGTGCTACGCGAGCTACCCTGATTGCACAAATGCTCCTTGAAAATTGTTTGCAAAAGCGACGTAGGTTCACTGCGGGCACCTGCATTATGTTATAAAAGTAAGAGGCATGCAAATATGACCGGTCTAGGTTTGCAAGTCAATGGCACTCTCAAACAAATGCCAAGTCTCAATTGTATGAATCTTCGTTCACCTTGCTGCAGCTGACCGGGCTTTTACGTGTAATCCCTTGACCTCTCAGCTTTAGCTTGATCTTCCTGTCTAACAAAAACTTTTGAGGCATTCCACTGAGCAACATATCTCGGTAACAATGTGACAGTTTTCCCTTCTATAACGTTCCTTTTCTCCCATATTTATCATTGAAGTTGTCAACCACTTGTGATTTTGTTCAAACAGAGTGTCATGTAGTGACGGGATTTCTCTTTTTAATAAGAAAGCCTGTGAAGGAGATTGAGTCTCACCAGGACTTTCTCTTAAGCAAGTTGGTGAAGTCTGCTAAACATCGTCTCTGTGCGCAAAAAGATATATACAGAAAAAGGACACATGAACGTGCAAACTGCCAACTGATTTAATGATTAAAAGGCTGTAAGATAGGGTGCCAATTTTGTCCACACGCAACACGCAGATGTTGTGACAGTGCTAGTTTGTCTAGTGATACTACAAATCCGTCTGAAACAAGTGCTGCACCTATGTGGAATTAAAGTAAATGAAGTGTTCCTACCATGGCAATATCTTTCTGATAAAATATGCCTTCATATGCTCATGCGCTGTTTTGTTGCTACTCCTGTCCTGGATCCTCATGTTCGAAATCACCGCTTAACTGAGCAGGCCTTCTAATGTGCGCTGCACCATCCGGCCTAATTGAATTATTTGAATGCTCACTCAGATAGTCATTTAAGCACTGGGCCGTTTGGCCCACATAGAACTTGCCACAGCTTAGAGGCATCTCATAGACAATCCCACAGAACAATGCTTGAAATTGCTGGCATGATTTTTCATACACCCTAGTCTTGCGTTACAAGAACACGATTCGGCTAATTTGACAGGTTTGTAAAATAAAATGAGACACCGTATCCAGCAGGCAAATTTTTCAAGCTGTGGGTAAATTCGTGCACATAAGGCAGCCTGAGTTCTAGTGGCGTCGTTCACTGCGGCGTCTGATTGGCAAGCCCTTGCCGAACTGCTCTTGAGCTTTCAAGGAATGGGTTCGGCCATAGCACGCATGACCTATAAGGCGAACCTGCTTTTAAAAGCCTGTCGATCAAATATTCATTTTGTCATCAGTGATAAATAATCGACTACTTTAATGTAACACCCACGGGCGGATAGTACAAGGTGATTCCTTTATGGTCCCAAAACATGGACGCCGTTACCTTACGTGCAGAAATATGGCATTCGAATTCCTTAGGATGAGCAAAAATGTCTTCACTTTTCTTTGTTTTGACATTGTACAAAAATTACCGTGTGCCAATTTATTAGGAGCAGACTCCAAAAAACAAATGAGCCTTGACACAATAGCGCAGACGCTTCTGGCACTAGACAGGCGGCCCATCGGAGCAAGAACGACCAGCGCTTCATGCGGCATGTTGAGTTAGCACTGGCAAAAGGACCCGTCGGGCAGTGTTGTACTAGTATCGAAAGTGTATGCGCGCTCTTGCCTTGAGACACAGAAATGGCGTGAGTTTTTCTTTCTTGCTTGAAGCCAATAGCAAAATTATTCGCTTTCACGTACGACAATTGCTGTACACCGCTGCACACATTGTAAGCGTGAAAGAACGGGTCTTTTTTCCTGGAGTAGATAGATTGGATTCAATGGAAACACAGAGAAAGTGTTTTTTTTTTTTACTTTGCCACACCGTATCTGAAGTTATGGGTTGATATAGCAATTTATTAGAGTCTCCAAACACGACTCGGCTCGGTATTCGTGTAGGTCGCTCTATCGTGGCGCTGCTTCTACGCTCTAGTGAGCCCTAAAATTTTGCAAACTTTAGCATGCTCATAGTGATTAGCCGCTTCTAAATCTAATGCACAGAGGTAATGGTGAATGGTCACCATTATATTCACGCCGCTGAAATTTCTATGCATTTCTCTGGATCTGCTACTGCGGCCACACTTTGAAAAATGCCTAATGTAAAATTGATTTAGGGGCACGTTCGCGCAGATATAAATCTGGATTTATATAGTAAGGTCATCTCACGATGTACTTATGCTGCATCACTAGCATGCGTTGCACTGCTATCGCAACTTAGTGACAGGCTATCCAAATGTAACTGAAAAATACGATTCGAATTAACCTCTCTCTAGTTGCAAATTAGAATGAATAGGTCTGGTTAGCGAGACACTGCAGCTCCATGTATATAGCACGTCCCAAGCACATACCTTCAACAGATGCTGAAGTAACAGGCGTCGGGCCTGGCGGCCAGCGTGACAGCGAGGAGGCGATGGAACCTATGAAACATTAGGGGTAGGGGGAATCGTGTATTAGATCGCCCGGAGAAACAATCTAAAGAAGACATGTCTTTTATGTCAATCTTGAATTATTGGAAGATTTTCTTGCGCTAACGTGGCAAAGAGAAAATCTTAACCAAGCTTCTATGCGGACAGGTAGAAGAATGACACAAATGTCCGGCTATGCCATTAGGATTGTCAACATACGAGCACGAAGAGCGCAGTTGGTCGATGATGTGAGAACTGACGACTTAACAAGGACCACGACACGGAATGGAACACGTATGCCTCGGCTCCCGCCTTTAAAAAAGATTAATTCTTTTATAGAACACGCTAATACCTTGCGGTTCCGCGACCAGTTTCCAAGACCAAAGCGCACCGTCTTACAGGGTGCCTGTCCCCCATCATTACCCTAGTAGCACTTATGCTGTGAACGGTGTTGCAGCGCTCACCGGCACGCTGCACTGTCGGGAGCGTATACTATACTGAGAACTTACCTAATTTTTGCATTTTTTGTCAGCAATTGCGGCACGCTTATCTAACGCTTTCAAACTTAGTGCACCTTTAAGCACCTTTATGACAAATAGAGTGTCTTCCTTGTGCATTTAACAGAAAACATTTCATTTTTTAACTGATTCTGAACAGTATCCCCAACTTTCGAGCTCGTGACTTCCTTAGGCCTCTTCTGGCGTTCTTATTTTGCAAGGTGAAGTAGCCAGTATCAATCTTAGCCATTATTCTTTTTGCCAGATTATGAAAATAGGCAAATAAATTGGAGAAAACATAGAGCGCATTGTTTGGGTTTCTTTGCAAATTATAAATAATGTGGAAAAGGGAAATGAAAGTGGGCGAATAGACAGCTTGCTGTAGTGAGAGCTGAATCCACCCCACCTTCATTCGGCATGGGCTGCTTTACCAGATCAGCTACTGTGGCAATCTCCCTTCCATATACTTTAGTGTGTGAATAGCAGCCCTCATAGTAAGCCACTATCACCCAGGGCCATGAGAGAAGGCGTAGAATAGTCATTTAACTGCAGGTGTCATGTAATACATCAGCAGGTAAGTGATCGAGGGCCCTGACTTCAGCTGCCCCTTGATGCCCTAAGGTACCATATGATGGTTCATTGGCCATTTGCTCAATTAGGAGAAAGTAGCCTATCACGTGATTTCATCAAATAAACAGGTGTTTAAAATTCAGCTTCACTCAATTTTTTGTACATGCTGTGACCGAATCTGTTTTTTGAAAGGTGAATAGCAGCTCAATGAGGACTCACCACTCAGACTTAAAAGGAATAGGTAAGACCAGATCCGAGTTTGTGCCACATGTGCTCGCAATTACCCACGAATTGAAAAGTATGGCTGCCAGATATGGTGCCCCAATGGTTTCTCCCACACCCCACAGATTAGCCCTATTGTGCCTTCGTACCACGTGTAGTCAGAGACAAGGATGTATGAAGGACCATGCCAAGCACATGTTATGTTGTGCCGTGGGGGTCAGTTCTGAGAAACCTCTCAGCTGTTGTGCGTCCTATGGGTCCTATAAGGAGATCGCCGGTGTACGCATGAATAATTAAGGAACACATCAAATATATGTCGTGTGACGGTGGCCCCTTTCCACTTTTAATACGCTTCACTAACGTAGATTGCGTATGCTTCACCGCGTAACACTACTGTATTACGGCAAAGCTGATTATAGGAAACCAATTTATGGAACGCTTTTTAAACCCTTGCCCAACTTCATTCTGTAGAAGCGATTTGAAAAGACGTGAAATGACAGACACGTCAACCAGAACTTCACCTGCCGTTATATTTGTGGCACTGCTGCCAGTGAGCCCGAATAACAGAGTGTCTCTGATTAGTCCGGCTCTCAAGATCACGCAATTACTATATTTGTGTTGTGTTGAGATTCTTATCAAGATTGTTATAATTATTGATGTCAATACAAGTGTAAGCAACCTCTAAAAGTCGGACATTATTTGATCAAATTGTAAAACTTCACAGGTTTGTACAATGACAGTGAATAAGAACACATTAATTTTGTAACTAAAAAGTCACGTACGCACTTTTTTATCCTTGATGTTCTGCTTAGGCGTTTATTTGTCGACATTTCGCTACAGGCTAAATATATATGTGAAAAATACTTGAAGACAAAGAAAATTCTAGTCTGCTAATATACGCATACTCAGTACACTATCGACACATCCTGATTCACTTGTACTAATACGTAAGCGTGCTCATCTGTCAAGTCAGGCACAGAAGCAAGTAACTAAAACTTCCGTTCTTGAGCTGCAGCATACACAACCATGCTTCCATAGGAAACAACTTTCAGGATTCCATTTCCTGACACATACTGAAGATAGTATTATGGATCAAGCATGGTACTCAGCCCGGTGTTTTCGAACTCTTCGCAACATATATCTACTTACTAGCATCCTGGGCTGACCTTGTGGCTGTGGTTTGAAGCTGCAGTCAGGTTTTCAACCAAGCCCAATCACCTTCTCGCTTTGTTCTCACGAACACATCACGAACATAATGTCCCTACTTGGCCACAGAAGTGGGGACCATTTCAGGAACCTTGATGACGAACAGCGGGAGAAGGTTCCCTGGCCAGGCACGTCTGCTTGTCTGCCAGGCCAGGTCTGCAAGTTCAAACCCAAAGCTTGTAAGCTTGTGTTCTGGCCATAGGAAGGGGAGCTCGCGGCCCTTGTGTTAGAATTCGTTCGCCCAGTTAAGTTGCAAAGCGTACTCTTGTAGCGATGTGTTGGCCAGGCCTCTACTGGTTGTCCTGGTCTAATGAAGTCTTGGCGGCTTGCTTCCAAAATTTCACGGCATTTCGTCAGCACAATCCGCTGGGCGACGTTCCTATGTGGCTTTGCTCCATATACCAACCATCCCCTTCACTTTTCAGTTCTTGGGCTTCCTGGTCTCCAGCGATCAGAATCCTCTCAGCTGAAGGTCCGCAGTGAATGGTTCCTTGCCTAATAGGTACGAATATGCCATTTATTTTCCTGCTTTCTTGCCTTGCATGCCCTCCTACATATTGCGAACAGAAGAGGGAAATAGCATCTCTGGCCTATCATGATGGTTCTCATTGGTTATTATACAGGCTGAAAATCGGGGTACCACACATGGCATCTGTCTTGGTTGATCACATTTGGTACCGAATGACCATGGCTCGTACTGCGCCTGCAGGCGTCATCTGCAGGTTCGTGAGGCGGGTGCTCTTTCCGCTTGCTCCAGCTCCTGTCTGACCTTGCCGTTTAGCACGATGGCCTAAGTTGACAAGGCCGGCATGTGCCCGGAGATGAACGACACAATACGTCGGCCCAGCCCTCAGAGCAGCCGATGTCTTGCCTGTCAATGCGAAGGACAACTGCAATGACAACTTCGAAGCTTACAAGGCTGGAACGATACATTTCTTTAATTACGTCCCTCCTGTAGGCCTAGCCCTCGAAGTAAACATCCCATGCAATACAGATCTATCTCGTAACCACAGCGCCGCCTGCTCCATATCTTACAAGGCTCATCCTGGATCATCAAATCTCATCCAAAGACTGAACGTGCAGGCCCAGCCCTTGAAACCTCCAGCTGTGTGCCTACCAATATTCTGCGCCTTCATCACAATGGCAACTCTAAGTTAGCGACGCTGGAATGCTGAGGTCTTCCCATGTGAAATTTGAAAGCTTTGCCATTCAAGCAATCAGAGCTGTTACAGCAGCAATAAAGATAAGGGGTATCGCGAGGATCACTGATGTCTCCAAACAAATTGTGCATCATCCTTGCAGCGGCAGAGACTCACTAGTGTCCTAGAAATAGAGAAGACTGAAATATGGACATCGAGTGGCTCAGAGTTATTGAAGTGTTCTTGCACGCTGACATCAAAGAAGTCACGAAGAAAAGGGATAAGGTACTTTTATCTGTCTTTAATAGGTTCAACGCAGTCTGCTTGCATCTGCAATTGATGCGGCAGGAGATAAGGACGACCAGATTCATAACACTAATAATCTGGAGCAACAAGAGTGCCATAGAGGCTGGTGAATACTTTGAACTTGACATTTAGGGCGCAAAAGCGAAGCTCGTTGTTCGATTGGCCAAATTACATAATAAACTATTGTATACATCTCCTATCCCAACAGAGATGTTAGTAGGTAGCTCACAGAGCTGGGTTTATTCACATGACGAGAGGATGTCCGTTTATAATGAGGAAGCTAAGAAATTCAGACTAAAGAATGCTGGAAGAAATTAACATTACGCCAGTAGCGGCATTGTCCCAGCAACAAGATGCATTGCATAAACGAGTCATAGCTCCAAAAGTACAGAAATCCAGAGTCGAATCCTAAAAATTGTGCCTCGAAACCCGTTTTACTATGTAGAATTCAGTTCTTGTCAGTAGGTCCGCTGTGCTGGGTCCATCAGTGGGTGCGATCTCTGCCCTGAAGACGCCCACAGGTTTCCTTGAACGGGGACCGAAAATCCATCTGACATCACTGCTAAAGAAATGTCGCGCACGTGTCATGAAGACAGAAATGCGACATGGCAAACCGAAGGCAGGAAACTGAAGTTTGCGGATAATCCAGACAAGGGCTGTTTGAGATAAAGTGTGGCAGTCGGAAGCAGCCACCAGAAGCAGAACGGTAAGTGGAAGGTTAGTTTTCACTTTCATGTACGATCAAACGGACCGGCATCATACTGAATGCATCAAGAAGAGAACAAACGTGAAGCAAAGGCACCTGGCAGCTTGGAAAGGCAGAATCACGCACTCAAATGCAAGGAGAGAGTAAAATTATACTTTATGTAAAAAAAAAACATTTCCTTTGGAACCCTTTCAAATACAGTAAATAAATAACAATATAAACTACCTTTCAAGTAAAACAGCCCAACCGCTCAATATAGGAAACATAAACAGCTCCGAAATTGCATACCTGTGCAGACTTGACCTTAAAGCCTGAAATTCATTAAAGAAAATTTATTCCTTGCAAGCAGATCAGGATGTGTGTCTCAGATAAGCTTAGGATATGTTGATTTCGTTTCGGAGAATGGTTACAAACAGAAAAGTTTTTAGTTAAATATTTGTAGTGGTGACCGAAACATGAGTTCGGCGATAGGAAAGAAAACAACATCTGTGTGCAGTAGTGTGAGAGTTAACGTGGGCAAAAGTGCAATGTGTAATTAGCGTCTATTTTGGGCGGACATACCGAAATATCAATTGCACTGGTATTTATGGTAGTCATGGTATTCATGGTCGTCACTGGTATTTAATTGCACTGACTCTGGTTACCTTTACAGGAAGCGATATGCTGCCCTTTCATTTGTAGAGATTTCGCCATATATTTTTCCGACACTTACATTGCTGTCACGCTACTGCATACCTCGGAAAAGCCAGATGGCTGGAAAATATGTTTTTGGGAGGCCTATAGAGAAACGCATGTGATAAATGTCATCTATCATCTATATAAGGCAGCCATTTGTCTATTCCCCTGGAGGCATTTGTGTATACTATCATTGTGGGAAATTTTACTGTGGACAGATGTCATATGTTGTGCATTACGTAAAGTATATCCTGGTATTTATGGTGGACTGCAGCAATATATTTCAGTTCTACCACTTTCCTCCACTTTAGGTTTTTGTCCAGAGAAGGAATGCCTTGTGCTTAAAGACACACGACACAGTCGAAGTTGCTTCCACCTTCAACTATTCTTGTGCCAGTTATAGCTATTTGAGCTAATTATTGCACCGAGAAAATCTTACTGAGCTCCATCAGATTTTTCAAATAAAGTACTTCCTTAACAACAATATGCCCGGTAGCTATCCTTAGAAGTTACAACGCTGACTTATACCATAAATTCATATTCAAAGCACTCAATACACAGCGGGCATGATGACATCTGCAAAATTCCTATTGAAGAGGTAATGACATGATATTTTCATTTAACAATTCTTCTTTTGTAAACAGAGGCTCTATAGCTCTTGAAAAAAATACTGACAAGCATCGGAGTGCAGTGACAAGCCTTGGAGCGCCGGCTAGCTCGGTCCGCCCGGGTGCTGCTACTCGTGAAGGCCAATGTCGCCGCATAGAGGATGACCCAAGGAACTGGAGCGAGTGTTGCAACACTGCAACCTCCTGCTTTCTCGTCACCATATACTGGGCCGCGTCATCACGGCATTGTATCCTACGGGAAAACTAAACTCGTTGTATAAAACCTATTATATTATATAAAAGAATAACATAATAAATATAATATATATTTAACTACATTAGTATAATTTATTATATGAAAACACGGCGCGAAGTCAGAACAGCAGCCACAACGTTTTCTGTTCCCTTCTCTCAGACCACCTTCAGCGATGTTTGATTCCCTTCTAAACATGGACCAAGCAGCTCCGTTCAACACTCATGCATTAGGCACTACCAAGCCCCTTTTTAACCCCTTCCCTGTCACGCTAGTAGCTCGGTGGGCACGAAAAGCAAAAACACCCGTGTACTGTGCACATTAAAGAAACCCAGGTCGCCTAATTAGCCCGATGTCCCCCACTACGGCGTGCTTACAATCATATCGTGGTTTTGAAGCGTAAAACCCCAGAATATTTTTTTCTGTTGTCATCAAAACTTGTCAAACTATTTTTGAACCCCCAGTTGCCAACAAGTTTTACCTTATCAGAAAGCATAAATTTGTTTCTATTTGCACTGTACCATGAATATGGGTTGCCATCAATCAAAAGGCAGACTAAGCACCGAGAAAAATCTTGGCTTTTCCGTGGTCATCATCATCAGCAGCAGGCTATTTTATGTCCACTGCATGACGAAGGCCTCTCCCTGGCATCTCCAATTACTCTTGGCCTGCACCAACCGATTCCAACTAGCGCCCGCGAATTTCCTAATTTCATCGCCCCACCTAGTCTTCTGCCGTCCTCGACTGCGGTTCCTTTCTCTTAGTACCCATTCTGTAGAACTAATACCCGCCGCGGTTGCTCAGTGGCTATGGTATTGGCCTGCTGAGCACGAGGTCGCGGGATCCAATCCTGCCCACGGCCGCCGCATTTCGATGACGGCGGAAACATCCGTGTACACGTTAAAAAACCCCAGGTAGTCAAAATTTCCCGAGTCCTCCACTATGGCATGCCTCATGATCAGAAAGTAGTTTTAGCACGTAATACTCCATAATTTAATTTTTTTGTAACCTTAATAGTCCAAGGGTTATCTAGCCTGTACATTACGTGACCTGCCCCCTCAATTTTTTGTCTCTTAGTTTACATTAGAATATCGGCTATAGCCGTTTGCTCTCTCATCCAAGCCGCTCTTTTTGTGTCTCATAAGGTGATGCCTAGCATTCTTCGTTCCATCGCTCTTGGCGCGGTCCTTAACTTGTTTTCAAGCTTATTTGTCCGTCTCCAACTCTCTTCCCCATATGTCAGCATCGGCAAAATGCACTGATTGTGCACCTTTCTTATCGATGATAATAGTAAACTTCCAGTCAGGAGCTGAGAATGTCTGCCGTATGTACTACAACTCTTTTTTATTCTTCTCTGAATGTCCTTCTCATGATCAGGGTTCCCTGTGATTAATTCACCTAGGTAAACGTACTCCTTCACAGACTCAAGGGGCTGACTCGCGATTCTGAACTGTTGTTTGCTTGGCCAGCCATTGATCATTATCTTTGTCTTCTGCATATTATTCTTCGACACCATTCTTACACTCTCTCAGCTAAGGTCCTCAATCGTTGCTGAATAGAACCATGTTATCTGCAAAGCGAAGGTTGCTGAGTTATTCACCGTAGATTCTTACTCCTAAGCCTTCTCAACTTGATATCTTGAATACTTCTTCCATGCACGCAGTGAACAGCATTGGAGAGATTGTGTCTCCTTGTCTGACACTTTTCTTTATAGGTATCTTCCTACTTTTCTTGTGTATGATAAGGGTAGCTGTCGAATCTCCGTAGATATTTTCCAAGATATCTATATCAACGGTCTGCATTCCTTGATGAAGTAACGCCTGTATGACTGATGAAAAGACTTTTCGTAATCTATGAAAGCCATATAAAGAGGCTCATTGTCCTTTCTGGATTTCTCGATTACCTGACTAATTACATGGATGTGATCCATTCAACAGTATCCCTTGCTGAAGCCTGCCTGTTCCGTTCGTGGACAATGCTGCAGTGTGGCCCTTACTCTGTTGCCAATTATCTTGCTGAATATTTTATATAATACTGGGAGTAAGCTAGTGGGCCTATACTTTTTCAATTCTTTAACGCCTCCCTTTTGTGGATTAGAATAATGTTTGCATTCTTCCAGTTTTCTATGACCCTTGAAAGCATAAAGACACTTCGTATAAAGATCTGGCAGATTTTCACCCGTTATGTCTCCTCCATCTTTGATCAACTCAACGGCTATTCCATCTTCTCCTGCCACTTTTCTCCGTTTCGCGTCGTGCAAGGCCCTTCTGACCTCATCACTAGTTATCGAAGTCTGTGCAACCTGTTCATTACTGCTTCAATGCAGTTATCGTGGCTCTTTTGAGTACTCTGCAGGTCAATATAGAATTCTTCCTCTGCTTTTACTATACCTTCGAGATTGCTGATGATATTACCCTGCCTATCTTTCATTGCATACATCTTGGTTTGCCCTATGCCAAGTTTCCTTCTTACTGATTTAAGACTGCGTTCATTTTTTACGGCTTCTTCAGTCTTTCTCACGTTATAGTTGCATATACCCTGTATATTCACCTAGCTGATCAGTTCTGACAGTTTCGCGAAATATATCTTATCTATTGAGTTGGACACTTTCACTCTTTATCCTTTGTTTGTTAGATCATTCGTTACTTGGGGGATCTTGCTACTGGTTGCCTTGATCTCTTGGCTCCCGCTTTAATTGTGGCGTCTGAAGCCAGTCAAATTGCGGTTTCATTCATTACCTCGTTGTCATCTTCATCTCTGTGTTCTAAGGCTCGATGTTTGCTTGTAAGTACCAATCTTCATCTCTGTGTTCTAAGGCTCTATACTTGTTTGCAAATACCAACCTCAATTTGTTTGTTTTTACCCCTACGGTCTCTAGGTTGGCCTGTTATTTCTTAACCAATTTTACGGTTTCTCTCCTCAAACTGAGGTGCAATAGCGCTCCCTAACCTATGATCACTGCACTTTACCCTACCTAATACTTCTGCATCCTGCACTATGCTGTGTTGGCAGAGAGCATGAAACCAATTTCATTTATTGTCTCACCATTACATAATTTCTATGTAATTACATAATTACATAATTATGTAATTACATAATTACATAATTCCTGAAAAAGGTGTCCATTCGCAGCTTATTCACAGTTCATTCGCAGCTTCACATATTCACATTTTCGCAGTTCATTCGCAGCTTATGTTCATTCGCAGCATTCGCAGCTTATTCCTTTCCGCGAATTCTACCAGGATCTTCAATCTAGCGTACCTAGAATCGACGCCGTAGTTGCCAATTGATTGTTCATCAGGCTGCTTTTCCCTACTTTCGCATTGAAGTCGCCCATTACTACAGTATACTGAGCTTGTCCTTTTCTCATCGCCAATTCAACATCTTCATGAAACTGATCTACTTCATCATCATCGTGACTGGCAGTTGGAGCGTGAGATTGTAATACCTTTAATATATACCTCTTATGAAGTTTGATTACTACTAGTGCTACCCTCTCATGAATGCTGTAGAAGTCGTAAATGCTACCCGCTGTGTCCTTATGGATTAGGAATCCTACCCCGTATTGCTTCTTATCTGAGAGACCTCTATAGCAGAGGACATGTCCGCTATTCAGCAATGTATGAGTCTCACCAGTTCTAATCTCACTAAGGCCGATAACATCCTAAATAATGTCTGATGGTTTCTCAAACAGTCCTGCTAAGCTAGGCCCTTTCGACAGAGTTCGGCTATTAAAGGTTGACAGAGTCAGTTTCCATTGGCTGCCTGTCCGGACCCAGACATTATTAGCACCCTCTACTGTGTTGCAGGTCTGACCGCCGCCTTGGTCAGGTGCTCTGCAGCTGCTGGGGACTGAGGGCCATGGGTTAATTGTAGGAATCATGATGGAAGGAGTGGCCGAATTCTGCACCAGGGAGGCCTATTTCTGTTGTAGTGATGGAGTGTCTTTATTGAAGCTTAGTGGGCCTCCATACTTTGGTTGTGCCTGGATTAGTACAGCCCACTCGCTCTAGGTATCTTTTGGCGATGTCACCTGTCACTCTACACCTGGAGATGTTGCGCAGTGAGCTCTGTCAAATTGTGTCATCTGTAATGACATTTACGTTTATTTGTAAATTTTGAGTTCACAATTTTTTGTAGTCACCAGCCGTCGTAGCATAGTATCTTTGGTGTTTTAGTGTTAAATCCCAGCGACGGCGGAGGCTTTTCATGACGGTGAAATGGAGTACGCGAGCATTGTATTGCACGCGAACCTTGCATTGCGTGCACGTTGAAGAACCCCACGTGGTCCCAAATCACTCTGGAGTACCCCTGCTACGGTGTGCATCATAATCACATCATGGTTTTGGCACCTAAAAGCCGCTGAATATCGTCATTTTCATATCATTGTGTAATTTACTCATGGTGGCTAAAATATAATCTGCCTCTCGTGTGTCTTATCTTACTTAAGGCGTCTTTGTTGTCGACTGCACCTCCTCGAGTAAAAATTCTACCATGTCATACCATTCGTGTTGGTGTCATATTTGTTCTCATAATTCACTACTTGCTACCAACTAGTGTATAGCATATATGTTCATTTCTGTGATGTACATCGTAAGCAGTTTCTCACCATTTGACATTTTTGTTTATCTATACCATGTGTTCAGTCACCCGTGTTTGTACTTTTTGTTTGGTCAAGAGTTGAACCACTGCCCGTCTAATCGCAATGCCCCATGTATTGAATATTCTGTGCCTCTATGAACGCCGGATTTATCATGTGGCAGTTTAGCATTTGCAGTTGCTGCTTTTACTAACAAAAAGATGAGTACTTCTTGATCGTGCTGCTACCCAAATTCAGAATGTAAATGGTTGCTTGCATATGTGAACGCGCCCTTAATGGCAAATGCAGAACTACAGTTTGGACAAGCCAACGGTGACAGCTAGTGATAGTTTAAGCTGCACTGTATGCAGTAAATGCTCAGTAAATATGGAACACGACTGGTGCCAAGTAGGAAAATTAATTTCGTTTTTGAAATGCTAATATTGTATACACTAGAAGGGTAGCAGTATACAGAACAGTACATGCGCCAAACTTTCCATGCGACTTCATGCCCTTGTGCATAAGTTTTTGTATTTATGTATATGTACTAATGAGCCAGCGTCTGTTCTTTTACTTCCTTAGTGCACTGTGTGATGGCATCTAGTATGAAAAAGTCTGCTTAAATAAATTGCAACGATGTCAAGTAAAGATTACACGATCTATTCACATGAGTGCAAATTCTAGCAACAATGAAATTTTGCCTACCGTATACGTTGATTTCGACTTGTAGAAATATCCCTAACGACCCTGTACAGTTAGACAGTGATGTACAAAAAAAGGAAAAACTGGTATTCTAGAGGCCAAATTTCCAAGGAAATTCTAAACATAGTGATCATTATTTGGATTGTTATTGCTTATTTGGTGTGTATATATTTGTATGTGAGAGAATAATTTGGCATGTGGATGATTTCCTGTATATTCGTTGCTCGTCATACAGGGTGCTTTTTCAGCATCCAGAGTTATAAAATAACGAGTATAACGAACTTCGGATTTCTATAATTTCTTAGACGAGGCGGAAATACTTTGCTGTTAATAGCGCGAGTTTCACAGCAGCTCCCACCATTCGTTCTAATTTACTATATTAGTGCTTTCGGAATAGTTTAAATGCCAAACTTGGAGTCAGTAAAATTATATTGCACGGTATCATATCATACATGAACGCTCCATAACGAAAAAGGCAACGAAATCTGAGGCTGAACATCGCGGCAAACACGAATACGCCACGTTTTGTTTGGCAAACGTTTGCTGCGAACTCACTCAAACTTATTCACAGAGCGTTTCCGCATGACGTAGTTTCGAGGCGCACGCGGTTTCAGTATTGCATGGTTCGAGCTTCGGATTCCATGAAATATATCTAGAATTAGACCCAGTTTTCAAGATTTAAAAAAAATGGGAGTGCATTGAAATTTGCACCCTCCACGTTTCTTTTTAAACAACTGCGCCCGCAGGGACTATAGTAGAACAATTAATATTTCCCTTAATTGCCAAATCCAGGGTATTAGCGGCAAAGTACCTCCGCCTCGCTTACAACTCCTTTAGAAATGTCCGCTGAAAATCAGCCACTTTTACGTGCTTGGTATGTCAATCCTCAGCTTCCGTTTTTGGCATACGTCAGGACTGCCCAAACTGTACAATTCCGTTGGGCCTTACAGTTCTCCGCACGTTCATTAACACGTCCCGTGCACTTTTTCATGTGTCCTATGGACGTTCTCAGCCTCCAGCAACACGATCCGGAGGATGTTCCAGGGTTGTGTGTTATCCATTAAGGCACTCTCCGTTCACGTGCGCTCGACGCGTTTTTCGTTACAAGCGCAAGCACGGAAAGAGAGAGAGAGTGTGAAATTTAACGAGAACCAGCAAGTTTAGTCGGCTGGGCTTAGGCCTCCCAGAATGGGACGTCGAGGTCTTGCCTCTTCGCCGCTTCGTGGGCCTGCTGGATAGCCCAGAGTTGGTCGTCGAGATGGGAGCTGCGCTGGGCAGCGTGCCATCTCGATGAGAGGGTCACGGGATTAAGGCCTGAATATGGATGTTTGCACTCCCGTAGCGTGTGGGGGAGTGTTGCTGATTGTGTTTTACAGATCTTGCACGTCTTGCTTGGGTATATGTCGGGGTATATGCTGTGATAGCGTGTGAGGAAGGGGTATGTATTGTTCTGTAACAGGCAAAGGGTGGTGGCCTGTGCTCTGTTTAACTTGCAGTGAGGGGTAGGAAAGGTTCTTCTTGCGAGGTAAAATGACTTCACAAAGTCGTTGTATCTTGTAAGGCGGTCGCGTCCTATGGGTGCACCTACATCGTCTCCGCCAGGGTTAACTAGGCCTTGTGCTACGGAGTGTGTAACCTCGTTGAGGTTAGTGAGGTGCGGGTGCACAATGCCGGCGTGTGCTGGGATCCAGACGAGGGTTATTTGATTTTCAGACGAATGCGGGGCTTGTTGTAAGATACGGAGTGATTGTTGAGAAATATGACCGTTGATGTAGTTGTTGATTGCTGCGCGAGAATAGCTCAGTGCGGTGTGACAGGCTGGGTTAAGAGTGGCCAGGGCGATGGCCACTTCCTCAACCGTCTCGACATTTTGGGTAACGATGCTGGCAGCATGTCGGAGCAAGCCGCCTGCTGTGGTAACCACCGCAAAGCGCCGTACATCTTGGTATTCAGCTGCGTCGACGTAGGTGACGCCCGCGGTGTTGGCATAAGCTTTGATAAGGGAGGCAGCTCGTGCCGTCCTGCGTTCTTGGTTGGGGTCTGGGTGCATGTTTTTCGGAATAGGGTTGGTGTGTATCAATTGCTGAATGTCGCGCGGTATTATGTGTTTGTCTCCATGCTGGCGGTAGTAGGTGACATAAAGCTTGGTTAGAATGCTGCGGCCCGTTTCCGTGAGGGTAAGCCGCTCCAGTTGTGATCGACGTTGCGCTTCGATTAACTCCTCTGGCGTGTTGTAGATACCGAAATGTAATGGAAGTCCCTGCTGGTGTGGTTGGGCTGTCCTAAGGCCTGCTTATAGAGACTTCTGAGGATGATGTCGAGTTTAGTTTTTTTTCAGCTTTGTACAAGTTGAGAAAGGGCGCAACGTAAGTAATGTGAGAGATGATAAAACCTTGGACAAGGCGGATGAGGTTTTCTTCCTTCATACCCCCTCGTCGGTTGGTCACTCGTTTCAGCAGTCTGGATGTATTAGCGGTCTGTCGAAGGATCTTGGAGATATCCGTAGAGTAAGCTCCATTGGCTTCTATCGTCATACCAAGAACGCGGATGCTAGGACCGCGGGTATGGGTTTGTCATTCGTCAGGTGGAGTTCTATTTCCTCGTATTGGCGTTTATTCGTGGAGCCCCGTGAGGGGCGTCCACGGAGGGTGGAGCGGTATAGGAGAAGCTCCGACTTTTCAGGGTAACAGCAGAGTGCCGTGCCTTTAAGATAATTTTCTATGACGTCAATGACGTCGTGTAGGGCAGCTTCCATTTGGCCGTCACTGCCCTTTGCACCCCAGGTTGTAATGTTATCGGCGTATATGGTGGGTTCAATGCCGTCGAGTTTTTGCAGATCTTGTTCTAATCCGAGCATAACCAGATTAAACAGTTTTGGGGAAATGACAGAGCCTTGCGGCGTGCCCGTGCTGCCAAGGGAGAGTTCCTCCTGTCGAATGTCTCCGACCGAGAGGAAGGCCTTCCGATTGGACAGAAAGTATCTTACGTAGTTGTTAGTGTGTTCTACAAGGTTGAGAAAGGAGGTGCGTTCGAGGATGGTGGAGTGTCTTATGTTATCGAAGGCACGCTCGAGATCGAGGCCCAAGATCGTCTTCATGTGACGGGATTTGCCATCTAGGATGTGATGCGGAAGTTGGAACACAGTGTCTTGGGTGGAAAGATGCTGTCTAAAGCCAATTCTCGAGCGGGGGTCAGCAGATGTGTCTACGAGGTGAGTGTTTATGTGGGTAAGGAGTGCGTGCTCCATGACCTTGCCTGCACATGACGTTAGCGAGATGGGCCGGAGATTGGCGAGGCTAGATGGCTTACCGGGTTTGGGAATGAGAATTACTTTGGCCGTTTTCCATGTCGGAGGAATGGATCCTTGGCGCCAGAAGTTGTTGATGAATTCGGTGATTTGTTGCACCGAGGGGTCATCTAGATTTCTTAGTTGTTTATTCGTAACACCACCTGGTCCTGGCGCCGAACGGCTGTTCAGCTTGTGCAAGGCAGCATGATTCTCTGCCAGGCTGAAATCGTCATCAAGGGCAGGGTTGGAGGTCCCTGTGTATGGCCCATGAGGTTGGGTGGGCGCAGATGGGATGTACTTTGGCATAAGGTACTCTGAACATTGTCCTGGCCATGGGTCTTGCTTTCTTGAATAAAAGCTTGGTGAGGCGATCTTGTTGATGTGAGCGGGTGGTGGTGCTATCAGTCAAATGTTTGAAGATTTTCCACGAGCGGGGGTGGTGGAGTTGCCCGTCTAGAGTTACAGAGCTCTGTTCATTGCTGTTGACTTAGAACGCGACAGTGGGCTTCAATTTCCTTGTTAGCATGGAAAAATAGAAGAATTTCCTTGTTAGAATGGAAGACCTTGCGTCTGAGTCTTCAATTGAACCGTTTTCCCTTCCATCTAGAGAGGGTGGATGTTTTGGCCTCGATAAGGCAGGCGAGTCTACTCTCCATGCACTCAGTCGGGGCATCTGTTGTGATAGTGCGGGTGGCCGATTTATTATCAGACTGTAGATCGTATGACAATGATTCGATGCCGGTAATGGGAGTGTCCGTTGCAGCTGTTACACGGCGTTTACTCAACGCATCCCAGTCCGTTCAAGTCCCTTGTTCTTATCGTAACGGCTATTAGGTGTGGGAGAGTAATTTCGATGATAGAGTGATCACTCCCGAGGTCGTGTTGGGTGTTGCACCAATGGGCGTTGTCTGCGTTTTTGGTGAAAGTGAGGTCCGGTGTCGTGTCTGGTTCAGTGGAAGTGCCGAGGCAAGTGGGGAAAGCCGGGTCAGTAATGAGTGTGATCCCGAGATCATGGGAGTCTTGCCATAAGTTACGCCTTGCAGCAGAGCTGTGTCTGTTACCCCATCCTCTGTGCGGGAGATTGAAGTGACCTCCGATGATTAGGGAGCTGCTGCCTGAGATGTTCAGGGCCTTCTTGAAGAGGCTTAGAACTCGGCTATGGCGTTGAGGTGGAGTACTGTGGATATTGAGGATAAAGATTTCTTCATTTCGGTTTCTGTACGGGATGAGCGACAGAGAGAGGGCGAGAGAAAAAAATTATTTCAGCCATCAAAGTCGTTGCTCTTGAGGTCGAGTGGTTGGTGTCCCACTGGACTCAACTGGCCGTGGCTGCTTGTCGAACTTGCTCGATGAGCGCTTCTACACCCGCCAGGGTATTGCCGTTCAGCTGCGCCTCCAATCGCTCAAATGGCGTGATAGGCGTATTGGGGTGTTAACGTTCGCCCGCACTACCACGACATGTGAAATAGTGCACAGCATATGTCGCCACACCAGGGGCAGATGCCACTATATGTTAGTGGGTACATTTTGCTCTTTCTGCATAGGCTTGGGAACCGGTTTCTTTGAGTAAGTCTGATAGTAACTGCCTACTCAGGTCTGAGCTTTTTCTGAGGAAGAGGATAAATTCTGGGCTTGAGATCCTGGATTGAGGATTTTCGGGACGATTGGTTGTGCTTCGCTCGGTTGTTTAGCGCTGGAGCTACGGATTTCGCCCATTCTTTTTCCTCCACTCCCGTGTGGCCTGATGTCCACCTGTTTCGATGGGATTGTTCCACACTCGGGCCTAGAAAATGAGCAGCCAGCTGCGGTGTTCGTCCGTTTGTAAAGTTAAGGAAGGCCTCTTGCGAGCTCGTAACGACGTGAATTCCCTGCCTATGGTACAATGTCTTCTCGCTTAATTGCTAACGCCGTGGCTATAGTCTCAGCCGCAACTTGAGGCAGGGCGTTGATGGAGGCCGCGAGGGTCAAGGAGTCGTCACTCCCGTTTACGGTAGCTACCGCGAAGAGGGCCGCTTCGGGGTACGCCGCCATGCCCATGTGTGTTATGTACGGGTCACCCTTCAGTTGTCGGCGCTCTCTGTCCACGCTAGCCTTGCGTCTGCCTTCGGAGAGTACATGACTCATGTGCTTCGGGATAGGTCTCGTCTTGATCTTGCTTCTGACCTTAGACGTGACTTACCCTTGCCCATGCAAGGCTTGGAGATCCGTTACCGTTCCGGTCCGGTGGAGAACGGCTTTTCCCACCGCCGTATTCTGTAATCTGGCTTCTTGGGAAGTAAGGCCCGTGTCAGACAGCTCGGCGAAAGTGTTGTTTATACCGAAAGCGACTAACTTCTAGTTTTAGGTGGTGGAGAGGAGATGGGGAAAGAACTTTTGAATTATTTATGTCCTCGCTGGCTTCTGCACAGCCTTAGGCACATTTTAAGATATAGTTCAAGAAAAATCAATTTTAATTAGCAGTGATGTTCAATAGTATACGTCAGAGCCAATCAAAAAGTCAAATTTGAATTAGAAGCGGCTCCTGAAGTCATCCTCGCTGCGGCTTCAAAAACTGAAGGTGAACATTCTGCGTTATCCTTTGAGGCTTCCAAGAAATGCTTCTTTTGATGATTTTCTCAGCCTACCATTAACCAAGTGACAAATTCTTCCACAATGAGGAAATATTCATAGCTGAAGCAAAGGAAAATGACGTTCTCAGAAGACCTGACGCAAAGGGTAATGCCTGACCCCCACATATTGTTGCTAAGGAAGTGACGAACTCAGCACTCTCCTGAAATAAGGTATCGAACACGCTGTCTCATCGCTTAACTCTGCAACAGTCTACTACAAGCGGTTGTTCTTTCTCAGTCAGTGACAATTATGCACAATTTCGTTTGCACTTCTTTTTGCGGCCATCACACAATTTCTGCGGGCCAAGCCAAAACGTCCTCGTTACGTTCGCTGGTGTGAGTACGTCGGCAGCGCTCACATCAGATAAGCAATTACTTCAGAAATGAGTGCTCCCATAAAAATTGATTCCTAACGTAACGAGCTTCGACCAATATTGAAGCATTCATGTGCCAGTGGGATTTTAGGGTGCAAAACTTACGAAACTTAGCCTGTCGGTGTGGGTTTGCAGGTGCCGATGAACAAGAAAAGCAGCTGATAAAGGAGGACCGAAAGTACAAGGCCACGTAGCATAGTGCTGCGGCGCTCCTCAGTGGAACTACGGCAAACGGATTAGGAATCCACTTTCGCAGTTTTTTTCAAATAAGAATTTATTGCGCCTGTGCTCAGTGGTAGATGAAAAGAGAAATACTAAAAGACCTAGTGAAACAGTTGATTTTTTACATACCGTCGGCGCAGAAAAGAATACTGCCCTATAGCTTGAAACGGAGATCTTTCTTGCAACAGATGCCCAATAAAAATTGTTGATGTGCGCTAATACGCAGCTAAATAATATCCTTGCCAGTGCCACTTCAAAAATAAACTATTATATGCAGTGTACAACGTCAGAGATAAAAATGGATCGAGTAGTCTTCTAGAATTAGTTCTGAAATATTCTGCGTCCTTAAATCCCACACGGGGAAATTCTGAATCGCAGTGTTTCGAAATCGGAATGAAAGCAACATTCGGCTGATCAAGTACTGAGAGCTACGATATCAATGATTTATACTTTGAAAACAAGACTGAAAATAAAGACTGAACAGACAATAGTTCATGTATCAAATTATAAACAGGGATGAGTTCGTGACTTCCTTGGCAGCAATAGGTAGGAGATAGATAACCTTTCCATAAGGTCTTCTGAGAAGGACATGCGCCTTTGTGTCAGCTGTGAAAAATACATCAGCGGGCAGGAATCTGTGACGTGGTAAATGGTAGGCTGACAAAATCATCAAAACAAGCATTTCTTCGAGGCAGGAAAGGTTAACGCAGGATGCTTACACCCAGTTTTGTGAAGCCGTCGCTAGAATGACTTCAGGAGCTACTTGTAGTCGAAATTTGTCTTTTTGATTGCCTGTGCCGTATATTATATAGCGTCACCGGTTAATAAAATTGTTTTTTCTTCGAAGACATCATTAAAAAGTGCCTAAGGCTGTGCACAAGCCTGCAAGGACCTAAACAATTCAAGAATGCTTTCTCTTTCTCTCCGTCACCACCTAAAACGGGAAGTTAGTGGCTTTCGCGATAGACAAGATCTTCGCCGAGCTGCTCGACACGGGTAATACTTCCCAAGAACCCAGACAAAGAACACGGCTGGGGGAAGAACCATCCTCCTCCGGACCGGAACGGTAACCGATCTCCACCCTTTCAATGGGCAACGAGAACTTATGCCCAAGGTCAGAAGCAGGAACAAGGCGAGACAAATTTCGAAGCACATGAGTCATGAACTCCCCGGAGGCAGACGCAAGGCTAGCGTCGACAGAGAGCGCCAGCAACTGAAGGGTGACCCGCACGTAACATACGTGGACGTGATGGGGTGCCCCCCATCATGGCCCTCTTGCGGGCCCTCTTTTATGGGTCTTTTATGGGATTTTATGGGCCCTCTTTGCAGCAGCTACAGTAAACAGGAGAGACGACTCCTTTACTCTCGCTACCTCCGTCTAGGCAGTGACCCCAGCAGTGGCTGAGACCATAGACACGGCGCTAGTAAATCAGCGTGAAGACATGGTGGCAAGGGAAAATCATGTCGTTACGGACTCGCAACAGGCCTTCCGTAACTTTACCAACAGGCGAACACCGCTGCTGGCTGCTCAGATCCTAGGCCCGAGTGTGGAATCAATCGTCGCTTACAGCGCATACATAGACGAGGGACAAAAAGGACGACGAAGACAAGCGCTCTCTCTCATCCCTCCTTTGACCTTTGTCCATCGACTATGTATGCGCTGTAAGTGACAAATGATACCATGGAATAACAACTAGCCCGTACCCAAACATTGCCGAGTGCGGAACAATGCCACAGAAAGACGTGGACGTCTGGCCACACGGGGCTGGAGGGAAACGAAGGGGCGAGTGTCGTATCTCGAGCGGTAACCAACCTTGTGGGGCAAAACGAATCGTCCCGTCAATGCGCACCCTTTTGTTTCGCGCCCCTACCATCCAACTACGGGGAACGCCTCCAGGGCTAGCAGCTCAAGCCCAAGATTTCTTCTCTTCCTCAGAAAAAAATCAGCTGTGAATATGCAGTTGCTCTCAGAGTTACCCAAAAAAAAAACAGATTCCCAAACCTACACAGATAAAGCAACTGAACCCACTAACACATCGCGGCATCTGTGCCTGGTACGGAGATATCCACATCTCGTGGCAGTGCAAATGTCAAAGCCTGGCTGGACTAGAAGCGTTCGTCCGGCAAGTTCGACGAGCAACCACGGCCACTGGAGTCCTGTAATTAGGACACCGCTCACTCGATGTCAAGAGCAAAGCCCTCGCTGGTTGAAGTACATATTTTCTCTCCCTCTCTGTGTGCTTGCGCTTGGAACGAAAAGCTCGGTGAGCACACATGGACGGAGAGTGTCTTGATGGGCAACAGACAAGCCTCGGACATCCTACGGATCACGTTGACGCGGGTTAGGAAGGTCCGAAGGACGTAGGATTACATGCAAGGGATGTGCTAATGAACGCCCCGAGGACTGTAGGCAACAAGGGAATTGCCCATCTCGGGCTCGCCCGACTGTTGTCAAAAACGGACGCTGAGAGCTGGACATCCTGACAACCTGAATTTCCTACCTGAACCTGACATAGAGCGCACAGCTGTCAAAATGGGTCATCTGTAATGACATTAGCTTTCTAAATTTTTCATTTCACAATTTTTGCGCTGATCTGCCGTAATGGCATAGTGGCTTTGGTGTTGTGCTGTCAAATCCCAGCCTCGGCGGGAACATTCTGATGAGGCTGAAGTGAAATACTCGAACCTTGCGTTGGGTGCAAGTTAAAGAACCCCAAGTGGTCCAAAATGATTATGAAGTGCCCCTGCTACGCTGTGCATCCTAATCATATCATGGTTTTCGTATTTCGACGACTTTCAATATTGTAATTTTCACATATTCGTGTAATTTATTCATAATGATTAAAACATATTATTCCTCTCGTGCGTCTTACCCAATTTATGGTGTCTTCCTTGTTGATTGATCCTCCGCGAGTAAGATATTCTACCACGTAATACCACTAATGTTAATGTCATATTTTGTTCTCTTAATTATCTACTTCCTACGAACTCGTGTATAGCATATATGTTTATTACTGTCATGTAATTTGTAACCACTTTCTCACCATGAGACATTGTTGGATATCTATACCATATGTTCATCATCATCATCATCAGCCTAGTTACGCCCGCTGCAGGGCAAAGGCCTCTCCCATACTTCTCCAACTACCCCGGTCATGTACTAATTGCGGCCATGTTTTCCCTGCAAACATCTTAATGTCATCCGCCCACCTAACTTTCTGCCGCCCCCTGCTACGCATCCCTTCCCTTGGAATCCAGTCCGTAACCCTTAGTGACCATCGGTTATCTTCCCTCCTCATTACATGTCCGGCCCATGCCCATTTCTTTTTCTTGATTTCAACTAAGATGTCGTTTACCCGCGTTTGTTGCCTCACCCAATCTGCTCTTTTCTTATCCCTTAACGTTACACCCATCATTCTTCGTTCCATAGCTCGTTGCGTCGTCCTCAATTTCAGCAGAACCCTCTTCGTAAGCCTCCAGGTTTCTGCCCCATATGTGAGTACTGGTAACACACAGCTGTTATACACTTTCCTTTTGAGGGATAGTGGCAACCTGCTGTTCATGCTTTGAGAATGCCTGCCAAACGCACCCCAGCCCATTCTTATTCTTCTGGTTATTTCAGTCTCATGATCCGGATCCGTGGTCACTACCTGCCCTAAGTAGATGTATTCCCTTACCACTTCCAGTGCTTCGCTACCTATTGTAAACTGCTGTTCTCTTCCGAGACTGTTAAACAATACTTTAGTTTTATGCAGATTAATTTTCAGACCCACCCCTCTGCTTTGCCTCTCCAGGTCAGTGAGCATGCATTGCAATTGGTCTCCTGAGTTACTAAGCAAGGCAATATCATCAGCGAATCGCAAGTTGCTAAGGTATTCTCCATCAACTTTTATCCCCAATTCTTCCCACTCCAGTCCTCTGAATACCTCCTGTAAACATGCTGTGAATAGCATTGGAGATATCGTATCTCCCTGTCTGAAGCCTTTCTTTATAGGGATTTTGTTGCTTTCTTTGTGGAGGACTACGGTGGCTGTGGAGCCGCTATAGATATCTTCCAGTATCTTTACATATGGCTCATCTACACCCTGATTCCGTAATGCCTCCATGACTGCTGAGGTTTCGACTGAATCAAACGCTTTCTCGTAATCAATGAAAGCTATATATAAGGGTTGGTTATATTCTGCACATTTCTCTATCACCTGATTGAAAGTGTGAATATGGTATATTTTTGAGTAGCCTTTGCGGAATCCTGCCTGGTCCTTTGGTTGACAGAAGTCTAAGGCGTTCCGGATCCTATTTGCGATTACCTTAGTAAATACTTTGTAGGCAACGGACAGTAAGCTGATCGGTCTATAGTTTTTCAAGTCTCTGGCGTCCCCTTTCTTATGGATCAGGATTATGTTAGCGTTCTTCCAAGACTCCGGTACGCTCGAGGTTATGAGGCATTGCGTATACAGGGTGGCCAGTTTCTCTAGAACAATCTGACCACCATCCTTCAACAGATCTGCAGTTACCTGATCCTCCCCAGCTGCCTTCCCCCTTTGCATAGCTCCCAAGGCTTTCTTTACTTCTTCCGGCGTTACCTGTGGGATTTGGAATTCCTCTAGGCTATTCTCTCTTCCACTATCGTCGGGGGTGCCACTGGTACTGTATAAATCTCTATAGAACTCCTCAGCCACTTGAACTATCTCATCCATATTAGTAACGATATTGCCGGCTTTGTCTCTTAACGCACACATCTGATTCTTGCCTATTCCTAGTTTCTGCTTCACTGTATTTAGGCTTCCTCCGTTCGTGAGAGCCTGTTCAATTCTATCCATATTATAGTTCCACATGTCCGCTGTCTTACGCTTGTTGATTAACTTCGAAAGTTCTGCCAGTTATATTCTAGCTGTAGGGTTAGAGGCTTTCATACATTGGCGTTTCTTGATCAGATCTTTCGTCTCCCGCGATAGCTTACTGGTTTCCTGTCTAACGGCGTTACCACCGACTTCCATTGCGCACTCCTTAATGATGCCCATGAGATTGTCGTTCATTGCTTCAACACTAAGGTCCTCTTCCTGAGTTAAAGCCGCATACCTGTTCTGTAGCTTGATCCGGAATTCCTCTAGTTTCCCTCTTACCGCTAACTCATTGATTGGCTTCTTGTGTACCAGTTTCTTCCGTTCCCTCCTCAAGTCTAGGCTAATTCGAGTTCCTACCATCCTATGGTCACTGCAGCGTACCTTGCCGAGCACGTCTACATCTTGTATGATGCCAGGGTTCGCGCAGAGTATGAAGTCTATTTCATTTCTAGTCTCACCATTCGGGCTCCTCCACGTCCACTTTCGACTAACCCGCTTGCGGAAAAAGGTGTTCATTATCCGCATATTATTCTGTTCTGCAAACTCTACTAATAATTCTCCTCTGCTATTCCTAGAGCCTATGCCATATTCCCCCACTGACTTGTCTCCAGCCTGCTTCTTGCCTACCCTGGCATTGAAGTCGCCCATCAGTATAGTGTATTTTGTTTTGACTTTACCCATCGCCGATTCCACGTCTTCATAAAAGCTTTCGACTTCCTGGTCATCATGATTGCATGTAGGGGCATAGACTTGTACCACCTTCAATTTGTACCTCTTATTAAGTTTCACAACAAGACCTGCCACCCTCTCGTTAATGCTATAGAATTCCTGTATGTTACCAGCTATTTCCTTATTAATCAGGAATCCGACTCCTAGTTCTCGTCTCTCCGCTAAGCCCCGGTAACACAGTACATGCCCGCTTTTTAGCACTGTATACGCTTTTGT
Source organism: Dermacentor variabilis (assembly GCF_050947875.1). Lineage (NCBI taxonomy): Eukaryota > Metazoa > Arthropoda > Arachnida > Ixodida > Ixodidae > Dermacentor > Dermacentor variabilis. The sequence goes on from NC_134575.1 coordinate 118,775,026, forward strand.
CCTCCTAACCTCACTGAGCCCTATTATATCCCATTTACTACCCTCTAATTCCTCCAATAATACTGCTAGACTCGCCTCACTAGATAGCGTTCTAACGTTAAACGTTGCCAGGTTCAGATTCCAATGGCGGCCTGTCAGTCACCCATAATTTTACTTTTTGTTTGGTAAAGAGCTGAAGCACTACTCTTCTAATCGCAATGGCCTATGTATTCAGTCTTTTAAGCCGTTTTGAGGTTAGGCTTTATCATGTGGAAATTTAACATTTGCTGTTGCTGCTTTTACTAACAAAAAGAAATTGTACTCGTTGATGATGCTGGTGCCCAAATTCACGATATAAATGGTTGCTGGCATATGTGAACACACGCCTAACGGCACATGCGGAACTACAGCTTGCACAAGCCAACAGTGACTTCTAATGACAGTGTAAGCTGAACTATGTGAGGTTAACCCTCAGTAATTCTTGAAGATGATAGCTGCCAAGTTGGAAAATTATTTTTGTTTTTGAAATGATAATGATGTATTCACTAGAAGTGTAGCAGTATACATAACAGTACATGTGCCGATCTTTCCATGCGACTTCGGGCCCCTTGTGCATACATTTTTGTATTTATGCATAGGCAGTAGTGAGCCACAGTCTGTTCTCATACTTCACTCGCGCTTTTTGTGGTGGCATCTAATTTCAAAGACTGCGCGTAAAAAAGCGTCAACGATGCCAAGTAAAGGCTGCGCGATCTATTCACATGAATGCAAATTCCATCAAGATTGAAAGTTTGCCTACTGAATACGTTAATGGCTACTTGTGCAAATATTGCGAATGACCCTGTATAGTGGGACAGTTATCTACAAAGAGAAGAAAAAACTGGTATTCTAGAAAACAAATTTCCGTGGCAGTTCTAAATATAGTGAACACTATTTAGACTGTGTTTGTTCATTTGGGGTATGCATATTTGTATGTAAGAAAATTAATTACCCATTTGGAAGCTTTCCTGTCTAATTGTTGGTCGTCATACCGGGTGCTTTTCGAGCATACAGAATTTAGAAAAAACTGAGCGTTGCGAACTTGGAGTTTCTGTAATTTTATAGACGAGGCGCAAATAGTTTGCTCTTAATAGCGTATGTTTCAGAGTAGCCAATACATTCTTGCTAATTTACGATATAGTTAGTGCTTTGAGGGTAGTTTAAATGCCAAACTTGGAGCCAAAAATATTTTATCGCACTCCCATAAAAAAAAACTTGAAAATTCCGCTTCTTCTAAATATTCATAAAAAATTTCAATGCTCAATCCAGGCGATGGCTAACACAAGCGCACTGTCAGCACAAAAAAGGCAGCCCCGCTATCATATCAGAGAGGAATGCTCCGTAACGAAGAGTGCGACGATATCTGAAACAGAATATCGCGGCAAACACTGATATGACACGTTTTGTGTGGCAAACGTTTGCTGCGAGCTCACTAAACATATTCAAAGAGCATTAACCTGTGACGTTGCTTCGAGGCGCACTCGGTTTCAGTATTGCTTGGTTTTAGCTTGAGATTCAACGAAGGATACCTTGAATTAGGCCCAATTGTAAAGATTTCAAAAGATTGGAGTGCATTAAAAGTTGACTCCTTCCAAATTTCTTTTTAAACAACTGCGCCCGCAGGCACTATAGCAGAAGAAATATTATTTCCGTTAGTCGTTCTCAAATTCAGGTTATTCGCGGCGAAGTACGTCCGCCTCGCTTAGAACTCTTTAGTAGCGGACTTTCCGTTGAAAGCCCGCTGCTTTTACGTCCTGGGATGTCCAGTCCTCAGCGTCCGTATTTCACAACAGTCGGGCGAGCCCGAGATCGGCAATTCCCTTGTTGCCTACAGTCCTCCGGGCGTTCATTAGCACGTCCCTTACATTTCTTTACTACGTCCTGCGGGCGTTCTTAATCTCCGTTAACATATTCTGTGGATGTCCCAGGGTTTTCTCCTGTTGATTAGGACACTCTGCGTTCATGTGCGCACGCCGAGTTTTTCGCACCAAGCGTAAGCACAGAAAGAGAGAGAGAGAGAAAACATTTACTTCAACCAGCGAGGTCTTTGCCCTTGAACTTGAGTGAGTGGTGTCCTAATTGCAGGACCCCAGTAGCCGTGGCAGCTCGTCGAGCTTGCTGAACGAACGCTTCTAGTCTAACCATGTTTTGACTTTTGCCTCCGCACTATCACGAGATGTGGGTGTCCCCGCACCAGCCGCAGATGCCGCGATATGTTAGTGGGTTCAGTAGCTCTATCTGTGTAGGTTTGGGAATCTCTTTCTCTGGGTAACTCCGAGAGCAACTGCATCTTCAGTGCAGAGTTTTTTTCTGAGGAAGAGGAGAAACCTTGGGCTTGAGCTGCTGGCCCTCGAGGCGTCCGCCGTAGTTGGATGGCAGGGGCGTGAAACAAAAGGGTGCGGATATATGGGACGAATGGTTTTGCACCGCTAGGTTGGATACCGCTCGAGCTACGACTCTCGCCGTTTCCCTCCAGTCGCGTGTGGCCGGGAGTCCAACTGTTTCGGTGGCACTGTTTCACACTCGGCAAGGTTTGGGTACGTGCTAGTTGGTATTCCATTGTATCAGTCGTCACTTACAGCGCATACATAGACGAGGGACAGAGGACAAAACGAGGGACGAGGGACAGCGCTTGTCTTCGTCGTCCTTTTTGTCCCTCGCCTATGTCTGCGCTGTAAGTAACGACTGATTCCACATTCGGGCCTAGGATCTGAGCAATCATCAGCGGTGTTCGCCCGTTGGTAAAGTTACGGAAGGCCTGTTGCGAGTCCGTAACGACGTGAACTTCCCTTCCCACCATGTCTTGACTCTGATTTACTAGCTCCGTGTCTATGGTCTCAGCCACAGCTGTGGTCAGTGCCTAGACGAAGCAGGCGAGAGTAAAGGAGTCGTCTCGCCCGTTTACTGTAGCTGCCGCGAAGAGGGCCCCTTCGGGGTATGCCATCACGTCCACGTACCTTACGTACGGGTCACCCTTCAATTGTCGGCGCTCTCTGTCGACGCTAGCCTTCCGTCTGACTCCGGGGAGTTCATAACTCACGTGCTTCGGGATAGTTCTCACCTTGATCCTGCTTCTGACCTTGGGCATGAGTTATCGTTGTCCATAGAAAGGGTGGAGGTAAGTTACCGCTGCGGTCCGGTGGAGAACGGCTCTTCCCACCACCGTGTTCTGTAGTCTTGCTTCTTGGGAAGCAAGAGCCGCCTTGGACAGCTCGGCGAATGTGTTGTGCATCATGATAGCCACTAATTTCTCGTTTTAGGTGGTGACGCGGAGGAAGAGAAAGCATTCTTGAATTATTTAGTTCCTTGCATGCTTGTGCACAGCATTAGGCACTTTTTAAAGACATCTTTCAATAAAAATCAGTTTTATTTAAAAGTGATGTTCAATAATATTTGGTACAGCCAATCAAAAAGACAAATTTGGATTACAAGCGGCTCCTGAAGTCATTCTAGCGTCGGCTTCCCAAAACTGATGGCGAGCATTCTTCGTTAACCTTTGCTGCTTCCAAGAAATGCTTCTTTTGATGATTTTCTCAGGTTACCATTTACCACGTGACAAATTCCTCCGCGGTGACGTATTAATCGTAGCTGAGGCAAATGAGCATGACGTTCTCAGAAGACCTCACGGAAAGGTTCATGCTTGCCTCCTACTTTCTGCTGCTATGGGAGTGACGAACTCCGCACTGTTTATAATTTGACGCATGAACTGTCGTCTTTTCTTACTTTATTTTCTGTTTGATCTTTAAAGTGTAAATCCTTGATATTGTAGCTCTGAGTACTTGATGAGCCGAATGTTGCTTTCTTTCAATTTGCAAAATACTGCGTTAAAGAATTTCCACTTGTGGGATTCGAGGACGGAGAATACTTCAGAACTAATGCTATGAAGACAACTTGATCCATTTTTACGTCTGACGTTGTACACTGCTTATAATAGTCTATTGGTGAAGTGGCACTAATAATAATATTTGGGGTTTTACGTGCCAAAACCACTTTCTGATTATGAGGCACGCCGTAGTGGAGGACTCCGGAAATTTTGACCACCTGGGGTTCTTTAACGTGCACCTAAATCTAAGCACACGGGTGTTTTCGCATTTCGCCCCCATCGAAATGCGGCCGCCGTGGCCGGGATTCGATCCCGCGACCTCGTGCTCAGCAGCCCAACACCATAGCCACTGAGCAACCACGGCGGGTAGAAGTGGCACTGGCAAGGACATTATTTAGCTTCGTATTGATGCACATTGGATTGGATTGGAAAAACTTTATTAAAAGTCCTGCAGGACGCACGTCAGCGCGCAGTGGTCGTCTCCCACGCAGGGACCCACAGGGAGTACCTGGCGGCCGGTGTGCGACCCTGCTGGTCTTGTAGGAGCGGGCTTCGTATGGTCTTCCCCCACTTGTCGGAGGTAGAGTCGGGCGGAGCGTTTCTGCCCTCCCAGAGCACGTGTGCGCGTGTCGCCGTGACCACGCACGATGGGCACGCATCGTCTGGGTAGGCGTCCAGGTAGATGATGTGCAAGGTAGCGGGGTTTGGATAGGTATCTCTAATAAGCGTAGCGTTAGCGCCTGCGGCCTGTTTAGTTTGGGGTGCGGGGGTGGAAGGAGACGTCGTCCCAAGTAAAATGTTTAGTTATATCACTGTGGGTTACTGGGACTACTGGGGGTTACTGTGGGTTACTGGGGTTATTGATGCACATCTACTCTTCTTAATTCGGTGTCTGTTGCTAGAAGGATATCCTTTTCAAGCTATAGAGCAGACTTCTTTGTTGCACACGGGGAGTGTGAAAAATTAACTGTCTCACTACGGCTTTTAGTATTTCTCTTTTCATCTACGACTCAGCGCAGGCGCAATAGATCCTAATTTGAAATTAACTGCGAAAGTGGATTTTTAACGAGTTTGCCGTATTGTGCTGAGCAGCGACGCAGCACTGTGCTACGAGGCCATATATTTTCGTTCTCTTTTGTCAGCTACTTTACTTGTTTACGGGCGGCAGCCAACGCACATCGACAGGCTAACTTTCGTAAGTTGCGCCCCCGAACAACCCGCTGGTACGTGAATCCTTCAGTAATGGCCGAAGCTCGTTACGTTGGAAATCTATTTTTTCGGGAGCACTCATTTATGAAGTAATTCCATACGTGACGTGATGGCTGCTGACGTACTCGCACCGGGAACGTAACGTGGACGTTTTGTTCGGCCCGCAGGAATTCTATGATGGCCGCAGAAAATCGTCCACAGGAAAATGTGCTTACTTGTCGCTAACTGATAAAAAACAACCACGTGTAGTATAACTGCTGCACCGTAAAGCGATGAGACAGCGTGTTCGATACCTTAAGTTAAGGGTTGAGCCTGCAAGTTCGGTACGTTGTAGGCGCTAGATTGAAAGTAGGGGCGTCATCGTGAAAACTAATGTTATATACATTAGAATTTTTTTTCTGTCTTTCATTTCAGCAACCCGTGATAAGTGTTACTCGCTCAGTTCTGGAAAGAAATCAGCTATCTGCTTAGGAAGGCTTTGATAAAGTACCTTTATTCTGGACGCTGTAACGTAAAACTATTCCAATATGTATTTATTCAAATCTCGCTGACGTCAAATTTGCGTAATTGCCGCGCAAGCATCGGGCGGTGACCCGCAGCGTTTTCTGAACAGACCAATCAAACGTTCTCCTCGTTCATAGGAGGTCAATTTTTTCCCCTTTAAGGACAAATAACATTGCTTAGAGTGAGCGGCTTATCTTATCTAATTAGCTGATAAGAGGCGAGGAGCACGCTCCAGTGGAGAGGGATTCTATGGGGCCGAGCCAGTGCACTGAAAATCAATAACCGGATGAAAAGGGTCGTACCGGCATCTGCGATTGATCCGCTTTCCTTTATTTAGCTTGCGGTGTCTGGTCAAAAATCGAGGCGACGTGCAACGGAAGATTAGACATGACGCTAAAAGGAATCCTCAGCGAAGAAGATCTAGCAGAGTGAACTCTTAAACGTGCTCTGATTTTTGTCTTTTTCCCTAACCCTCAATTTTTACTGTCTCCTCTCTTCCTCTTCCAATTGGGGGTGAGTGCTCCCATAAATATAGATTCCTAACGTAACGAACCTCGACCCTTACTGAAGCATCCATGTACCAGCGGGTTGTTCGGGTGCACATCTTACGAAAGTTAGCCTGTCGCTCTGTATCGGCCACCCATAAACAAGAAAAGGAGCTGATACAGGAGGACTGAAAACATAGGACCTCGTAGCATAGTGCTGCGTCGCTGTTCTGCTGAACAACGCAAGCTCATTAAGAATCCCTTTGGCAGTTATTTTCAACCGTTTAATTATTGCGGCAGTGCTCAGTGGTAGATGCCAAGAGAACAACTAAAATATGTAGTAAAACAGTTCATTTCTCGCGCTCCCCGAGTGCGAAAAAGAAGTCTGCTCTATAGCTTGCAACGGAGATGCTTCTTGCAGCAGATGCCCAACAAAAATAGTTGATATGCACCAATACGAAGCTCAATAATATCCTTCCCAGTGCAACTACAGAAATAAACTACAATGTACTGTGTACGACTTCCGAGATAGAAATGAATCGAGTAGTCTTCATAGCATTAGTACGGAAAGATGGAAATTCTGAAATGCAGTGTTTCGAAATTTGCATGAAAGCCTCATTCGACTGATCAAATAGAAAGAGCTATAATATCAAAGTTTTTTACTTCAAAAATTAAATTCAAAATAAAGCCAGAACTGACGGCAGTTCGTGCGTCAGCTTAAAGACAGTGTTGAGTTCGTTGCTTTCATAGCAGCAATAAGTAGGGAACAAGTATTACCCTTTCCGTCATGTCTTCTGAGGACATTATTCTTCTTTCTGACAGCTGTGAATAATACATCACCACAGAGGAACTTGCTATGTGGTAAATGGTAGGCTGAGAAAATCATCAAAAGAAGGCTTTGCAGAAAGCAGCAAAGGATAACGCAGAATGTTTACTTACAGTTTTGTGAAGGCAACGCGAGGATGACTTCAGGAGCCGCTTCTAATTCAAATTTGTCGTTCTGATTGGCTGTGCCGTATATTAGTGAACATCACTGGTAAATAAAATTGGTTTTTCTTCGAAGACATCTTTAAAAAGTGCCTAGGGCTGTGAGCAAGCCAGCCAGCACCTAAATAATTCAAAAATGCTTTACCTTCCTCCCCGTCTCCACCTAAAACAAGAAGTTGTGGCTTTCAGCATACACAAAACTTCGCCAAGCCGTTCAACACAGGTCTCACTTCCCGAGAAGCCCGATTAGAGAACACGGTGGTAGGAAGAGCCATCCTCCAGCGGTCACGGATCGCCATGCCTCCGATGGGCAAGCATAACTCACGTCCAAGGTCAGAAGCAGGATCAAGACGAATCCCATACCGAAGCACATGGGTCATAAACTCCCCGCATGAACTTCCCGAAGGCGGATGCAAGGCTTGCATCGATAGGGAGCGTAGACCCGTACGTAACCTACGCGGACATAGCGGCATACCTCTAAGGGGCCCTCTTCGCGGTACCTACCGTAAACGGGAGAGACGACTCCTTTATCCTCGCGGCCTCCGTCTAGGCAGTGACTGCAGTTGCGGCTGAGACTATAGCCGCGGTGCAAATATTTAGGCGACAAGACATGGTAGGCAGGGAGTTTCACGTCCTTAAGGACTCGCAACAAGCCTGCCGTAATTTTATCAACGGGCAAACGCCCCTGCTGGTTGCTCATATCCTAGGCCCGAGGATAGATCAATCCCACCAAGCACGTGCACGCCAGCCACGCGGGACTAGAGGGAAATGAAGGGGCGAAAGCCGTAGCTAAAGTGGTAACCAACCAAGCGGGGCACAACCAATTTTCCGTAGATCCCCACCCTTTAACTTCGTACCCCTGCCATACAAATACTGCGACACGCCTCTAGATCCAGCAACCCAAGTCCAGGATTTATCCCCTTCCTCAGAAAAGGCTCAGCTCTGAAGATGCACTTGCTCTCAGAAGAAACAGATTCCGAAGCCAACGCAGATACAGCAACATGTACCCCGTAACATATCACGGTATCTGCCGCTGGTGCGGCGACATACGCCGTGCACTATACCACACATCGTTTTAATGCGGGGGCAAACGCCTAGCACGTCATTTGAGCGGTGGGAGGTACAGCAGAACGGCTGTACCCTGGCGGGACTAGAAGCGTTCGTCCAGTATGTTCGACGAGAAGCCACGGCCACTAGAGTCTTGCAAACAGGACACCACCCACTCGACCACAACAGCAACGACCTCGATGGTTTAAATAAATGTTCTCTCTCTCTGTCTGTGTGCTTCCGTTTGCAATAAAAAACTTGTCGGGCACGCATGACCGGAGAGTGCCCTAATGGACAACAGACAACCCTGGCACATCACGTTGCCGTAGGTTAAGTACGTCTGTGGGACTTAGAAAAAAATGCACGGGACGTGCCAACCAACGTCCGGAGCACTGTAAGAAGCAATAGATTTGTACGTCTTGGGCTGTCCTGAATTATGTCAAAAACGGACGATGAGGATTGGGCATCCAGAGGACGTAAAAGCAGCTGATTTTTAGTGCACGTTTCTAAAGAAGTTTTAAGCGAGGCGGATGCACTTTGCCGCTAATAGCCTGAAATTCAGAACGATCAGAAATTATAATTGTTCTACTATAGTGCCTGCGGGCGTAGTTGTTTAAAAGGAAATTTGGAGGGTGTCAAATTTTAATGCACTTCCATCTTCTAAATCTTGAACATTGAGCCTGATTCGTGATATCCTTCATCGAATCTCAACCTTAAACCAAGTAATATTGAAATCGAGTGTGCCTCGACGCTAAGTCACACGGAAACGTTCTGTGAATAGGTTTCAGTGAGTTCGCAGCAAAACGTTTGCCAAAAAAAAACATGCCGTATCAGTGTTTGCCGCGATGTTCAGTTTCAGACTTCGTCGCACTTTTCCTTATGGAGCGTCTCTTTTTCATATGATAGCGTGCAATAAAATTTTACTGGCTCCAAGTTTGTATTTTCAACTCTCCTCAAAGAACTAATAATATAGTAAATTAGAACGAACATGTTAACTTCTGCGAAACTCACGCTGTTAAAAGCAGAGTATTTCCGCCTCGTATATGAAGCTACAGAAATCCCAAGTTTGCTATGCTCGGCTTCTTTTTAATTCTGTATGCTCAGAAAGCACCCTGTATGACGAGCGACGAATAGACAGGAAAGGTTCCAAATACTAAATTATTTTCTCTCATACGTATATGCACACACCAAACAACCGATAATAATCTAAGTAGTGGTCACTATGTTTTTAAGTTCCATGGAAATTTGTCCTCTGGAATACCAGTTGATCCTTCTCTTTGTACATCTCTGTCTTACTGTACAGGCTCATTAGGAATATTTCTACAAGTCGTCATCAACGTATGCATAGTCAAAATTTCTATGTCGCTGGAATGTGCATTCATGGGAATATATCGTGTAACCCTTACTTGATATCGTTGCAGTTTTCTTGCGCAGATTTTCAAATTAGATGCCACCACACAAAGCGCGAATGAAATATCAAAACAGACACGGGCTCACTACTACATATATATTGTTAAGAATGATGTTTATTTACAGGGTGAAACGGTGAAACGAGGTCCGAGAGGGAAGCTACAGGCCAGGCCCAGCCGGCGCAGAGTACCGCGAGGTCACGCGCGCCCACTCTACTTCGTCTTTCTCTGCCTCAGCCGCAGCCGCGCAGTGCTGCGACATTTTCCCCGGGGGCAGACGAAGCTCGCCGAGCGAGTTAAAGGGACCTGTGATGGCACTGCTTGAGTCTGGCCACGTGAACAACCTGCGTCGCCCGTGAACGCCGATTACTTGCCGTCACTTTGGCGACGACATAGTTCACATCGCTCAAGCGGTTGAGTATAACGAATGGTCCGGTGTAAGTGGCGAGAAACTTGCGGTACAATCCCTTTTTGCGAACAGGTGTCCACAACCAAACATAATCACCGGGAGTAAAACTGACGGGGAGATGCCGCGCATCATAGCGAATCTTGCTGTTGCCTTGTGAGGACAACGTCCTAAGATGCGCCAGTCGACGTGCTTCCTCAGCACGACACAGAGTTTGGGCGATGGAAGGATCCTGTTGGCACGATAAAGGTAGAATAGTGTCCAGAAAGCTCTGGGGTGCGCGGGCGTACAGCAAAAAGAACGGCGCATATCCAGTAATTTCGTGCTTGGCACTATTGTACGCGTACGTTACAAAAGGTAAGACGGCGTCCCAATTCTTGTGGTCAGCAGCGACATACATTGATAACATGTTGGTAAGGGTTCGATTCGTCCGCTCCGTGAGGCCATTGGTTTGCGGGTGGTAAGGAGTGGCATGACGATATGCAGAACCACAAAGCCGCAAAAGTTCTTCAACGGCGTCGGCGGTGAATTCCCGTCCACGGTCACTGATGACAACACGGGGAGCGCCGTGACGGAGTATGACATGATGCAACAAAAATGAAGAGACATCTGCTGCAGTGGCAGATGGAAGTGCCGCCGTTTCCGTGTAGCGAGTAAGATAATCTACGCATACTATAATCCAGCGGTAGCCAGCTTACGTCTTTGGGAGCGGGCCAAGCAAGTCGATGCCCACTTTTTCAAAGGGTAACGTCGGTGGCTTAACTGGTTGTAAATAGCCTGCTGGGGCCGTCGTCGTTTGCTTGTGGCGCTGGCAAACAGTACAGCTGGCGACATACTGTTTCGTTGTTTTCCAGAGCTTGGGCCAGAAAAATCTCTGTCTAAGGCGGTGTAGTGTGCGTGTAAAGCCAAGGTGCCCGGACGTGATATCGTCATGCATACAACGAAGGACAGCCGAGCGCAGGTTTTCGGGCACAACTAGAAGCAATGGGGGACCATCAGCGGAGTAATTTTTTTTTGTACAGCAAACCATTACGAAAAGTAAACGGTGTTGTTCCTGCTGGCTCACGTGCAGCTGCCCGTAGGGATTTCAAGGTAGGGTCGCAACGTTGCTCGCTCTCGAAGGTACGCAGGTCTGGAAAGTCGGAAGAGATGGAAACTAGGTAGTCGTCGAAGTCATCATCCTCAGCTTTAGTGTGCGGCGAAGGGAGACAGGATAGGCAATCAGCATCCGTGTGACAGCGTCCGCTCTTGTAGTTAACGGAGAAGCTGTACTCTTGAAGGCGCAAAGCCCAGCGGGCCAACCGGCCAGACGGGTCACGCAGCCCAACCAGCCAACAGAGTGAATGATGGTCAGTCACTATCGTGAATGCGCGACCATGTAGATAGGGACGGAACTTCTGAATGGCGAAGACGACTGCTAGGCACTCGAGTTCAGTAACGGTGTAGTTTGTCTCCGCTTTTGTAAGTGTCCGACTAGCGTAGGCAATGACATGCTCACGGCCATCGCAGAGTTGAACAAGCACAGCACCAACACCCGCACCGCTGGCGTCAGTGTGCAGCGCAGTTGACGCCTCCGGATCAAAATGCCGCAGTACCGGTCCAGAAGTCAACAAAAATTTCAGCTGTTGAAACGCCGACTCGCAGTCAGCAGTCCACAAGTATGGGGTGTCTTTGTGAAGGAGAGACGTGAGGGGAGAGGCAAGCTGTGCGAAATTCTTGATAAAACGTCGGAAATATGAACAAAGGCCCAAAAAGCTTCGCAGATCTTTCACCGTTTGTAGCTGTTGGAAGTCGCGAACCGCTGCTATCTTTTCAGGGCCTGGTTGTATGCCGTCTTTGTCGACCAGAAAGCCTAGGACGAGGGCTTGACGCTCACCGAAATGACATTTCTTCGAGTTTAAAATAAGGCCAGCTTGCTGGATACAGTCAAGAACGATCGACAGGCGCTGATTGTGCTCGTGAAATGTCCGGCCGTAGATAATGACGTCGTCTAAATAGCACATGCAAATTTCCCATTTGAGTCCGCGGAGCACGGTATCCATAAATCGCTCGAATGTCGCTGGAGCGTTGCATAAGCCAAAGGGCATAACGTTGAATTCAAAGAGACCATCAGGTGTCACGAAGGCTGTCTTCTCCTTGTCTGAGGGGTGCATGGGAATTTGCCAATATCCTGACCGCAAATCAACAGAAGAGAAATACGACGCGGAGTGGAGGCAGTCGACGGCGTCATTTATTCCTGGTAGGGGGTACACGTCTTTCTTTGTGACGGTGTTTAGGCGGCGATAGTCCACACAGAATCTCCATGAGTTGTCTTTTTTCTTGACTAGGATCACAGGAGCAGCCCAAGGGCTAGATGATTCCTGGATCACTCCTTTCTGTAACATTTCTTCGACCTGCTCGGCGATGACTTTTCTCTCTGAAGGTGAAACGCGGTAGGGCTTCTGACGAATTGGCGTTGCTTGCCCTGTATGGATGCGGTGTTGCATACGAGACGCCGGTGGTGTATGGGACGCTCGTTGGCCTTGAGCAAAATCAAACACTGTGGCGTAGCGAGCGAGCACAGCTTCCAGCAGACACTGCTCACTAGAAGACAGCGACTTGTCAATCATGCGCTTAAAGACAGCAGAATTATCATAGATGGAGTCGGGGTTGGATTCTTTTTGGGCAGTTGACATTTCGACCGTTCCGACGCTAACAATGGCTTGTTCATCAAAACTTGCCAGTTTAAGTCCTAGCGGCAATGTTATAGATTGGGTTGAAACGTTCACTGTCCACAAACGAGTACAACCATCAGTGGTAACCACGAGGGAGCGAGGGACTATCGCATTTTTCTTGAGCGCGTTGTTATAATCGGGCTCGGCTAAACCACAACAAGAACCTGTACGAGGGCGAGAAGTAGTGACAGGTACAAACATTGCAGTCTTAGGGGGCAAACACACATCTTGTGACACGGTGAGAACGTCGGCGGCATCACTGGTGCTATCTGTCATTGAAGTTCGCGCGTCGCGGCGAAGAGAAATCGCGCCACTTCCACAATCCAAAGTTGCCCCCACTCACACAAGAAATCAATTCCTAAAATAATGTCATGCGTTGTACGTGCAAGCACAGTAAATTCACTTCTAAATGTCTGCTCCCCTATCATAACTGAAACAGAACAGACCCCAAGTGGGCGTAACATTTCCCCGCCAACTCCACGAAAGGTAGCGTTCCGATCCCAAGAAAACATAACTTTTTGTCCAAGACGATTTTTGAAGGACAGGCTCATAACAGAAACTGCAGCCCCAGTGTCAACTAAAGCAAAAGCACTCACATTGTCAACTAAAACGCACACTTTGTTCTTAAACAATTTTACACAAGGGGGTCTTGATGAAGATGAACATATTGCGGCCTCACCCCCGTCGGTCGCACCAGCTAGTTTCCCAGCGGCGGCGGTGATAAGGAGCGACGACGAGGTGATGGAGAGCGTCGTTGTCGTGTCGGTGGTGGTGTCAGGCTGCGATCGGAAACGGGGGAGTCACTACGGTTTGCGCGTCCCTGCTGCAGCCGCTGGAAGGAAGTGGGATATGGCCAGGGCTCATCAGCGGGCACGCGGGGCGTGTAGGAATTAAACCGTGGAGCACGCTGCTGGCGGCGGTGGCAATACCTAGCAATGTGTCCAGCCACACCGCAGCTGTAGCAAGTGCGGGAGTCGCGGCTTGTCGCGGGTGACACCGGTGACATGGGTGTCATGGGTAGAAACGCACTCTCAGGCTGGTTGTAGGAGGGAATAGCCCGCGGAACAAATCGTTGTGGTGCATCTTGTCGGCGTCCCAGACTTGTCGGTTGCGGTGGCAAGTTGCTGCTCTCCGTACGAGCAGCATAGTTCCTGCGAGGTTCTCGGAAACTCTGAGGTGCCCAGGTGGACGGTGGCACACGAGAACGATGATCAAATGCACACTAATGGCACACATGAGCGTCGTCAACAACTTTAAGGCGTTGAAGCTCTTCTTTAACTACTTGCCGAATCACTGAGGAGAGGTCGTCGTGGGTTGGGACGGACACACTTGCAATAGTAGTAACATTGTCCAATCGTCCAAACTTCGGCCCAATCCTTCTCATTTTCAGCGCTTCAAACGCCCGGCAGTGTTTCTTCAGATCAGACGGAGTACTAAGATCGTCCTTCGTTATAAGAAAATTATAAACATCTTCAGCGATTCCTTTAAGCAGATGTCCTACTTTGTCTTCGTCTGTCATGGTAGCGCTGACGATTCCGCATAATTTCAGAACAGCCTCTATTTACGTTGTACACGTTTCGCCAGGTAATTGAGCTCGTCGGGAACGCGTCTGCTCAGCCTTCTTTTTCTTAGAGATTGGGTCCCCAAAGCACTTGGTGAGTTCTTCTACAAAGTTATCCCAGCTTGTTAGAACGCTCTCGTGGTTTTCAAACCAGAGGAGTGCGGTGCCAGCGAGAAAAAAAAACACGTTATCGAGCTGCTTCGTAGAGTTCCAGTGGTTGTGGCGACTCACTCTGTTGTAGTGTTTAAGCCAGTCGTCGACGTCTTCGTTGGCCTTCCCCGAAAAGGTGGGTGGCTCTCGCAGCGGTGTCCAGTAGCCAGCCTGACCTGCGTGATTGCTGTCTGGTCCGCCGCAGGTGGGGTCGTCATTGCCTTCTCCGGAATCGGCCATGTCCGCTGCTTGTGGTCGTAAACCAGCCAAGCGCCTACTCCGTCGGACAGTTGGTAGAGCGAGGTCGTCCAGGATCGTCCAAGATTTACCCCGCACGTCCACCAAAGATGTTACGAATGATGTTTATTTACAGGGTGAAACGGTGAAACGAGGTCCGAGAGGGAAGCTACAGGCCAGGCCCAGCCGGCGCAGAGTACCGCGAGGTCACGCGCGCCCACTCTACTTCGTCTTTCTCTGCCTCAGCCGCAGCCGCGCAGTGCTGCGACAATATAAATATATATATGTAGTGCACAAGGGCCCGAAGTGACATGGAAAGATTGACACATGTACTGTTCTGCATACTGCTACCCTTCTAGTGTATACATTATTTGCATTTCAAAAAGAAAAGCAATTTTCCTACTTGGCGGCAGTCATCTTCAATGTTTACTGAGCACTTCCTGCATATAGTGCAGCTTAGACTCTCATTAGATGTCAATATCGGCTTCTGCAAACGGTAGTTCCGCATGGGCTATTAAGAGTGTGTTCACATATGCCATCAACGATTTATATTGTCGATTTGGGCAGCAGCAGGATAAAGAAGTACTCACCTTTTTGTTAGTAAATGCAGCAACAGCACTTGCTAAACTGCCGCATTTTAAGTCCTACCTTCATAAAGGCACAAAATATTCAATACATGGGGCATTGCGATTAGATGGGCCCTGGTTCAGCCCTTGAGGAATCAAAAAATACAATGATGGGTGACTGCACACTTGCTATATATACACAAAAGGTAAATATACATATATGATATACACGAATTGTAGCAAGTAGCGACTTAACAGAAAGAAATGTGACATCACCACGAATGCAGAGAAAGAAAGGGGAATGCGGGAGATGGAAATTCAAGACAATGAGCAAAACGTGAACAAGGTGAATGCAGGAGCCAACGTTTCGACAAGTGGACTTGTCTTCTTTGTCTGACTGACTGACTTGTCTTCTTTGATATTCGCATCAGCAGAAGTTGTCGTTCAATATGGCCGCCAACTCACTGTAGCTGGCATGCGATCGAGAAGATAAGTCTACTTGTCGAAAGGTTGGCTCCTGCATTCACCTTGTTCACTTTTTGCTGATCACCACGAATGGTATGACATGATAGAATATATTACTCGACGAGGATCAATCGACACCAAGGACGCCATAAATCAGATAAGACACACGAGAGGCACAATATATTTTAGACACCATGAATAAATTACAAGAATATATGAAAACGACAATATTCTAATGATTTTACGTGCCAAAACCGGGATGTGATTATGATGCCCACCATAGCAGGAGCACTCCAAAATAATTTTGGACCACTTGCGGTTCTTCAACGCGCACCCATGCAAAGCTCGCGTGTTCAATTTCAGCGTCATCAAAATGATCCCGCCGTGGCTGGCGTTTGACACTGCAACACCAAAGCTACTATGCCGAAACGGCAGGTTATCACAAAAAATTATGAACTGAAGACCTTACAAATAAACTTAAATGTCATTACATATGACACAATTTAACAGAGCTCACTGCTGTCAAAATGCAAGAGTTGCGAGATGCCACGTAGCATACATTTAAAATATTCGAACCCTCAATTTCCCTTGTGGTAAGAAGAATACGTCCCTAACGTTTGCCCCTCACGCCAAATGCTCCAGCAAAAAGTGTTAAAATTATCCTGACACGCATTGACTGACCTCACAGCTCAGCACTGAAACGCCCATCACGCACGATTATGTTGCCGCATGTAAGCAATTTAAACCAAAATAACAATTTATTTCTGGCAACAGTTATTAAAGAGCGCATAGCGGTGTGCATACAAGTTGATAAAACACATAAATAAGTCACATTTGCTATATCAAAGTGTTAGGACAGGTACGGAAATGAATGCGTTTGTCAATAAGGTTTCCGAAAAGATGAACATTGCAAAGCACGTTGAGAAATTTTGGCATCAACATCAAATTGGCCACAGTGACTAACTCGTGCAATTGGTGAACTGCGCAAGTCACACAGGTTTCGAAAATCGGACAGATGAAAATTTTGAATTTATGAGAGCCACTTGGGAACAGCAGTAGTTCCACTATAGCGTTTTTTACACAATATATTTGGTATATGCGAATGCAAAAATATCATGACAATAAGATGGATGGTTTATGACTTGACATATGATCAAAGGCGAAGAGAATCAATAGGCTGCGAAGGAAGGCACAAGTAACAAAAGTTTAGAGGGATAATGTATTGAGACACTTTGGCTAGTGACACTAATTTATGGTGGCAGAATAAGGAATATGGCTAATTGTATAGTGGGCCTAGTTACCCTCACAAAGTGAACTTATAGGTCGCACTTTTGAATGGCATGCATCTTGCTGGGTATAAAAATTAAGCAGTATATTATCACTCGCTCCCTGTGTAACTAAGATACGCGATACAATATGGCAAGCAGTGTAGAGTCCATGTATTAGAACAATTAAAACACAATGAACGAATATTTTCAAGCATCATTGTATTTCTTTAAATGAAGACGGGCTACTTCTGAAGCTCAGAAAAAATACTGCCGAGCCTCAGAACACCATGAATGTTTCATTTGCTTTGCTACCAGTAGACTCGGTGTCCATTCTATTGTGTTATTACGTCATGACATTGTATGTAGTCAGGTCGAAGCAGGACGTTGTGATGTTCAGACACTCGGTTCGGCTCATTCTGCTGTGCACTATTCTCTTACACTGGTTTTCAAAACGACTAACAGCATAGCAGGCGACCAAACAAGCCAAAGCGAGTGCCAAAATGTCACAATGTCCGACTCCGACGTCACCCCAAGCCGCGTTATGATGTCAAATGAAGTATCCTCTAGCGAAGACACTAAAACTGGCTTTAAAAAAGTAATGATAAGTTTCTCGAGCGCTCAGACGCTTGTGAAAATATTTTGTAGTCTCTAGAACTCTAGGTTTTTACCTTAGCGTAAAAAAGCTTAGTTTAACCTGTCATATCAATGCCAATTTAATGCCGATGCAGCAAAAAAATCACGTTTGCAAATACTAATGTAACGACACCTGCTTGAATTTCTCATAATGTCTGTAGAGGGATTTTTTTCTCATACGTCCTTACAAATTTATGCCGAGATGTTTCCTAATTGTGTGAGATGCAAAAGTTTAATACAAAGCTTTTATTTAATATTATGTACTGACCGTAAGAGGCATTTTTCAAATCTTGCTGTGAGATGCTCGAGCGCACGCCTCAGCCATGGTTTGATATTCGCACCAGCAGAATTTGTCATTCAAAATGGCCGCCAACTCACTGTAGCTGGCATGCAATCGATTGAAAACAATGCAGTAATTCAATTTGCAGCACCCCGCAATTGGAGGCATGTGGACATTGTCAATTAAAATTGTTAAATAACAAGTTCGAATGTGATATTTTGTTATTTATTCTGACCGAAACACGGCATTTCCCCAAAACAGCTTTTTAGTATATCTCAGATGTACTTATTAGCACTGTAAGGAAGAAGAAGTGCGCCGTGCCGAGCTCCGCAGCCGGATCGCAAGCGCTACTGAAGTGGGGCTCGGTCTAGACGCTGTTCCTGGTTTTGTACTGGCTAAGCCTACGCTGTTGCGTCTTCTTTTCCGCGTCCTTCGTGTCGTCCACAGCCGTGTCGGACTTCTTTGCCATAATTGGTGGAGGTTTGCTGGGTCTCCTGCAATCCTGGAATTGCGCAGCTGGACTCTCCCTGCCATCATGACCACCGAAAGCGCCACGAGCTTACCACCACCTGCTCCCCAGTCTACCGTATGCCCCGGCACGTTCCGCCAGCGGGACCCTCCTATCTTCAGCGGCTCTGACGACCACGACGTTGATGACTGGCTCTCATCATACGAACGCGTCAGTCGGAACAACAACTGGGATGACATCACGAAATTGACCACCGTCCCTTTCTACCTCACCGGAATTGCCCACTTGTGGTTTCGGATGTGTGCCGATGCTCTTTCGCGCTCGCCTGTCCACGCCGACATTGTCAGTGTGTCTGTCCTAGACGACCCACTTCTCCCATTCGCTTCTGTCGACATGGCTTTGGAGCAGCGCAAGGACTCCTGGATTTCGTCTTTGATAGATTACATCTCCAATTCACCTGCACGCCCACCATCCCGAGCGTTACGCCGACAAGCTTCGCACTTCACCATCCGTGACGGAATTGTTTATCGCCGTAACTACAGTTCCGACGGCCGCAAATGGCTGCTTGTAATACCTCGGCAGCTCCGCGCTGATGTATGCGCCGCTTTCCACGCCGACCCTCTGTGCGCACACGCTGGTCTCTTCAAGACCTACACCAGACTACGCCATAGGTTTTATTGGCGTGGTATGTACACATTTGTGCACAAGTACATTCGCTCTTGCACAGAATGTCAACGCCGCAAGCCTGATCCTTGCCACCCTTCTGGACCAATGCAACCTTTGCCATGCCCTTCGCGGCCCTTTGACCGGGTTGGGATAGACCTCTACGGGCCTCTGCCATACACAGCTGCTGGCAATCGCTGGGTGATTGTAGCTGTAGACCACCTCACGCGGTATGCAGAAACGGCCGCTCTACCAGCCGCGACGGCTCGTGACGTTGCTTCCTTCCTGCTTCACCGTTTCGTTCTACGTCACGGCGCTCCCCGCGAACTCCTGAGTGACCGAGGTCGCGTCTCTCTCGCCGACGTCATTCAAGAACTTCTCGCTGAATGCCGCGTCATTCATCGCTGTACCACTGCATATCACCCGCAAACAAACGGATTGACAGAGCGCTTTAACCGAACTCTTGGCGACATGCTTTCAATGTATGTCGCCTCCAACCACACCAACTGGGACCTCATCCTTCCCTATGTCACGTACGCCTACAACACGGCACCCCAGTCAACGACGGGCTTTTCTCCCTTCTTTCTTCTATATGGCCGCGAACCATCATTTCCCATCGATACTATTCTCCCTTACCGTCCCGACTTCTCAGAGGGTACACCGGCTTCCGAAGCCGCCCGGTATGCAGAAGAATGTCGGCAACTCGCTCGCTCCCTTACAACGCAAGAACAAGCGCTACAGAAAGTTCGTCATGACGGCGGGCGCCCCCACCACCAGTTTTCGCCTGACGCTCTTGTTTGGTTGTGGGTGCCTCCTACTTCGACACAAGGTGTCTCCTCCAAGTTTTTATCCCGATACCATGGACCTTACCGGGTTCTACGCCAAACTTCTCCTGTGAACTACGCTATCGAACCTCTGACGACCCCTACGGACCTGCGCCGCCGAGGCAGCGAAATTGTGCACGTAGATCGGCTCAAGCCGTATCACGAGCCCTTCGTCCTCACCACGCCTTAGGCCTCCTGTGCGGCTCCGTCTTCAGCGAGGGGGGAAGTTGTAAGGAAGAAGAAGTACGCCGTGCCGAGCTCCGCAGCCGGATCGCAAGCGCTACTGAAGTGGGGCTCGGTCTAGACGCTGTTCCTGGTTTTGTACTGGCTCAGCCTACGCTGTTGCGTCTTCTTGTCCGCGTCCTTCGTGTCGTCCACAGCCGTGTCGGACTTCTTTGCCATAGCACCAATTTCTTCACAAAAGTCGCCTTCGAGAAACCTGCATGCGCCCTTAATGGTGCAAGATCACCAGGTAGGAATGGTACAGCAGGAAGAACATTTCTGTCTTACAGCTTTCGCTCAGTCGAACCTCTCGTACGTTTACTGTGAGGAGCAGGACAAGAGGAAGGTTTCCTACGTGCCTCAGCGCATGCGGCAGGCCAGACACAAATTCAAAGTGCATACTATAATGTACTCATGAGAATGCGTGAAAACTTCTCGCTGCAGGGTTTCTCAAAAACTGTAAGGTTGCCACCCCCGTCGCTCGCATTGAACGATAGATAAAAGAAGCCCCCTTCCTCGTTCAGCAATATCAACTGTTCAATGTGCGGCCTACTATAGCGCCCAACTATATAACGAGTCTCTGCAACATTCGCGAGTGACTGCGTGATCCCATTCTGGATAGGAAGTGCGGAATGGCTTTGCGCTCGGCTCGAAAATCGACGTGTCGCAATCTCGTATCGCGTCGGCACCGTTGCCACTACTATCACTAACATCGTACTGTCCGCATTCGGCACAATGCTCGCAGGCCCCCGTTGCCTTTATCATGTTCCATCTGAAACGCTGACGTGGCCTCTCGAGAACCGTATTTCAGCTGAAACTGCCTTTTCCGCTCCCAGCGTTTACTTGCGGGCGCCACAGGAAACATTATCGAGATGCCTGCATGTATTCTCGCTGTTTTGGGCCGTCTTCTTATTAGCCGATCTTCAGCGAAACCTATGCACTGTCTCGTTGTCGAGACTTCGAAACACAACGAACACGCCACTACCGCAGATCTTGCATTGGCGAATGCTACCTAATGCCACAACAAATGTGTTTACTACAAAGCTCATTTTGTTTAACATTTCTCTCTGGACTTCAATAAAAAGTACTTCGGGGTTCCTTTGCTTAAACGATCTAAATTATGCCGAACTCCTGCACTGCGGCGCCGCCGATACACATAGTGTAGTTTTGACAAGCAAAACATCCGAATTGTTTGTTTTCTTCAGCTAAGTCTTGCATTGTGAAACAAAAAAATAGATCACAGTTTTAACAATTAGCAGTCATCGTTGTTTATTCTGGCTCAATGGTACGAGCCGAGACGCGAAATAATATTTGCTGTTTTACTGCACACGTAAGAACCGAGAAGAGTGGAAACTTAGCGTGGTCAAGAAACTTTTCCCCAGCACGACTCAGAACGCCCGGTAAGAAGCGGCGAGGTGGTTTTCAGTGCATTGGCATATTTAAGATGGCGCCTCGCAGGAGGGACCTGTGGTTTATGATCAAGGTAACCCGAATCAAGTTTCCCGAATCGAATGAAAAATGTGGTGACTGTCGAAGCAACTGTGAGTGAGCGGGTGAGTGAGTGAGTGAGTGAGTGAATGAGTGAGTGAGTGAGTGAGTGAGTAAGTGAGTGAGTGAGTGAGTGAGTGAGTGAGTG
Organism: Dermacentor variabilis; assembly: GCF_050947875.1. NCBI lineage: Eukaryota > Metazoa > Arthropoda > Arachnida > Ixodida > Ixodidae > Dermacentor > Dermacentor variabilis. Next base: position 118,796,602 of record NC_134575.1, read on the forward strand.
AGTGAGTGAGTGAGTGAGTGAGTGAGTGAGTGAGTGAGTGAGTGAGTGAGTGAAACAACTTTCACTCGCTCACTCGTTATGGTGTCGGGATGGACGGTTGACTGAAAAAGTGCTCGTTCTCTAAATTATTGTTTTAGGTTACGCTTCTCTCTCCTAATAATTGCCTACAAATGCTTTAACGATCAGGCTGCCAAAATTACTATGGGCGAGGACTGCCTAATAAATTTGATGCAACCGGTAAGATCAAATCGCAGTAAAGTTTTGTCGAACGAGGAGAAGCGTTTTCCTATGTTATATTATTACACTATTGAAAAATTTCTGTGTTTCGACAACACATGATAACCAATCAGCTACTTCTAAAAATATCGAGGTAACTTCAAGCATCCATATTGCTACCAATGCTGCCTAATGTACCACCACAATCCAGTGTCACGCTAGGTTAACGGATGCCTAAGCAAACATAGTGCGGCGGATTCCAGTGCGACGAATTCTCCATGCGATTGCAGCCGGTCTCCTCTCCACGCGCCTCACTTCAGGCCAGTGAGTGCCAGTTTTCTCAGTGAAAAAAAAAAGGAAGACAGTGCATTGAAACAAAGTAGAAAGCGTTGCCCACTGCTCCCGGTATGCAGAAATGGACCAGAAGGTACCAGACTGCTTTTTTTTCGGTTAGGGATAGTTGTTATTTATCGCGTGTAAGCAGTGCTCTTTTACTAGCGCTATGTGAGGCTCCTTAGCGTAAAACTGTTCCAATCTCTTGTCGTCGAACTCACACAACCACTGACACAAACATTGGGCGGAAGCGCGCAGCATTGCTTGGAGAGATCAATGAAAAGCTCTCCCCGCTTATAGGAAGTCACTTCTGTTTGGTTTCAAAGTGAAAGGCAAATTGAGCGGTTTTTCCTTATTTTATTGTCTTACAAAAGGCGAGGGGCATTTTGAAGTGGAGAGGGTTTCGGAAAAGCCGAGCCAGCGCGGTCAAACTACGTAGTCAACTGGACACCGAGAGTGGTGCCGACCGGCAACTACGAGCTGTCCGCTTCCCCTAGCTTAGCTTGCGTGGATAGTCGAAAATGGCGGATACGTGCAACGGACGGTTAAAATGCCGCTAAAACCGATATGCAATGAATAACAGTTGGTAGAGTGAAGTCGCATCCCTGCCAAAAGGTCTCTAAAACGGTAGACTTGAACGCAAAAACTATTATTATACGCAAATAAACCAGAAGGAAGAGGACTTAACCAATTAAGGGGCCCGATTTTTATTAATCATATCATAAGAAGCCACAAACACTGACACCGAGGAAAACATAAGGGAAATTACTTGCGCCTAAATAATGAAATAAAGAAAAGATAGATTACTAGAGTCAAAGTGGATGAAAAAACAACTAGCCGCAAGTTAGCGTAGTTTTAGCGTAACCGGGCGCCCCGGTTAAGTCCCTTTCTTCTCCTTTATTGCATAACAAGAGCCTCGAATCCGCTAGCATCGATGCCTTCAGGTAGCATGTGTGGGTTTATTGACCACTTGCCTTCACCCAAAAAGATCACATTCTAGGATGTTCCACATCCGGTGCCAAGGTTTGTGAGAGGTCGCGCTGGCTAACACTTCCGGGGTTCTATTAGGAAACATAAATTACCAAGAAAGTGGATGGGGAAACGGCGTCCCGGTAGCTCAATTGGTGGAGCATCACACGCATAATGCGAAGGTTGTGGGATCGTCCAAACTTTCGTTCCATTAATTTATCGTTTCTTCATTTTATTTATTAAGCACAAGAAATTTTCCCTATGTTGTCCTTGGTGTCATTGTTTCTTGGCTTTTTATGATGTTATACGTAAACAAATTCTTCTTCCCCGGCAGCTTCGAGCAACCAGTGCCCGAGCGATCGCATGGTACCCATCTTCTGTTCATTTCGGAACGGTCAAGTCTCTGTCTAGGTAGAAGAAACATCAGTTTCATTCGACATTTTAATGCTGCTTTGACGCGCTGACATTACTTTGACGCGATGAGTTTTCGCGGATGTATAAGTTCGAGTGACCGACCGGCGTTGTGGGCCTAGCCCTAAATCTTTTAACCAATGGCCGAGGGCTAATGGTGGTATGGATGCCGAATCAGAAACAATTATGTTACGTATTTCGCCTCAAATCTTGCTTAATCAGTATTTACACATCATATCAAACACGAAGTGCTCGCGGTTTTTTGAGGCGTCGCGAGACAAACAGGCAAAGTGGGGTTGCCCAAAAATTATTTGATCGATCGTAGAGGGCTGACTGACAATTGGAATCGATACATTTTCGAATTGGTTTAGGTTATAGTGTCCAATATATACTGTCCTTACAAGCAAAATTTTGTGCATAGGCACTGAGAGCCCGCTCTCCGTTGTTAGTGTTAGCGTAGAGACCAAAGTAAGTTAAAAGAGGAAAATTGTGCAAAGTTATGCTCTTTTGTTTACAATCTACGCGGATTATCTTTAAAAACATTGGTAGGTTACAGTGACAGACAGGTAATAAATTCGTTTAGGCCATTGGACGTATACATTACTCATACTTTAGGACGGATATCAAGCACGTCAACCTTTTTTTTTTAATACGGCAAGCTGGTCAAAGGGTCTAGACTCATGGCTATTTCAGTTTTATCTCCAAGATTCGGTTCATTCACTGCGGTATATTGTTGTTTCTTAATTTGACATATTTAAATATGCAACACCACAAGGGCAAATTGAGAGCACAGTGCCAACATAATGAAGAAAATACACCAATAATTTTTATAGCTCAACATTCTTCTCATATGCCCCATTTATACCAAAAACATAACATTGTTCACACTTAATTTTTGTTTTATAACACCCATTAGAGTTTATTAACATCTAAAATATTTTAGAAACAAAATTACTGTGCACACGAGGACGGGGAATACCATGTGTATCTATGAAACGTTTTCCCCCGGCGCTAGTAGCAACAGCTTGTTTCAAACTTATTCACCTATGATTAAAAGGAAGGCACTGTTCCTCCTAGTGTACTCGATGAGCTTTCGTTGCAACGGCCACCACAGAAAGAGAACGCACTCGTTACTTTTCTGATGCCATCTTTTTAGGTATTCTCGCAATGTTATCTTTCAACAATGAACTTTATTTAAGATTAATGTGTTCAAAAGAGTGATATCGTGCACAGCCAAACTAACGGACAGCAGTAAATTAAAGTAAGCTCCTGAAGCCATCCACGCGGGGGTGTGACAGAAATGCGGGCGTGCATGTATTGTTAAGCTCTGCTGCTTTTTAGAAGTTGTCCTGCTTGATGATTTTCAAAGTCAAACATTTACGAATCGACAACTTCCTCCCCTGTGATGTATTATTCATAGCTGACAAAAAGGAGAATGACGTTCTCAGAAGACCTAATGGAAAGGTTACTGCCCTCCTTATGGAGCCTTGGAAGTCACTAAGACCTAACCACTGCTTATAATTTGACGTATGAAGTGACATCTATTCTGACTTTCTTTTCAAAGTATAAATTCTCGATATCATGGCTCTCAGTTCTCGGTCCGTCAAATGTTGCTTTCATTCCAATTTCGAAACGCTGCGTTTCAAATAATTTGCATGTCCGGGATACGTGGACGCAGAATCTTTCAGTACTAATTTTGTCGAGCCATTCTGTCTCGCACTTCGGGCGCTCTAAATAATAGTTTATTTATCAAATGGCACTGGGAAGCATATCTTTTAGCTTCGTATCAGCGCACATCCACAATTATTCAGTAGGCATTTGTTGGAAGAAGGAAGGCCGTTAGAGCTATACGGCACTGTTCTTTCTTGCACTAGCTCGGGCAGTCTGAAAAACCAGCTCTCCCCCTACGCCTTTTAGTACACTTATTTGCTATTACCACTAAGCGCAGGCACAATAACTACTGTAATGAATATAACTGCGAATGTGTATTGTTAATCAGTGGGCGCTTGTTCAGCAGAACGGCGACGCACCATTAAGCTACAGGACATTAGGTTTTCGGTGCTCAATTTATCAGTTGCTTTTCATGTTTAAGGGCGGTAGCATCCCACAGCGACAGGCTAGCTGTGGTACGTTGCGCAAGCGAGCAACCCGCTGGCGCAAGACTGCTTCAGGAATATTAGGTCCAAGCTCGTTACATTAGGAATCCTATTTTATGACAACCCGCATTTCGGCAGTCATTGCTTACCTTGTGTGAGCGCTGCCAACGTACTGGCGTATGAAGCCAACGTATGAAGGCGACGTTTTGTTCCACCCGCAGAAATAAGTGCTAAAGGAAATCTGCATACCTGTCACTCGATGGGAGAAAGCAACCGGGCCTAGCTGTCTAGTACACTGTAGCGCCGCAAAGTGATGAGACTTCGTGAAGTGTACCGTAATTTGGAGCGTGAGCCCACGAGTTCGGCGCGTCGTAAGCGCCAGATTGGCAATCCATGGTATCAACGGGAACACAAAAAAAAATCGGGCGTTATACTTTATTTTTGGTCTTTCTTTTAGCAATCGGTTACAGAAGTGACTCGTTTTTGGTTGTGAAAAAAGCCAGTCATTTGCATTGGATGCCTTTGGTGAAGTGCCTGTGCTCTCCGTAACAAAATCCGCCGAGGATCGCGATATTCCCTAATGCAAAACTTGAGTTCAGCTCTATGCGTGTTTGCCTTTCGTAAGATATCCGCTGCAGGTGACACTCGGTCTCGTATGGCACGTTGCAAACGGAGCGAAGTGTGGCGCTACCTCCTCGTCAATCTGGATATCCTGAGAGGCAGTTCGTTGGCTCAGTACTTGGGTGACGCGTTGGCGTGATTCACAGAAGCCGCCGCCGACACACCTCCCAGTCGACGAGCGTTACTCTGGCGCCATCTCGTAGCCACCGCTGCCGCACTACGCTTTCCTTCTCACGCTTTCGCCATACCCTCCTCCTCACTCCGCCTCACGTTTCCAATGCGCCATGCTCTGCCCCAGGCTCCTCGCCCCTCTTCTCTGTCGCCGCTTCTTTTATGCCCAGCTCCTAGCCGCTGTCGCTCTCATCATCTCCCGTTTTGCTCATTCGCTCGGTTACGCCGGGAACTCTGACGGTCGCCACAGGAACTAGCGCCAAAGACCTGCGCTCTAAAATGAATTTTCAGCAGCGCACCACGGTGACTTTCTGTATTCGGCAGTGTTTTGGACTCAGACCGGCTCCTCTGTAGCATTCTCAATGCATGGCACCGAACAAAGAGCGGGACGCCGCGTACTGGATCACACGTGATCTCTGATTGTCAATAACTACATTTCGGCTGAACCCATTGAGGTACTTTTTGTAGAAATGTACTTCTGAAATAGTCTATTTTGCATCAGATTTCTGCCGCGACTTCAGTAAAAGATTTCCATGGTTCGTTTACGACGGCGATCAGAATTACGCCGCACTCATACACATGGTGTAGCTTTGGCACCCAAAACACCAAAAATGGTTTTTAATTGTGGTTTCTAGCGTGAAATAAAGAAAGGAGCGGGTATTTTACTAACACCTAGGAGTCATTGCTGTTGCTTCTGCCTCCATGGGGCGAACTAGGACGGGAAATAAAATTTCTCTTTTCACTGCACACGTAAGAAGTGAGAAGAGTGGAAACTAAGCGCAGTCAGGATATTTTCCACACCACGGCTCAAGACGCCCGGTAAGAAGCGGCAACGTGGTTCTCAGTGCATTGGAAAACTTAAAACGACGACCGGCCGGAGTGACCTCTCGTTTATGATCCAAGTAACCCTAATCAGATTTCCCGAATCGAATGAAAAGTCTGATGACTGCCAACGCACCTATGTGGATAACATTCATTGATTGCTCATAATGGTGTCCCCATCGGCGCATGACTGAAAAACTGTTTGCTCTCTAAATTAGTGCTTTCGGGTACGCTTCTCACTCCTAATATTTACCTACATATGCACTAACAGTAAGTCTATTAAGGTTAGCAGGGATGAGGACAGCCTAATAGATTTTATACCACAGGCTCCATTATTTCGCAGTAAGGCTTCGTCGAAACGGGACATGCTTTTTCCTACGTTGTAGTATTATACTACACAAAAATTTCTGTGCTTCGAAAACATATAATAATAATAATATTTGGGGTTTTACGTGCCAAAACCACTTTCTCATTATGAGGCACGCCGTAGTGGAGGACTCCGGAAATTTTCACCACCTGGGGTTCTTTAACGTGCACCTAAATCTAAGCACACGGGTGTTTTCGCATTTCGCCCCATCGAAATGCGGCCGCCGTGGCCGGGATTCGATCCCGCGACCTCGTGCTCAGCAGCCCAACACCATAGCCACTGAGCAACCACGGCGGGTTTCGAAAACATATGATAACTGGGTAGCTACTTTTAAAGATATCAAGGTAACTTAGAGTCAAGGTAAATTCTAGCGCCCATATTGCTACCAGTGCTGACTATTGTACCACCACAATCCAGTGTCCCGCTAGGTTAACGGATGCCTATGACAACATATCGCGGCGGATTCCAGTGCGACGAACTCTCCGTGCGATTGCAGCCAGTCTCCCCTCAGCGTGCCTTACTTTAGGCCACTGAATATCACTTTTATCAGCAAAAAAAAAAGAAGGAAGACAGTGCATTGAAGGATAGTTGAAAGCACGGCCCTCTGCTCCCAGTAAGGAGAAATTCACCAGAAGGTACCAGAACAGCTTTGTTTTTTTTTATTTGGTTAGAAATAATAATAATTTATCGCGTTTTGCGAGTTCTATTTTATTAGCGATATGTGGGCCTCCTTGGCGTAAAACTATTCCAATATCCTGTCGTCGAACTCACACAACCATTGACGCAAACACTGGGCGCCAACCCGCAGCATTGTTTGGAGAGACCAATCAAAAGCTCTCCTTGTTTATAGGAAGTCACTTTTGTTTCGTTTGAAAGTGAAAGCCATTGCTTACAATCACGAGTTTTTCTTATCTAATTGTCGTACAAGAGGCGAGGAGCACATTGAAGTGGAGAAGGCTTTGGTAAGGCCGAGCCAGCGCGGTGAAAGTACGTAGATAACCGGACGACGAGTGTGGTGCTGGCACATACGAGCGGTGCGCTTCCCCTAGCTTAGCTTGCGGGGATAGTCGAAAACGGTCAAGGCGTGCAACGCAAATTTAAAAATGACGCTAAATCCGATATGTAGCGCACAAGAGCTGGTATAGTGGTGTCGTGTAAGTCCCAAAAGCGCTCGATAACAGTACACCTCCACTGAAAAACTATTATTATACGCAAAGAAATTCCTGCTCCCCTGCAGCTTCGAGTAACCAGTGCCAGAGCGATCGTCAGATAGCCACCTTGTATTCATCTCGGGAAGAGTGAATCTCCGTCTAGGTAGAACAAAAATTAGATTTATTCGGCATGTGTAATGCATCTTGAACGCGCTGGCGTTACTTTGACGCGGTGAGTTTTCGCGGATTTATGCGGTGGGGTGACCGACCGGCTTTGTGGACCTAGCCCGAAATCTTTTAACCAATGGCCGAGGGTAAAAGGCGGAAAGGGTGCCGAATCAGAAACAATTATGTTACGTATTACGCCTCAAATCTTGCTTAATCAGTATTTACGCATCATATAAAACGCGGAGTGTTCGCGGTTTTTTGAGACGTCACGAGACAAACAGGCAATGTGCGGTTGTCCCGAAAATTATTTGACCGATCGTAGAGGGCTGACTGACAATTGGAATCGAAACAGTTTCGAATTGGTTTAGGTTATAGTGCCCGATATGCACTATCCTTACAAGCATGATTTTGTGTATAGCCACTGAGAGCCCGCTCTCCGTTGTTAGTTTTAGCGTAGAGAGCCAAGGTAGTGGAAAAAGGAAGATTATGCAAATGTATGCGTTTTATTTATAATGTAATCGGTTTACTTTAAAATAGATATTGGTAAATGATAGTGAAAGACAGGTAACAAATTCCCTTAGGCCATAGGAAATATAAGTTCCGCACATTACGGGAAAGATATTAGGCACGTCATTTTTTTTCGGCAGTCTAGTGAAATGTTTTGGACTAACGGTTACGTCAGTTTTTATCTCTTTGATTCGCTTCATTTACTGCGGTATGTTGCTGTTTCTTATATTAAGACATCTTTATAAATTCAACAACACAAATAAAATTGGGAGCACCGAGTCAGCCTAATGACGAAAATATACTAATAATTTTGATACTTCAATATTTTTCTCTTATGCTTCATTTAGGGCAAAAACATAACATTGTTCCCACTTAATTCTGTTTTACTATATCTGCTGGATTATCATACCGTATAAAGCATTTCATAAAGAAAATTACCACGTGCACACGAGGACGCGAGAATCCCGTATACTTTTATGATCCTTTTCTTCGCCGGTGCTAGTAGCGACACTTTGTTGCATATTTATTCACATATAATCGCTCAGACAAAGCTCAATTAAAAGGGACTCGTGAAACCATCCTCCCGGTGGTGTCAGAAAACTGGTTGTGTACGTCCAGCGTTATCCTCTGTTGCTTCTAGAAGCTTTTGCGCCTGATTATTTTCTCTCCCCCTTTCACTAGCTGACAAATTCCTTCAATGTGATGTATTATTCATAGCTCACAGAACTTGGAATGTAATTTCCAGATCGCTGAAAGGTCCTGCTCCTTGAGTTCAGCATATAGCTGCTATGGAAGCAGCGATGAACTTTGCAACCTATTCAATTGGATGCTTCAACTCCTGTGTGTTACGATGTTATTCCCATGGTCTATATGATTGATAAATGTACTCTTAGTTGTTTATCAGCCGAATCCTGCTTTTATTCGGAGTAGTACTTCGTAACCACATTTCCGCGCGTCGGATTATATGATGAAGGCGCGTTCAGTGCTAATTAAATGCAGAATTCTCGTGATATTTCTATCTTGTACGCCATACACTCTATATGAAGTTCTTAGACAAACGTCTCTGGCCCCCGCAGGGGCGTCTGCGCAAGCAGGCGTTTGGTGTGTTGCGACACCACGTACCCGAGCACACGAGGGTTGGACCCTCCCGCGTGTAGCGGAGCGCGGCTTAGCCGTGTCTGGGGAAAGGGGGATCCTGGGGGTTGAAATGATGCTGGGTGTTTGGACCTTTAAGGCCCCCCGGCGGAGGCAACACACTCCTTTGGCCTCTGCATCACATAGACGGCACCCCCGGACTGACCCACCCGGGGGAAATCGGCAGTCGCCTTTTCCTGTCTCTCCCTCCTTCAATCTTCGTCTTTATCTCTCACTTTTTTACCTTTCCTGTCTCCTTCTCTCTTCTTTTTACTTCTTTTCTCCTGGCGGCAAGGGTTAACCCTGTGTGGCTATCCAACCTTGGGTACACCATATTCGGTTATAGTGACGGCGTACGACTGGCGTCGTGCAGACTTGTATGCAAGCTCTGCCGCGTCCCCTCGTTGGGCTCCGTGGTGGACGGTCGGCGCTGTTGCCGAAAATATACATTTTTTCATGTGAACTTCTTTCCCCTCCCTTGCTGATCGTCCTAAGAAACGAGGGCGCACCGAAGATGTCTTCAAGATTTTATGGACGCCAAACCCAGAATTTTCCCCGCTTTCACGTTATTCATTCTGAAAAGCCAAACAAAGTAGTCCGAAACATCTCACCATTCCTTGTTTCAAAATCCCTGACTGATGTTTATGGTCCAGGTTACAAGGTGTCGAGGATGGCAAGCGGCGACCTCCTCTTGGAGCTCCGCGACGTAAAACAATATGAGAAACTACCGCAACTAGTGTCATTCAGGGAGACCCCTATAACAGTAACCCCACACCGTACAATGAACACCACCCGTGGTGTTGTGTCAGATGATGATTTGCTTGAGCTGACTGAAGCAGAACTCCTGGAGGGCTTCAGCGAACAAAATGTGATCAATGTCAAAAGAATTAAGATGAGGCGGGATGGTAAAGAGATTCAGACGAAGCACCTAATAATTACTTTTGGATCAAGTATCTTGCCCGAGTCAATCGAGGCCGGGTACATCAAGCTCCGTGTTATGCCGTATGTGCCAAATCCACTCAGATGTTTCAAATGCCAGCGTTTTGGCCACAGTTCGCAGAGCTTCCGAGGCCGCCAAACTTGTGCGAAATGCAGCGCGCATGAACACTCCTCTGAAGCTTGTGAGAATTCTTTCCACTGTGTAAATTGTGATGGCGAGCATGCCGCATACTCGCGGTCCTGCCCGTATTGGAAGAAAGAAAAAGAAATAGTAACAATGAAAGTAAAAGAAAACATATCATTCAAAGAGGCACGCAGGCGGGTTGCATACCTTCCTAAGACCAGCTTTGCCGAAGTGGCGCGTCAGGGGGCAGCGTCACAACGGCCTGCGGCGGCTGTCCGACCCACAAGCCGTGAGTCGGCAGTTACGCCATCTGCCCCCGCGGCGGTTGCAGCTAGCGCTGCTCCGTCTACCCAGCAGGTGACCGACCCCGAAGGTGAGCGCAGCCGAGGCTGCCCCACCCTCCCCGGCCCCTTCCAGCGCTGGCAACAGCCGGCGCAGCCAAATTCCTCAGGGAGGCCCATCGACCTCCAGGCTGGTGGGTGCAGGGGTCTTGCCCTCCAAGGCGGGACTCTCTCTGAAAACTTCTCGCTCGCAAGAGCACGTGTCTGGCGCCTCACAAGAGGCAATGGACACAACACCTATCCTCAAGGCGCAGCAAGCGCCTAAGGAGCGGCGAGGCTCCCTCGAACGCTCCAGAAAGAGCAAAACTCCTGTTGCAGGGCCTCGAAAGGGCTCTGTAATTTAATCACTGTAATTTCCATAATCACTACTTCTGTTTCTGTACACACAGCACCTATTATCTCCCAATATGGATACACAAATAATTCAATGGAACGTCAGAGGTCTTCTCAGAAACCTTGATGATGTGCAGGAACTTATACAAAAACACAATCCAAAAGTGCTGTGTTTACAGGAAAGACATTTAAAAAACAAACACACAAACTTTCTTCGACAGTATCTAACTTTTCGCAAAGATCGCGATGATGCCGTCGCATCATCGGTCGCTGTTGCCATAGTTACTCATAGAAGTATAGCGTGCCAACCTTTACAGCTACAAACGCCCCTTGAAGCAGTGGCGGTTCGAGCTGTCCTACTAAACAAACTCATCACCATTTGCTCGCTTTACATACCCCCGCATTACCAACTAAACAAACATGAATTTCAGTCCTTGATAGATCAATTGCCAGAACCCTATGTTGTTCTTGGCGATCTCAATGCGCACAGCAGCCAGTGGGGAGACTCTCGTATCGATGCGCGAGGTCGCCTCGTTGGACAGTTCCTTTTTTCGTCCGGTGCTTGTCTGCTGAATAAGAAGACACCCACATATTATTCTCTCGCAAACAGAACATTTTCTTCAATTGACCTCAGCCTAGTTTCCCCTTTTATACTGTCTAAACTCGAATGGGAAGTTACCAAGAATCCTTACGGAAGCGACCACTTCCCTATACTGCTAAAACACATAAAGAAAAAGAATGTCTACCACAGGCTCCTAGGTGGAAGATCGATACAGCCGACTGGGAGAAGTTCCGAAACTTAACAAATATCTCATGGAATGACATGTCTTGTTTAGGAATTGATGCTGTGCTGCAGTATCTCACAGCCTTCATTATAGATATTGCGTCTTAATGCATATCAGAAGTAAATGGCTTGGCATGTAAACGGCGGGTCCCGTGGTGGAACGAAGATTGTAGGATCGCTCGTAAGAAACAAAACAAAGCGTGGGGGTTGCTACGCGCTTCTCCCACTGCAGAGAATCTAGTCAACTTTAAGCAAGTAAAATCCCAGGACAGGAGAACCCGCCGACTGGCCAGAAGAGAAAGCTGGCAGAAGTATTTATCGAGCATTAACTCGTTTACAGACGAGGCCAAAGTCTGGAACAGGGTAAATAGAATTGGAGGGCGACAAACATATTCACTCCCTCTGGTAAATACACAGGGCGATACACTGCAAGATCAGGCAGACTCACTTGCGGAGCACTTTCAGAGCGTGTCAAGTTCAAACAATTATTCACAATCTTTTCTCATATATAAACAAATAGAAGAACGTAAGCCATTAACAAGAAAAAGTCGAGAGAATGAGCCTTACAACCGTCCTTTCAGTATAGCCGAATTGAGAGCTGCCTTGAGCGCATGCAAGAGCTCCGCACCAGGATCTGATAGAATCATGTACGAAATGCTGAAAAACTTACACAATGACACGCAAGTGACACTACTTACACTCTTCAACACTATCTGGGACGCAGGGTACCTTCCCACCGCATGGAAAGAAGCCATTGTGGTCCCTGTTTTAAAACAAGGCAAAGATCCTTCCTCAGTGGCAAGCTACCGCCCGATAGCCCTCACAAGTTGCATGTGTAAGGTATTTGAAAAAATGACAAATCGGCGACTGATCCATTTCCTTGAACAGAACAAAATGCTTGATCCCTATCAGTGTGGCTTCCGAGAAGGGCGCTCCACAACCGACCATCTTGTACGTATTGAAGGAAATATCCGGGACGCATTTATACATAAACAGTTCTTCCTGTCGATATTTCTCGATATGGAAAAGGCGCATGAGACAACGTGGCGATACGGGATCTTGCGAGACTTATCGGAAATGGGCATTCATGGTAATATGCTCAACCTAATAAAAAGCTACTTGTCCAATCGTACCTTCCGGGTGAAAGTCGGCAATGTGCTGTCACGTCCTTTTACACAAGAAACTGGTGTACCCCAGGAAAGCGTGCTCAGTTGCACACTTTTTATTGTTAAGATGACAACACTTCGTGCTTCCTTACCACCGGCCATTTTGTATTCCGTCTATGTGGACGACATTCAAATAGGCTTCAAATCCTGTAACCTCGCAGTATGCGAGAGACAGGTACAGCATGGTTTGAACAAGGTGTCAGGGTGGGCAGAGAAAAATGGTTTTAAAATCAATCCTCAAAAGAGTTCTTGTGTGCTGTTTACAAGGAAGAGAGGTCTGGTTCCGGATCCTTGCTTGGAAATGTGTGGACATCAGATACCTGTAAACAAAGAGCACAAATTTCTAGGTGTTATACTCGACAATAATCTTACTTTCGTCCCACAGATTAAACATCTTAAAGAAAAGTGTTTGAAAACAATGAACCTAATGAAACTTCTATCCCAGACTACGTGGGGTAGAGACAGGCAGTGCCTAATGAATCTCTATAAGAGCCTCGTCCGGTCACGATTCGATTATGGTGCCGTGGTATATAACTCTGCCGCCCCGAGCGCGCTAAAGATGCTAGACCCTGTTCACCATCTAGGTATCCGCTTAGCCACGGGCGCTTTCAGAACAAGCCCGATTGAAAGCTTATATGCCGAATCGAATGAATGGTCTCTCCACCTACAGAGATCATACATTAGCTTTACATATTTCCTTAAAGTGCACTCCAATCCTGAACATCCATGTTTTCATACCGTTACCGATATGACGTGCGCTACACTTTTCAGCAATCGCCCCTCCATAAGACAGCCTTTCTCGTTGCGTGTGAGGGAGCTTAGCGATGAAATGCATGTCCCACTCCTCGAGCATCGCTTAATGCACCTAACCAAGCTATTACCTCCTTGGGAGTGGCAGGTGATACAATGTGACATATCCTTTATAAAAGTTACAAAGCACGCTCCTGAGGCCGAAATCAGAATGCATTTCCTAGAACTGCAGTACAAACACTCCTGCGCAGAGTTCTACACAGACGCTTCGAAGTCAAATGCCGGGGTATCCTATGCAGCCGTCGGCCCATCCTTCTCGGAATCCGATGTACTGCATCCGGAAACAAGCATCTTTACGGCCGAGGCCTACGCATTACTCTCTGCTGTGAAGCATATAAGAAGATCAAAACTTCCAAAAGCAGCGATCTATACAGACTCTCTAAGCGCCGTGAAGGCCCTAATGTCACTCTACAAACATAAAAATCCCGTATTCAATGAACTGTATTCGGTATTGTGTAAAGCGTACTCATATAACCAGAACATCATAATATGCTGGGTCCCTGGCCATAGGGGAATCGAAGGTAACGTTCTCGCGGAAGAGATCGCCACGTCAATCACATCGCAAGCTGTTAACATAACCGCTGATGTGCCTGTCAAAGATCTGAGGCCTTTCTCACGAAATAAACTGCGACATCACTGGCAGTGCACGTGGGACGCGCAAACAAATAACAAACTGCACGTTATAAAGGCCCAGATAGGTTTTTAGCCCTCCCCAGCAAAATCTCGGCGAACAGACGTCCTATTCTGTCGCCTCAGAATAGGACACAAGTTTGGCACCCATAGTTATCTGCTTACTGAAAGTGAACCTCCAACCTGTGGTAGATGCGGTGAGAGGCTTAGCGTCCCCCACGTGCTCCTGGAGTGCCGGGAAGCCGAAACGGAGAGAAAGAAACATTTTCCGCTTGCTTACCATTATAACATCCCTCTACACCCGGCTATGTTTCTCGGTAAGGAACCGCTTTTTGACACCAAGACAGTCCTCAACTTTTTAAATGATGTTGTGCTACATGTAATAAGACCATTAAACTCGTAGCGCATCCTCTTTCCAGAGGATGCCGCTGTGATAGTTGTTTTATATAGCACATGCCTCCAGGCCCTTGTGTCGCAAGAGCTCTAACGAGGCCATGGTGCTCTAGTTAATTTTAGAAACTCATGCAATTTTTAATATCTTATCATTATTCTGAAATGCACCTCAATGCTCATAGTACGCGTCATTTGTCATCGCCATAATTTTATTACACATACATTTTACGCACTTTACAGCGACTATATTTTAGGCCCCTTTACAGCCACGTCACATCAACTCCATAGAACCCATCACTCCACTGCGAAATCATTAACACTTGCATGGCGCTCTTTGGCCATACCTGGCCCTTGCGCCAAGAAAAACCACACATTCATTCAAACGTCTCTGGCAAGCACATATTTTAGTTTCGCATCGGTGCACGCCTATATTTTTGGTAGCCAGCTGTTGAAAGAAGGATGTCCATTTCAATCCATAGAGCAGTCTTCTTTCTTGTAATTGGTGAGTCTGAAAAAATGAACCGTTTCAATACGACTTTTAGTATTTATCATTGCTTCTGCCAAGGGAGGCAGACGAAATAGTTGCTACAAACAGTTTGACTGCAATCAGTGTAATAACGGCAAAGTTCATTATGAATCACTCTGCCGTTTTTCAGCTGAACGGCGACGTACTACTACGGGCCCTCTGGTTTTGCGCCCTTCTTTATAGGCTGCTTTTGATGTTTAGATATGGCGGCAAACTCGCAGCCAGCGCCTGGCTGTGGTGAGTCGCGCAACCGAGCTGCACGCTTGGACATCACGGCTTCGGCGTGCTACGCAGACTACGTTCACACCGCCGCATCAGCGAGATTTATCACTGCAGATGGCCCCTTGCGTGACAGTGTATTTTAATATAAGCGTTTACATTAACTTCTTCAGGTTTGGCAAAGTTTTTAATTTTTGTTCTTGACTAATTACTGAATTCCTCAAATTTAAATATACGCATTTCTTACAAATAGCTTTGTCCTGATTCTATCAAATTTGTAAATATATCACAATGGCGGGCCCTTGATCATTCACGAAGAGAAGCCACCCTGCTAAGCTTACCAAAAGAGAATAAAAATCGCGCAGATTATTCAGCACTTAGTCAATAAATGCATTTAGAAAATCTATTGCCACTCAATTTATCACTTCACCAGCCAAAAGCCGTCATGCGGCTGACAGAATGTCATAAGAAGCAGTGGTTGGCATTCGTTATCGCTTGGACACCACTTTGACGTGCAGAATAATTCTTGAAATTTTAAATTCTACGAACAGGTGATTTTCAAACTAACTTATTCCAGCGATCCATTGCAACTGGGAAGCGGGGACGGGGAAATATAAAGTTTTACCGTGCAATAGAATAATGAGCTGGCAATGCAGCTCTAAAGCACGTGCCGCTGGAATATCCAACATATATCTGAGTGCGGGAAAATGCCACATCTTCACATTAAAGAAACAATGGCAGCATCTACCCCAAGGTGACGGTTGCCTAGAATGCAATTACAATTGAAGCGGCAGAGTGTCACGACCAACTGCTACCGTCGAAACGCCCTAAAGGAATATTGACACAGAAACTTTCGATCTTGTTTGTTCTGCTACTATAAATGCTAACGGCTCAGTAATCAGGGCACGAAACGCCAATTCCTTCAGAGCGGTGATTCGGAGTCTTGTTTGTAGCGACCATTCCATGATTCGGAAAGTGCGGCCACGGGCAGCTACGAATGTGCGCACGCGCCGGCATAAGTAGTAAGGACCATTCATGGAGGGCGCTTTGAGGATGAAGCATATTCCGGAGCACGACACAACGCGTGGTAAAACTCGGCAGAGCATCAGGCTTGGGGGTACATGCACAATCTTGATGAAAGATCGTCGGACTGCTCTAAGCTCGGCCTGTTTTGTTTATGCAAAGCACGCTCGAAATGAACTGAGCAAATCTGGTTGCTCTTCAGCGGAAACCCTTCTAAGCGCAAAGTGGCGCGCACGAACTTGGACCACTTCTGCCGCTTGTCGACGCTGCCGAGGGAACTATGTGGATAAAATCCATTGATTCCTCATTTTGGTGTCAGCATTGGCGCATGACTCAAAAAGTGCTTGCTCTCTAAATTTGTGTTTTAGGGTACGCTTCTCGCTCCTAGTAATTACCTACAATCGCGTTAACAATCAGTCTGCTAACATTACTATCGGTGTAGACCGCCTAATAAATTTGATACCACAGTTGCCATTAATTAGCGGTAAGGCTTTGTAGAAACGGGACAGGCTTTTTCCTAGGTTGTAATATTATCCTACAGCAAAATTTCTGTGTGGTTCGCTAAGTCGCAACAATATATGATAACCGAACAGCCACTTCTATCGATGTCAAGATAACCTCTAGCGCCCATATTGCTTCCAATGCTGCCTAATGTGCCACTACAATCCTATGTCACTCTAGGTTAACGGGTACCTATGCCACCATATCGCTGCGGATTCCAGTGCGACGAGCTCTCCGTGCGATTGCAGCCAGTCTCCGCTCAGTGCGCCGTAGTTCACGCCACTATGGACAAGTTTTGTGCGCAAGAAAAAAAGAAGACAGTGCATTTAAAGATAGTAGAAAGCACTGCCCTCTGCCCCCGCTATGGAGAAATGCACTGGAAGGTACCAGAAAAGCTTTTTTCCATTGTTGCTCGGCATGCCTACTATTTATTGCATGTTGGTACTGCTCTTTTACTAGCGATATGTGGGGCTATTTAGTATAAAACTATTCCAATCTGTTTTTATTCTAATCTCCTCTCGTCAAACTTATACAACCACTGACACAAACATTGAGCGGAAACTCGCAGCATTTTTTTGGAGAGACCAATCAAAAGCTTTCCTCGTTTATAGGAAGTCCCTTCTGTTTTCGTTGCAAGAACAAGCAGAGAAAGAGAAATCATTCGCGAATTTTCTGATCTCATCATTTTTAGGTACTTTCACAATAATATCTTTCCAGAAGAATGCATTTTATTTATTATTGATTTAGACAGTAGCCTAAGATTCGGCACAATCAAAGTAAAAGACAGAACTCAATTCGAATGGGCTGCTGAAGCCCTCCTAGCGGTGGTATGTGAAAACTGGAGATGACTCTAGGGTTATCCTCAGCTGCTTCTAGAATTTGTTTTGCTTGACGATTTTCTGTCAACCATTTACTAGTTTAGAACTTCCTTCACTGTGATGTATTATTCATAGCACACAAAAATAGGAATGCAATTCCCAGATCTCACGGAAAGGTTACTGCTTGAGTTCTTATTTCTGCTATAGAGGCGGCGATGAACTTTGCGCAGTTTACAATTTGACGCATGTACTACCATCTGTTCTGGGGTTATTCGCGTGGTCTATATCATCAACACAAGCCGGATTCCGCTTTCAAGCCAAGTAGTATTTCGTAACCGCGTTTCCACGTGTCGGATTCTATGACGCAGAAGCTTTCAGTGCTACTTGAATGAACAATGCTCGTGCCATTTGTATGTTGCACGTGGTACATCCTATATAAGTTTCATAGACAGGTGGCTCTGGCAAGTCGCTATTTTAGCTTCGCATCGGTGCACGTCTACATGTTTTGTGGCCAGCTGTTGGAAGAAAGATGTCCATTTCAATCTGTAGAGCCGTCTTCTTTCTTGCAGTTGGTGAGTCTGCAAAATCAACGATTTCACTGCTCTTTTTGGTATTCTTGAGTGCTTCTGCCAATGAACAGAGACCAAATAGTTGCTACAATCAGTGTAACTGCACTCAGTATAACAACGGCAAAGTTCATTGTTAATCACTTTGCCGTTGTTCAGCTGAACGGCGAC
This sequence comes from Dermacentor variabilis, assembly GCF_050947875.1. NCBI lineage: Eukaryota > Metazoa > Arthropoda > Arachnida > Ixodida > Ixodidae > Dermacentor > Dermacentor variabilis. Next base: position 118,814,912 of record NC_134575.1, read on the forward strand.
GCACCACTACGCAAACGGGCGTCAGGTTTTTGGTCCATCTTTATCAGCTGCTTCGGATGTTTGGGATGTTTGAGTCAAGCTGTGGTAAGTTGCGAAACCGAGTGACAAGCTTGCATATTATTACTGCTTCAGCGTGCTACCTAGAATATTTTAACACCATCGCATCAGCGCAATTTATCACTGTGAATGTTCCGTTGTGTTACTGTCTCTTTGACCATAAGTGTTTATGAAATCAAGAGTTCGACCAAAATTCGTCTGGTCTGGATTGCTCATAGTCAAGGGTAAAACGGACGCCGACGAAAACGTTAAAAGAAAAGAAACCAAGACGTTCCGCCTCCCATACGGGGGCCTTGTTCACAATCTTGTGAACAAGGTTGTGTAAAAGGCCCCCGCATGAGAGGGGTATATCTTGGTTTACTTTCTCTTACTCTTATTGGTCGGCGTCCATTTTACCCTATACCATAAGTGTTTACAATAAGTTCTAGAAATTTAGCGGGGATTTGGATTTTCGTTCTTCGCTAATGACTGAATTTCTCCAAATTAAATATACTCATTTAGTACAAATACCTTTGTCACGATTCCATCAAATCCGTAAAAGTTTCACGATGAGGGCCCATGATAATTCACGAAGAAAAGGCACCCTGTTAAGCTTACCGAAAGAGGATACAAATCACGCTGATTATCCAGCAACCACTTAATAACTGTATTTGGAAAATCCATTAGCACTCAGTTCATCCCTTGACCAATCAACAACCATCATACGGCTGACCGAATGCCATGAAAAGCAGTGCTTGTTATTTCTTTTCACTTGAGCACCACTGTGCCTTCCAGAAAAACTATTATAAGTTGGGACTTCTACGCAAAGTTGATTTTACAGCTAATTTATACCAGCGGTCCAGTGCAACCTTGAAGCGGTCACTATGAAATTTGAAGTTTTACCACAGAATAAAACAATGAGCTGGCAATACCACTCTAAATAATGGCCAGCTGGACAATGCAACATATATCTGAGATTGGGAAAACACCACACTTTCACTTTACGACAAAATTGCAGAGCACATTCCACGATGACGGATGACTGGAATGCACTTCGCATTGAAGCAACAGAGTGAAACGACCTATGCTACCTTCGGAATGCCTTAAAGGAGTGCTGACACAAAAATTTTGATCATATTTTTTCTCCTACTATAAATAGCTAATAAGCCAGTAATCACCGCACGAAACATTGTTTCAATACAGAGCGCGACAACTAATTATTTGGAGTCTTATTTGTAGCGACCGGTGCAAGTTTCTATTTCCGAGAGCAACGCGAGGAGAAAAGAATTGTAAGCACCGCTGTAAAGGTGATCGCGCAACATTATGACGTATGACCGCATTAGAAGTGGCCAACCACTTTTGATTGGATCCACTACAAAGCACCGACTCGTAAAGTGCGGCCACGGGCAGCTACCAATGTGCGTAGGCACTGCTACAAGTAGCACGAACCATTCGTCGGGGGTGCTTTGGGAATGAAGCATATTCCGGAGCAGGACACAAGGCGGAGTGAAAGTCGACACAACATCAGGCTTGAGGGTACATTACAATCTTGGTGGCATATCATCGGACTGCACTAAGCTCGGCGTGTTTTGTTTGTGTCAGGCACGCTCGAAATGAAACGAGAAAATCTGGTGGGGTCCATTCTAAGCGTCCAGTGGCGCGCACGAACTCGGTCCACTTCTGCCACTTATCTAAAGCGATGGTGGCGAATGAGCAAGCCAGGCGAGCTGGCGATCGCTGGGAAAAGGAATACGCCTATAGTTCGCTGGCCGTTATTTGCGAAGCTGACGTCCCAAAGCACCTACATACCTTAACACAATCAACGCCTGTACGCCTATGACGCTCATAAGTGACAATAAAATTAGTTTTCCCCACGCCTTTGGTAGCGAAGACAAAACACGTCAGCCAGACGAACCGCTTCGCAGAGATGATTCTTGCGGGGGCTGCTGTGACCGCTTGCGAGTCACAATTACGCCAACGATTCGCTATTGCTAGCAACCTTCTATACCATGCGCACTTTTGAGGTCACTTTATCAAAAAAATTAAATTATGGGATTTTACGTGCCAAAACCACTTTCTGATTATGAGGCACGCCGTAGTGGAGGACTCCGGAAATTTTGACCACCTGGGGTTCTTTAACGTGCACCTAAATCTAAGTACACGGGTGTTTTCGCATTTCGCGAGGTCACTTTATAAGTTCTTTCGTGTTATAAACAAATTTTCGCCGATTATTCTGCCGCCATCATCGGCGAAAAAAAAACGGTGGCGATCGGAGCGGCGAGAAAGTCGCCCCGATGCCAGCGCCAACTCGTGACGTAGCGTTTTCTCGATTGTTTACAATCCTTCCTTTATGGCTATGTCGCGAGGTACTGCGTTTTGCGGTTGGCTTCGCGCACGTACTTTCAAATTTATTTTAAGTATGTTCCACGCTATATTCGCCATTGATATTTTGCAGACGATGTGTGTGTACCCACATAAATCGATTTCACATATTAGCTCGACTTCGAAATTTTGTGTCAGTACTCTTTTAACAGGCATGCACTGCAGCAAGACTCCTCCGTCGCGTTTGCTTACGAACAAGCATCACCATTTAGTGTCATCGCCACAGAGCCAGCACGTGGCCTCAAAAATGCGAGGTGCGACGGTGCATACGTTCCGAAACACATCATACGCGAGCCGGGCCTCTCTGCCGCGTTTTTTTTCTCTCGACACACTGCGCCATCTAGTAGTGCTGCTTTGAAGTCAGCGCATGGTGTCAGAGATGGTCGCACAGAGGCAATATATGGCGATTCAAACGCAGCCATTAAGGCCTACCAAACAAGAATGGTCTCCCCTCAGGCCCTCCACATTCTCCAAAGCGCCAAAAGTATATCTCCGCATTCCATCACTTGGTTTGTCGCTCATTTGGGGTCAACTGCGGGCTCTCCTTCTAAACCTAACGAAGACGCGCACGAGGCCGCGCGAGGACTCACTGACCGCGCCGCCTCCGCAGTCCCCCTGCCCCGCGAGGAACCCTTGCTCACGTTCCATGAGCTTACCTCACACTACTACCTGTCAAGACAGGCATTCCCCCTCCCGCACCCCGCCTTATGCAGGGTGTGGGCGGTGACCCTTCGACTTTTACAAGCCCCTGCGTATCCTAACCTTGCGGTTTTTCATACAATATAGCCTGAAAGGTTTCCCAGGGCGGACTGCCCTACCTGTGGACTAACGAAAACATTGGACCATGTGTTCTGGCTCCTCCTTCAGCGAGGATAGATGAGCTGCGCTTTTGGGCAGCCCCGAATTCAACGTCCAAACTCTGGCAGTCCAGAGTGCCCATGATCGGGCTGTCAAGCTCGGCTTGGCGGTCCCTACGTTGGACTAGCAGGGTAGCGCGGGGTCTCCCATGCGTCTTCTCTGAACCTATTAAAGTTATTTCACTCATGGCGTCAGAGACGGGGTGCGTGGCGCGCCATTGCGTGCCAACGCTGCGATTTCTTCCCGCTCTGGCCGCGCACCCAGTGGCGGCGACAGACAGTGCCACAGCCAGTGGTACCCACCCAATGCCACACTCATTTGCTCCTACCCAATGACCCAAATAGGCGAGAGTTTCATGGAAGGCCACCACGTAACCAGTGCAGTTTAGATGCAGATCACTAAGCGTTTGCGTGAAATAGGTCATTGAAAAGCGGCACGTGCGATTGTGCGCTGCGAACGCAGTGCCATCGCTGTAGTATCCACGCTTGATACGAGTTTAATCGCGCCGAAAATTGAAGAAAATAGAGCGGACTTTTTGTCACACGCAGCGGCAGATTCCCCGTGGCATTCACCCAGTCACCCAAGTTGGCGACAAGGACGTTCATTAAAGAGCAGCACACATCTACTGAGACATATTGACACAAATCGGTATCGAAAAGCATCACAGATGAAGAGCATAGAACGAGTCATCATCATCATCATCATTATCATCATCATCATCAGCCTCGATACGCCCACTGCAGGGCAAAGGCCTCTCCCATACTTCTCCAACTATCGCATTCATTTCTAATTGAGGCCATGTTGTCCCTGCAAACTTCTTAATCTCGTCCGCCCAGCTAACTTTCTGCCGCCCCCTGCTACGCTTCCCTTCCCTTGGAATTCAGTCAGTAACCCTTAATGATCATCGGTTATCTTCCCTCCTCATAAAATGTCCGGCCGATGCCCATTTCTTTTTCTTTATTTCAACTAAGATGTCATTAACCCGCATTTGCTTCCTCACCCAATCTGCTATTTTCTTATCCCTTAACGTTACACCCATCATTCTTTCCATAGCTCGTTGCGTAGTCCTCAATTTAAGTAGAACCCTTTTCGTAAGCCTCCAGGTTTCTTCCCCGTAGGTCAGTATTGGTAAGACACAGCTGTTATACGCTTTTATCTTGAGGGATAATGGCAACCTGCTCTTCATGATCGGAGAATGCCTGCCAAAAGCACCCTACCCAATTCTTATTCTTCTGATCATTTCAGTCTCATGATCCGGATTCGCGGTCGCCACCTGCTCGAAGTAGATGCATTCCCTTACCACTTCCAGTGCCTCGCTACCTATCGTAAACTGCTGCTCTATTTCGAGACTGCAAAACATTACTTTAGTTTTCTGCACACTAATTTCTAGGCCCACCCTTCCGCTTTGCCCCTTATCCGCCACTACTTCACTTCTAATGGGTCACCTCCTATACGGTCTACCTCCAGCCTGCTCCTCCGGTCGAACACACTGGGCCCTCCCGGCCGGGTTGCTCTGATGCTGCTAGGACGACCCTCTACCTTTCTCCCTCCTACCCTCTCTTTCTTTTAATCCCATTCCCGCCACCCTGCTGGCGCTGAGCCGTGCTCCCGCACGGGTTGCAGAAGATAGTGCCAGCCTTTCCTCCTTTCCCACAAGAACCACTTCTCCAGGTCACCGAGCATGCATTGCAATTGGTCCCCTGAGTTACTAAGCAAGACAATATGATCAGCAAATCGAAAGTTACTAAGGTATGTTGCCATAGCACGAGTACAACGCTCCAAGTCAGCGTGAGGGAGGTTCATTGTGCAGCGGGCATGCATCCATATCGCCTATGCACCCATATCCCAGTCAGCCTTGTCGGCGACCAAGAACGTTACATATTCATGTACACACCCAGTGGCACACATTGTCTACTGGACAAGACAGTAGCCAGCACAGATCCAGTTGCCCATTTTGTCTCCAGACATTAACGAATATACCTGACGAGGAAGCAAGAAACACATGGGTCAAAGAAAGCTTCGAAATGACAATTTTCCTTTTATGACGTTTTTATATAATGTACGTTTTTGATCATGCTATAAATGAACTGCGCTGATGTACTTTTAGTTCTTTTTAACTTCTGGCTCGACGCAATTGCGTCAATCAACCTGCAAAAAAAATTAAGCTACCCTTGTGTCTTTTCAGCATCCACTGTGATGGTCTTGCAATCATGTAAGTTTTCCTTTATTTTTGGCATGCGTGTACGAAACCGCTAGGATTTCTAGGACCAACGTGTTGTTGATTGTTATAGGTGGACAGGAAATGGGAAAGCCTCAGGAATTAAAAGAGTGGAATTATATTTGCTCGAGGCTCCTTACAGTTCGCAAGAGGGTGGTGGAATTATAGCATAAATGCTCGTTATTCTAAGCGTTTAACCAGGTAACACAAGATGCCCCCAATTCACTGGTTTTAACATAGATTTTCAACTAAACTATTCAAAAGTGTTTGTGTCATTTCCACTGTGCAGGTAAATATCTTAATCGTGTTTCCTTCTTCTAGTCTTTCATTGTGACAAGATGCGCAGCACACTGCACACGCGGGTCAGACGACGTCTATTCGAATAAAAAGTGGATTCAGATAGTAGCTAAGCAAAAGACTGTAAATTCTTGTGCGCTGATGATAAATGTAATCGCTTACGTACTTCTATATCCCATGAAAAGTAAGCAGTAACCCTACTCTGCAGTTCCTATTATTACAGCGAAGCAGTTAGGGGGAGTTCGCCACGACTTCCTTATGGTAGGGTTGTCGGTGCCAAACTTGAAAGAAGAGCCGCCACGCAGCCTGCGGAGCCATAAATTTACAGGGAAGTGTAATGTGCAAAGTTCTAAACAAAGTATTTCTTTTCGTATCTCTCACTAGAAAATTAAGCAGAAATCATGCTTGGGATCATCTACGTCATGCGATGCATTTCTGAAAGCTCGGGTTGCGGTTCTCGAAGTTTGCATATGTGAAGCCTCCTTGTGCCCGCTCCGTTCATGTAATGGCTTGTGCCAGCGGGACCGGGCGCAGCCACACCTTTTATCCCTTGGTGATATTCCATTCTTCCTTCTTTTTAGAACGCAGCTATTAGGCGACCATTCCTGTGGCCATCGTCGGCGTTCTCCGCCGTAACCGAGGGAACGAACACAGCGCAGCATGAAAACGAATAGACAGCGCAGCTAAAGATGAATGACTGCAACAGAGAAGAGAGCGGGAGGAGGAAAGCGAAGCAAGAGTGCAGTGGGACCGTCAGACAAAAAGCGGAGGGGTAGGGTATGGCGAAAGTATGAGAAGTACGCAGCGGTGGCGTAGAGGTAGAACACCCGCCTCGCGTGCAAGAGGTCCGTGGTTCGAATCACGGTGCCGCGCAATTTCCCACCGGATTAAAAAAAATCCGCGTGTTGATAAAATTGCATAAACAGGCCTGAAGTGTGGCCTGATCCCGGTGACCAGAACCGGTAACGCACTTCCCTCATCACAGCAGCATTGGCCACCCTGGTGCAGTACTTGGCCACAACCTCCTATATGAACAAAACAATCAAACCCCGGCCCTCATCCCCAGCAGCTGCGAAGCAACTGACCACGGCGGTGGTCAGACCTGCGACGCAGCAGACGGGGCTAAGAATCCCTGGCTCCGGACAGGCCTCCATTGGAATATGAACCTGGCAACGTTTAATGCTAGAACGTTATCTAGTGAGGCGAGTCTAGCAGTGCTATTGGAGGAATTAGAGGGCAGTAAATGGGATATAATCAAGAAACGCCAATGTATGAAAGCCTTTAACCCTACAGCTAGAATGGAACTGGCAGAACTTTCGAAGTTAATCAACAAGCAAAAGACAGCTGACATAAGGAAGTATAATATGGATAGAATTGAACATGCTCTCAGGAACGGAGGAAGCCTAAAAGCAGTGAAGAAGAAACTAGGAATTGGCAAGAATCAGATGTATGCGTTATGAGACAAAGCCGGCAATATCATTACTAATATGGATGAGATAGTTCAAGTGGCTGAGGATTTCTATAGAGATTTATACAGTACCAGTGGCACCCTCGACGATAATGGAAGAGAAATTAGTCCAGAGGAATTCAAAATCTCAAAGGTAACGCCGGAAGAAGTAAAGAAAGCCTTGGGAGATATGCAAAGGGGGAAGGCAGCTGGGGAGGATCAGGTAACAACAGATTTATTGAAGGATGGTGGGCAGATTGTTCTAGAGAAACTGGCCACACTGTATGCGCATTGCCTCATGACCTCGAGCGTACCGGAATCTTGGAAGAACGCCAACATAACCCTAATCCATAAGAAAGGGGCCGCCAAAGACTTTAAAAATTATAGACCGATCAGCTTACTGTCCGTTGCCTACAAAGTATTTACTAAGGTAATTGCAAAGAGAATCAGGAACACCTTAGACTTCTGTCAACCAAAGGACCAGGCAGGATTCCGTAAAGGCTACTCAACAATAGACCATATTCACACTATCAATCAAGTGACAGAGAAATGTGCAGAATATAACCAACCCTTGTATATAGCTTTCATTGATTACGAGAAAGCGTTTGATTCAGTCGAAACCTCAGCAGTCATGGAGGCATTACGGAATCAGGGTGTAGATGAGCCATATGTAAAAATACTAGAAGATATCTATAGCGGCTCCACAGCCACCGTAGTCCTCCATAAAGCAAGCAACAAAATAAAGAAAGGCGTCAGGCAGGGAGATACGATATCTCCAATGCTATTCACAGCGTGTTTACAGGAGGTATTCAAAGACCTGGAATGGGAAGAATTGGGAATAAAAGTTAATGGAGAATACCTTAGTAACTTGCGATTCGCTGATGATATTGCCTTGCTTAGTAACTCAGGGGACCAATTGCAATGCATGCTCACTGACCTGGAGAGGCAAAGCAGAAGAGTGGGTCTAAAAATTAATATGCAGAAAACTAAAGTAATGCTTAACAGTCTCGGGAGAGAACAGCAATTTACAATAGGCAGCGAGGCACTGGAAGTCGTAAGGGAATACATCTACTTAGGGCAGGTAGTGACGGCGGATCCGGATCATGAGACGGAAATAATCAGAAGAATAAGAATGGGCTGGAGTGCGTTTGGCAGGCATTCCCAAATCATGAACAGCAGGTTGCCGTTATCCCTCAAGAGAAAAGTATATAATAGCTGTGTCTTACCAGTACTCACCTACGGGGCAGAAACCTGGAGGCTTACGAAAAGGGTTCTACTCAAATTGAGGACGACACAACGAGCTATGGAAAGAAGAATGATGGGTGTAACGTTAAGGGATAAGAAAAGAGCACATTGGGTGAAGGAAGAAACGCGAGTTAATGACATCTTAGTTGAAATCAAGGAAAAGAAATGGGCATGGGCAGGACATGTAATGAGGAGGGAAGATAACCGATGGTTATTAAGGGTTACGGACTGGATTCCAAGGGAAGAGAAGCGTAGCAGGGGCGGCAGAAAGTTAGGCGGGCGGATGAGATTAAGTAGTTTGCAGGGACGACATGGCCACAATTAGTACATGACCGGGGTTGTGGGAGAAGTATGGGAGAGGCCTTTGCCCTGCAGTGGGCGTAACCAGGCTGATGATGATGATGATAAGTAAAACAAAAATTGGCTGTGGCTTAGCCGGCTATGCCAGGATATACGCAGTGAAAGCTAAGGCATAGAATGGTTAGCCTTGGTCAATCTTGATTGCAAGTCCAGGTTAGTCTGGTTGTCTAGCTATGTTGCGGCGTTTAGCGAGTCGTCCGGCGCGCTGTTAGTCTGCTTCCTGGGCGATTCCTTTCCTCTTCATGTCGTTCCGATGTCGATTACAAGCTTCCTCCTGCTTATGAGAATTGTCGTTGTCCATAATGCCGCCTCAACTGTGGTTGCGGCGCACGCAAGCTTTCCTTTTCAATCCTCCGACGTGTTATCAGGCATGGGACGCAGCTGGCGGAGCGAGCGGAGGCGGGCGCAACGACGAGGAATGTGGTGTGACGTCATACCAAACGGCGGCGGCAGATAGGCGCGGCGCTGCGCTGCTTCTGAACACTTGTGGCTCGGTGCTACTAGTGGCGCATGCGCGGTAGTGACTAGGGAGCGAGAGAGCGAGAAATATCCGCAGCGAGGCGCGCGTTGTGACGTCATGTGCCTCCTGGGAGCACCATCACGGCGAAATTGCAAGTTAGCGGCCTGTAGAGCTTTCGCTTTAAAAGCGTTGTGCCGCGCAGGACGGGCATTGCTGTGACGATGGCTACGCGATGGCGACAGAGTAGCGCGCCTCTATGTATGGAAACAAAGAGCTGCATGAGCGAAGCATGTGTGACGATCATAACTTATAAGTCTTGACATGAATGTCATGACATGTGTGTCATGTAGGTCATTAAACAACCGCTTACGTCTTTGTGCTCCCATGGTCGTTTCGTTAGCTTGGTAGGCTAACCGCACACTGCTTCGCATAACATCGATTCCCAGAAGGCGCCAAATCTGACGTCTGTTTCTTTTGCGATAGCAATTATATAGACTCTACAAACGCGTTTCTGACGTCGGCGTCGCTGTGAGGTTCCACGCATATAACGGCCAAGAGCGGTAACAGCGTCGCCGCGCGCTCTACAATGTAAGTGTGACTGAAGCCGTGCGGGGGTAGCCGAGGATCGCGGCTCAATCGAGGATCGTGTCTCCTTTAGTTCTCATTACGTGAGCGGACCACCAAAATGTGACGTTACGGCCAAACTCGACTCTTCGTACACCGTGGCGTTACAGAATATGGCTTCAGAGCACCGTTTGCTGATGTCTGTGTAGGTTTGTGTCTGGACCACTACTTGGCTGTCATTGTAAAGCGACTAATGAATCGTCGAGGGCGCCCTGGTTCCTTTGTTGATATAAAATTTGCTGTACTCGTCTTCGCTGTAGATGCGCTCATAACACATATAGAAGATATGAAATCTCGTTAGACATTAAAATCCTGCGTCATACACCGCATTTCGCTGAATAGGCTTTCGTTGTAGGTGAGTTCTACTGTATATCGAGTATTTGTTTGCACTATGACAGGCAGCTTTTCAAGCTTTACTATCTCCGAGATGATCGTATATTATTGGGAGTTAAAAATCACGCGTCTTTGGGTGTGATGTTCTCTTACCTCACCGCCGACTACGCATCGTAATTTGTTACATTTGAAACAAATTCTTTGCGTGATTTATATGAAGCACTAACTTTACCTTGTTAAATTGTTTCTGAAGTCATGTTTCACTGGCTCTACTTTGGAGGTCAACCAACATCGACTAACAGATTGTGGGTATTCCGTCTAGGCATTTTCGTCAGGACCAATTTTAGTATCTATTCTCATGAATACGTTGGCGTAATGCTTCTCAGACAATTTTGAAGAAAAATTATTGTATAGAAACGAAGCTGATTTATTGCAATTGATATGAAAAGCTTTGGGCATCGCGAAGGAGTTGCACGAATATGATTGAAGCCTTGTGTAAATTTCGTGCAGTGGGAAACCATTTTTACCAGTTATCGATCTCACGCTGCTTATAGACAGGCACCTTAAGTACATGTCATAGTTCCTGATAACGTTTCGGTCGTTCCTTTCGGTTTACTCATTTTAATATCGCTCCTATGGTCGCAGCTAACGTCACAGGGTTTATTTTAGGCTCTCAGTGGGCAGTGAAGTCCATGACGTTTCAATAGGGCTGGAATTCTTATAATCTGCGGCCAACATCTGAACTCCCGCTATATATTAAGCGCCCGCCCATTCTAAAGCGCCAGCAGTAGCCAAAGTATTCACCCCACGGCGGTCATAATGAGACCACTAGGTGCGGCGAGGGGGATATGCACTTCCTTGCGGTGGGAAAGGAAAGGATCAAAGGGAGGGTGTAGATAATGCAGAGTGACAATGAACAATCCTTGGAAGAAAACCCAGTGGTCGCAGGGCTTTTGTGAGACTCATCTTGAGAAAGCATGCTCGCAGCTGCAGTTCCCACACTTCTTCTGCAACCCGCTAGGCTTTGTCTTCGTCCCTACAGCAAATGTACAATTAGCTTCGTGTAAAAAAGTCTAGATGACAACCCAAAACTGCCTTGAGTGGTTCAGCCGCAGTTGAGGTCCCAGCACGAACGATGCTCGCTGCTTACTCGTCATCGACTAAGCCCCCTTCCACAAAGCGGATGCCCTCGTCGACGCAGCAGAAGCCGCCAGTACCAACATCTTGTTCATACATTCCAACAGGGTGTACAGAAATGCTGTAGCCTACGGACGTCTACTGGAATAAGTCGTTCAAGGAATCCCTCCCCTTATCATGAGCTGAGTTCAAAAGGAAGGAAGAAAAGACTCCTAAAGGGCACCATCAGAAGCCTTCGCGCCAAGACGTGCTGAACTTTGTGTCCACGGCTTCTGCTGCTGTGTCTGAAGAGATGGTTGCGAGTTCCTTCAATGGGTGTGGGATCAGTGTGGGATCAGTGTCGTGTTGGACTGCAGCGAGGACGGGCACTTGCATAAACGACTTGCGGGCAACGGAAAGCAGTACGACTCAGTCTTGTACGACTGAGCGCTACGATGGTGCCGTGCTTCACATCAGTAAGCACACCTCACTGCTGACATACCTAATGTTAACGGCACATTTTATCTGAAGATACCTCATGTATATGTACACATTCCTATTGGCTTGGCATTAAAATTTGCCCACCAGCTACCAATGAGGTATGTGGAGTGAAGGAGGAAGTAATCAAGAAAAAATATAGAGCACAGTCTAATACACGACATACCGACAGTATTATACTTCGAATAACCTCTATTTAAAAGACATTTCAAGCGCCAATGATGCGTTTATTCACCAATCGACTCAATTAACACTTTACATCCACTTTCTTTCTCACAGAAGCAATAGCTCCACAGGCAGTCAGCTCTTTGCACGCGTTCTTTGCAGAGAAATAAATTCGCAACACAATATATAGGACTGAAACAGTTCCGCAGTCACAGTGTTCTGGGGAGTACTGCATCCAACGCCTTGTATACCGCAGCTTCGGAGTAAATCCAGCGTGTGCCACAAGGTGTGCACGCAGAGGTTGTTTTCTTGCAGTAGATTGGAGATTTTAATTTCGACGTTTCTAAACATATTAGCTTCTGGGCACTCCATACCTGACGACTCCATTTCGCTGACGCCTGCAGTGCACTTCTCATGTTTGAAAAAAGTATGCACGAGATAGCCACACAAATAGTACAGAACGTAATCTGGCATGCTGTATCCATGACCTGGTGGAGTGTTTCCCTTTGCCAGATCCCTCTCTGGAGAAGTGCATAGCTTCGAAAGTGTTAACTTGACCACAGCTTGAAGCTAATCATGTGTTGCCAGCCGTTCTTCTTTTCCTGCCTTCTTGGTTTCTTGAACAGCAGCAAACACGAAAGTTGGCTCTACCACCATAAAGAAAGAAAAAAAAAGTTAAGAGCGGACACTCCCATACACCCCAGCGGCCTAATAAACGCTAGCGCGCCTGGCGGTTGATGAGAGCAACTGGCCTGAACTTCCTGTTTCGTTATCTCTGGCGCGAAATTTGGATCCACTGAAAAAGTGCATTTTGAAAATCCACTGTTACCTGATCCTCCCCAGCTGCCTTCCCCCTTTGCATATCTCCCAAGGCTTTCTTTACTTCTTCCGGCGTTGCTTGTGGGCTTTCAAATTCCTCTAGACTATTCTCTCTTATTAAAATCTGTTAAGCAAAGTGAACTCTGTGGCCGACGTGATCGGTGTGTCCAGGCTTGACGATACAGACATTGATGCTATTCACAGATTGCCGTCCAAACTTGATAAAATTCCCGGAATTATCGTCAGATACGCAAGGCAAGCAGTGAGGGATCTGTGGTTTGAAAGAAGGCATAAACTGAAGGAGAGCAAATGTAGCGCTTCCATTCTAGAAAATTTGACAAACCATAACCGTCAATTGCTACAACAAACAAAACACTGGGCGAAGCAAGAAGCGCACCAGTACGTCTGGCACAGAAATGGTAAAATTTTGTTGTGGAAAGCCAATGGTGATTCAGTGATTGTAGTGCGCAGTGCACGTGATCTTCCTACATAATTCTTCTTATTACGTTATAGCCATGTGTATGAAAGTTTGCCATGGCTAATCGCACTTACTTTCTTCCTGATGAGGTAAGCACAGTTGTAGCAAGTTATAACAAAACTTCCCTCAAATGTCTTCACTTAAACACCCGTTCACTGTGTAACAAGGAAACCGAAGTTGATGCTTTTATTGCTAGCTTTTCTTTTTTGTTTGATGTCGTCATGTTGACGGAAACTTGGTGTAAAGACGGCCAAAATAACTACACATTCTCCTCTTATCAGTGATTTTCGTTAAATCGAGCCACGCGCCGTGGTGGTGGTGTTATGTTGCTGATAAAACCGGGTGTCAATTGTGAACTGCTTGATTCGTTTTGCGTTGTTTGCAATGACTTTGAAATACTCTCGGCACGTGTGAACAAACACGTATTTTCTGTTTGCTATCGGCCTCCTGATGGAAATGCTCCGAATTTCTTTAACTTTTATGAGCAATTCCTGGATTTCATTTCTAACAATGGTTACTATGTGATTTCTGGCGGTGATTTTAATATTGATATGCTGGCAAATACTAATCTGCAAAAAGCAATGGAAACGCTCATTATCTCAAATGGGTGTGAGAATACAATTGCATTACCCACAAGAGTAACAAAAGACTGTGAAACATTACTTGACCTTTTCATAACAAACATTGACAAAACGAACATCACGACGGCAGTTGTATCATCCGATCTTAGTGATCACCTCCCGATAATTCTCATGGTACAGAAACACAATATGGAAGCCCGTAAAATCAGACAGCGCGTTGTTTGTCAACCCATTACGAAGGCTCGTCTAGACAGTTTTAGAAACGAATTACTGCAGTCTGACTTTGAATGGCTTCTAGAAATAGAAAATGCTGATGACGCATACAACAGGTTTATTTATAAAATAACGGAGATTTATAAGAAACATTTCCCGCTAAAAACGTTTCCCCTGGGTAGAAATATTCGTAAGCCCTGGATTACACCCGCACTGCGCAGCAAAATTAACTACAAAAACTCGCTTTACCATAGCTTCGTTAAAACAAAAGATCCGAATCTTCTCAAGAAATATAAAACATATCGAAATAAGCTAAACAAGGAGATTAGAACGAGCAGATCTCGTTACCTTTACTCTGAATTCGAGAGTTGTCTATACAAAAGTGATCAACTGTGGAAAAAACTTAATACCTTTATAAGGCCTAGAAAATCGACACCAGGTATCTGGAAATTGTCATTGGATGGCAGAGAAGTAAGCGGCAATGCACTTGCCAATTCTTTTAATGATCACTTCCTTGATTATTCTGATTGTGGAGTACTCAATGAGTTCATCGACTTCATGCCTGCTCACAACCAACGTTGCGCTTTTCTCAGTCCAGTAACCGGATCCGAGGTGATGTCAGCTTTTTCCTCTCTTAAAAATAGTCCAAGCTGTGACGCGGAATTTATGCAAATTCGCCCAATTAAATATGTTCTTGACATTCTGTGTCCCTATATAACTTACATTTTTAACATCTGCTTATCGAGTGCGTTATTTCCGAAAAGAATGCAAATTGCAAAAGTGACCGTACTGTTCAAAAAGGGTGATGCGAATGACATGGGTAATTATCGACCAATTTCAGTACTACCCATATTCTCTAAGGGATTGGAGAAGGTTATTCATATTCGAATGTCCAGCTTCCTTGATAAACACAATTTAATCTCACCTGCACAGTTTGGATTCAGCAACAACAAATCTACGGAAATGGCGCTACTTGAACAGAAAGAATTTATTTTATCACATTTTGAAAAACAAATGTTAGTACTGGGTATTTATGTGGATTTCTCTAAAGCCTTCGACTGTATTCATCACTGCACACTACTTAAAAAACTTGAAATATATGGAATCCGTGGACATTTCCTGCAACTAATTCAGTCATACCTTAGTCACCGGCAACAGTTTGTAAAAATTGAATCATATCAATCTGACTTGAAATCTATTATTAGAGGTGTTCCCCAAGGGAGCATTCTGGGTCCACTGCTCTTTAATATTTACATCAACGACCTTACAAATATCTGTACAAAATCAAAATATATTTTATATGCGGATGACGCCAGTATTTTTATAACAGCTCCCGATTGTTATCAACTGGTAAGTGCAGCAAACTCCCTCCTTATACACCTGAAAAAATGGTCAATAGCAAATCAGCTGAAAATCAATGTTAATAAAACAAAAGCTGTTATATTTAGGCCGAAATCGAAACAATTCAATGCTCCAGCAAACTTAACGTATGGGGGCGAACCACTACAAATAACTGATCAGATTAAAATCCTTGGCGTAACATTTTCCGATAATATGCTTTGGGATAACCACATTGACACTCTTTTGACCAAGTTAACTCGTGTAGTTGGCGCCTTATCTCGCCTAAGGACATGCCTGCCATTCAAGGTCAAACTACTTCTCTATAATTCGCTTTTTTACTCTAATCGAAATTACTGTTTATTGGTTTGGGGCACAACTACTCAAACTAACTTACAGAAACTTTTTGTCCTCCAGAAAAAAATGGTCAGACTGCTTTATGACTTACCATATAACAGCCATACACACAGTTTTTTTCAAAAAACAAACATTATACCAGTGAAAAATCTTTATGACTATAAGCTAACACTAGCCTTCAAACGCGAAGTATTTGATAATAGAACGTTTCTACGCGACTTATCATCACTAAAAGAGAACATTTCCATACACATTACCCGGCACAAAGAAAAATGGAATGTTATAACCCCTCGCGCTAACTACTCTACAGAAAAACTGTCCTTCACCCTGCCCACTCTCCTGAATAATTACAACAAAACTACCACTGATATTTTAAAAGTAACTAATGCTGCAATACGACAACACTATGAATAAGGTAGCTAATCTTTCTCATTGAATAATTTTTGTGTTCATTCCCGGTGTCCATTTCGGTGCCTATGTATGTTTTTCGATGTTCTTTTCTGTAACCCTTTTACTGCCGCCTTGTAGAGGGGGCTGCGGGCTCCTGTCAAGCTGCCGTTCGTTCGTGCAGCTTTTACCTGCAGCCTCCTCCATCTTGCTTGATGGGAAATAAACATTATTATTATTATTATTATTATCGTCGTGGGTGCCACTGGTGCTGTATAAATCTCTATAGAACTCCTCAGCCACTTGAACTATCTCATCCATATTAGTAATGATATTGCCGGCTTTGTCTCTTAACGCATACATCTGATTCTTGCCAATTTCTAGTTTCTTCTTCACTGCTTTTAGGCTTCCTCCGTTCCTGAGAGCATGTCCAATTCTATCCATATTATACTTCCTTATGTCAGCTGTCTTACGCTTGCTGATTAACTTCGAAAGTTCTGCTAGTTATATTCTAGCTGCAGGGTTAAAGGCTGTCATACATTGGCGTTTCTTGATCAGATCTTCCGTCTCCTGCAATAGCTTACTGGGATCCCGTCTAACGGAGTTACCACCGACTTCTATTGCACACTCCTTAATGATACCCACAAGATTGTCGTTCACTGCTTCAACACTAAGGTCCTCTTCCTGACTCCTGTTCTGTAGCTTGATCTGGAATTCCTCAATTTTCCCTTTTACCGCTAACTCATTGATAGGCTTCTTATGTACCAGTTTCTTCCGTTCCCTTCTCAGGTCTAGGCTAATTCTAGTTCTTACCATCCTATGGTTACTGCAGCGCACCTTGCTGAGCACGTCCACATCTTGTATGATGCCAGGGCTAGCGCAGAGTATGATATCTATTTCATTTGTAGTCTCGCCGTTCGCGCTCCTCTACGTCCACTTTCGGCTATCCCGCTTGCGGAAGAAGGTATTCATTATCCGCATATTATTCTGTTCCGCAAACTCTACTAATAATTGTCCCCTGCTATTCCTAATGTCTATGCCATATTCCCCCACTGCCTTGTCTCCAGCCTGCTTCTTGCATACCTTGGCATTGAGGTCGCCCATCAGTATAGTGTATTTTGTTTTCACTCTACTCATCGCCGATTCCACGTCCTCATAAAAGCTTTCGACTTCCTGGTCATCATGACTGGATGCAGGGGCGTAGACCTGTACAACCTTCATTTTGTACCTCTTATTAAGTTTCACAACAAAACCTGCCACCCTCTCGTTAAGGCTGTAGAATTCCTGTATGTTACCAGCTATATTCTTATTAATCAGGAATCCGACTCCTAGTTCTCGTCTCTCCGCTAAGCCCCGGTAGCACAGGACGTGCCCGCTTTTTAGCACTGTATATGCTTCTTTTGGACTCCTAACTTCACTGACCCAATAATATCCCACTTACTGCCCTCTAATTCCTCCAATAGTACTGCTATACTCGCCTCACTAGATAACGTTCTAACATTAAACGTTGCCAGGTTCATATTCCAATGGCGGCCTGTCCGGAGCCAGGGATTCTTAGTACCCTCTGCTGCGTCACTGGTCTGAACGCCGCCGTGGTCAGTTGCTTCGCTGCTGCTGGGGACTGAGGACCGGGGTTTGATTGTTGTGTTCATATACAAGGTTGTCGCCAAGTACTGCACCAGGGCGGCCAATCCTGCTCTGGTGAGGGAGTGCGTTAGCGGTTCTGGTCACCGGGATCAGGCCACACTCAAGGCCTGTTTATGCAATTTTATAAACACGCAGATTTTTTTTAATCCGGTGAAAAATTGCGCGGCATCGGGATTCGAACAACGGACCTCTTGCATGCGAGCTTGGTGTTCTACCTCTACGCCACCGCTGCACCCTCTTCCTGTAGCAGCACTCAAATATTAAATAAGGAATAAAGCTTGGGCAGACAAACGAAGCTAACGAGACCGGCTGCATACAGTCTGGTGACGCCGTAAGTTAATGCGGAGAGCTGCCACCTGTGTCGCAACCAAGTCGGGGCAAGTTATGTTGAAAACTCCAGCGTGTCGGGCCCGTGGTCCTCGCGCCAGTACAACGCACAACAACGGCGGTGACGACCCTTTTGGAACGCGTGTTGCTCGGCGCAGTCTGGCGTATTCGCTGGGTCCGCCATGCCTTCAGCAGGGCATATATGACAAAAAGAATCCGCTTTTCATGACCGGTCTTACGTGCAGTAATGCATAACGTCCTGCGTACGCGTCGAACATTTTTTTTCAGGGCGAGAACTACGCACAGAACTCAAAAGAAAACAGGGCGGCGTCCTCTCCGTAATACCCAGTCGACTTTCTTCACCGCCACCAGATTCAGCCTCCGTGCGTTCAAAACTATTCAATACTCCAGCCCAATAGCGCTATAGCTCGTTGCACAAGCAAAACGACAAACGTCACCAAATTCAAATTTAGCGAATATAGAGAGATCGCTACTGCAAATCAATCTGCGAAGGTAAATGCCTGTGGATTGAATACAATACTTGCAATATAATTGCTCGTTGAGTGTTCGAAAGGGGCCAACACCCGTTTACAACTATGCTTGCTAATGTTGCCAATGTGCTTAGATTGTTCTACAATGTACCAAATTTATATTTTTTGAAAGTTCTACTGAAGTGCGTCATGGTGCAAAGCCTTATCGCTATTGGTTTAGTTAGAAGGTTGGAGGTCATTACTCAGTTCCCGTTTGTTTCTTTTTCTGAATGCGTTGCACGAGACCCGTAGTGCGTTTCCCTAGTGACCTCGCTGAACTAAACGAGGCACTTTGTCTGTATGTGTTTTTTTTTTCAAATTAGAAGCAGAATACGGATATTCTTTAGGCGAACTTCAAAATGCCCGGAATAATTACATCAGCAGTAAAAAAGCGTAAGGAAGCGACTCTGGCCGTGGCCGCTCTGCTTTAGATAGAATGCAGAATTTATCGCGCTACAGTGGTTGAACTGTTGCGCCAACTAAGATCAAATTCACCACAAAAGAAGCGGGGAGGCATGGACCTTATGACCAATGCTCTGGCGAAGGGAATGTGTATGGTTGAATAAATGCCTTTGTAAAAATTCCTTAAAGGGGTCCGGTACATGGCTTGGGAAAGAATGCCATACCTGTGAAAGTACTCTACTCTGAACCTTTGAGCCATATATTGCAATCGTGTGGGCTGCGTGGAGCTCGCACGTGGACCGCGAATTCACCTGTTTCTCAAACACTGTTTCTTCAACCAATGCCTTCTCCTCACTCTTTTTTTTGGCTGCAATATTTCATGATGTAGGATACTCCCGTAAGCGGCTGCTATTAAGAAATAGCTGACCTCAATCAAGAACGGTGTTTGGATCAGCGTGCTTCTTCCTACTGTTACTGCGTATATTTACTGGCACAGTTCAATAAACGGGCCGAAGTGAGTGAAAATCTGCTTTTGAAGTTTGGATAGGAATTACCAACTTCTTGAAGTACCACTATTTTACCATAGCCGACTTCGTCTGTTAACGCTCGGCCACGTGCTCCCGCGCAGGATGAAGCATCGACTACACCACTTATCAGAGCCGTAGGTGTCGGGTCTCACCAATTTCTATTAGTTCTGAACAGTCAATCACTCTCGAACTACGCAAAGCTTAAGATCAGACCACACGCACGCTTACCAGCGTGAGCTTCCTCCGGGATGCACCTTGCCAGATTCTTTGGCAGATTTCGCTTCGTATTGAGCGATTGCGCAAACTGCGAAACTTCGATGCGGCTAACTTCCGTTACGCTGGCGCACCACAATGCTTCTCCGCACCACATGCAATGTCGATCCAAATAGATCGCAAAGCTTCGGGTGAACAGCGGTTCAGTACAAATTGTCACCGACATCAGCAATGCTGGTTATGAGAGCAGCGATTGAAGCGCGACTATGTTTGGAGGGAACAGTGGGAAAGAAAAAAAACGTTTTTTTTTATGTTCATGCGATTCACAGATTCATTCAACGAAAACAATATTCCAGGTCAATTTTATAAATTCGTGACTAGTCAAGGAAATACAAGTTAACTTAATTTTAATGTTATTAATAAGTACCAATTTTTTTGCGCCCATCGTTTCTGGAGGCGTTCACGCCGCTATCACTCGCAATGCAATGAGCTCTTGAAGTGTGCAGGAAAGCGCGCTCGCAAAGATCGCCTGTTGAAATACGCCCCCCTCACATGTTGTGCTGTTTTGCTTGTAGACGTTCGTCTGAATTCGGTGACGCGGGTAGGCTTATCGCTTCTTAACCCTAACCTATTCAGTCAAAGAAGTGAGTTACTACCGCCAGATAATTGATTAGTTGTTCTGTGCGACTTCTCTGGCCGACGGGCTTGGGGTCCGACGATAAGACCAGCATTCTACACCTAAAGCTTTCATCGGCCTCCAAATAAAGTATGCTCTGTGCAGGGATACGATGTGGACAACCGTACGGCTGGCCTTTTCCTGCATCGCTTTCCGCGCTGAAAGCTCGAAACTCCCATCAAGTCGAATGGTGGAGCATTTGAATATATAGTTCTAAAGGCAGGCCACTAATACGAATTTCGCGCCCTCAAAACAAAATAACGTCACTTCTGTTTTTAACGGATATGGCGTCACATTGCTTTTGCTTCCACCTGAAATGTTCCCTCCTCCTACAGATGGTGCTAAGTACCTTGACTGCCGATAAATCGCCATGTTTCGAACGTATGGGCTCCTGTGAAAGCTTCGCTACCAGGTATATTTACCTTGCCACATGTGCCTAGGCTGGAGTGCATGAGCATGAGCATGCACTCCAGCCCTGTCATGCACATAGCCAGCCACATCAGATGCACGTACCTGCGTCTGCAGCATAGCCTAGATATGGCGAGCATGCTCGCAGAGCACAACAGCGTCGTCTGATTGGTATCTATGAATGACGTCAATCAAGACCCGAGCGCCACAATCTGAAGAAAGCGTCGTCTGGTTCCCGAGTCGCAGAGCCTTGAGGTGTGTCACCATCATGGGCGAAGCTTATTACGTTAGGAATCAATCCTTTCAGTGCGAGGCCGGAAGCCGGCATACATAGCTTAGCCGATGAGCGCATTGCCCACGTACTCGCACGAGCGAACATGAACATTAAGTTTCTTCGACCCTCCAAAATTGTGTGGTTACCGTAGAGAAAAATGCGAAAGAAAATGCGCTACTTTTGTCACTCCCTGCGAGGATAGACATGCGGAGCTAACCAGTACACTGTTGCACAGCAAAGGTACGAGACGCCATGAACTCAACCATCAGCTCTGGGATATCCTCCGAGTATGGTGCGTCCTTGGCGCCAAAACGGAAGTCTGTAGTGGAGTTGTTTGTGAACACCCACAATCAAATTTGAACTGCGATCGGCGATAATGTGTAGTAGGCGCAACGCTGTGGGGACCACTCCGCTCCGCTGTAGCCCTCGTACCTGGTGCAACAAAATGCAGAAGGAGGGACGACCGCAAAGGACATCACGCTATCTTTGCCAGTAATTCCATTTCTGCTGAATTCGCCTAAATACATTTTGCTGCCGCACATTTCTGAAATTATCGGCTTAGCGACTCGTCTGGGAGTGCTCAAAAGCGTTATATGTTGTCAGGATTTACAATAGACACGGGCAATATGTTAAAGTAAGGGATTTAATTACATGCAACTGAAACACTTATTGGGACCCTATAAAGGAACAACATTGAAAATTGAGTTGTGATACTTCAACGTCGAACAAGTCTGCAACATTTTTTATTAGTGGTGTATGTTCTACAGAAGAACCTATTAAAAAGCGTCTATTCTACATCCCACTGTCTCTTGTTTATGTTACATTTGTTTTTAACTATTCCATTCCTGGTATGGGTTTAGCTCCTCATGACATTTATCCCGTGACATATATAGGCAACTTCTCTATAATCCAACACTTATGCACAAGATGCACGCATTGAAATGCTGTGTACTAACAATGTATCAGCAATTATTTCTGCACTCATGTCTTTGATTGCGTTCATGAAAACCGTTTTAGTGTGAAACAGCTCCCTTCTGTGGTCGTCGTAGAGTTATGACCGCCCGTATTTTAATTAGTCAGTGAATCAATAAATATCTTAATCAATCAATCAATCGTATACTTTATTTATACCTTAGTCAAGCTTCATGCTTTTTGCGCGTAGTGTGCAATCGGTATGCCTGGAATATATAGGCTCTTTAGCCGCTCCGCAGAATTGTCCGAATATACGTGCTCGTTTTAAGTGTGAACTTATAAGGTATTTTCCAGTTCTTTATACGCACATTCCTCCTATTTGCTCTCATTTGTAGTAACAAGTGTTTTCGAACCACCATTCCTATCCGCGCGTTCTTGTTTCTCCTCAAGTGCATGCTCAGTAATAATGTTAATATTCATTTCTTGCTAGAATTATCACTATTTCAACTCTCCGTTATAAATCTCCAATTTTCAAAATATAGTCCTGAGAGCACATTTTAGACGAGCGATATGTTCCCCAATGTTATATTGATTGTCGTAAAAGTTACACGAGGGAATGCAAAATTACTTTCATCTCGTCAACACAAACAACAATAAACAATATAATTTATTTTATGTTAATGCTATTTGCATTCTTAGCGGCACCCAACCAGACCCGAGAAATGGCGGCTGCGGAGAGAAATTTGATAAAGATCAATATAATTGGCAGAAAGAGTCTTTAAGTTATAACACAATTCAAATAGGTTTTTAGACTCCTCACCGTGGCAAGTACTTGAGACCTAAATGTTACAAACAGATAGGACGCCAATAAATACTTCAAAGCAGATTACGCTCTGTGATACTGAAACTAAATAAAACTGTCGAAAAAAAACAGGGTGGGTCCTTGTTCCAAGTTAGTGATATAACCGGCCATGTCTTTGTTCACTGTGTACCAATTACGTAAGCAGTTGCAATCGCTTCAGACCTTCAAGTTTACCTGTCATTTCATTCTTACAAATACTTTTTCCTTCCCTCTAATTCCAGTGTGTTCGTCCAAGGGCAGGAGCAACAAACTTACAGTTACTGTTGGTAAATATTCTGCATCAAATTCTTTTCCCTCTTTAAACGGTTTGTCCATCTTCTAGTACCATAACGCACGGCTTCCCGCCTGAGAGGCACAATACAATGGCTCTTGTTATCAACTCGTGCAGTTTTTAGTAAGTGAATGCATTGAGAATTATCTCAAAATTGTAAGAACTAACGAGGATTTCTATGTACATTATTAGCTTGATTTCCTGAAGCGGGTTAGCAGGTGCTCCAGCACAGACACTGCTCTACCTGCAACATCTTCTGTCGACAATGTAAGCAGCCATCACTGAGAAAAAAAGTTAAACAATGACAAGAACATCGTGGAAATATATTGGATGGAAATATATTGTCACGTGGTGGTGACTTTGAAGAACACAGTAGCAAATACTGTGAAAGACAAAACTAACTTTTATTGGGCGAACCTGTGCCCACAAAAGCAGGCTACAGTTATAGCACAACGACAGCGGCGAACACGGTCGGCGATCGTCGAAAATCTGATCAGCGGGTCAAGTGCGTCGGCTTTTATACAGCAGTCATCGAATGTTCCAGACTAATCGTTGGGACCCGCATGCCTTCCAGAAAGTTCTACAACATTCGAGTCACGCGATGAAATAAGAGAACACAAGGTTCGGCGACAACAGACAGCGGATAGAAGCATCGATAACTTTACTGAAACTTCGGATACATGCAGACGCGTCCCGCGCTGTGCGATAACGTTTCTTAGGCGGCGAAACGTGGTCGCCCGTTAAATATAAGTACACGTGTCAATACCTCCCTCCTAAAAAGCATCAACCCGATGCTGCAAACAAACGAAAGTAATAAAAGAAAAGCACTCCTAGCAAAGAAAACAACAAAATAAGGAAGTTCGTCAGCGTCCGTAAAAGGGTTTAAGACGCACCACGTGGACCACTTCAGATCGTGCGCGGCGTCGCTGTGAATGCGAAATGCCGTCTGGCACAACCTCATAGTCCAGTGCGCCAATACGTCGGATGACCTTGTAGGGTCCGAAATATCGTCGCAGTAGTTTTTCACTGAGTCCTCGTCGGCGTATCGGGGTCCACACCCAAACGCGGTCGCCGGGCTGGTACTCGACGAAGCGTCGTTGGAGGTTGTAGTGTTGGATGGCGGTCCTCTGCTGGTTCTTGAACCGCAGGTGGGCGAGCTGTCGGGCTTCTTCGGCACGCTGGAGATAGGTAGCGACGTAAAGGTTCTCCTCATCAGTGACGCGCAGCAGCATGGCGTCGAGCGTCGTCG
Source organism: Dermacentor variabilis (assembly GCF_050947875.1). NCBI lineage: Eukaryota > Metazoa > Arthropoda > Arachnida > Ixodida > Ixodidae > Dermacentor > Dermacentor variabilis. Next base: position 118,839,422 of record NC_134575.1, read on the forward strand.
TCGGGTTCCTGCCGAAGACCAGCTTGAACGGCGCGATCTGTGTTGTTTCTTGCACCGCCGTGTTGTAAGCGAATGTTACGTACGGCAGGACGGCATCCCAGGTCTTGTGTTCGACGTCGACGTACATCGCTAGCATGTCGGCGAGGGTCTTATTCAGCCGCTCCGTAAGACCATTCGTCTGAGGGTGGTAGGCCGTTGTCCTCCTGTGTCTTGTCTGACTGTATTGCAGAATGGCTTGGGTGAGCTCCACTGTAAAGGCCGTTCCTCTGTCGGTGATGAGGACTTCTGGGGCGCCATGTCGCAGCAGGATGTTTTCGACAAAGAATTTCGCAACTTCGGCTGCGCTACCTTTCGGCAGTGCTTTTGTTTCAGCAAAGCGGGTGAGGTAGTCCGTCGCCACGACGATCCACCTATTTCCGGTTATTGACATCGGAAAGGGTCCCAGCAAGTCCATCCCGATCTGCTGGACTGGTCGGCAAGGAGGCTCGATTGGCTGTAGTAATCCGGCTGGCCTTGTCGGTGGTGTTTTGCGTCGCTGACAGTCTCGGCATGTTCTGACATAACGGGCGACGTCGGCGGTCAGGCGCGGCCAATAATACTCTTCTTATATCCTCGATAGTGTCGACGAGTCCTTTTAGTGAATACGATGAGGCCTTTTAGCTCCGGGTCTGCCCATTGCTGTTCAGCGATGTCTTCCGCGCTTATAATTCCAAGGAAGGCGTCGTCATTCTCGTCATCTTGCGGCAGTGGGTCAATGGGTGCGCGTGATAGGCAATCGGCATCGGAGTGTTTTCGTCCGGACTTGTAGGTTACAGTGATGTCGTATTCTTGTAGTCTGAGGCTCCACCGCGGCAGTCGTCCTGAAGGATCCTTTATATTCGCTAGCCAACACAACGCGTGATGGTCACTGACGACTTTAAATGGCCTGTCATAAAGATAAGGGCGAAATTTAGCTGTAGCCCAAACGATGGCGAGGCATTCCTTTTCGGTCGTAGAATAGTTGCCTTCCGCTTTTGACAGCGACCGGCTAGCGTAAGCTATCACCTGTTCGACTCCGTTTCTTCTCTGGACTGGAACGGCACCGAGGCCTAGGCTACTGGCGTCAGTATGAATTTCTGTATCGGCGTACTCGTCGAAGTGCGCAAGCACCGGCGGCGAGTGTATGCGTCGTTTGAGTTCTTCAACTGCGTCGGCCTGCGGCGTTTCCCTCTTGAAGTCAACATCACATTTAGTTAAACGTGTCAAAGGCTCGGCGATGCGTGAAACGTTCTTGACAAAGCGCCTGTAGTAGGCATACATGCCAAGGAATCTACGCACTGCCTTCTTGTTGATGGGTTGCGGGAACTGTGCGATGGCAGCTGTCTTTTGCCGATCTGGACGGACACCAGATTTGCTGACTACGTGGCCTAGGAACAGAAGCTCATCGTAAGCGAAGCGGCATTTTTCCGGCTTCAGAGTAAGCCCTGACGACTTGATGGCCTCTAGTACAGTCGCAAGCCGCCTGAGGTGATCGTCGAAATTTCCAGCGAAGACTGCGACGTCATCCAAATAAACGAGACAGGTCTGCCACTTCAATCCTGCTAACACCGCGTCCATGACGCGCTGGAACGTTGCAGGTGCCGAGCACAGTCTGAATGGCATAACCTTGAACTCGTAGAGGCCGTCTGGGGTGATGAAAGCCATCTTTCCGCGATCGCTTTCGTCGACTTCTATTTGCCAATAGCCACACTTGAGGTCCATCGACGAGAAGTATTTATCGTTGCAGAGCCGATTCAATGCGTCGTATATTCGTGGCGAAACGTCGCCGTCCCATCTCCCGGTATGGGCATCAGCGATACACATGGCCAGCTTTTCCGCAGTGATAGCAGAGCGCGCGGTGGTCGGGGGCTCGCCAAATGTCCGTCTTCCTCGTGTATGTGTGCTAGGCGATGGGTGGGCGTGCTGGTGGCGGCGGCGGACGACGGAATTGCATCGTTGCAGGGCCCTGGCGTGGTAGCGGAAGGGGACATTGACGGCGTGCGACGGCGGCGTATGTCATCGCTTCTGGCTGGGGCTGCAGTAATTGTGGTTGCAGCTCGGGAACTCCATGCGATCTGTGGACCTCTTTTTTCACAATGTCGGCGATCGAAGCCACTTGGGGCTGCGCCGAAGGCAGGACCTTGCGCAGTTCTTCGCGTACAATGCCCCTGATGGTCTCCTGAAGGTCGCCGGAATCCAGTCCTTGGATGGCGTACTCCGGCGTGAGCCAATGGCGGTTATATTGCCGTGTGCGCATCTCCAGAGTTTTCGCGATCGTCGATGCCTCTGCAGAAAACTCAGCTACGGTCTTCGGCGGGTTACGAATAAGTCTTGCGGAAGTTCTTGCTTGACGCCCCGCACCAGGAAGCGGATTTTTTCTCCTCTGACATTTTCGGGTTGGCGTGCCGGAATAGACGGGCCATCTTCTCCGTGAAGATCGCGATCGTCTCGTTTGACAGCTGCACTCTGGTTTCTAGTAGTGCTTGGGCTCGCTCTTTTCCCACGACGCTTGTAAACGTTTGCAAGAAGCCGCTTCGGAACAGGTTCCACGTTGTTAAGGTGGCTTCTCGATTCTCGAACCAGGTCCTAGCGGCGTCTTCCAGTGCGAAATAGACATGCCGCAACTTGTCGTCGCTGTCCCAACTGTTAAACCTAGCGACCCTCTCATACGTCTCGAGCCAGGTTTCCGGGTCCTCGAATGTTGATCCGCGGAATGTCGGAGGTTCTCTGGGCTGCTGCAGCACGATGGGGGACGCTGGGGCTGCCATTGGGGTTGCCTTGTCCACAATATTCTCGGTCTTCCCAGGTAGAAGTCCGAGCTCCGGGGGCAGCTGTTGAAGACGGCGGCTTCCTCGATACTCCGTGACTACGTTGGTGTTCTCTTTGCGGTCCGGGCTTGAATCACGGCTTGTCGGGGGCGTCCGGTACATGAACGAAAAGCTCCTCCACCAGATGTCACGTGGTGGTGACGTTAAAGAACACAGTAGCAATTACTGTGAAACACAAAATTAACTTTTATCGGGCGACCCTGTGCCCACAAAAATAGGCTACACTTATAGCACAACGATAGCGGCGAACACGGTCGGCGATCGTCGAAAATCTGATCAGCGGGTCAAGTGCGTCGGCTTTTATACAGCAGTCATCGAATGTTCCAGACTAATCGTTAGGACCCGCATGCCTTCCATAAAGTTCTACAACATTCGAGTCACGCGATAAAATCAGATAACACAAGGTTCGGCGAAAACAGACAGCGGATAGAAGCATCGATAACTTTCCAGAAACTTCGGATACATGCAGACGCGTCCCGCACTGTGCGATAACATTTGTTAGGCGGCGAAACGTGGTCGCCCATTAAACATAAGTACACGTGTCAATATATTGCTTTGTGAGCTCGGACAAGTACGCGAGCGCGAGATTTTCATCGCGCATCTATTGGTAAGCTGGTTAAGGATCGTCTGCCTTGTGAATGAACAAGTTAGAGACTTGAACTGAGACAGCGCGTGAACTAAATATTGCAGTCAGGTTTAAATGGGGATAGCTTCTACTTACTAAAGCCTCATGGGAGTGACTACCACTTCTCGAAGCTCCAGTATTGTAGTGCAATATAAATCTCGCTACATTAACTAATATATGCCCAGTGTCCTACATGTAGACACGTAGGACGCTTCCTTCACCCACTTTAAGATCGACATTTGTCTAACTAGAGACTAGCGCCACCTACAATGAATCCAGCATGCCTCTGCCTCAAAGTGCACAAACCTACACATTATTTGCCCCATCTATCGCCACGTGCCGACGGCTTGGGGGACGACTGGGGGAACGCATACTCTATACAGAGTGCGCCATGGAACGAAGAAAAAGCAAGCAATGAAACTTTATTGATTTTTGAATTTTTGCAATACTTCGTGTACCAGCTACTGGTCATAAAAAGGTCATACGTTACAACACCGCAAACGCCGCCGTCTTATATTTAGAACATCGGGCAAATAAGGTGCCAGAGTACGATGACAGCGTACGGGAGCAACTTTTACGTAATTTCACCACGCGTATACATAGTGCCGCTGATTCACGTGCCTCTCATAGAGACATCTCGCCATCAAGGGTGTAGGAGGCGAATTGCAACTTTTTCTTAATAGGTCTGTTTTTCTTTGGTGGCCGTTTTAGAACGGGCTTCGAAGAGACGCATGTGTGGCAGCGCCGGTCCATTTTTTAGGTGTATTGCATGGCTTGCGTCCATAAATACATAATAAAAATGTAAATTGGCGAACATTTTCCCCGAAGTAGGCAACTTGCTTGCACATTGATGTCGTTTTGGGCTTTCTTTCTTCTTCAGCAAGGAACTCATCTCTGGGCTTCTATAAAAAAAGACCACCACCTATAACTCTGATTAGGTCCTAGACCACCGACATGCCGTTGAAACTGACAATATTGGTCCACGAAAACATTTGCAGCCACGATGACCGCTGGAGAAAACGGGGATTAATGTTACACTGACAGGGCTCGCTTTCCTGGAAGCATATCGTTTGAGCGGAAATTGTGGAAATCAGCACTACGTCCAGTGAAGTCGATAGTGAGCCAGTCATAAAGGCCGTGAAATGCAGCGGCAAACGGGAAAAGCGGGATCTGAAGACCAAGTCACCGAGTTCCCTCAGAGTCACTGGCCACACAAGCAACACGCAGAAAGCTTTCTTACTCCGGCGCAAGCATTCAAAAATGTTTTGACAGCGACGTCATTATATTTCTCGTACAAGAGACAAACCGTTATTCGGATAAAAAAATTGCCTACAATTATGTGTAGAAGAAAGATAAATCCTGACGATTACGACACTCCCTAAGCCAAACTTGAGCGCAAGTCTATAGGTGTTATCATTCCGCGATATACTGGCTGGCACTGACAACTACCTCGGGTGGCACGTTGCAAACGGAGCGAATCGTTGCAAAAGAAGTAACATTCAAGCACATTGATATCGGCAAGCAGAGTCGGCGATCGTTGAAAATCTGATTTGCGGGTCAAGCGCGTCGGCTTTTACATATTACATTACGAAGGTTCCATTGTAATCGCGCCTTGCCGCGTTGCTTCCAAAAGTGCTACACAATTCGCGTCGAATATGCAATCAATTTACAAGTACTACGGCCCCAACTAGTAAACTCGCGCGGAACTCTGCCTTCCACCTCATCCTTTTGTCACACTCTGCTCCACCGCTTTCCGCTTCGTGCTTTCACTGCAGCCTCCTCCTCCACTTTCCTCCTGGTGATCTCTTCTTTCATTTCCTGATGTGCTCCGCGTTGGCTTTCATCTTTCGCTGTAATAGTTCACGCGGTTACAACGAGATACGATGCCGACGCACGCAGGAGCGGTCGCCTAAGAGCTCCACTCGAAAAGTAACGCTCCATCTTAGTGGGTACGCTCCTGTACCATGCTTAAGAACGCTTTGAAAAATCTCCGATGACAACCATAATAAGCTCCTTGCGAACTCGATGAGGCGTAACCGTTTGAAGCAAATTTTGCAATCTGCTTGTTGCGGACAACAATCTCTTGCCCCAGAATGACAGATTTGCAAAGACGCACCGGCTATTCAAGCTTCTGAATGAAAAATTTCTTTAGTATGAACCACTTTTGAAATGCTAGCGTCGAACGAGAGGAGGAAGAAGAAGCTCGAAGCGTGCAGACGTGCTTTGCATCGGCTCCGTGTTTTCAAATTTTCCAAGCGCCCAAAATCTCCTGGTACCACCGGTATCAGCGGAATATTTGTAAACATCAAGGGGATTCAACGGAGCCGAACTTCGGTGAGCCGCAGTTTTAAGACCAACGAGAGCTCTATTCGTTCGGCCACACCGACGGTAGGGTTAGCCCTAACGCCGAACGCTGACGCGCGGGAGCTCGGCGACCCGCAAGCAGCCACCGTGTCTACGGTGAGCTGTGGGGGCGACCCAGCCCGGAACGCTACGATTGAGGGAAACCCAGGCACCATTGCCCACCAACCCACCGACACCGAAACCATGGAAGTTGTATCCGAGAGTCACCCGAGACCCCTGCCTGACGAGGCATTGCCCGGGCCGTCTCCCGTCCTCTCGGAGCAGCTCCACAATCAAGAATCCCGGTGGCAAACGGCCGTTTCCCTCCATCGGAAACGCTGTCTTCAAAAACAACAATCCACTGGTGAGCAAGACCCAGTCGGGCAAACCCCGCCCTCGAAAACCACACCGTTAGAGCTAGCTCTGACCCAGGCGCCAGCTGCCGTCGCAAAAGCCACGTCGCAAGCTACCTGCGAAGAGCGCGGAGCCGGAACACCTATTTCTGAAGACGCGGCTGCAAGGAGCAGGCCTTGCCAACGCGCGCCTCCACTACCGCGCACTGACATGAAAATCATTATCCGACCGACCCCGGGCCTCATCGTTCGAAAACTACAGACCCACCAAGTGGCCAAGGTGATCGTACAAGCCAGCGGAGGTGCGCCGACCTGCAAGGGGGATGACTTTATCGTCCGCCTGCGACACGGCTCGAATATCATCATCGTGAGCACCCCTCACGAGGCCACGGCGGCCACCCTCATGAAAATTATAAGCCTCATCTTTCACGCACGATCACATCCTATGAAGGTGTATCTATCAACACCCGAGGGCCTGCTTAAAGGTGTCGTACAACGGCATCGACGCAGGCACCGGCGAAGAAGAGCTTATGGCGAATCTTCGGGTCCGCACACACGGAGTCCGCATCGTGCGGGCCCGTATGCTCGGACAATCCCAGACAGCCCTACTCCACTTCGAGGGACCCCAGGTGCCTAGATTTGTATACTATTAGGGAGGGGAGATGCCTTGCCGAGACTACCAGCTGACAAGGCAGTTCTGCTCCATCTGTAGAATCACTGGACACCGACCAGACGTCTGCCCCAACCCAACGGTTCGTGCGTGCAACGTTTGCAACAACATTAACCCAGACGCCGGGCACACTTGTGTTCCGAAGTGCGCCCTGTGCAGAGGGGCCCATCTCACGGCCGCAATTGGGTGCAATAACAAGCTCAAGCGCATTCCACCCAGATGGAAGCCTGCCTCCACCACCACACCCAAAACCCAACGACAGCCCCGCCCGGTCACTCAGTCGACCAAGGCGGCTGACCTTCGCCCGCGATGGTTCAGCTCCGTGCGGGAAGACTCCGACTTCGACTACTCGGAGTCTCCGAGCATCTACGGATCCCGGTCCGGTTCCAACGCGAGGTCCAGCTCCCGCTCCTGCTCTCGCCCCCGGTCTCACTTGCAGTCACCCAGACGGCGATCCCGGTCGACGCCCAAACAAGGACAGCAGGCAGCACCAGCGACCGCGGCGCTCAAAGGCAAGGGGTCCCAGCAACACAACCGAAAGACCAAGGAGGCCTCGCTCAAGAGGACTACCACCAAAGAACACGAGGTAAGCTGGGCAGCAGTAGCCTCCCCTTCGTATAAGAAACCACAGACGCCACCATCCGCAAAACTTGGAACAGGAACTCGCGGCCATGCGCGCACAGATACAAACACTCACACAAGAAAACAGACAACTCAAACAACAAGTGTTACAGCTCACACAAATACCACAAGAGATGGCTCCACACAAGGACATCATTGACCTACAAACCCATGTCGATGCCATCTGCACCCAGATGCAAGCCTTCATGGACGCTACACGCACCCAATTGGAACGAATCACACAGGCTGCAATACAACGCACAGATGCAGCAATAAAACACATGGAAGCCACTGTAGACAGCAAGCTTAAGAACCAGCTTCACTCCATAAAACTACGTAAGACGCTACGACAGCACCTTTACAAGGCCACACCTGTAGCAGCACCAAACCAAATTGTAACATCACCGACCACAACGTCCAACAATGCCTAGACCATACAGGCAAGTCAAAGAAAACTTAGAAATTTGGCAATGGAACTGCCGTGGGTACCGGAGGAAGAAAGGGCTGCTGACACAATTTATCGCTCATTCTTCGTAGCCACCTGGGGTCATAGCCCTACAAGAGCCCGGTACCCGACCAACACTACATGGCTACGAAGAATACCACACAAGTCAAGGCGACAAGTGGAAGGTAGCCACACTAGTAGACAGAAACATCACAACCATACAACACAAACCCGTAGACGACGTGGACGTACTACATGTAGTTCTCGAAATAATATACAAAGGCAACCAGAAACAGAGCGCCTTCGTTCTCAACATTTATTGCCCCCCCCCCAGCCAAAGGCGGGCAAACCTAGGTAAACTCTTTGGGTACACCCTCCACCTCGCTAAAGACAGTCCCCTGGTAATCATAGGTGACTTCAACGCTCAGAACACGCTGTGGGGATACCAGAGGCAGGATTGGAAAGGTCTCCAGCTACAAACACTAATTGAACAGTATCACCTCACACTCATCACAGACCCGAGCATACCGACGAGGGAAGGGAACAGCTTAACACGCGACACCACTCCCGACCTCGCCTTCATCACTCAAAGCACGCGAGCCGAATGGCTCAACACACTCGAAAACTTAGGCAGCGATCACGACATATTAAACATAACACTACAGACTGGACGCCTGCGCAGGTAGATCGGCACAGCTAAACTCACTGATTGGCGAAAAACCAGGGAAGCCCAAGAACAGGACGCCGACACAATCACGAACCTGGAAGACTGGTGCGACAACCACCGTCGACATAAACAACGCCACACAAAGGAAATCGCCAGAACGGAAGAGACTCCAGAGGTGGATCCCCACTTACTACACCTGTGGGATGCCAAACGGGGCCTTACCCACCGCTGGAAAAAACAGAAATACAACAGGAAACTGCAGACGCGCAAAGCACAAATAACAGCGGAAGTTGAAGAATATGCCATGCAACTCGCCTCCGCGAACTGGTATAGATTCTGTGACTCCTTCGGTGGCACGCTGGACACGGCCAAGACGTGGCACATCCTCAAAGCCATCCTGGACCCCACCAAAACCAAAGGAGAAGGACACAGGGCTCTGGAACGGTTACTACACACCTACCCAGGTAGCCAACAAGACCTCATCGATGCCATCAAGACCAAGTGCTATGAAGATCCCACTCCCACACAAGCATGTAGAACACCCTACAGAGGACAACCCAACCCGCTAATGGACGAACCTATCACCGAAAACGAAATGAGAGCGGTCATCGCAGCCACCACCCGTAACACAACGGCGGGCGCGGACCAGATCACGAATTCAATGATCAGGAACCTGAGCGACAAGTCTATCTCCGCGCTCACGGCGTTTGTCAACCAACACTGGGAACAAGGTACGGTGCCGGCGATGTGGAAACACGCACGAATAATCATGATCCCTAAACCGGGCAAGAAATTGGGAATTGAAAACCTTAGGCCCATATCGCTCACGTCCTGCCTTGGCAAGGTGTACGAAAAAGTTATAAACGCGAGACTACAGAGACACTTGGAAGATAACAAACACCTGTCGGACACCATGTTCGGTTTCCGCGCAGGCCTGTCCACACAAGATGTGCTACTCCAAATCAAGGACGAAGTCCTCAGTAACGTTTCCCGCAGCGGCGAACACGCCCTCCTAGCAATCGACATCAAAGGGGCTTTCGACAACGTCAGCCACCAAGGAATCCTAGAAGGACTGGCCAACACCAACTGCGGCGAGCGAACGTACAAGTATGTTCAGAGCTTCCTGAGCCACCGCACGGCGGAGCTGAAGATGGGAGAGATCCAGACTCCAGTGTACCACCCTCCCTACAAGGGCACACCACAAGGTGCTATCATCTCTCCCACGCTGTTCAACGTCGCCATGATCGGTCTCGCAAGCAAACTGCAGGACGTAGCAGGTCTTCGACACGCAATCTACGCAGATGATATAACACTCTGGACCAGAATAGGGTCCCTCGTTGAAAAAGAAGAACGGCTGCAAACTGCAGCAAATATCATCCAGGAATACGTCAGCCAACGGGGACTACAATGCTCCCCCGAGAAATCTGAGCTCCTACGTGTCTGGCGAGGCCGGGGTAACCACAAGGTCCCCACAGACCCAACAAGTAGACTCGAGGTACGCCTCAACGGGGGCCTCATACCAGAGAAGCCATTGCTGAGGGTGCTGGGCATGTGGCTGCAGTCCAACCAGCGGGCCACACACACCCTTACACTCCTCAAAACCAGTGTCAAGGCGATCTCACGCATGATCTCCCGCGTGACATCCAAGAACAGAGGCATGAAGGAAAGTGACACCCTGCGACTGGTCAGTAGCCTGGTGGTGAGCAGAATCACATACAGCTTGCCTTACTACCACCTCACACAGTCCGAGACGAAGCAGGCCGACACACTTTTAAGGATGGCTTTGAAGACCGCTCTCCGCCTGCCAATGAGTACATCGACTGAAAAATTATTGGCGCTAGGGTTGCACAACACCCTCAGCGAACTGGCAGAAGCCCATAACTTCTCGCAAAAACAGAGACTTGCGCGGACTCGCACGGGCCGGCAGGTCCTACAAACCTTGGGGTTCCCAGCAATAACAACAAGAACCCAAGAAACCTGTTCCATACCCCGTCACGTCCAGGACAGGTTTCACGTTGCCCCGATACCACGCAACATGGACCCTAACCTACACTCCAGCAGGAGGACAGCAAGGGCCCAGTACATGGAGAAAGCGTTCAGATTCAATACCACGGCCCGTTTTACGGACGCTGCCATGTATGGCACGAACAACAAGGGCGCAGTTGCAGTGGCTTGCGACTACCGAGGCCACGTTACCTCCGCTGCATCGACCCGCCCCTGCACGATTACGGAAGCCGAGGAGCTGGTCATCGCGTTAGCCATCCGAGAGGGCCTACACGCAAACCAACCACTGACGATCCTCACGGATTCCCAACAGGCCTGCCGCAACTTCCTACAGGGAAGAATTGGAAGACCTGCTGCACAAGTCCTAGCCGCAATACTCAAGGAGGACCCTGAAGACTTCACCACCCAAACCATCATCTGGATACCGGGCCACACTGGCATCACGGGCAACCTGCAGGCCGACAGAGCAGCTCGAGGATTCGTACATAACCGAGCACTCAACACGCCGGCTGCAGAAGACCTGGACTCTGTCGACCTCGAGTATTCAGCCATCGTGAACTACCACAGAGGGCGTCGCTTGCGATATCCACCACCCCATCGAAATCTAAACATATAAGATGCCGCTGCCTGGCGTAGGCTCCAGACAGGCACTTGCACGAACTTACACATATTACATAGGATACACCCCACAGCCTACAGGGACGAATGCCCATGGTGTGGGGCCACACCAACCCTATACCACATTACGTGGGAGTGCGCACTACTCAACATAGAACACCCAGACACGAACACCACGAGGGAGCAATGGGAGGCACTGCTGTCCAGCTCGGCCCTCGACGACCAGCTCAAGCTGATAAAGAGAGCTGAGAAGATGGCAAGAATCAGCGGAGCCCTGGACTAAGGGCCCCGACCATTAGCTGTTTTTTTATTATTATTTTAATAAAGTTTATCTATCTATCTATCTATCTATCGAACGAGAGGATCTGTGAGTATTTCGGAAAACACGGGTACAATCAAATCATGAAGGGAAAACCAATTCGATTCGCATACAAATTGTGGTGAATGTTTTTTTTTGTTCTCGGTTGAGCCTTACCATTGAAAATTGGGCGTTACCAATGACGGCAAAATTTACCTTGGTCTCGGGGGTTCTATTGTGATGCACACAATTGGCGGCCTCAAGACTGAAGCTGGCCTCTGTTTGCACGTATTTTTGGACAATTTGTTCCCAAGATTGAATCCTGGTGAAAAACTGACCGCCATCGACGTGAAATGCAGAAGAACAGTCTGCGAAAACAGGATTGAAAAATGTCCCCTTCTAACACAAAAAAATTATCAAATATAAAAAATGAGGTAAATTTCATTTGAGAGAGAATATTGATAACGAAGTAATTGTTTACCGCTGGATGGACAATGGTATTGTTACCCTTTTCTTAGATGCTCACGGTGTTCAGCCAACACAGCAGATGAAGGGATACTCGAGAAAAAAATTCATCGAAGAATATGATACTTCCTAATGCGAAATTTTGAACGCAGCTCGGTACGAGTTCTCATTTCGCGTGCCAGTATTTTATGTTATGGTTATATGAATACACGGTTTATGTTAACAAAGGAGCGCTGTGAGTTGCGTTGCTGGCACATTTCAAACGGAGCGAAGTGTGCCGCGACTGCCTCACTCTCGAGATCACGAGAGGCCGTTCGTGGGTGACGCGTGGGCGCGATTCACACAGACCACCGAAGATTGACATCCACTCGTGCAGCGCTTAATTTCTTTGTAGACGTCTCGCGCTACTCTGGCTCCATTTCGTAGCCATTGTCCCGCCGCAACGCCCCTCTTGTGCAATACTATGCCTTTCTTCTCACGCTTTCATTCCACCAATGACGAGAGCAGCCCTTCGTCGCGGGAAATTGTGCCACCAGTCTCTGCGCTGAGAACACCCAAGCGAGCGTCACGTGGAGCCTGACTCGTAGCCTCTCGCCTGCGGTCTTTGCAGTAGCAGCGATACCCGTCACACACGCTTGTACTGCGGACTGACGTCATCAGCTGACGCCGCCGAAGAGCATAGCCCTCCCCACCTCACACCACCCTGATCCCCCATCCCCGTCGGAAGCGCACATGCGATCACCCTCGTAGGTGCGGATGCCATCGCCACCGTCAATTCAGCCTATGCGCCCGCCGTCTCCCCTCCGCTCCTCTCCGCTTTTCGCTTCATGCTTTCACTCTAGCCCCATCCTACGCTTTCCTCCTTGCGCTTTATTTTCTCTCGCTCCCGCGATAGAGAAGAGAACTCTCCGTTTTCGTTCCCCGCTGCAATCCTAATTCGCTCTTTTTTCCTTCGCACGGTTACGCCGACGCCGACGCGGCACGCCCACGCGGTAGGCCGACGCTCAACGCAGGAGCGGGCGATTATAAGCTGCACTTCAGGATCACCAGTCAGCAATTAAAGTCCGTGAAGGAGTCCGTTTACTGAGGTCAATTACTCACAGGGGAACCTGATCATGAGAAGGAAAGTTACAGAAGATTAAAAATGGGTTGGAGCACTCACGCCAGACATTAGCAGATCCTGACTGGAAGCTTAACGTTATTAAACAGAAACCTGTACAATCAGTGCATTCTACCGGTGCCAACATATCGGGCAGAAACTTGGAGGTTGACGAAGAAGCTCGAGAACAAGTTAAGCACCATGCAAAGGGCGATGGAACGAAGAAGGTTAGCCGTAACTTTAAGAGACAGGAGGAGAGCGGTGTGTATCAGAGAGCAAACGGGGATAGCAGAGATTCTAAGGGGAAGCGCAGTCGAGGACGGCAGCAGACTAGGTGAGATGATGAAATTAAGAAATACGGAGATGCTCGTTGCAATCGGTTGGCGCAGGACAGGGCTATTTGCAGTGGGCATAAAATAGGCTCATTATGATGATGATGGTCTAAAGAAACGAAGTTTGTGCCAAGCCAGTCGTTATTGAATGCAAAGAGTAACGCGAAAGTGAGAGCTGTAAGCAAAATGCACCAGAACCTCTGAAAGTATCGATGGCCTTGACCTAAAGAAAGAGACGTTTTTCTGTTTGCCCACCATCTATATGCATCCGTGAACAATATTCTGCAGTTATACAAGCTGCAGATTTGAAATATTGAGCACCTTGCCTTTCGCAAGTCGATTGCACCAGCCAACCTCATGAATTACGGGTGCAAAGCGTTCAGTAAAATGCCATCAGTTCTACCTTCAGGCACAAAGTCGTTTTCACGGCATTCGCTACATTGTTTTCTCCCAATGTAAACAGACAAGGTACGCATACTTCCAGTAGAAAAAACCACTCAATATGCTTTAAGCTTCGCCATAACCGCACCAAGCGGCTCACATGCCCAATGTCCTACATGTAGGATTCCTTCCAAGACAGTGCTGCACTTGCTTGAAAATAGGTTTTAAAAATTTTTCTTTTCCTGCTTTTAGTGCCTTTTTGTCAAAATACTTTTGCCAATTTTTCTGAGTTTAAATATATCTGAATTAATTCTCTAAACGCGCAATGGTTTCATTGTTGCAAAGTGAGTGAGAAAATACCGAATGCTACGAAATATTTCAGTTACTGAATAGCAAGTAGTGAGCGATTTCTAAAACTAATCCTGAAGAAATTGATAAATAATACCGGTTTGCCCGCGAACTTGTAATGTCTTTTCAAGAAAAGTGTTAAATAAATTTTATGACATCAGTGAGCACAATTTATTTAGTATCCTCAGTGTTGGTGTCACGAAGGAGAGAGAAAAGCTGCGAAGCTTTACATCTTGAAAAAATATTCCATAAGTCATGATGGTTTACATGTCAAGTTATATACTTTGAGGCGTAGCTTTTTGAGAGAACATTTTATTCTAATTTCTGCTGTTCTGGTAAAAATAAGATTCTGTGTATGATTCTACAGCCTCACACTGTGCTGTTGTAGACTTTGCACAGTTGCACAACAAAATGACGCACGTATTAGCCGTTATATATCTCCTAAATATGCGATATTAGCAGATTGTGTGGCTTATCGTTACATATCCTTTTTTTGCAGCTAGTGTTACTACTTGCCACAGCCTGTTCCTACACACAGACAATGGTGATGTAAGTTCTCACTCTTTTACTGCATAATTGGATAACATTACACAAGGGGTCATTCCGTTGTTCTTGCGCATGGGGTGCGCATGATCAAACCTAATACTAGAGCGATGTGCTAAAGCTTTCACATTGATTGTAGAGAAAATTTGCGTATTTGTTCGTCTATGGCCTGCCTCATCACATTCGAGCGCGCAAACTGTCAAAAAGAGTTTCACTAGCTCCGCTCGCGTACCTTGCCGGTGAATTTCTGTAAGACGACACTAGATGGCACTAGCTCTGCTGCGAACGACGACCATATAATCACCGTATCCCGCATTCGAGATCAAACCGCAACTTTGTCCTCCGATAATAAGGACGAAAACAGGTCTTCAGAACATAAAACGACGGCGCACGAATTAGGTCAAGCTCAAGCTCTTGCGTCCACCGCCTCCAAAAAAGCAACGCTGTGCTGCTTGTTAGACATGGCCAGATGGTGCAGTGGACGGCAAGCAGCTGCGCGAATTCGCTTTTAAATTGTTTGTATTAGTAGACCACATCAACTGGCGTTAGGTCACGGGCTTCAGTGAACGCCACGTGCCTGAAGCGGGGTTAGAGTCCACGGGCTATCAGCCACCAAATACAGTGAATGCCAATTACTTTTGTGTGTGCGCGTGCTAGACGGAAGAGCGTAACGTCGCCTATGGGAACAAATGCATTAAACCTTAAAAACGTTTTTGCGCAGCTTAAAGTGACAATGCCGAGAACCAACATAATAGAGCGATATCTGCACTTTCCGACGATTCGGAATGTACACCCGACCACAAAATATTACGGACCAGGAAATCTGAGGAAAAGCTAAATATCTCCGCTACCTCACAACGCAGCCTGGTATTTGCATCTCAGGCCGCGACTATAATATGCTAACAACATTGTCGTGCACAGTTTTACAGAATTCTGCTACAGGCTGCCTTGGAATTAAACGTTTTCTGAGATCTCGTGTTCCGTAAACTTTTGTGGCCGGATGTGCATTGGACAGCACGATGGGTGAACGCGAAACACACTTACAACCTCAGCTTTCACAAAATTTTCAGTAAACCTTGCTTTCTTGAACAACATGACCACACGTCTTTTATTGATATTTCTGTTGGGCTGTTCCTTTAAAAACAAATATGTCGCACTCATTTTCGTAGCATTGCCCATGCCCAAAAGGCGATCGGAGAACAGTTGTGTTTGGTGGGCTCGGTGGCTGTGCCACGATACAGTCCACTAAACTGCTGCTGTTTAGTATTCAGGTGCTCATCATCGCACTCATTGGCGCAGCTCTGCCCGCTGCCATCTCGGCTGTCCCACACGCAACATCAAACTGCCTGGAACCATGCCTTGGCAGTGCCCCTGCTGTCTATCGCAAAGTCACGCTAGCCCCCCCCCCTCCCCCCGACGCTTTTACTAGCGCAGCCTGTGACGAGCGTAATCAGCCCTACCACCAGAGAGCTGCCTGCGTCAGCAACGTCTAGCAGATCACCTATAAAAGACCAACGCCTTCACGCGCCAACCTGTGGGCTCGGTGGCTGTGCCGCGATACTGTCCACTAAACTGCCGCTGCTTAATATGCAGGTTAATCGGTGTTATAGTCTTTACGCTAATAAATCAAGCGACTATGTTTTGGTACTGCAGCCGAGCCCCCAGTGTCTGTCTGCCATCGCAATGAATTGTATTCACTTTTTGCTGCTACTGTCGGTCGACATAGAAACTAACCCCGGTCCTGACTCTAACTCTATACTAACTGAACTAAAGAAGCTGTCCGCTGGGCGATCGCAGTTAATTAACGAGATTAAAGGTTTGGAGAGCGATCTAGTCGAGACTACCAATTCGATTTCCGAACTAAACAGAAGAATTCATGCCGTCGAGAGCCACTGTCAACACATTGAGGAGTTGCAGCGGCAGGTTGAAACATTTAAGACTTCTGCGGCCGTTACGACATAGGCAATCTCCGATATAAAAGCGCGCATAGATGACGCCGAAAACCAAGCCCGCCTCAACAACCTTGTCTTCTTCGGTATCCCCGACCCAAGTGCGTCTGAATCCACCGCTCAGGCAGAGGAAAAAATCATTCGGCTTTGCGCAGAACAATTACACATGACCGTGAATCCTGAGGAGACTGAACGTGAGTATCGTCTCGGCCGCCATTCTGATAACCGAAACCGTCCTATAATCGTAAAATTCCTTTTTTATAAAACAAAAGAAATAATTCTGTCGAACGGCCGCAAGTTGAAAGGGACAAACTATTGCATTCGCGAAGACTACTCTCCTACTGTTCAAAAATGCTCGGAAACATCTTTTGGCTTTTGTGAGGACCAAGTCAGCTGCATTTTCATTACGCTACAAAACTCTGTTTATACGATTTGCTAAGTACATGTACGACGAAACTACACAATGTGTAAAAGAAATCCAATAGCAACCGCTGCATCCCCATCATCCAACACACCGTTCGATAACGATAACCCGCCCTAACAGTACTATTTCAGCAATATATTCTAACATACGTAGCTTCCTTTCCAAACATGACGTTGTATCTAATCTGGTTTTATCATCTGGATGTAACTTCTTGATACTTACCGAAACCTGGCTAACCACTGACGTATCCAACACGGAGGTCGTGGATGACATAACCGGTTTCCATCTTTTCCGTAACGATCGCCAGCACTCTAGAGGCGGCGGGGTGCTGATCACCTTTTGTAATACGATACCCTGCTCCGTTGTTCACAACCCAAGTGAGCTTGAAATATTATGGCTACTATTTCATGCAACCCCGCAAACTATTTTACTTGGCGTTTGCTACCGCCCCCCGCGAGCAGACACTAGCTTCACTGAGAAGCTCAACTGCGTCCTAGATGTATTAATGAAAAAATACACTAACGCTCCGATTTTGCTCTTTGGAGACTTTAATTTCTTTAATATCAATTGGGATAGCTGTCCACCTTCGTCAGATAGTACGACCGAAAATGATTTCCTCGAAGTCTGCTTTAATTTCAACTTAACCCAGCTAGTCTTAGAAACAACACACGTAGTGAATGACTCGGCCAACATTTTAGATGTCATATTAACTAACAATCCGTCGAGCCTATCTTCGATATCTTATCTCCCGGCAATTAGCGACCATAAAGTAATTCACACTGTCTTTAACTTTACCTTTCCAAAACAAGAATCGTGGAACAAAATAATACGCCTATACGACAAAGGCAACTACGAAGCCATTAATAACGACCTTAAGTCTTTCTACCCCAATTTCAGTGATGAATTCCACAACCGCACACTTCAAGCAAATTGGTCGATCTTCCAACAAAAAATCACCGACCTTTCTAATAACCACATTCCAGTTGTTTCAGTACCGACTAAAAGCAATAAACCTTGGTTCGCAAAAAAAAAGTTATCAACTTTAGAAAACAGGAAACAACGATTTTTCCGGTCGGCAAAGCAAACCGATTATTCTGTGGCCTGGGACAAATATTTCCAGGCAGAGAAAGTTTATCTCTCCACTACATGCCGCGAAAAACACTCCTTTTTTCCAGGACACGTTGCCTCGTGTACTAAGCACTAACCCCCAGAAATTCTGGCAATTTCTAAACCCCGGGCAACCGGATGCTATCACTATCGCCGACCATAACGATATAGTAATCCCCGAAGAAGAGTGCACCGATGCATTTAACCGCGCGTTTTCATCAGTATTCACCACTGAACCTGATGCTCTGTTACCTATACCACCATCACATGTGAAATCTGTTATCTCACCCATCGAATTCACCGAACATGGCATAACGGCAGTAACTGAAAAGCTAAAACTCTCATCTTCATCGGGGGCGGATGGCATCAACTCTAAACTGTTAAAAAATGCTAAATTCATCTGCGCATCGTACTTTAGATTAATATTCCCACAATCCTTATCCTCCTGTATCATCCCCGTCACCTGGAAGAAAGGGCAGCTCGTTCCAATCTACAAATCAGCTAATAAAAACTCACCTCTTAACTACAGACCGATTTCCCTAACCAGCGTAGAAGGTTCGCTGGTAATGTAAGGTTCAGTGGTGGGTCGAGGCTGTGTAAACGACACTTAGAGTTCTGTGGTGTATGCCAGCAACGTAACGTGATTGTACGAGCGAGACTGCGAAGTTCTCTTGCAGCGTCGACTCTGGATAAAGGTATAAGGAGTGTCGGTGAGCCAGCCTGGGCACGTCGGGCAGCGTCATCGGCGAGGTGATTACCAACGATGCCACAATGTCCCGGGAGCCACTGAAATATGATATCATGTCCTCTTTCAGATGCACAATGGCAGGTTTCGTTGATTTGTGACACCAGCTGTTCATAAATGCCACGTCGTAAACTTCGCAAGCTCTGGAGGGCTGCTTTCGAGTCACAAAATATTGCCCATTTGTTGGGCGGTGCTTTTTCAATGTATTCGACAGCAGCGCGAAGGGCGGCCAGTTCAGAACCTGTAGATGTCGTTACATGGGAAGTCTTAAACTTGATGACGACCGATTGATATGGTAGAACAACGGCGCCTGTAGAATTTTTCGAGACGGAACCATCCGTGTAAACATCCGTGCAAGTGTGAAGAGACCATCAGTCACCTTCTGTGCCACTGTTCTCGCTTCGATAATCAACGTGCGACCCTCCAGTGTGACTTGAATAGACTGGATGACAGGCCATTTACGGAAGCGAAGATCTTGGGAGCCTGGCCTCACAGCTCATTGGCCCAGAAATCAGTTCGAGCGCTTTGTCGCTACCTGAGGGCAACAGACTTGAGTGCCCGACTATAGACATCCTACACCTAAGTTCTCTCTCTCTCCCTCTTTCACTCCCCATTCCCCTCCCCACGTGTAGGGTAGCAAACTGGACTCAGTCTGGTTAACCTCCCTGCCTTTCCGTCTTCCCTTCTCTCTCTCTCTCTCTCCCTAACCAGCGTACCCTGCAAGATAATGGAGCACGTCATTTTCACCCGAATTAGGCACTTCCTTGACACTAACAACTTCTTTCACCCATCCCAACATGGTTTTCGTAAGGGTCTCTCATGCGAAACGCAACTTGCTATGTTCGTCCATGACTTACACGTTAATCTCGATGCTAACATCCCTATCGATGCCATTTTTCTGGATTATGCTAAAGCATTTGATAAGTTACCTGGCCAACGCCTAATACTCAAGCTCTCCCAGCTGAACCTGCACCCTGGCATCTTAAATTGGGTTATTGAATTTCTCACGAACCGATCAGTCAGTGTATGTCAACAATCGCACCTCCGCACCCCTCCCTGTAACATCTGGCGTCCCACAAGGTAGCGTTCTAGGCCCCCTACTTTTGCTTGTTTATATTAACGACCTTCCCCTTAATGTTTCCTCTCAAGTGCGTATGTTCGCTGACGATTGTGTCATCTACCGCACAATTACTAACGACTCTGGCCACAGTATCGTACAAAATGACCTTAACAAGGTCCAAGACTGGTTCAACGACTGGTTAATGACCCTTAACGCCAATAAATGTAATATGCTTCACTCGCCGCCATCAGCCCTTATACTCACCGTAGAATATTCCTAATAGTACCTTAGAAAAAGTGGACACATTTAAATAGCTAAGCGTCACCCTTTCATACGATTGAGACTGGTCTGCTCATGTAACGCGCGTTACTGCCTCCGCTAACCAAACACTGGGATTCCTACAACGCCATCTGCGTCATGCACCGCAACACGTCAAACTACTAGCATTCAAGACGCTCGTACGTCCGAAAATTGAATATGCATCCCCTATCTGGTCACCACATCAAACTTACCTTATTATTGCACTTGAAATAATTCAGAATCGTGCGGCAAGATTCATTCATTATTAGTATTCTTACAACAGTAGCGTATCACTACCAAAAGCACAGTCCGCCTTAAACACGCTATCATTAGTCCTCTTTCACTAGTTTTATCACATTTCGCTCCATCATGCACCATATGTGTTGGCCCCACCCCCTCGCCATTCCCTGCGTAAAGGGCATTTCTTGCAAGTAACCCGTCGGCGCAGCCCAACTACAACCGGCTTTGCATCCTTCTTTTGCCGATCATCAACCGTCTGGAACGGCCTGCCCCGTCACATATCCGAAATCACCTGTTCAACGACGTTTGCTAGTAAGCTTAATACTAATATTCTTCATTGAACTCATGTGGCCACTAATTAAAATGAACATTTGTAAACTCCACCCCTTATGTATTACTCCCATTGAGGGGTCTTTAAGGAAATCAAAGGGAAGTGAAGTGAAGTGGTGTTTGTAGTTGCCAGCCACTGGATGCGTTATTTTGCATAGGAGTCCGAGCGCAGTTCGAGACTTCGGAAATAATGAATACGGCAGTCTAGTGTAATTGCCACTCCCACAAAAAATGACAGTAAGTGTTGAACATACTGAAGAGGCAGCGCAAGATGACAAAAAAAAGAAAAAAATATGCCATCCCTACACGATTAGACGGTATGCCGTTAAAGTTACATATTGGAACCCAAAACTTAGCTCAGGTAGTCTGACTCAGGCAACCTGTAGCGACCATCTGTAACTTCGTTGTCTCCGACGTGGGTGGCACTGCCCCTTCGTCCGGAAATCCACTTTACCTATTCGTGGGGGTCACTGCCCCCTGCTCGTACAGAAGTGGTTGTCCGATGGGGGCAGCACCGCTGGCATTCCACAAACCTACTTTTACTCTTAAATAAAGCCAGTCGACTCTCAGTTCTCAACCTGACAAAACGTGTCTTACTAGCCTCCGATAAATCAAGCTCCCAACAAGTTGTGACCCAGATTATTTGCGTTATTTTTTTTCTTTTCGAACACTAGCCATGGATGACGCTGCTCCTACTCCTGCTGACAGACACGACGCCATGATAGCGCCCCACGTCATCACCGCAGACCTTCTGATTCCGAGATTTTGGCCCAAGAATCCTCGAGTTTAGTTATGCGAGTAGAGGCCCGTTTTAAACTACGGCGCATCACTTCACAGACACCAAGGCACCTGCACGTCGTCGCCGCGCTACCCTCCTACATCGCCGATGCCATAGACGACTTCATAGCGGGTACGCCTTCAGCCACAGCATACGACGATCCAAAACACAAGATCCTGCAGCGCCTCGAGCCAGCGCAAAAAAGTAAGCTCCAGCAACTTCTCTCCGAGTAGCTCGGCGACGAACGGCCATCTCAACGGTGGCACCCGTTGTGTCACATACTGGGGGAGCACACCGCAAATGGAAGCCAGGTTCCAATCTTGCGGGAGCTGTTCTTGCAATGCCTCCAACTGGCGGGTACTGGCGGGTTCCCTACGAGATGAGTCTTGATCGGCTAGCTGAACTCGCTGACCGCATATATGACTGCAGCTACTTACCACCGCTTCGAGTCCGCGCTAGGAGACCGACCCAGCGCCTGGAGAAAACAGTCGACCGCCTTACCAGTGCACTGGAGAAACCGACGACTGGAGCCAACACAAAAGACTAATTTCGGCGCAACCATTCGGCTTCATAGTTTTGTAGTGCACCCAGAAACACACCGTGGCAGTGGTGCTATTACCCCCGTCGCTTTCGCGAAAAAGCACATCGCTGCACTCAGCCCTCTTCGTTGACGAAAAACGCACCGCCCAGTCGCTAACGGCGGCATGTGACATCGGCCTTAGAGCAATCCGCCTATTCTTCGTAGTCGACCACATCACCAGCACCCGCCTCCTCGTCGGGACCGGAGCCAAGCTGTCTATCGCTCCCGATACAGCTGCAGATGGCCTATGCGGCACGTCCACACCGACGTTCCACGCAGGGAACAGCACTGTCATTGCGTGAGAACACTGCAGAAGCAGGACAGTGGAGACCGGCGGCCCGACTACCGAACTCAACTGTTGCCACTTCTCCGGATGTATATCCCCTTCCCCACATACATGACTTCGGCGCTCTTCTCGCAAGAACCTAAATATACAGCTAGGTCGATTTGATGAGCACGTACCACCGAATTCCTGTCGAACCCAGCGACATTCCGAACGCAACCATCACTACTCCATTTGACCTATTTGAGTGTTTTCCTATGCATTACGGTTCGAAGAATGCGGCGAAAGCTTTTGAAAGTTTCGTGGATTTGGTTGCGTGTGGACTGCGGTTCATTTTCGTTTACCTTGACGACATTCTCGTTACAAGCCGCGCAGAAAAAAACCACAATGAGCCCCTTCGCCTTGTATATAAGTGTCTAGTGAACATGGCCGCGTCCTAAAGCCCAAGAAATGCACTTTCGTAGCTGAAGCCCTGGAATTTCTCGGCCATCGCACATCGCCCAAACAAATCGAGCCACCGGAAATACTGGTATGGACAGTCAAGCACTTCTCTCCTACCTCATTCTGAAAGTTGCGAGAGTTTCTGGGCCTCACATATTTTCACAGGTGCTTCATGCCACCCTTTATGCAAGTTCTTCAGCCGCTTAGGGACGTGCATCATCCCGACTCAAAAAAAAAAAGAATGGCTACCTTCGACTGCTTCGCGGAGCACTCTCACTCTCACCAGGAAGCCATAACGCAGTTAGGAATTGCAGTGTTGCTGATTCATCCGTTACCCGACGCGCCAACTCGCCGTATGGTAGACGCGTCGACCACGGCAGTATGTGCAGTACTGCAACTGCACGATAGCACACACTGGAGGCCTCTGGGCTTCTTTTCAAAGCGTCTCAGACGTACAGAAGCTCAATACAACACTTTCGGGAGGGAAATGTTGGTCATCAATTGCGCTGCCAAGCATTTCCATTTTGCCTTGACGACTGTAACTTTTACATTCTTACCGACCAGAAGCCCCTAACCTTCGTTTTGAATAACAACATTTCCTCGTAGCAACAACGTGAGCTTAGGCAACTTTCCTTCATCTTCGAATTTTCTACGGATATCCGCCTTATACCTGGGACCGAAAATCAGGCACCTGATGCACTGTCCCGGATTGGCGCTGTGCCAGCTGGCCCTGTGGATTTCCAAGCGCTATAGCCTCCGTCCAGCAAAACGATCCCGAGCGGCGCCAATTTCGGAGAAATGGCTCGTCGCTCCACCTCGCGGAGGTACCGCTTCCCTAAACAACAACATTGGTCACAAACGACACATCGTAGACCGCTCCTCGCCCTCTCGTACCCCATCAGTTTCGGTGTCCAATATTATATTCACTGCACGGGCTGAGCCATCGCGGCATGAGAGCGACATAAATGCTTATGACAGACCACTTCTATCGAGGGATGAACAAAGAAGTTCGAAACTTGGCAAGAAGCTACCAAGCCTGTCAAGTCGTGAAAGCAACCTGGAAGACGCGTTCAGCGGTGCAGCTGTTTCGACCACCAGAGCCGTATCGGTCACATGCATTAAGACTTGGTGGGACGTCTTCCGTCCTGCCAAGGTTTAGGTATCCCCCCACGTGTGTCGACCGGTACTGAAGGTAGCCTGAGGCGATGCCTTGGCCGAAACAGTGGAGGAAGCATTTGTTTTTACTTGGGCGTCGTGGCATGGTTGCCCTTGGCACATAGCTGCCGACCGAGACCAGCAATGCCAATGCTTGCTTTTTTCTGCCCTGGAGAAACTGATCGGCATGCGCCTTCATAGCACCACGGCTTACCACCCACAGAGCAGCGACATGGTCGAGCATCTCCACTGACAACTGAAGCCGTCATTGACCGCCATGCTCGACATACAGCACTGGGTGGAAATGCTAACGCTAGCACTACTGGGGATGCCGATAACAATCAAGGATGACCTCGGTGTCAGCGCAGCTGAAGTCCTATATTGGTCAGCAATCCACTTTACGGGCCAGTTTTGGGCAGGCATCAATGTACGGCGCCAGCGACCACGCAGCACTTGGAGAGGCTACATTCCTAGCTGGACCAGCTTCGACCTACACCCCTACGTATTGCCCGCAGCAGGCTGTGTTTGCTTTACCGACAATGTACACAACCACGCACGTCTCTCTGGGGCGCGACTTTATGAAGCCACCATTGACTCCTTCCCGTGAAGAGTAGAGAGCCCGTTTCGTGGGGTTTCGCGTTCTGTGAAAACCAAGAAGGACGTTTGCGGCAAGGAAGATACAGTGCCCTGCGGCCGCGTGACACCAGCCTATCTTGAACGTCACCTCTTGACTGCGCCCGCTATTCACACCTAAGCCTCCCAAATTATAGAAGGGGAGTCCTTGTAGCGACCGACTGTCAATTCGTTGTACCCTCCGTGGCGTCATTTCCCCTTGCTCCGAAAATTCAGTTTGCCTCACCATGGCAGTCATCGCCCTTGCTCGAACCGAAGCGGCTACACGACAGGGGCACCACCACTGCCACTCGGCAACCTGCTTTTACTATGGAATAAATGCAGTCGATTATCCGTTTTCAACCTGTCAAAACAGGTGTTACTTGCCTCCGCTGAACTCAGCTCCCAACAAACCTGCCACCATTTGCATTGGCACTGCATGACAAGACATGAGTAGTGTTTGTAATAGTAGTTGAACATTTGGCCGAATAACAGCTGCTGCGAAATCGCTATGACTGTGTCAGCTGAGTTAAGCAAATAAAAAAACCAATTTATGAAATATGAGCTCTATTATGTACAAAGGCTGTGCGCGGCGAAGGCATTACGCGGTGAAAGCATTACGCGGTGAATGAGAAGTCCAAAGTAGGGATCAGTCGGGCTCCTTGGCCGACCCACCTTTTATTCCTGGAGAGACTATGAAACCAAATATCAGTGCTACTACAAGGAAGGTATTTTTTACTTCAGAGAGAGCTAACTGAAATTAACTGACAAAAGAATATCACTTGAAAACTCGTCTACCAGTGTAGGCCACCCGAACATGCACGCAACAACCACTGGCATTAAATAGTATCGAAGGACATGAGCATGATCTTTTCGTTTACGCTTTTTTATAAGCTGTTGTAGCTGAACCAGCTGTAGCACTGGTCGTGACGTTCCTATATATTAAAGACGAAGTGCTAAGGACAATAAATGTCATTGTGGAAAACGGCAAAATCTTGAGACAAGCTTTTCTGCGCGGCTTATCTGATGACAACTCTACAGAGAAACAATGTGTTCAAGGTGGTAATCTGGTGTGCAGCATCACCAGCTGGCATGCCTCCAGCATTTGTTCTTCTGGTTTATATACACACGCCCCCTTTTGCAAAAAAATAGTAGCAACAAAAGGGCCGCAGTTGTTCTTGCACTTTATGACAAAACTTTACGTGGCGCACAGATAGTGGTGAATGTCGTGCACGAAATGGGGTGTCGTTCGAGCTTGGAATATAGAAAATAGTTGTCCTCTGACAAACAATGTCCGATGGCTAACGCGTATCACGCAACACAGGGAAATCGGTGCGCATGTGGTCACGTAAACATGATGTCACTGATCATGCCTCTTGGGGTTTCTCTGAGTGAAGTGGGGTCATGGGTGCATGTTCTCGTACAGTTGTTCCATTGAAGGGAGGCTGCACTCCCTACTTTCAACATGGCAGCTCTTCGCTCTTTTGGCCATGAGAACTAGCCGAACATGAATACAACGCGCAGGAAGAGAAAACATAGACAACCGCTACTCACAACTCTTTATTAGCGAGGATTTTAAATATACACCACAATGAGACGCATACGCGCAGTACAACTACAGAGACACCGCAGGGTCAACGCGTGTACATCGGCGACGGCTGTGGAAGAAGTGAAATTGAATCAAGTAGTGCGATTGACGGTTCACATATTCAAGGACCTTTCAAATTTTTTTTATAGAAAGCTTCCAAGGCAAGTTCTAAGGAATCGTTACTGCTCCTATCCAGACTGGTTGGCTACATGAAAGAAACATCGCAACCACGTAAAGTAACGTGGGCCACCATATGTGCCCTATTTTGCTCTTTCTTTTGTTTTCGCTTCATTGGGCGTCGCTGACGCAATGTCCGGTTTGGCCGATGGACTGTTTACAGCAGGGTAAGTGCATGGAATAAACAAGACCTGTGGATATTTTAACGAACGGCTTGTCATAATTCTTGCGACAGCCGCGTTTGCTTTGACAGGGGGCAGAAAGAACTAGAGGCAGACCATGACGCTCCGCAACATTTTAGGGTGGTGTGATACTGTGCACATACGATATAAGATCCTGTTTCAACTTCGGACGTTGTGCCTCCGCACATACACTTTACGCTCCATGCCTCACTTATTGCAGAAGCGTCTTGGCTACAGAACTCACGGTTAACCAGTTGCCAAAAGGCGTTTTACTTGACCAGTGAATCTAGACAAAATTTGGTATGAGCATGATTACCAGAGAGCTGATTCAAAACAATGCGTAGCTACTGCTCGTTTCACTACCTTGGAAATCAGGCAATCGTAGAGCGGTGTTTGCTTCTAAGCCCGCGGCTGATAAGGCCAGCAAAGACATTCATCAAAAGAAATATTTAAATCTAAAGAATGGATTCCCGTAGCTGTAAGGCAGCTGATGCATAAAAAGGCCTTGACCTTGTTTGGTAAAATGGCTGATAACTGGATTTTATAGCAGTCGATAAATGCCCCCGTAGTTCAAATAGACTATTCCCGAAATACTTTGCCATAAACATTGCTTTAATGGGAGCAGAAGTGCAGTTACTGGCAATCAAACATCCTCTATGATTCCTTCGTGGTACTTCCGCTCCTTCTTCAATACCTCGCACTGCGAAGGCTGCGGTGTACCGGGGCGTGCCTGCATTGTTCCGTCTACTGAATGTCATCTCGGCGTGCAGTTCAAATTTCATTTTGAATGTTCACAGAGATGCCACTGCACCATCTTGGCGCCTACAACGCGCCACACTCAGTGCCCATCCCTCAACTTACGATGGAGCTCACGGTGCCTCATCCTTTTGCTGTGTTAAAGTATGCTAGAAAGGTACGCGCGGCTTTCTCACACTCAGTCACAAGTATCACATTTCCTTTCGCACTTTTCTCTACGGCAATCACACCATTTCCGAGGGTCCATCCAAACGTCGTCTTAATGTTCGCTCGTAACGAGTTTTGGCCATGATGGCAATCCAACTCAATCACGTGCAACTTGGAATGCAGACGGCCTTTGCCAGTCGGATGGAGGCATCACTACATTTAACCGCTTTCGCATCCTCGGGCGGATTAGTGAAGCGCAACGGCTTGATTACCTCGAGCTCCTTGAATTGTTTCATTAAAAAACACGCCCACACTGCTCTACCACGGCCAACGCTTTCTTCCAATAGTTCTGAAACATGTCTCTGACTTGTACATTTGAGAGCGAATAATACGGTAAAACTCATTTTTCCTGCTCCTGACTTTTGACCGAGGTTGCTGATGGGCGAACTTTTCCAGATATCAATGTATTTTCACTCGACTCCCACAGCACTCTTTTTCAGAAGAATAACATTCTCTGCCGGGCTACCGCACTTTATTTAAACAATCCTGTCGGCAGTCACAAATCGTAGGAGACCCAAGTACACTAAAAGCAACAATTTACGTGGCAAGTATAGAGGAAGTATACGTGACAGTATACAGGACAAGGAGAAGTGGACAAGGTACTCGATGGTGAAGAAGACGAAGTGGCAACAGCCTCTCAGGATTCTCGGCTGTTGTTTATATATGCCTTGTAAATACATCTTGTAAATAGTTTTACACCCGTGACAATATTGCCCTGCGGCCTATACTGATGTATTACACAAAGTTTTTTAACTTTCCTAAAACAAACTTAAAATTGAGAAAATCGCCAAGCATACCTTGTGCTTACACAGACAGCAGGTGGGCCACCGCGAGACTTGCTTAGCGCGGTTTTTAAAAGTTTTCAATCGCGAGTACAACCATGTCCCTTTACAGGTATTTCTGCCAAGCATGCTTGAATATTTCAGTGTACGATTCACAATGAAACGCACTTTTGTTTGTTTGATTTCGGTGCTGTACCCGCTTAAGCCGTGTGACAATCTCCACTTTCGGCAGGTACACCATAATTTTTCCTTGCATGAAGTTGATTTATCGCAAGGTGTCATCATACACTCTAACGCTCTATTCGCATATTATTTATTCAGCTCTTTTCAGATCCCAGAAAAAAATCTGTAATTTCATCCGCATGAATAGCGTTTTACCATGAGCTCCGGTTTGTGGGTTATTGTTTACAGACAAAAAATACAACATGCCGGTAATACTGCCCCATTGTGCACTGACACGCATAGGTTGCAAACCGTATTGAGAAACATGCGATTCATTTTAGCATATCTAGGTATTTCACATTCTGTTTGTCGAGCTTGGAAGGGGATTCATTAAATTCGAAGAGAACTTACGAGTGGCAGAGTCATTTCAAGCCAGAAAATTCATTTTAAGTCAGTCATCGTGTTCCCAGTGGAAATACATGTGCCAACAGGTTTGAATTGGAGACCTTGGTTTTGAGGGGATGCCTATGAGCATTTTCTCGCACACTGGCATAACTCTCCGGCAGAACATTGGACACGTGAGTGATGAAAACAAATGCAATTTTAGGAGCGGCCTCACATGCTTTACCCTACCTATTGTTGCTAAAACAGTAATTCTTATAACCATTGTCATCAATCCGTCATCGCCCCTTACAGACTATCGAGTAATTAGGCCACGTGGATAAGCCATTGTTTGTACAAATTATAATTCAGAGCAGTTAAATTGTGACGTGCAAGCAACTCTGGCGTTTAATTTGATGGATTAGGTATTGACTGATCAGTTGCATGAATATTTAGCACACATGTCTCATTGGAAAACAGGTCTAGCTATAAAAAGGACAGTATAAGCTTCCGCGCCAGTCAAATTCGATTGTGCGCATTCACTTTTCTAAGTATTGGTGCAATTGCTTGATGCCTATGCATATATGCACTAAAAAGTCATCCTGTTTTCTATCTATTATAAGGTTCGTACGCTCATAGACATTTTCTCTGCACAGGTTAGAGTAGGTTGCGGGCTCTTGTGCGCGAATGGTCAAGAGGACAGCATGCAGATTTCGAATGTCGAGTGCATTGTGAGTATTGCGTTTTTTGTTGATGCTTATTGAACACGTCAGCATGACGTCCGTGACCGACATAATTATTATAGCTAGATGCTGCAACGACAAATACTGGGGTAATCATACAAGGAACACACTTTCCCAGTAATGTTGACATTAGCTTACAGGAAGGTTGCATACACTTGGAAAATAAGTTTCTAACCATGCATTTGGAATGTTGTCACTGGTGCATTCGAACTCCGATAAAAGCGCCATTGTCCTAACCTGAAATTGTAATTGCGGAACCGACCGCTGATCAGCAACCCGTCAGAACATATTAGAGACATTTAGCTTATCCAACATTACGCCACAAGCAAACGGGTTACTGATTTTGCAGAAGCGTAAATCTTACCCACCGGTTTTGTTTTGTTTGTTTGTTGTTTTTCTCAAGGGAGGGGGTGAGCACTTTGGGCACAGTCATAAGCCAGGAAAATGCAGAAATCTTATGGCACTCACCGAGAAAATTATAAAACCATTAATTATATTTCTCCCTTTATAAATCCCTTTATACTAAGTAATTATAATTCGCTGCTGGTTCTAAAGTTTTCGTAGCTGCATAATCGTGCAAAGGTTGCCTTTCCAAGTATATCTATTTTTGCTCAAGAACACTCATGTAGCCTAAAACGCATCTATAAGGTATTGTAGCTAAATGAAGCGTGACAAGTTGTACCTCCAAGTGTTGTTTATTAATTTTATTTTGTTGTACTTTAGTCATTTTATACTCTAATTTCCCCTGTATAGCATTGTATACTGGTGAAGCGAGAAAAGACAGCAATAATTTCAGCGGTAATAAGTCAAAGAATACACCATACAAGTGCCCTTACTAATTTATAAAACTATGGTATGGTATGGAGAACTTTATTGGGTCCTGAAGGTCAACCATACGTTGACGCGGGCCGCTCCCACGTTGGGACTGTCAGGCCGAGCCCTTCAGCCACATCGCGGGCCTTCTGGACTGCCCGTAATTGGTCAGAGAGTGATTCACTGTGTAGCATTTGCCGCCACCATTCTTGTTCCTTGTCACTGTCTGTGAAGACCGCGGGGCACTGCCAAAGCATGTGGTCAAGAGTAATGATGCCATTGCACTTATTACAGTTGGTTTGAATTTCCCTCTCCGGATAGATCCTGTTAATAAAATATGGACTTGGGTATGTTCTTGTCTGTAGCAAACGTAATGTGACCGCTTGGGCTCTGCAAAGCTTACCGTGTGGCAATGGGTATTCCCTTCTGCTTAAATAATAATGCTTCGTGATTTCGTTATATGTTAATAATCGATCCCTGTGTTCCCCGGGTGAAGTGTAAGTTGCTCGGTCTTGAAGAGCACGGCTAGAAAGTCCTCGTGCTGCTTCATTTGCCACCTCATTGAGGTTTCTCCGAGCTCCGTCCACTACCCCCAGATGTGCAGGAAACCAGCGGATTTCGATCCTCTCACTCTTGACCTTCTCTAATAATTTTGTTGCTATCCGTGTCACATATCCGTTGGTAAAGTTGCGTATGGCTGTTCTAGAGTCGCTGTAAATATGTGTCCACCGATTAGCCCGGATGGCTAAGGCGATTGCTACTTGTTCTGCTACTGTGGGGTCCTTGGTATAGACGGTGATGGCATCCTGTATGTTACCTTGAGTGTCTACGACAACGGAGGTATACGCATCCTTATTTTTAACCCAGGCAGCGTCAACGAACACCGCCTGCTGCTTATGTTGATCTATGTCTTGAAGGAGTGCCTTCGCCCTTGCCTTCCGTCTCTCGAGGTTATGTGTCGGGTGCATGTTCCTAGGGAACGGGGTCGTCTTTATTGTTTCCCGTAGTCCCGCTTGCAATTGTGTTAATAATTCTCCTTCGTTGGTGTGGTTAATTTCTACGCCAATTTCTTCAAGTAGCGCCCTCCCAGGGCGTGTCCCCATTAGTCTCTCCTGGTGGGCCACCTGTTGAGCCTCAGCTATCTCCTCTAGTGTGTTATGCAGCCCTAGGCGCAATAAGCTATCATTGGCCGTGCTGATGGGAAGTCCTAGTGCAGTCTTTATAAGTCGTCTGATTAAAGCGTTTAGCTTGTTCTTATCAGCCTGTGTCCATTGGAGCATGCCAGCCACGTACGAGAAGTACTTATAAAAGTATATGTATATTAAATAACCCGTTGAACGAAAAGAGATTTTTTTGTAATGAAAATTAACAGAAGACAATTAGTCCCATGAAAAAGACTCATTCGTAAGACATTTATTTTTTCAAAATTGTTGCCGCCTACTAAATGGACTACCAGCGTTTTTTGGAAATACGATGACTCTGTTAAGGTGGCTACGTTTGCTCGTAATGAATTCTATTAATCAATTTATGGTACAAGAGGGGAGTTTGGAGCCTATCTTCCCGCGTGAGGCTATTCTTTCATTTATGGTTGTAGTAAATGCGCTAGAAATTATAATCAGCCTTTTGAATGCGGGTCCACCAAAGGGCGATTTGCTATAGTACCATGCGCGGAATAATGACAAATGGACGCAGTTTACGCGCAATGGACGTGCCGGTATTAAGGTCTTTCCGTTCAGGGTAGACACTGTGAAAGGTCGAGCAACTTGGTACGATGAACAACCATGCATGTAGGTTAGGTTCAAGAATGTGGATGATGTTATCGTGGTGAGGATGCTAAATGACTGATGCGTACTCCAGGTGGATGGATGGATGGATGGATGAAAAACTTTATTAGGCTCCTTTAGGGCACGCACAAGCTCGCAGCGTGCCGCTCCCACGTCGGGACACAGAGGCCGAGCTTCTCCGCCGCGTCGCGAGCCCGTTGGACAACCCTTAACTATTCTTCGAGGTTGGGGCTGTATAGGACCGCATCACAGCGTGAAGAAGTGGTACTTTCATTGCCGCGTAACGTCGGACATCGCCACAGCATGTGCGGTAAGTTCGGTAAGGCACAGAATAGTGCACAATCATTTGTGGTCTGAATTTCGTGGTACATCTTGCGAAGAAGTAGGGGGTTTGGGTATGCCCCGTCTGTAGAAGCCTTATAGTGTCAAAGCCTGAGGTCTATTGAGTTTGCAATGTGGGAGGGCGTAAATCCTACGAGCCAAGTAAAAGTGCTTAGTACTTTCGGTGTACGAGGGAGGAGAGCCCCGATTGTCAGTACCCCCGGCGTCACGCTGCCCGGTAGCTACGCGGTTGATGTTCCCTCGCGCAGCTCCGTGTGCCGACTCATTGAGGTTGGGCGGGGCACCCTCAATCTGTCCCATGTGGGCTGGAAACCAGATCAATGTGTGTGGCTTGATCTCCTTGCTTCCTGTTATCCCTAGGGCCAGTCCGGATATGCTTCCTTTGGCAAATGCCCTAACAGCTGATATCGAGTCACTGTAGATTGATGTCATCTTGTCGTCCAGTAAGGCCATCGCTATTGCAGCCTGCTCTGCGATCTCATCAGAAGACGTCGACCGAATCGAGATTGCGTTCGTTATTTGCCTTTCATGATCTACCCTAACTACAGCGAAGGCCTGTCCGTCGGCGTAGCGCGCTCCGTCTACGAGACTGTTCTCCGAAGCCCGTTCACGAGCCTTTTCCAGGAGAGCCTTCGCGCGCGCCCGACGTCTTCCCACGTTTTGTTCTGAACGGACGTTTCATAGGATCGGGGCGACAGTGATGCGGTCCCGCTGCTCTCGAGGGATGCTGCAGAACTTTGTTTTGATTACTGTGGGGGGAACGCCCAGCTCCTGTAAGATGTGTCTTCCAGCTTGCGTGGTAGATAGCCTGACGAACTGGGCCCTCTCCTGTGCTTGCGCTATTTCCTCTAGCGCGTTATGCATGCCAAGTTGAAGTATGCGTTCCGTGTGAGTGTACATGGGGAGGCCGAGAGCTCTCTTGACTGCCTTCTTGATTAATTCGTTGAGCTTACCCCACTCCGATCTTTGCCAGTTGTGCATGGCCGCGACGTAAGTGAAATGACACATTACGAACGCATGTACCGATCTCACGAGGTGATCTCCGAGGCCTTGCTGCCGGTTGGCCACTCTTCTGATTAGTCTAATGGCATTGTCCGTCTTCCTAGTCAGTCGCAGCACTGTCTAGTTGTTTGAACCACTCGACTCTACCATCATGCCGAGAATCCGGATAACATCCACCCTCGGAATATAGCCTCCGTCGTTTGTGCGCAGTTTTATGTCACATTCGGCGAGTGGCTTCCATCCCTTTGGTTTCGGGCCTCTGCGCTTGGCTCGATGAAGTGGAAGTTCCGGCTTGTGCGATGAGCACCGAAGGCCCGGGGACTCAAGGTATCTCTCGGTAGCATCAATCGCCTCTTGTAGGGCCGTCTCTATCTGTCCGTCACTACCTCCCGTACACCAGATGGTAACGTCGTCTGCGTATATTGTATGACTGATACCGTCGATAGCAGAGAGTGTCCTGGATAGACCAATCAATCATTACGAGGCTGAAGAGCACTGGGCATATGACTGCCCCTTGTGGCGTCCCCTTAGACCCCAGCTTGATCATGTCTGAAGTCAGGTCCCCGATCTTAAGAGGAAGCTTTAGCCCGAGTGCTCCTATCTAAATACATGTAAAAGGACAATTCATTTTTCTCGCCAACCACTGCACCAAATTTGACGAGGTTTGTTGCATTTAAGAGACAAACTTAAAATCTAGTGACTGTTGGTTTCGAATTTTTGAGTTACGTCGTCAATTGTTTATTAAAAATTGGCAAAAATCGAAAATTTTCAAAAAACGAAGCTATCAAGTTTACAACTCTGTAACTCAACCACTAAAAATGATAATACAATTCTGTGGATTGCATCTAATAGTACATCTAAAGAGGACAAAATTGATATGTTACACATGAATATGAAAAAAATTTAATCATAGGGAAATACAACTTTTGCAAGACCGTTGTAACCAACGTAACAAATTCACGTAAGATGTAAAATGACATATTGAATTTGTCCGCTTTGAATGATCTAATGGATGCCGTTGACAGAACTGCGATATCAGTTCTTGATACAGAGCTGTGAATTTGTAAACTTCGTGCTTCTATTTTTTTCAAACGGTCAAATATTTGAGAATAGTTTTAAGAAAATTCAGGCCCTAAATCGAAATTCCGCTTGCAACAGTCACTAGAATTTAACTTTTTCTTTCAAATGCAACAAATTTCATCAAAATCGGTCCAGGAGTTATCTCATAAAAACGTTTTTGCGTTTTACATGTATTTGAATAGGCCGCGTCGGAGTTGGGCCCGAGCTAAAGCTTCCTCTTAATGGTGGCTTCTCTGTCTGACAGGAAAGATCTTGTGTAGGAATGAAAGGGCTTCCCTAGATTAAGGCTTGAGATTGTGTTGAAAACGAACGAGTGAAGAATGCTATCAAAGGCCTTTTCCTGATCTAGACCTAGTATGGCTCTCGTGTACCGCGTATTACAGTCAATAATGTGATGCTTGATGAGCTTCATCGCGTCCTGCGTCGAGTCCGACCCTGAAGCCGATAATGTTGTGTGGGTAAATGTCATGGTCCTCCAGGTAGCGTGAAAGCCTGTATAGGATTTGGCGCTCAGAAACCTTCACCACGCATGATGTGAGCTAAACTAGGTGGAGGCTATCGAGGCTGGGCAGCTTGCCTGGCTTGGGAACGAGAATGGTGCTGGCCGATTTCCATATTTCCGGGACTTTGCCACTGCTCCGTGCTTGGTTAATGATGTCCTTTAGGTATTCGATGGACTTTTCGTCCAGGTACCATAGAGCTTTGTTTGGGATCTTTTCCGGACCCGGAGCCGATCTGCCATTGAGGGCGTCGAGCGCCTGCCTGATCTCCTCAATTCCGATTTCTGCGCCGAGCTCAGGGTTCTCGGAGTCTTCGTAGTCAGGGGAAGGTGGTGTAGGGCCCGATGCGACTGACAGGTACTTCTTCACGAGCTTGGATAAAATTTCCTTCCTCGAATATTCTCGCTTAGCTGTGTGTAGAGTGCGCGCAAGTGTGTTCGGTTGGTTGGTTTTAGTGTTCGTCTCGTTGAGGAGATGCTCTAGTAGGTTCCAGGTGCCCCCGCTGCGCATCTCCCCGTCGATCGAGTTGCATACCTCATTCCATTGCTGTTTAGAGAGGGCTCTGCAGTGTTCCTCTATAGTTCTGTTGATTTTCGATATTTTTTCTGAGCCTGCGGTTCAGCCGTTGTCCTTTCCATCCGGCGAGGAGCGACTGCTTGGCCTCCAACAGGTGAGCCAGACAGCTGTCCATCTTTTCCACTAAGTGGTCGGTGCAAACCTCTTCGGTGGTTGCTCTGATGTCGTGTCCAACCTGTACAATCAATTAATTGTTCGAGGCTAGGCTTGTCCTCACTCTGCGTTCACTCTTCCATAATTTTGCGAAATTTGTCCCAGTCTGTGCAACATGCGCTGTCTCTTCTGCTCGACTTGGAGGTGCGTGGCCAAGATATAATGGTCGCTACCCCGAGGTCCGTCCACTTGACCACTACAATGCTCCTGACAAAGGTGAGATCCGGTGTCGTGTCACGTCTCAACGATTTTTTTGCATCTGGTGGGGAACGCTGGGTCCGTGACTAGCATCAAGTTTAGGTTTATAGCCTCACGCCAGAGCCCCCCCCCCCCTTGTTAGTGTTATATGGGTAGCCCCAGGTGTGGTACGGCGCGTTGAATTCACCAGCTATGATCAAAGGGAAGTCGCGCGCTAGTTGCGTGGCCTTGGTGATTAAGGCTTTGAAGCGTTGTCTTGGAGCTTTGGGACTACCGTAGATATTCAGGATGAATATACTTTCGCGGTTAGTTGGGCTAGGGATGATCTCTACATCATGTATTCGACTTTAGTTGCGGTCATCTTAAGGTCGTGAGTAATGTGGGTCCGCTTGTTGCTAACCAGTACGGTGATCCCCCGTCCTTCTTCGTACTTTGCTACGGGCCTGTAGCCAGACAGCATGATGTTAGGTGTTAATGTTTCTTGTAAAATGATAACATTTGGCTTCTCTGCGTGTGAGCGAATATATTGTTGCAGAAGAGTCCTCTTGGGAAGAAAACCCCAGAAATTCCATTTCCACATCTTGAATGAGCTAGTTTGAGTGGCCATCGTATTGCTCTAGAGTTGCTGTGCTAATCTTCGGGGGGCAGATCGCCCTCGACCTGTTACTAGTCGATGCTGTTGCTGGGGGTGTACGAGCTTTAGGTAACACCGCAGGTGCTACAGTGTTTTCTAAGAAGGATTCAATTTTGCTGATCTGCTGATTAGTGCGCACCTTCATGGAAGCCATATTGTTTTGGAAGAGCGAAAACTTTTCATTTATCTGCTTAATGCTGTCACTGAGACCGGAGAGCAACTCGCGAATCTCCGATTTGGCCCTGCCTGGTGCTGTTTCTTGCTCGTTAGCGATTGCCCTCTTTTTAGCGGGCCTCTCTGTATCGATCTTCTCAACCATGGGGACTTGCATTGGTTGGGGAGCGGCCGGTTGCTTACCGTACCTCTCTTCTCAACCAAGGGGGTTCCATTGGCTGCGGAGTGGTTGGCTGGTTGTCAGCCATGACGGGTTGACTGCCCTTTTTAATCTCGGCAATTTCTCTCATCAGTCGAGCTACTGTGTTCTTCATCATCTCGTTTTAGCGCTCAAGTTGTGCTAATGTGTTGTTACCTCTATCATGCTCTGGCAGTGAGCCCCGCGTTACCTTTTCCGGCGTTCCTCGAACTCGGCCGGCCCAGGTAGGGGAGCACTCGGGTCGGCGATTCCTGGAGCAGGACGTCAAGCAGGACTTGAACCGGACTTGACTGCCTCGGCGCCGGGATCCGGAGTAACCCCTGGAGCGTGATCTGGTCCTGGTTCTGGAACAAGAGCGCCCCCTTGATCGAGAGCGACTTCGGGGGCTCCCTCTGGAGCGAGAGCGTCCCCTGGATCGGGAGCGCCCCCTAGGTTCTTGCGGTGGAGGTTGCTCGAAGTGATTCTTGCTGTCGCTGCT
The DNA here is from genome assembly GCF_050947875.1 of Dermacentor variabilis. Classification (NCBI taxonomy): domain Eukaryota; kingdom Metazoa; phylum Arthropoda; class Arachnida; order Ixodida; family Ixodidae; genus Dermacentor; species Dermacentor variabilis. The sequence continues at coordinate 118,876,995 of NC_134575.1, forward strand.
ATGTGGTGTTGACGAAGCTCCATTTGTCGAAGCTTCCACCGTCGCACTCTCCCATCGTCTCCTTCTGACGACGTACGGGATCTAGAATCTCTCCTTGCACGTTTTGTCGGCCGTAGGGTGTGGGCCCCCGCACAACCCACACTTTGGCGTGCACTGGTGTTGATCGTCTGGGTTGCCTGCCCCAGATCCTCTGCAGGAGGACACTTCAGGAGTCCGGCAAACGTCGGCACGATGGCCGAGTTTGCCACACGCGTAGCAAATATCGACTTGTTTGCGATAAAGAAAGCATTTCACAAGGACTGGGCCATAGCGTACGAAGTTCGGAACCTTGAGTCCGTCCGAAAGCAATGATGATTGTGCCTGTGTTCTTAATTCTTTCGACCGCCAAGGCCAGCGGGTTTCTATCGTTGACGATGTTACGTTCCAGGCCCTATGGACTGTCGTTGAGGTCGATGTGTCTGATAACCCCTTTACACGTGGTGCGGAGGTGGCCTCGTATGCACTGACTTGAAACATTCTTCCAGCCCCATGAATTCCCCTGATTCTTGTGTATTTTGAAGCGTTGTCTCGGTTGGGCATGCTGGCCACCAGAATGTTTTGTTGTATGTTAGGACAAATGATGTCCGAGCTTATCTGCGTAGGGGTAAGACCCGCCGCTCACACGATCGCCTTACCGATCACGGTCGGTCCTGTCTTGGCAATATTCAGCCCTTCGCGGGGTCATATGATAATTTTGGCATCTTCCTTGGGTATGAGAGGTATCCGTGACGCCCTCATGATTTTTCTCTTGAGCTTATCTCATTTTCCTGAGTTCTGAATGGGACACCGGCATTAGGCCTATTCCCCATTATGCCGCGGCTAGGGCATTTGGCAGAGTCCGCCTTGGCGGACATACGCATCGAAACTGCCGACTCCCATCCAAGTTCTGCTGCAAATTCTTCAGGAGGAAGATCCTCCCCTCAACCGTCATCTGCATATTCACTTATATCTCAGAATTGTTGCTCCAGCTACACTTGGTGGCGCCGATCGGCGCTACGCCGGGCTAGGCTTGTCGTTAGGGCCAGAAAGGCGGCGGCGTTGTTCGAGCACAAAAACGTTCATAAAATGGGAAAGAGGCCCCCCACCGGAGAAAGTCAGATATCCACGTAATCATCTTCCCCTTAGACGTGCGTTGGTAAAAACATGATGGAGATTAGAGGCGAAAATCTTGCCGAAATCATTCAAGAGGGCAGGAGCCAAGATGGAACCCTAGCGCTTGCATCTGTCTTCTGCTTCTTCCCCCTACTCCATGGATGAACTGAATAAATAAACTTTCGAATGGAATCTGATTTGACTATTTCCAAAGCATACGCGCCGTTCGAGGAAACCGCGTTTCTTGAGTAATTCAGCAGTGATGTGTTCAGCATCTGTACGCCAACCTAAAATAAAGGTAAGAAAAATGCCAAGGTATTTAAATGAACCGATTGATTCGAGTTTCACAGCAACTATTTTATCACACTTAAATATATCAGTGTGGCTCTTTGCAAAGGACACTTGCTTCGTGTTGCTGACGTTTATTTCCTTCTACCAATTACAGCATCATTGCTAAAGTTGAGATATATCTGATTGTACGTGAGAAACGCCATCCTGTTATGTATTCTTTCTGTAGAATATCTATGGATGCTTTTTTATAAGCTCTCTTCTTCATATTAACACACCTATTTACATCGCGGGCAAACCACGCATCATTAAACCTTGAAGAGACAGTCATTTTAGGTATGCATGAACCTTCTATTGTTTTAAACTTATCATGAAAGTTAGTCCAATTGTCATTTGTTGTGCCACTACGGTAGCTATTGTGGACGCCTTTTGCGAAATACACATAAAATGAGTGAGCATGCCTTTGTCGGCCGGTGTAGATTTTATAATTTGTTCGCTAACTTTCGTTTACAGGACAAGGTAACGCGAATATACAATGCACGGCCCTGTGGTTGCTTATTTCTTCCAATACATTGACTACCGGAAGCTTGGACTAGTTTGCAAAGATAACGTCAAGAATACGTTCATCATCGGTGTGCTCGAGAACAAGCACTGTTGAGGAGGCGAATTGAGCGCAAGAAAAAAATAACGAAGGAATTGCGATCGGTTATTTGTGCTTCTGTCAGATGATGTAGACCAATCAATGGAATGAAAGTTAAGGTCCCACTCAGCATGACAACTGCATTAGGAAACACATCATATACTTGATCAAAGAAGTCGTTAAAAATAAACGCAGAAACTCCCCTTTGTCTAAGTTTTCTGCCACTTGCTCCTCTGCCCGCAGCCTGGTGCCATTATCAACGTTATGAAAACTTGATCCGACTACTACAAACACTTTTCAACCCATATTATCATTGTCAACCTTATCCCACTTGAACCGACCCTCATCAACCCTTATTGGAAGGTATTAACATTATCGGACTCCATCTGACCTTATCAACCGCTATCGGTCGTTGTCAAGCTCAGTGCAATCGATGCAATTTTTATTGACACTTATCTATCATTATCAATATTATCGGACATGATCCGACTGTTATAAAATATTATCAGTCCTTATCGACCTTTCAGACTCGATCCAACCCTTATCAACTTTATCCCTATCGTTCCGATCACTGTAAGCTGTTATCGCTCTTTAACACATCCATTCGCATCGAACCATTATCTACTGTGATGAGACCGGTACGTTCTCAGAAATCCTTTTAGGCGCAAAAGTAAGACACGGACAACAGCATAAGACACGGAGTGCGCCTGTTCGTCTCTTTTATGCTGCTGTCCGTCTCTTATTTTTTGCGCCTAAAACCATTTCTAAAAGCCATGTACCTTCTAGCCCGACAGTAGACGTTAATATAGAGATCCAGAAAACCCCTCATCCTTACGTATCATCCTTTATAGCACATTGAATACTTATCTGTCAGTGTTGTGCAACGACGGACGCATGAGCCCTGAAAGGTAGGTGCCATGTTGGTCGGTGAATAAACGGCACAACGGAAGGCATTTTCATAAAGTCCGAATCTTCCTGATGTATACAATGCTCCACGTCGGCTCTACATGTTCTCCTTTTCCCCATCAACAAATCTGTCAACAAAGCCGTTATGGAAACATTACTCCTCCACATTTTTTTTGCACCGTCAATACAGCACATTTATATGGTTCAGATATATTCATCTTCTGCAAATGTGGGTGTTTACCCCTGTGGTTAGGCACCCGGATTCTGAGCGTGGGCTTGTAGGTTTGAGGCTCACCCCCGCCAATGTTTTTTTATCGAATTTATTTTCTTTTTTTCAACACTGTCTCTATAGCGATTCCTCTTACGTGACGGGCGGACGAGTTTCGTCATTGGATTGGCTTAGAAAAACTTGCCCATTTACAATATTTACGAATACGCCATTGCAGACAGCCGGGCGCTTATACTAACCAGCGATATATTTCACGGGACGATGGCTGAAAGATACACAAATAACTTCGAGTGTAAAACCGATTGCAACAAGAGACTGGTCGTCTTCTTTCTCTATCGCAGTCATCGCTCTTCCGCCTCGACAGTAACTTGGGTGTCTTCGAAAAATGACAAAGGACGGAAGCGATAGTTGAGCATTTGCGATTAACAATGAAAAGCACATGTCTGTAGCTGCAGTCATAGTGAGAGAGCATGCATGGCAAAGCGATTTTAAGGCATCACGTTACAAGAATGCTTAGAATTATCGCCATGAGTGAAGGAAGTCTGTCTTAGTTTGCAGATTCAATTTCTTGTGAATTAGTTGGTCAGTCAGTTGGAGTAATTTCTGATGAGGTTTCCTGAGCAACACTGCTCACTATCGGGTCCAAACTGTTTTTCTTCCCGCAGAAATAGAGACAGTTGAAGCAAAGTGCAAGTGTGTCGTTCTCTCAGTTTTCACCCTCAGTTTATTGCAGGCCAGCTGTACATTTGGGGAGGAATTCTCATATAGCTACGTCCTAGTGAATAACGGGAAAATCAGACATCCACCCGTCCGTAGCAATTGCTACAAAGGAAACCCATACGGGCTCCTCGAAAGAAAAGCCTCATAGTTGAAGAAAAATTCCTTCTGGTCAGGGACTGGAACCCGGGACCACCGCTTTTCCGGGGCAGCCACTCTACAATCTGAGCTAACCAGGCGGCTAGGAAATGGCAGGGCGAAGTCGAATTTGTCGACAACACGAAGCAAAGGCAAGATTTGTAGCAATTGCTACGGACGGGTGGATATCTGATTTTCCCATTATTCATTACTTCTCTCCACCTTGCGGGTTTCCGCATACCTACTACGTCAAACTCTTGCCTTTGCACCAGATACAAGGTACATATATCTGTACATATATGGTACAGATAATTGTTCGTGTTCGTGTTCGCGAAGACGATGGTACACTGTCCCTAAGTGTTGTGGGATTCCTAACCCGTGCTCTTAGGACAAAGGAACGACAACACAGTAGTGTAAACAATCACAAGGGCATTTATTGCAACGTTCATAGACTAATGCCTGCTAGCGGAGTTGCTATCCAAAAAACATGCCGGATATCGCGGAAGTCCGACTCATCACGACTGGATAGCGAGCGAATATGTTCACCCTATGCTGGACACCAACGCCTGATCGTTCGCGCGTACGGTCACGCGAACGCTGGCACGTTCGAAGGAGCCCTCGCGATACGGTCTTGTAGAAACATGGATCGGCGCATGCGCGGAACGTCCACGCAGCTGCCGAACCCGAACCAAGGAGGAAGCGCCTTCTCCTACCCGCGCCCAAGTAACCCTGCTGTTCGGTGGCGATAGCAGCGCAACACTCGCGCCATCTCTCGTACTGCGCTTCAACCAGACTGACTGCCACGGGCATCAGGCCACGCGGTGAAGCAGGATTACAGGAGACGGGAGATATGCGGGAAAACGACATATCAGGGGACGCGTGAAAGTCGCGCATACCCACAGTGTCGAGGAAGTGGTCGTGGAATTTCTGGGTCAATGTAACGCAGGAAGTTATCTTGATGAAGCGGCAGATTCCAGATGCGGTCTTTTTCTTGATAGGCATATTTTTTGCCATGCTAGAAGCATCTGCCTTTGTAAAAAAAAGTTCTTTTGAAATTGCGGTATTGGAGTCCTTTTCTGGCAGCTTCATCTGCTATTTCCTTTCCCGAAATGCTGGCATGGCCATGTATCCACACGACCTTGATCTAATGCCCAGTAATCTCAGCCTTGTGGTGAAGATGAGCAATGTCAAATACTGTAGGTGGATTATTGCAACGCTTTTGCCTGTTTCACATACTTTGTAGGGCTGCTTTGAATCCGTGAAGGAAGGAAGGAAGGAAAAAGTGGAGAAGGAAATGCAGGGAGGTTAACCAGTTTAGCTTAACCGGTTTGCTACGCTACACAAGAATCGGTGAAAATCACCCATGCCTTTGGCGGCTGCTGTCGAACTACATACACAAGGGCCTCCTTAATGTCACATAGCTGCACCGTAGTTGATGAGGTCGCTCACTCAAGACGAAACGAGAATCGTAGCCCTGTAGAAACAAAAAGCCTGCACAATGTGCGATATGGAGACGTGGATATATCAACTTGAATTTATGCAATTCTCAGTGTACACGAAAACAAAAGCGGGTATTTACGGACTCAAGCGATTCAAAACAGTGCGTTAATACTAAGAAAAATGATTACCTCACACAAGAAGGTCATACAGCTGAGCGTGAAAATAAGGCCGAAAAATCCAAAGGAAGTGTCTCGCAATAGCTTCTCTTCTAATACAGCTAGAACGCCATGTGTGGCCAGACGTCATGCGACACAGTCACATGTACAGTGTATCCTATATGTTTCGCGTATTATAATTAGGTTAAGCATTAGGCTACTGTAAAGAATTTTACAGAGAATTCATGGGCCTAGTATTTCTCTTACGATTTTATCTTGGCGCGCATGCGTAGAGCTTCGGCCAAATCTTATCGAGTGAACAACAGCTCAATTCTTTACTCTTCGGATCTCTTCGAATAAATTCTATTTTTCTGCTTTGAGGTACTTCGAGATCTCCTCTTGATGATCGCAGGGCTGCTGCTAATTTTCGAAATTCTTATAGTTAATTTTGAAAAGTGATACATAGAAAATGGATAATTGCGTTTGCTCTATACGTTATTTCTTGCGAAGATTTGTCGCTTATCATTCTTGTGCGCGCGATCTATATCAGATTTCATATTTCCTTTTCTTTTGTGCACATTTAACGAGAAATTTCTTTAATGTCTGACACGTTACGTCGTACCGTATGCAAAGGCACAATGTTCGATTTATAAAAAAAACGCCTTTTGGTTCCGTTTTGATTGTGAGCTTTTGAAGCTACAAGTATCAAAATCCGCGTTCTTATACGTCTCAGTAGGCTTTTTTGGAAGGTTTTGTACGGACTCAATGCGGATGAAGATGATTGCAAACACGGGAAACACGGAGTTGCTCAGAGGCAGACAGGTCGATATTCTGCACCACGTACTGCAATATAGACCCTTCACAATCTATGATGACTTTCTTTAAATGTCTCGTTGCTCTAGCTGCATAACATTAAACTTTGTTATATGACATTCTTCTAAAACGCCACTTGCTTTCTCTCATTGGTCAAGAAGTCCACTTGTTCCAGTTGTTGACAAAGCATGCACAAGCGCCACGCAGGCAAGTTGATAGCACAGGGCAACGTGTCACGATGAGGCTAGGTAAAGTAGACTACAGCGAACCGCTGCGCCAAACTTGAATAATTTTATTGATTTAGCAATAATATCGACTCTCCAAGTTCATATCTGCCGTCGTCGTGGCCATCGCCGTGATAGTCCTTGTAAAGTCCAAGCACGCTAATGTCGTCGCCGTGCTTCGTATGCAGTATGTGCGAGTGAAACTTGCGAGGGTCACCCGCCGATCGCGGCTCAATCTCGCGCGCATTGGAGGAACGCGGGGAGGAAGCCTGCCGTCTACTCTCGCATGCGAAGCATCGAAGAGAAGCGGGGGGGGGGGGGGCTTCTACTCCTGCGGCCGCTGTGTACGGCGTGATAGCGCTGGCGCTCTATCTTGAAAGCGAGCCGCGATGTGTTCTAGTAGCTTCGCATGCGCTGTGCTTCCGACGCTAAGTTCGCGGTGAAGGGAGACACAGCACGAAGGTCAAATCGCTTGCTGCAGCTGCCACGTTTCTTCAACGCAGCGTTTTGACCTCGAGTTTCCGCGTCATCGAAGGAGATGCGTTCAGGTTTACCAGCGCGTGCGTGACACCGTGCTTTTTAGTTAAGTTAGTAAGGGAATGTCTACAAGTTTATACGGTACATAAAAAACTACTATCCTTACTTCGTATAGCTGCCCACTAATTTGTTATTGGAATCGATGCTTCGCCTTTCGGCTGGAACTGCGACTTTTTTTTTATTAGCACCAACTGGAAATGAAGAGCAATAAAATTAGTGTGTGTTTTACTAGAAACAAACCATTTTCTACGCGCAAGCGTAGCTGGCCAGCTGCTGGCGCTATCGATAAATGGCTGTCCGAAGAAGCGAAGGAAGCGTAGCAGAATGGTTCCTGGACGTGAAGAGAATCCGGCGCTGAGTGGCGAAGGAAGAAGGAGCGCGCCGAGCGCGTGCAAAGCAATGCCACCTAGGGGAAAGTCTAGGGGACACTGACGAAGGGGGAAGGAGAAACCACGAGAAGTGTCGCAGAGCAAGAAGGTAGGCGGAGTCGCGCTAGGTTTTCTTCCTCTGGCAGTTGCTTCATCCTCAGTTGCTACGTCCTCGCGCGGAATACGCTGTGTGTACGAGGATTCTCCTGGACGCTGTCGAGGATACATGAAAGGTATTATGGGCCACGCCTGACCACTGACGTTGCTTATGACGTCAAGATAAGCCGAGACTGTCAGCGACACAAGACACCATAGACAAAGCCAGCGGGCTTACCACAGTCGATGGAGCCTCCTTGCCGACCATTTCAGCAGAACGGATCGACATGTTGGGGCCCTTTGTGACGGCAACAACCGCAAATAAGTCTATCGTCGTTGCGACGGACTACCTCACCCAGTTCAGTGAAACGAAAGCTCTGCCGAAAAGTAGCGCAGCCGAAGTGGCACAATTCTTCGTCAAGAACGTCCTGCTGCGACATTGCACCTCAGAAGTCCTCATCACCGACAGAGGAACGACCTTTACAGCGGAGCGTACCCAAGCCATTCTGCAATACAGCCAGACAAGCCACAGGAGGTCAACTGCCTACCACCCGCAGACGAATGGTCTTACGGAGCTCCTGAATAAGACCCTGGCCAACATGCTAGTAATGTACGTCGACGTCGAACGCAAGAACTGGGATGCCGTCCTACCGTACGGCCGTACGCAACCTTCGATTACAACAAGACGGAGCAAGACACAACGCAGATCACGCCTTTCAAGCTGGTTCAGGACAAGAACACGACGACGACTCTCGCCGTCATGCTGCCACACGTCACTGACGAAGAAAACCTTCATGTCACCACCTACGTCCATCGCGCCGAAGAACCCCGACCACTCGCCCACCTGCGGATCGAGAAGCAGCAGAGGGCCGACAGCCGGCACTTCAACCTTCGACGACGCTACGTCGAGTATCAGCCCGGGGACCGTGTTTGGGTTTGCATCCCAGTACGCCAACGAGGACTTAGTGAGAAGCTTTTGCGCCGCTGTTTCTGAACCTACAAGATCATCCGATGCACTGGCGCACTCGACTGTGACGTCGTGCCACACGGCATTTCACTATCACAGTGGCGCTTCTCACGACCTGAAATAGACCACGCTCTGCGACTTGAGTCGTTCTAGCAGCGCTAATGAACTTTAGGACTTTCCACAGCTGAACTTTGGAATTTCTTTTTTTAGAGGGGCTGTGTTCCTTTGGCCTATGTTTTCTTTTCTTGTTTTGTAACTTTTGTTTAGTAAGTGTGCTTTTGTGTTTTGCTCTCCTGTTATTATTGTAGCATGAGGACCATGCTTTTTGAGAGGGGGGCAATGACATGTGGTATTGCTTTTCTTTTTTCGGTTGAGCGCTTTTCACCGTCTAACAAATGTTTTCGCTCAGCGGGGGACCCACGCACATGTATCGGAAATTTCTTGAATGTTATCGATGGTTCTGTTGTCACCGAAGCTTGTGTAATCTGATTGGATGTGGGACGCGAATTGTAAAGAACTTTCTGGAAGACACGCAGGCACCACCGATTACTCCGGAACCTTCGTTGACTCCTGTATAAAAGACGATGCGCTTGGCCGGCAGATGAGATTTTCGACGATCGCCAACCTTATTGGGCGCGGTCGTTGTTGCTTGATTGTAGCCGGTTTTTGAGGGCACAGGTTCGCCCAATAAAACGCTATTTTCGTCACTCACAGTTTTGCTGCTTTCTTCACCGTCACTACCACGTGACACTGCAGTCGCTACGCCACCGCGGCGGGATAGGAACACATGCGTCTTCCCGTTTAAACGAGAGAGCAAACTTCCTCGGGAGATTTCCTCGTCAGAAGCCTCAGAATTAAGACTTCCCTGAAACAAAATTTCCCCTGTGACCACCTTGTCAAGCTTAGCTACAGCCCACACACTGTATAGGTTTCCAAAGTGTCAAAAATGCAATGGTCACTTTGTAAATGTCCACATTTACAAGCGTTTGAATTGCACCCTTACAGATATGCATGCAAAGTGTCTCGCCCGACCATACTGATTGGGACCTTGTCTTAACCTATGTCACTTTTGCATACAATTCTTCGCATCAGGACGCTGCCGGTTAATCCCTGTTCTCTCTGTTGTTCGGCCGAGAACCCACATTGCCACTGGACGCATCCCTTCTATTCACCGCAGCAGAGAACAGCGAGTATGCAATTAACGCCATCACCAGGGCAGCCCGAGCACACTAAATTGTCCGCTCGCCTCCTGACCTCACAAGAGAAGCAACGGCGTTTGTTCGATCGCCAACACAGAGACGTCCACTTTTCGCCTGGTTCTCTGGTACTCCTGCGGTCCCGGACTCGTCCCGTTGGCCTGTCAGAAAAACTCCTGTCTCGGAATACAAGCCCATATCGACGAGAAGAAAGGGGGTTAACCGAGGGGCCCGATCTTGATTAGTCATATCATAAGAAGCCAACAAACACTGACACCAAGGACAACATAGGGGAAATTACTTGTGCTTAATAAATGAAGTAATGAAACGATAAATTAATGGTAATTAAAGTGGATGAAAAAACAACTTGCCGCAGGTGCGAACCGAACCCACAACCTTTGCATTTCGCGAAGGTTGTGGCCCATATCGCGTGCCCATATCGCCCATATCGAGTGCTGCGTGCCGTGACTCCACTTACGCACGAAATCGCCCAAGCCAGTACCAGTGCCTGATCTGCCCCGAATTCCATTGACGTTGTGCATGTCGCACGCCTCAAACCATATTACTCTCCTGTTATCACCGATATTTAGACGCACCTGGGTGGTGCTTTCGCCACCAGAGATAATGACACTTGCATATTGCGTGTTTCTTGTGGACGGTGCCCGCTGGCGCCCCGACGAAGACGACGAAGGCTGTCTGGCTCTCGAGCTGTCAGCTGAAATGGCCAGCGCTGCATTATCCTTCGTAAATATACTTTGTAAATAGTCTCCAGTTCTTAATCATGCGTTCGCGTAACAATATGAGGCGGAAATAAACATATCTTGTTGTGTGTCCATAAGGTGGTCCATATATTATCCTATGTAACTTTCTTCATGATGGATATTTTCGACGTAGTAGTTCTGCGGAAACCCGCAAGGGGGAGAGAAGTAAATGAATAAAGGGAAAATGAGACATCCACCCGTTCGTAGCAATTGCTACAAAGGAAACCCATACGGGTTCCTCGAAAGAAAAGCCTCATAGTTGAAGAAAAATTCGTCCCGGACCAGGACGAATTTTTCTTCAACTATGAGGCTTTTCTTTCGAGGAACCCGTATGGGTTTCCTTTGTAGCAATTGCTACGAACGGGTGGATGTCTCATTTTCCCTTTATTCATGGATATTTTCGGTAGGTTGGATTTTGTGGCCATAGCCAACACAAGTTTGCAGCAGTTTAAATAGGAACAAGAAAGAGAGTAATACAAGTTTGAGTTTACTTATTTAGGCAGGGTGCTTTTGTGGCGAAGCTGACGGCCTACTACTTGGGGTGTTTTTGATGGGATATGATAACGTCGTCGTCCCACTGTACATTTTCTGAAAAGCATACACCAAACGATTTAAAAGACGATACTATCTCAATAGCACTTCACTGATACAAAATATTTGAAGAAACCGCAATAGGTTTATCCCTAGGATGAAAAACGACAACTTTATACTTCGACGCATTGACGGAAAGCCCGTTTGCATCGGACCATTTTTCCAGTTTTCGCAGCAAATTATTCGATTGAGTTAATACGTCATTCTTAGTCTTCTTTGGAAATAAATATACTCATGCCGTCTGTGTACATTATCAGTCGGGCAACTATATCAATGGTTACGATGTCATTAAAGTATATATTTAAAAGTAGTGGCCCTAGGATACTGCGTTGAGGCAACCCGCATGCAACACGACGTAAGGACGAGTTAAACTGATGAATTAAAGCGTACTGGGTCCGGGACGACAAGTAAGACTTAATAAGGGGCTAGGCATTCTAACTTTTGAAAGAGGATATCGTGAATTATTCAAGTGAATGCCTTCGTGTAATCTTCAAAGATTCCTAAAACAAGTTTCCTCAGTTCAAAATACTGTAATATGTATTTTGTTTGATGAAGCAGGGCAAGTTCATTCGAGCGATTTTTTCTAAAACCATATTGAGAGTCTGTGATTATATTATGGGCTTGACAAAATTTCTCTACACGTCGAAAAATTATTTTTCCAGACCCTTAGAAAAAGCAGGAACAGTAATAATGGGCCAATCGTTGAACAAGTCATTTATATTGCCTGTTTTGTGCGGAACGGTTACCTTTGCAATTTGCATGCCTGAAGGAAATTGCACAGATTGCACACATAGATTATATAAAATGCTAGTTGATCAGATATCAGATCGATTATACATTTGAAAAGGCGTACTTGCATGTTATTACCATCACCAGATGCACTGCTGTTAATTTCAGAGAATACGCCGATTATTTGCTTTCTATCGTCTGGTTCTAAACAGAAGTAGGTGAATGCCTCTTAAAGGGACTGACAACCGATTTTTAGGGGCCTAGTTTTTATGGTGAGCCCAAAGCTAACCATCGGTAGAGTTTACATCTGCAGCGGTTACATCAAAAAGCGGGTGGATGTATAGCAAGCAGAACTTTTCGATTTCAACAGCCTCCAAAAAAGTAAGAGTCCCTCCCATAGGAACGCCGAGAAGTGAGAGCGATATCAATACCCCGCCTCGAAAATTGTGAAAATCACCTATCGTTATGCTTTCACAGCAATGAGTGCAACTGTGGTTAATGGCCTAAATTTCGACCTCTTCAACCAATTTTTAAAATACAAAGCTGCCGCAATAAGTTCACGCTGTTGTACAAACATTTCTTATATTTGTACCACGTTTTTCCCCAAGTACACGCCTACGTCATGGCTGACTGGCTCCCATCGTCGTTGTTTGGTCGATAGACGAGCCAAGCCAACTCATCGAAAACGAGGGCGAAGGCAGTGCCCCTTTGCTGCTCGCTACGAACGGAGGCTTACCTGCACATTGTAAATCAGGAAAAAGTTATAACAATAAGAAGTATACTGCATTTCAATACTAATGAAGAGACCAGTAACCGCATCGACTAGTAAAATATCCCTTGGTGGGCGCCTATGCACCTTCATGTTTCTGTCGCGTGGGGCGCCAAAAATCATTTTTCGGAACTGTTAGTGATGAATTAAAAATACAAATTCACGCTTAATGAGAAAACATTTCTCGTTTTAGCCACTACGATAGGAAATCATTCCATCAGCGCGGCTACCTCAATTCATGTTTTGAACTGTTCTCTGTCCCTTTAATGGCTACTATAGGGATATTTATTGACTATTGAACAGCTCGGTGAAGTATTCATTGAATGCGTTAACGACATGTTCAGTCACGTATTCACTGCCATTCTAAGTAACCCTCTCCACTGCCCTATGGCCGATGTTTGGAGGATCTAGTGACCTAAGCTTTTTTCAAAGGCTGTCCGAACAGTTTACTGTGCATTCAAAGTATTTTTCGTAATAATTTTTTTGTATTTAGAATGTCGTTATTTAAATTATATCTGTACTTGAAGTCATTTAGGGTGGTTACGCTTTTACTTGTGATAAACAACGTATACAATTGATTTTTTGTCTTATACGAGCAACTGTTTAAATGTTACCCCGGCTTTCTTTATTGTTTTATGAATTATTTTTTTAAGGAAGTTGTTTTCCATATAATGAAGAAAATTTCTCAAAAAACAGCTGATACGCAGTGTTCGTTTCATTTTCTCTATGAATGTCACTCCAGTATGTATTAGACACGTCAGCGCGGATTCTGCCCTGTGAGTTGGCTGTTACGGGCTTATAAAGTTCCTTAGTCCGAGATGCTGGTTTGGAAGCTGCTTCCTGGCAGAAAAGGTATATGCCCATGTAATCACTTATGTCGCACCACGTAACTCCTGAATGTACCTTTGTTATGTCATGGTTAGTGATGAACAGATAGAAGAGTGTTTCAGAGGTTATTGTGATTCGGATAGCTAACATAGTAGCAAAATTGAATCCGTGCGTGCGCGAAAGTACGTCAAAACTCCCACTGTTAGAACACAAGGTGAGCTTATCAACGTTAAAGTCTCCACTGATTATAGCATCGCGCTAAAGTGTAACAATACTGTGAGGCGCAATTTCAAAAACTCGACAAATGCACACATGGCACAGCTTGGAGGTCTATAAAACGCTTATGAAATTGCATTATTCTACGTTATTATTCATGCAACTTCCACATCAACAGAACAGAGACAGAATTCTAGTATAACTTCAGACTCAATTCATTCAGTAATAAGAATACACACGCCCACCCGAAGGCTTTTCGGAAATGTAAAAAATTATATCCACTTGCCCTCATTTGTCTAGTAAAACCCCATAATGTTCTTTGAATGCCCTCTGTTCATACCACATATGTCTCCTGACATAATTAGCAGCCGTTTTACTGTGATAAATTTTTGTCCTTTTCGATACCGTAATTAACGCCTCATGACACAACATATCACCTCAATTTTATTCAAGGTCAACGTGGTACAGAATTTACCTGCATTGCATTTTTTCTAGGTTATGAATTTTACGACATACCAGCATATGCGGAACGATACAGTCTACCAATGCTTGCTGGGTACATGCGGAGGTGGGAAACAGGGCTGTACATCAACAGCGGACGATACAGTAGCATGCTGGAAATAGGCGAATTCGTCAACGTCCATCATGAAGGCGCCTGCTACATCGGTGAACATCAATCGTACAGCTGATGTCAATAAATAAAACTTTGCGCAAAAGTGCCTATCTCGGTTCTTTTGTTGTTAGGAGGAAACCTTGAATTTTTCGGGCTAGTTCTTTCGGATCATTCAGATTTACTGAACTTTTCCTTTTGTCTTACATATAACCTAGCACACTTATGCATGCATAGCCATCCTTGTTATCACACTGCGCTAGCAACAAGATAGAAGGTAGCCACTAGGTTTTGATTTATCGACAGTGTTCACCTTTTAGAATTCTCGAAATTAAGAAAATATTGGTCTCACAGAAAATAATTACGGTCATACACTTATTCTATTATCGTCCCCGTGCGTTTCGCAAAGTGGGCAGCAAGCAGTCCTCCTAAATTCAAAGAACTGTAGCATCATAATTTCGTTTGATATAATATTCTCGCTGATTATTCCGTGATCACTATTCTTGGCGCCCATACAGTAATTCAATTGTTAAAAGGACTGAAGCGCCACGTTGCGGGTTGACTATAATTATGCAGATTTCGGCTAAGTAGATGAAGGCGCAGGACAGGAAGAATGACGTCACCGCTGTTTCGGCGGCTACAGGCTGGATCGCACATTTTAATCTCGGTTGTGCGTAGTCGCGTTTCGGACGTCAGTTCTGAAGCTCCGAAACCGTCCGGTACCAGCCACCATGACATACGATACTAATAATCAAACACCTTGCCTTACCACCGACTGTTGCTGTCGCCAGCTCTAGTGTGGCACGACAGAGGGACCCAGCATTTTTTAGCGGAAGCATTGATGAAGACTTTGGAGCCTGGCTCTCTTTGTACTAAAGAGCGAGTCGGCACAACAACTTGGACAGGTACACCAGACTGAACAAATTCTTGTTCTACCTGACGGATGTAGAAACCATTTGTGCCCTAACCATGATCGTGACATCAGAACCTCATCATTTTTCACGAGCCCTTTGGATGAGCTCTTCGCTCGTCCTCCTGTCCAGTACCTCGTTCTAGACAACGTCTTCCAGGATGGGCACAGCAAGCTGGTGACCTTTTCGCAGGCTATCCCCACGGCGAAACTCAGCCCACGGAGTCTAGAGCCATGCCGGATTATGAACCCAGTGTCACCCTGTGTGCTGGTGTCCTGGACTGGCGTCCTGGGGCTGCTGCAACAAGCAGCTCCAGGGCAAGAAAAACACGATGCCTGCCTACCGCATATCTTTTTTTGAAATAAATATATTCACAGACAGCATTTCAGCAAGATAAAACAAAAAAAAGGTTCAAAAAGCTTAAAACTGACAAGAATCGATCCGCCTGCCTTCACGATCACAGTTTCATTAATTTACCACTAGGCCACACCGTAATTCTCTTTCTTTCTTCTTTAATTCATGGGAACGGAGCCTTCAGAAAACCAAAGCGCCAAAAAAAATTTTAAGTAGATTTAAACACATTAAAAGATCAGGCAACCAAGTACAAGCGTCCAGTAAGGACATAAAGTCTGGTGGTGCATTGCATTGTACACGTAGGGCATAGGCCTATAATTACGCCATGCCTGAAGATGGTGATGTTCGAATAATTCTACATCTCAGCGTGCATATTCAGGCTTAACTGGCGCTTGCATGTCGTCCACAGGCGTGGTAGATGCGGTTTCTCCCTTCAATAAAACATCCGACTCTATCAGTCAGAAAAAAAATCTTGCCCGTATCGAATAGTACGACTTGAAGTGAAACAACTCTTATTTTCTTTTACGATTGTTACTACTTGTACTTCAACTTGGAAAAAATTATCTTAATTGAACCGCCAACCGCGGCAAGCTGTACGGGCTATTACTGGCGACATTGAGAGCCGTTTCTATAGAAATTCGCAGCAGGGAAATGAAGCATCATCTTAGTCCAACATTCATCTTAGTTAGAATCAACACCTCTATTTAGTAATATCTTTGTTAGAGAAGCGTCGGTGAGTGTGGCTGTAGGCCTTCGGGGACAGCACATATAAGCAAGTATGCCCGCAACTCGCTGTATGTGTGGTCACAGCTTCTTGTGTGGACACTGTGGACAGAAAAAAAAGGATGATATTAAAAAACTGACACCAGAGCTGAAAAATACAGGGGCTTTTCATCGTCAGACTTGTTTATTGCCGAGCATGTAAATGGACTCCGCTGCGACGCTAAGCCTAACCTTCGGTGGAAGCAAACGATCTCGGCGAGGACGCCTGGAGAGGGCCCAAGTGCATTTGAGTTTCAGAATATCTTTCCCATTATTTTTAGTGCACCAGGGCAAGTTCGAGCGCAATAATTTGCTCAGCTTTGTGAGTGGTACGATAATATTTCTAGTAAGCATCTTCATTTTTCTCGACGACTTTTTTTATATGTTTTTATATATGGCGTGCTGCGTCGCGTGTGTCTCAGGCCTCGTGCCTCGAGCTGTGAGTTTACAAAAAAAAGGAAAAGAGAATAGAAAAGAGCTTCTTCTGCTGCTTCCATCGGTCTGAACGGTTTTCAGGTCTTTCGCTCGCTGACTCACTCAATGTAGTAGTGGAATGACATCAAGAAATCGACCCTGCTGCAAGCAACGCTCAAAACTGTAATCAGGAGCGCACACAATGTTCCCGCATACCTTCTGTGATGTAACGTAGCGCTGAGGCGCTTCTTGTATAATGTAGAAGAATCCATTGTAAAAGCAGAAGTGCACGGCTGGGCACGTGCGTTGAAGCTCATGAACTTTATTTGCGCCAAGAAAACCTGTCCAGACTTTCCCACTTCCTTCATAGGAAGCCTACTGCAATATCAGTATGCCGACTGTTTTAACCGCAACAAATAAAAATACTAACCTATATCAGTCTTGGTGAGATAATCTAATCGTTCCAGTGTTCATATTGGTAACCTATAGATACAGACAAGTTGACACGTAGTGTGCGTAATTAACGAAGCTACGGTAATTATATTTCCAAGTATTGATCTTGAAGCGATAAAGAAAATGAGTAGTTTGGAGCCCGTCCTCGAGATTATCTAGCCGAGCGAAGACATTTTGATTAAACATGCTTCTGTATGTGCTATGCGAAGAAATATTTTCCAATTAAACGGTCTCGGAAAGCGTAACTGACGCAGAAAAAGCAAGTCTCTAAAGTCAACCTAACCACATGGAGCCTTTTGTTATGTCGATAATATGGCTCCGTAAGCGTGTTCCTAGTGGCCAGACCGCTATCAATTTTTCTACCTTGGGCGCCACTCTGACGCGGCCTATTCAAATACTTGTAAAACGCAAAACCGTTTTGCTGAGATAACCTCTGGACCAATCTTAATGAAATGTGTTGCATTTGCGAGAGAAAGTGAAATTCTAGTGACTGTTGAAGCGGAATTTCGATTTAGGGCCTCATCTTCGTTGAAAAACAATTTCAAAATTTGAAGGTTTCAAAATATAATAGAAGCAGGAAATTAATAAACTAATAGCTCTGCATCAAGAACAAATATCGCGCTTCTGTAAACGACATCCATTAGATCATTGAAAGCGGATAAATTTATTATGTCATTTCATATCTTACGCGAATTTCTTACATTGTGTACAAGGGTTCCGCAAAAGCTGCATTTACATATTACTAAATTTTTAGAGATTCATGTGTAACATATCAATTTTGTCCGCTGTAAATGCACAATTAGATGCAATTCACATATCCGTTACATCATTTTTCCTTGCTGAGTTACGGCGTTGTAAACTTGATAGTGTCATTTTCAGAAAATCTTCGATTTTTCGCACTTTTTAATGAACAATTTAAGACCAAAATAATAAATTCGAAACAAACGTTCACTAGATTGCATATTTTTCTTTTATTTGCAACAAACCTCGCCAAATTTCGTGCAGTAGTTGACCAGAAGAACGAATTCTCCTTTTACATGTATTTAGTTAGGAGCAACCGGACAGGCTGCCATTGGAATCTGAACCTGGCAACGTTTAACGCTAGAACACTATCTAGTGAGGCGAGTCTAGCAGTGCTATTGGAGGAATTATAGGGCAGTAAATGGAACATAATAGGGCTGAGTGAAGTTAGGAGGACAAAAGAAGCATATGCAGTGCTAAAAAGCGGGCACGTCCTGTGCTAGCGTGACTTAGCGGAGAGACAAGCACTAGGAGTCGGATTTCTGATTAATAAGGATATGACTGGCAACATACACGAATTCCAATGGCGGCCTATCCTGAGTGAGGGATTCTTAGCACCCTCTGCTGCGTCGCAGGTCTGACCGCTGCCGTGGTCAGTTGCTTCGCAGCTGCTGGGGATTGAGGGCCGGAGACAGGCCCACAGTCCGGACAGGCCGCCATTGGAATATGAACCTGGCAACGTTTAACGCTAGAACGTTAGCTAGTGAGGCGAGTCTAGCAGTGCTATTGGAGGAATTAGAGGGCAGTAAATGGGATATAATAGGGCTCAGTGAAGTTAGAAGGCCAAGAGAAGTATATAGAGCGCTAAAAAGCGGGCACGTCATGTTCTACCAGGGCTTAGCGGAGAGACGAGAACTAGGAGTCGGATCCTGATTAACAAGGATATAGCTGGTAACATACACGAATTCTATAGCATTAACGAGAGGGTGGCAGGTCTTGTTGTGAAACTTAATAAGAAGCACAAATTGAATGCCGTAAAGGTCTACACCCCTAAATCAAGTCACGATGACCAGGAAGTCGAAAGCTTCTATGAAGACGTGGAATCGGCGATAGGTAAGGTCAAAACAAAATACAGAATACTCATGGGCTACTTCGATGCCAGGGTAGGCAAGAAGCAGGCTGAAGACAAGTCACTGGGGGAACATGGCATAGGCTTTGGAATAGCAGGAGAGAGTTATTAGTAGAGTTTGCAGAACAGAATAATATTCGGTTAATGAATACCTTCTTCCGCAAGCGGGATAGCCGGAAATTGACCTAGAAGAGCCCGAATGGCGAGAATAGAAATGAAACAGACTTTATACTCTGCACTAACCCTGGCATCATACAAGATGTGGACGTGCTCGGCAAGGTGCGCTACAATGACCATAGGATGGTAAGAACACGAATTAGCCTAGACTTGAGGAGCGAAAGGAAGAAACTGGTACATAAGAAGCCGAGCAGTGTAGCGCTAAGAGGGAAAAAAGAGCAATTCCCGACCAAGCTACAGAACAGGTATTCGGCTTTAACGCAGAAAGAGGTCCTTAGTGTTGAAACAATGAACGACAATCTTATGAGCATCATTATGGTGTGCGCGATAAAAGTCGGTGGTAACTCCGTTAGACAGGATACCAGTAAGCTCTCGCAGGCGACGAAAGATCTGATCAAGAAACGCCAATGTATGAAAACCTCTAACACCACAGCTAGAATAGAACTGGCATAACTTTCCAAGTTCTTCAACAAGCGTAAGACAGCTTACCTAAGGAAGTATAATATGGATGCAACTGAACGTTTTCTCAGGAACGGTGGAAGCCTAAAAACAGTGAAGAAGAAACTAGGAATAGGCAAGAATCAGATGAACCCGTTGAAAGACAAATCCGGCAATATCATTACTTATAGAGATGAAATAGTTCAAGTGGCTGAGGAGTTCTATCGAGATTTATACAGTACCAGTGGCGCCCACGAAGACAATGGAAGACGGAATAGTCTGGAGGAATTTGACATCCTGCAAGTAATGTCAGAAGTATAGAAAGCCTTCGGAGCTATGCAAAGGGGGAAGGCGGCTGGGGAGGATCAGGTTACAGCTGTTTTATTGAAGAATGGTGGGCAGAGTATTGTAGAAAAACTGGCCACCCTGTATAAACAATGCCTCATGACTTCGAGCGTACTGGAATCTTGGATGAACGCGAACATAATCTTAATCCATAAGAAAGGTAACGCCAAAGACTTGAAACATTATAGACCGATCAGCTTACTGTCCCTTGCCTACAAAGTATTTACTAAGGTAATCGCAAATAGAATCAGGAACACCTTAGAGTTCTGTTAACCAAAGGACCATGCGCGATTTCGTAAAGGCTACTCAACGATAGACCATATTCACATTATCTATCGGGTGATAGAGAACTGTATGGAATATAGCGAATCGTTATATATAGCTTTTCTTGATTAAGAGAAAGCGTTTGATTCAGTCGAAACCTCAGCTGTCATGTAGACATTACGGAATCAGGGCGTAGACGAGTCGTATATAAAAATACTGAAAGATATGTACAGCGGCTCCACAGCCACCGTAGTTCTCCATAAGGAAAGCAACAAAATCCCTATAAAGAAGGGTGTCAGGCAGGGAGATACTATCGAAATAATTTTTAGTCGCTTATTCTGGTTTTGCACCAAATGTGTCCTGACAAAATCACAATATAGCTTCCAAAAACATAAGTGTACAGATATCGCCCTACTGGATCTGAAAGAATACATCCTACCGGAGTTGAACGACAGCTCCTTGATTTGGCTCCTTGATTGGTTGAACGACAGCTCCTTGATTTGGTAGTAAACTCAGCAAGAACAAGGAAAAGTTACGCTGATCTTTCGGACTGTCAGAAGAAGCGAAGAATTAATGACGAACTGAAGGTATTTGCGTACCCTGCTGCCCCGAGAACAACTATATACGTGTTATACAATCCCCGTTGCCCCGAGTGCAACTATATACGTATTACACAGTCGTACGTACATATAGCCATGTTATCTCTATGGTGCATCTTGAAACGACGATATCATTTGTAGTCAGGATAAAAAAAATTAACGTATGATTAGTTTTGGCGACAATGAAGTTGGGAGAACGTCGCGCTCTTTATAGATAGCCTATGGTGCTGCGAGCAAAGTGCTGGGGAAAGTCGGACCGTCCCCTAGATAGTGCAGTCTGACACGGCGCGAGCTGTGGCGCTCAAAGCGTGAGCTGTGGCGATGAAAAAAGGCAAGAAACCGGCACGCGGCGCACGGACCGAGCCTTTTAATAAGCTGGCTGCAATTGGAACTAGAGTACTATGCATGCTTGAGCGAACGTTAAAGGACTGTCTATTAGGTTTTATGGCATGGCACATCTGAACATTAACAGCGACGATGGAGTACCACACGACTTGATGATGCCGACTGGCCTGCACTGCGTATGGCGCACCCCCATGGCGGAGTTTTAATGTGACCTGGGAGCGCGACACGCCTGGCTGTTGTTCTGCAAGTGCGTGACACTTCCTTTAGAAATGCAGAGACTGCAAGGGTATGTTTATTAGTGACTGTCGAGGTTACAGCCTTCGACAACGCTCAGAGCACCTTATAAACGACACTGCCAGCCCAGTTACACTGATGGTTCAAACTGTACAATGATTTTATGTTAGTTGTACAATTTTCCTTTTGTCATTGATTAACGCGTGTTTCGCTGTGGCCGACAAGAAAAAAATAAACGATCGTGGGTTAGTTGTTAGAGCACTGCGCTGCTAAGCTCTATAGTAGCAGCTGGATTCCACCATAGGCCACACGTTATTTTCTTTTTCTTAAAGCTAGACACGAACTTAGCAACTTACTGCAATCTGCCAAAATTGATACAAAGTATGATTTATATTAATAAAGAAAGAAAAGTGATCGTGGCCTAATTGTATGAGCACCCATCTTCGGCTCTCAGACTTAAATGTTCAATTTCCACATAGGTCTCACTTCATTATTGCGAAAGCATTGTATGGCTCATGAAGCGCAAAACCCGGCGGCTTGGCCGGAGATTGCACAAAAAGTGACGGGGTCACAAAGACGCGTTCGTGCCACTGCTCGCGCGCTCGTCGTCGTATTCTTCTTCAGCTGGCTCCGATGCCGCTCATCATGCCAGCGTGATTTCAGTGAGTTCTCTCGTGCGCTCCGATGGACGAACCTTCGACTTCTGAGTCATTAGATGCGCCCGGCTACTATGGACTTCCACGCAAGTACGCGAATGAGGCTGGGACACGTAAAATGATGCAAGGCTACCTGAAAACAATACCATTACGTTTCCAAAAACGAGTCATCACAGGGAAGACGGTGCAATACTTTCGCATTCATCCACGTGGGGATACCAAAATGCCCTTGTCCTTTATTTTTTTTTTCATAAAGCGAGATGAGGTAGTGTACGTACCTACCGCAAAATGTCAAGAATGAGGTAATGAAAACTTTGACCCAAGTTATTACAACTTATGTTCATAAAGGGGCGTTAGCATTATGGAAGCGGCAGTATTTTGTATTTTCTAAGGTACATTATCTAGCATCCCCTGTTCTTCAGGTGACGCGCGCGAAACGACCTGGAATATACATTTTTTTTTTGCTCTTACATTGCAGCAGCGTGGCAGCTGACGCTGCAAGAGTATGCAGAGGCGCAGCGTTGGCTGCGGCTAGCTGACAAAGGGAAGAATTTGGCGCCTGATCGCTTGCGCGCCGCCGCAGTCTAGGCAGCCGAGCCGACCGAGTGATCGAGCAGCCTCTCTGATTGTGGAACTTTAGAACTGCTGCCTTCACCGTTCTTTGTACTTTGCTTGAACCAGCCGTGCAGTTTCTGACGCGTGTTCGTCTTTGAATTGCGGAGCACCACCTGCCTACACGACTTTTTGCTCACGTAAGTAGCCAACGGCACTTTTATATTGTTACGGGAGAATAAAATATATGTATTTGCAATATATGCAGTTACGAGGTTGTAGCTCAGTAGTCAGGGTACTACCATCTACCGATCGTCGAGACACTTCAACCGCCTCTTCACGTCACAACGTCCTTTCGTCCCCAGTGGCACCAATAGGTACGTGAAATTAACCCCCGGCGGCAGAAGCATCGTCTCGATGCTTCCTAGGGTGTCGAATCAGTGTGCGAGTTATAGGGCTTTCGTTGCGAAACGTGCACGATATCAGTTCTTGGTGGGGTAGAAAACGTCGAAGTCACAGGTGATATCTCATATGTGAGGCTGGTGACTTGGCGAAGAACTCGGTATGGCCCGACGTATCGCGGCAGCAGTTTTTCGCAAAGGCCGATGCGGCGGGAGAGTAACCGAAGCCGGACAAGTGACCCAGGGCTGCAATGAACGTCCGGACAACGACTGTCGTAACGACCCTTCTGGCTAGTCTGAGACGTCAGAAGTCGGTCACGGGCAATGCCACGTGCTGTGGCCGCGAGAACATTGGCGTCGTGAGCATAGAACGTGGTAGTGATGGTATGGGAAGGGAGCAGCGAGTCAATAGGCAGGAGGGGGTCACGGCCATATTCTTGATAAAACGGAGAATAGAAAGGAAGTAAATCAACTTTATTCAAGGTCCTGCAGGCTACGAGAGCTTTGGGGCTCTCGTGGAGCGGGCGTCTCCCGCGACGGAATCGGGAAGTTGAGTTTCCTGGCGGCGTCGTGGACCTGCTAGACGGCCCAGAGTTGGGGAGTGAGTTCTTCGCTCCGGATTGCTTCAAACTTGCGCTTGTCCGGTTCGGAGTTTATGTGAGCTTGCGAGCACGGCCAGAGTATATCATGGACGTTAAGGGATGCATTGCTATTGGTGCAATGAGACTTGTCGTAGAGCTGAGGCATGTAGTGGTGTACTGTTTTGCGTGGGGTACGTGTCTGTTTGTAGCATTCTGAGTATAACTGCCTGAGCTCGAGTGAGCGTGCAGTGTGGCGTGCTACACTCTCTACGTTGTAGGTAGTAGTGTCTAGCATTGCCATTTGTGGGGTGTGTTGGTAAACTGACTTAGAAGGCACATTTAGCCCCAGCAAACAAGGACGGAAGGGAGACGACACCACAATAGCGCATTGTGGTGTCGTCTCCCTTCCGTCCTTGTTTGCTGGCGCTAAATATGCTTTCCAAGTAGTGTCTAGTTATTTCATTGTATGTAGGGGGGGGGGGGCCTTATTCTCCGAGTGGTCGGGTGAAGTCGCGTCATCGTTAAGCGCGCGCGAAGTCTCGTCTGCCGCTTCATTAAGGTTGGGGACGTCGCCGATCTTTCGTCCTAAGTGTGCCGGGAACCAGTATATAACGTGGTTCTTAATCTCTATCTTTGTGACAATTCTGAGAGCGTGTGCGCAGACCGTGCCCTTTTGAAAAGCTCTGATAGCGGCTATGGAGTTGCTGTAGATGTGAGAAAGATTGTCGTCGGTGAGCGCAACGGCCATCGCAACCTGTTCGGCCTGTTCAGGCTTACAAGCGCCACTGCAAAAGCTTTGTTTCCCGCCTATGCCGCCGCGTACACAAAAGCTGAGCGTTCGCGGTTCGCCAAGGCTTGGTTAAGGAGGAATCATCCTCTCGCTTGTCGTCTTCCCCTGTTATTTTCGGGGTGTACGTTTCTGGGTATAGGTGGGACCGTGATTTTGGCGCGCATGTCCCATGGGACGTCCGCAAAGTCTTTTTCTATCTTTCCTTGAGGAAAGCCTAGCTTCCGTAGTATTGTGCGCCCCGGAGGCGTCGTCGAGGTAACACAGACAGACAGTCTAATTCAAGCCTCGGAGAAGAGCGTCCATTATTCTCTCGAACGCAGCTGGGGCATTTCAAAGCCCGAAGGGCATGACTCTGAATTGAAAAAGTCTATCAGGCGTAATAAAGGCTGTCTTCTCGCTATCCTTCTTATCAACAGCGATATGTCAGTATCCCCAGCGGATGACAATTGATGAAAAATATTTAGCCCCATGTAGAGAGTCAAGTGCATCATCCATATGAGGCAATAGACAAACGTTCTTCTTAGTGATCTTGTTCAGATGGCGATAATCAACACAAAATTTCCTGGTGTTGTCTTTTTTCTTGACCAGGACAACTCGTGAGGCCCATGGGCTAGCGGAAGGCTCTGCGATGTTGTTCTTCACCATCTTCGCGACTTCACTTTGAATGATGCTCCGCTTCGCAGCAGACATATGGTAGGGGCGTGACTACGGCTGTCTGGCCGAGCGGGCGCTCATCGAAATCCAAAAAGTCGTGGTAACTAAACAGAATACGCCTAAGGTCTTCAGTTTAAACTGGAGAGAAGTCGGTAGCAATCATCTTATTGACGTCCTGGTAGGGTGACGAGGCCGAGCGGGACAATGCGACGATAGGGCTGACAGAGGCGGAAATAGTGTGGGCGAGCGGCGAATATTTCGTACTCGCGCACAGGTGTCAGGTGGGCCACTGTCAGCTTACTAGGAAGAATATGTGCAACAGATCCAAAGTTGAGAACGGGAAGCCGAATAGAGTTATCCACAATGGTGACGTCATGCTGTGGTATTCTGCAGCGCGACGTTATGGTGTAGAATAATGCCAACAAGCGGAGAGACGATGTAGTCGCCATCAGGAACATGTGGTCGAGCGTTAACAGGTACCGTACTAACGGCTTGAGGCGGCAATCGGGCAAATTAGGCAGAGCACAGGGACGGATTATGTGCATCAGAAACAAAGTAGCTGTCAGAAGGAAGCTCCAAGTGCACGAAACCTGTAGCGCAGTCTATTAAGGCAGAATGCGTCGAACGAAACTGAAGCCCCAAAGTCAGTTCGTGTGGATAGCGCTCTTGCACAATAAACAAGACGGTGGTTTGATGGCCGGTATCGTTATTCGTGCTGTACACATGCCAAAACCAGGTGGCCTACTGCCGTCGGTAACGCGTACTGTGCGTGGTACGGCAGGCGTGAGGATCTTTCCGAGTCTTTTGCGAAGGGCGACACTCATTACAGACATCTGCGCACCAGTGTCGGCGAGGGACTTGACTGGGACTCCATCCACCTCAACTTCTAGTGTACTTCCAAGGGTAGGCAATGGAATGACAGAATTTTCGGCCCAAGTCGTTGATGCAGCGTCACCTCCTGGAGCTGCACCGACTACTTTTCCTGTGCCACGCACGTGGCTGTACAAGAACGGTTTACCTGCGGCGAACGAGACCGACGAAATAGGGACGATGGTGACCGACTGGTTCGGAAGGTCGTAGGTACGTTGTTGGTATTCGTTGATAAAGGACACACAGGGAAAAGGGGAGCACCTTCATCTCGACGATCGGACGGAAAGCTCCACCTAGGGAGCGATGACCAACGACGACGGCAATGACGAGCGATATGTCGACCACGCGAGCAATTGAAACAAATCGGGCTATCATCCGGTGTTCTTCAGTAGGCCGGGTTACGACGGCAAGTTGGAACCGCTGAAAACCGGCAAGCAGTGTTTGGGCGGGCCGGTCTTGACTTACAGCAGCATCATGAATTGGGGCAGAGAGACGGGAGGTCTAAATTTGCTATCACTTGTCTGACAATGGCCTGTATAAGCGAGACAGAACACGCGTTGTCTGGGCAATGCTGACGAGGAAGAGCGGAAGACATGGCTTCGAGCTCGCGACGAATTAACCACGTTAGATCTTCTTGTCTCGATAGTGGAAGTCCACGTGGCTGTTCTTTACACAAAGACGTTGAAGGTGTATTTGTTAACTTGTTGAACTGCTGTGTAATGCAGACACTCTTTATCACTTCGAAATCGCGACAGTCTTTAATGATAGCGTCCACCAAGTCATAGTACTTGCGGATAAGCAGGTTAAACGCGTCATCTGCTATGCCCTCCAGGATGTGGCCAATCTTATCGGTCTCGTTGATGCCTTTGTCAACTTCACGACAGAGCGCGAAGAGATATTGAATATATGCGACGTAAGATTCTGTTGGCGTTTGATCACGGGTCGATAGCTCCTTTTTGGCTGCCAACTGACGGCCAGAGGGCTTTCCAAAAAGCTCTAGAAGCTTCTGCTTGCAGACGTCCCAAATCGTTATGTCATGTTTACGGGTCTCGTACAGAGGGCAAAATGCATGTCTAGAACGACCGAACTGCGTGCTCCGGGTCGCTCGGAGCTACGTGCGCGACATCTAGCGATAACGCCTGGTTCGAGACGGGCGGAGTGTCGGCATGCGCGGCCAAGCTGATAGCACTGCCTGTCTTTTCGGGGCTCGCAGGCTGCTGCGGCTTTACCTTCTGCTTCAGTCGTCAGAAGCGCTGATGTGCGCTGCCAGTCTGCGAAAGCGCATACGCGGCGGAGCGCACGCCACTGGCTTCTCTTTTTTTTTACTTTCTTTTTGTGCACTATCAAAGCTCTGGCAGGGAGCATTTCACCGCATCATTCACGCGCCGGTGTACTGCATCGTCACCCTAGCCGCGAGCCTTATATCAGTGATCGAGGTTTGGCAGTTTTCGTTCTTCGGCAATTGCAGGAAGGCAAATTAGTATTAAAGGTGCCGCGAAGTAAGTGTAAGCGGCGGGTTTGTCTTAATTTCACTGTTCTTCTTTGGTCATTAGAGAAAACAGATTGTTGGCTTCTCATTTCACGTTCTTTTATTTTTTCCACAAGTTTACTGTTTATTAGGGGATGGAGAGGACAAACTAATAGCGAATAGGGGCTCCCCCAGATTTCTTTAGGATCTCAATCCTCTTCGGCAGTAACTCGTAGAGGGAGTCGACGAGAGCGCGGTCATTGCGGAGGTGTCCCCACTCATTTTCAATGGCTTCCCATAGCCCGTCCGGATTGCAATTGGAGAGTCCCGATTTCTTGGATAGGCTTTTCTTCATCAGTCCCCACACGTTTTCTATAATGTTAAGGTCAGGGCTTCTTGCAGGCCATGGAAGGGTCATAACGCCAAGCCTTTCAAAAAGGTCTTGGACAGTCTTGGCTGAGTGCACAGAAGCTCCATCTTGTTGAAAGTGATAGAGCCCATCCGGAAACGGCCCATCAAGCACATAAGGCAAGAGGACCGTTTCTGCCACCTCCGCGTAGACTTCTGCCGTCATACGCCCAGGAATGCGGTACAGGGGTCCTAGTCCATCGTAGCTGATGGCTCCCCACACGCTGACTGAAACACGGCCGCTGCTGCGCACATTCCAAATGTATTTTTCTTAGTCCCTGCATGGTGGTAGGGAAATCCGGTTTTATTAGAGGAATCAAATTGCCATCAGAGCTAATGATACGTACCTGATGTGGTGGTAGCAGTGAAGGACTGGAAACGACGAGAGTGCAACGCATTAGAGAGATTGAAGCCCATTATGGTTCAAAATATGGAGCGTCAAAATGTCCGTTCGCGAGCCCGTTAAGCTGGCTTTCCAGCATTGTAGATTTTTAATATGGCGTCGCAGCGCACAGTATAATACCCGAAATCAATCACACATCTTTTATATGATAAAATACACACGCTGTTTTAAAATTCGCCACATCTTAGCTTAAGGATACAATTTTGTGGGTGTGCCATGCAGAAAAGGTAACCTAACGAACATTTAAAAGTGTGATTTTGATGTTCTATACTTCAAAAAACATTGCCGATTCCGAAAACGTAAGAACTGAGCTCGCATTATGCATTCACGACCTTTAATTTTGCGATTTATTGTTTCGCCCTGAAGCCGAAAATAAAATATACTAATTTAAGTTCTTTATGCGTGTTTCATCTCTATTGCCTACATAATGCCCACCGTGCTGTACAGTTTAACAACTCAGACTGCACTCACCTACCTTTCACTGGTTTTAAAATATAAATTTGACAGCCTAAAAAAAAACTCCGGGTATATTCTCAGACGTGCGAGCACATTGAAACAGACTACAGTCCTACCGTGCTTTTTCCGGCCGCCACACCCGCTTCTGCTGGTCCCAGCGCGTGCAAAAAGTGGCTTCGTCGCTGAAGACGACTGCTCTCCAATTGTCTGGGGTCCAGTCTTCCACCACAGACGCGAATTCCAGGCGCGTGTCCCGATCCGCTTGTCTCAGTTGTGTTTTCTGCGCAGCTATTCTACTTTTCACACCTGCTGCATGAAGCCTGCTCCTGATTGTCTGAGTGGATGCGTTCAAAGCGAACATGTCACGAAGCTCCCTGGCGCCGAGGAACGGATCATCTGCTGCTCTTGCGACAACAAGCCTGTCTTCTTCTTCCGTCGTCGCTCTTGGTGGCCGGCCGCGCGCAGCATCCTTAAGTCGGCCTTCTTTGTGGAATGCCTGCAGTACTCTGTTGACTGTGGCTAAAGGGCGCCCAGTAGCTTGAGCTATAGCTCTTTGGGTCATTGCCCGGCCCATCTCTGTGATGGCTTTCCTTTGGTCTACTGTGAGTCGCGGCGCCATCATCGATGCCTTTACGCATCTCGTCTGTTCACTTGTAGGGATGAAAACTTTATTCAGGTTATCGCATATCTGATCTTGTGTATACGCCACACTTAAGGTCCAAGTATGCTTTCAGTAATGGCATGCCGATTTTGGCATTTGCCGGCAAATGCAGCCTGCCAAACCTCGATCACTGATATAAGGCTCGCGGCTAGGGTGACGATGCAGTACACCGGTGCGTGAATGATGCGGTGAAATGCTCCCTGCCAGAGCTTTGATAGTGCACAAAAAGAAAGTAAAAAAGAGAAGCCAGTGGCGTGCGCTCCGCCGCGTATGCGCTTTCGCAGACTGGCAGCGCACATCAGCGCTTCTGACGACTGAAGCAGAAGGTAAAGCCGCAGCAGCCTGCGAGCCCCGAAAAGACAGGCAGTGCTATCAGCTTGGCCGCGCATGCCGACATTCCGCCCGTCTCGAACCAGGCGTTATCGCTAGATGTCGCGCACGTAGCTCCGAGCGGCCCGGAGCACGCAGTTCGGTCGTTCTAGACATGCATTTTGCCCTCTGTACCATGCTAGTGTTGTGTTTCGGAGGAAGAATATCACATTCGCTAGCATTCGCGTTGCGTCCCACCAATTATTTTCGCTTACACGCTCATACCAGGAAATCCAGTCCTCATCATCCCTGCTATCTGCGCCATTGAAGGTACCTGGGTCTCGCGGCTGGGAGAACACGACTGAGGTCAGGGACCGCGGCAACAGTCATAGGCGGTCGGTTATTGTGGCGCTTTGGCTGTCGATCATCGTGCCAGGCCTTACGCTGCGACCACTGCGCTGCGCCGTGTTGGTACCCCGCACGTCCAACAAAATGTTGCGAGGCGTAGCCAAGCACAGGTATTGCTTCTGCAAGGCGGATGTTGAAGTTACCAGATCACACTAGAACATGGCGGCGGAAGCGCCTCAGCAGCAACAACATTCTTTCGTCATCGTCTCTTCTCTGCAAGTCCTGCGGGGGTATTCTGTAAGAGTGCATATAGTGGACTGTCCATTTCGGTCGCTACAGATTGGCTAGGGCCACTCATCTCCTCCTCTCGTACAGCTGCATCCAATCAGCAGCGGCCGAAATGGACAATCCACTAGGTGAACTCTTACTGAGTACCACCCCTCCCCTGTTCTGCATCTCAAGAATATATTCATACAATCATTACTAGAGGAAACTATGGAGCTAGTGTCACGGAAGCTGCTGCCGTGGCGGTTAAACTCGCATTGGAATTATGGAAAGCACATGGATTTGCCTAAACGTCGTCCTTCTGGCTTTACACGTCTCTTTGACTTTGTAAATTAGTGATTATCAACAAAGTACTCCGTATTAAATAATAAAAAACACATTATTATAATCATCCGCCGGCAGCATTCGAGCGCAAGACCTCTAGTACAGAAGCGCACATTGAAACCATCATGCCACGGAGGCATGCATCGTCAAGTAGCACAGAACGCCCTTATAAATTTCTTGCGGGCAAGCGAGAGTTTTGAGGTGCTTGGCGCGTTTAAATTTGGATACCTCGATAGGTTCACCCACTATTCGTAGCGATTATGTGTGTTCGCTGAGTAATCTACAGACGCGGAAAGGAAAAGCCCCACAATAATTAAACATTTACACTCAGTTATGTGCTTTGCCTTTCTTGCAGCTCCGCTGGCAGCCTACATTCAGCCTCTGAGCCTCTGAGCCTACATTCAGCCTACAGCCTCTGAGAGATCTTCCCCGTGCTGCGCTGGCGCGCAGCACGGGGAAGATCTCTCAGAGCAGGGACTACTTTGGATTTCACGCGACATTGAAGTCT
The DNA here is from genome assembly GCF_050947875.1 of Dermacentor variabilis. NCBI lineage: Eukaryota > Metazoa > Arthropoda > Arachnida > Ixodida > Ixodidae > Dermacentor > Dermacentor variabilis. Next base: position 118,908,184 of record NC_134575.1, read on the forward strand.
GGGTGATTGAGCAGAAGTGGAATCATTGGAAATCAATAATCCCGTATGATCCCTTTAGCGGTGTTTCCGCTCCTTCTTCAATGTCTTGCACTGTGCAGGCTATGGCTTAGCGTGGCGTCCTGACGACGCGCCGCTTACTGAACGTCACTGTGGCACGCAGTTCAAATTTGATTTTGGATATTCACGTAGACGCCACTACTTCTGATTTTCGCACCTACGACGCGCCAAACGTTAGGCACACAAGGTTGTCCTCAGCTAACCGCAATGTGCTTAGTCAGCTCTACGGAGCTTAGATGCAAGCGCTGGGTTTACATGTAGGCTCCCTAAGCCAGCCAACTCGCCGCAGAACCCCACGGCGGTAGAGGTATCTATGCTACTTAGCCGACCTACATGCAACTGTAGTGTGTATTCCCAGCCTTTGCTTCGCGCACAACAGGGCTTCAGGGCGCGCTCGCCCTCATATGCTACACTATAGCTGTGCTACGTACTGCAGACTAGCTTTATCCTGGACTAACTTGACCGCCTGATAGTACCCACATGTAAATCGCGCATTTTGAAGCCCTGTAATAGCTCAATACGAAGCAAAGTCTTCGCAGGTGTCTAACCAGGAGCGGCCCGGTGTGAGCGCTTACTGAGAAGCGTGCGTGTTTTCTGGCCTTAAGTGATCCGGGGTGCAAGGGTAATTGATCGTTGAAAACTAGTCGAAATTAACCAGACCCGACGGTTCCGACACAGATAAGCGGAGCGCAGGGTGGCGAAGGAAGGAAGGAAAACTTTATTGCTCTATTTACAGCTTTCAGCAGCTAACAGAGGCCTTCATGTTTTGCTGAAGTATCCGTCGTCTTGAGTGGTCGGCGCCCCTATTCCAGAGCACCGCTGAGCCTGGCCACTTCGACAGCCTGTTGCGCCAATCCTTTTTGTACTGTGAGCACGCCGCTGGTGAGCAGGCCCTCCCACTGTTCCGCACTGGGTTTGTTTCCTTTGTGGAAAGCGAAGTTATTTCTTCACTCCCATGTAATGTGATATAGTGTTGGGATGGCCCCACACCATGGCCATGTGTCCCTGTATTGACTGGGAAACATTTTATGTAGGATTTGTAGAATGGAGAATGTTTCTGTCTGCAGCATTCGCCAGCCGGCTGCTTCGTGTTGTGTTAAAGATGGGTGGGGAGTTGGATATATTGCCCTTTTGCCTGTGTGATGGTTTATTATTTCCGCGTACGTTGTTTCCACCGTCACAGTGGTATCCGGGTCCATTGAGTGTCCCACTCGGTATGTGAGCTCGCGAGCTAGACTGTAGGCCCTCTGGTTACCCTCTATTCCGGTGTGACCCAGCACCTAGAAAATTGTATGCAGTATCTTTTCGTTCGGAAGTCCTGCCTCGAGGAGGATTCGCAGCACCACTTTGTTGATTCTACCTGCCGTGTAATTTCTGCATGCTTCTTTGGAGTCTATGAGAAAGTTTATTTCCTGCTCGGGCAGCCGTGGCCTGGTGTGAGCAGACGATAGTCGTTTTGTTCTGGAAGTACGTAAATGTTATCAAAATTTGAAAGCATGTTTTAGCTTACTTCAGCCTCTTTAATAAACTCCGTCAATAAGCATACACAGAAACAGTAGGAAGAAGCCCTTATAAAAAATTTTTTCAGGAAGCCTTCTGAATTTGTTCTATACAACTCTGTTGTGTTTATTTTGATTGCCTATAAAATTTTCCTATGAAGCTCCAAAAGTTATTTGGCCACCGCGTTCTAATAGGAACTCTAAAGACACATATATATGGAATCGCTGAATAGACTTGCTTTTAAGTTCCTAAAGGTAAATTTCTGTAGAACATTTCAAGGAGTTGGTTTGAAAATTCAAAAAACAAATCTCTGCAGAACATTTCCATGGTGTTGCTTCAAATATCCTAAAGACAAATGTCTAGGGAATATTTCTATGTAGTTGTTTCGAGACCTTACTAGCAAATGCCTATAGAACCTACCGATGTGTGTAAAATGCTTGAAATTTACCAATGTTCTGGAGAACTATACTATTGGCATTAAGGACTTCAGTAAATGCAGTGGGAAAGAAATTACAGCAACAGGGGCTCATTAGCCCTAGGTTTATACTCCCAGTACGTGTGCCGTTCCATAAGCTCGAGCTCAATATCTAAGAAACGCAGCATGTTATCAGTCAGCTCTTCAAGCGTGAAGGCTAAGGCCTGCAGAAAAAAACTTCGCAAAGCTTGCCTACTGTAGAACATGCGTCTGGTTTGAAAAGGACTAGATAGCCATTAACGCACCTGACAACTTTAACCACCCTGTGCTCCGACAAGTTTCGCGACAGGTTTTTGTTATGGTGGGATAGAAAAATGTCACTTAGCATAGGCGCCAAACATGAACCGATGGAAACAGCCTGCTTCTGAATTAATATTTCGTCATTCCATGCTGCATACGTCGAGTGGAGGAAGCAACTAAGCATATCTAAAAAGCCCTGAACGGATAAACCGGCTGAATTTTTACATGTAACCATGCCATACTCGTCTATGCACTCTTCTACGCGTGTCATTAGTTTTGTTTCAGGCAAAGTGTAGTACAAGTCTTTTATGTTAAAGGTACAAGCTGTTAAGCTCCTGTCAGAATTTTTTTGCAGGAAGTCCACGAGTTCATCAGAGCTTTCAATCAATAATGGGCCGTCAATAATGACAGCTGTACCTGTTTATCTTTATCGGGTCACCATGTTTCACAAATGTTATTGCACAGCACAGGACGCCCCTGCATGCATCGGAAGTTTCTCGAATGTTATCGATGGTTCTATCCGCTGTCTGTTGTCACCGTACCTTGTGTAATCTGATTTCATCACGCGACGTGAATGGTATAGAACTTCGTAGAAGACACGCGGGTCCCAGCGATTACTCTGGAACACGTGGCGACTGATCTATAAAAGCCGACGCGCTTGACGCGTTGAACAGATTTTCGACGATCGCCGAGTGTGTTCGTCGCTATCGTTTTTCTTGGAGTGTAGCCTGCTTTTGAGGGCACGAGTTCGCCCAATAAAACGCTAGTTTCGGTAATTACAGTTCTGCTGTCTTCTTCACCGTCACTACCACGTGACAGTATTAAGTATTCTGAGTTTTTCCTGCAAGAAAAGAGCAATCGTTTTTTGCCATGACCCAGTTTCTGAAACTATTGCCTTTAATGGGCACTCGGGTTAGCGCTTCTTTGCACTAAACAGGATTCAAAGGCAACCCGACTTCGCGTTGTCAATTCCACGAACCAATTGACTGAGGTCTGACTTCTTGCAAAGTCGCTTTGTTTCTAGCTTTATCTTTCTAAGAGATACATTACGACACCGGTCGAACACAGAGGCAATCGCAGAGCTGGCTTTCTTATTAAAATAACTTTTTTTGAGGAATATAAAGGCACCTTTCTGCTCCGCTGGCAAAACACACAGTCGGCTCTGCCTAAAGAATGAAGTTGCGCATGTAACCGGTACACGTGAGACAGCCGGTTCGTTGCGCGAGACCACATTGACCCCTTCAGAGATACATCGGTTCGCTTCACCTTGTGGCGCAAACATCGATATCCTTCACACAATGCTTAGAAGTTCTGGCGTGCTCAACCTTGGCTCTACGGCGAACTTGGTGGCAAGTTCAAGAACACCTTCAACGTAGTCTGGAAGGCTAACCTCGCCGAAGGTTCTCATGCCACAAGGTCCTGTAGGTCTCTTTTTAGGGATACTGGCTCGTAGGCCGAGTAAGGTCCTCTGCCACATGAATTCCGTGCCACTGCTGATGATCCCTAGGTATTCGCTCCAATTTATGCTGGTACCTTGTTGTCTCCGTCGAGCGTCCAGAGTCACCCATGCAAACCTTTTACCACCCGCGCTTGCCTTCGCCACTTATTTCGCATTATCTTTAGGGCTCTGATGCCAAATCCAATGGAATGGGCAGGGTCGCCAAACAACCACAGTACATTCCGGGGCTTGCAGTGAATGTAGAAGGAAAGGGACCGAGCTTGGCAATTGGCATAGATGAGGAGGAGGGGAACCGAGCATGGATTTAACGATGAACACTGAAAAGAACCCAGTGCACTACAAATAAATTTCAGCATTGCCATTTGTCGGGCGTGTTGGTAAACTGACTTGAACAGCATATTTAGCGCCAGCGAACAAGGACAGAGGGTTGACGACCCTACCAATGCGCTAACTTTAACAACCTCATTTTCAGGAAACAACACCCTATTTAACCCATGCACAGTGGGGCCACCTCATCCAAATTTCAACCATCCAAAAAAGCCGTCTCCTTATCTAACAAGTCGACCGAAGGGGCACTAACTCACATATCACTATTCCGACCGATATAGCCTGATCCTCAATACTCTGTCGAACATCTTTACCTTTGTGCTTCGCAAGGATCCGGAAGGACGTGTACACCGGCTCACAACGGCACTCCTGACAGAGAGTTGACAGATGACATTGTTGCTTATTTCTTGCGTTTAGGTTATGTTCTCGTAACCGGTCACTAAGACACCTTCATGTCCATCCGATTTATTTTTTCCCGCAGTACAGCGGAACCTCTTTAACAACAGCTTCTACGTAACCCATTGGTGCTTTACGATGATTCGTAGAGCATGCGACAGCTGGCTTACGGTACAGGTCCGTTATTCGACATATTTTCGCGAGCTTTTCTTGCGCTCAAAAGTCCACTTTCGTGTACACCCGGCTATACATTTTCTTAAGACTATGTGCCGTTCTATGCAGATAAGGCACTACCGCTACCTCCCCTCTCCGTTCCGTCCGTTGATTTGCCGCGTCCCGTGTTGTGCTGTCTGACGCGCATCTTTTTAGCAACCTCTCTACGGCCGAAATACTTTTCAGTGCCAGAAAAACTCGCGAAAATATGTCGGTTAACGGACCCGTACCGTAAGCGAGTTATGGGATGCTCTACGAATCATCGTGAAACACCAGTGGGTTGCGTAGAAGCTATTGTTGACGGGCATCCACTGTCCTGTAGGAAAAATGCATCGGACAGACAGGAAGGTGTCTTAATGACCGGTTACGGGAAGATAGTCAAAACATGAGAATTAAGCAATGCTGTCATCTCTCAGCTCATTGTCATGAATATGGCTGTGAGCCGGTATATGGGTCCTCCCGGGTTCTAGCGAAGCACAAAGATAAAATGTGTGTGAGAAATTTTTGTGGCTCAGGCTATCTGTCGGAATAGTGATACGAGCGTTAGTGCCTCTTCGGTCGACTTGTAAGTTAAGCAGACGGCTTTTTTACATGGTGAAAATTTGGATAAGGTGGCGTGACCGTGCGTATAGGTTAAATAGATGGTTGTTTCCTCAAAATAAAGTTGTTGAACTTAGCGCATTGGTGGTGTAGTCCCTTTGTCCTTGTTCGCTGGTGCTACATAAGCATTCCAGGAGGTTCGGTACACTTAAAGAATGTTAAAATGATAGCTTTTACATTTAGGCCATCAATTCTGATTAAAAATTGCTGAAATTAGCAAACCTCGAAGTAAAAAAACTTATTCACTTTGCAAGTGTAACTTACAAAAGAAAGAGAAAACTAGTGCACTTCCGCTAATTCTGTAAATCGAAATTGGCCTCGAGCTTTAGCTCCAGGCCCACTCCTATTTCAGTACTCAAATACGTCTAAAATAGAGTAATGCTTTTGAGACAACCACAGGACCAACTTGAATTAAGTTTGTAGCATTTGAGAAAGTTGAATTCTACTGTTTGCAGGAAGAACTACTTTGATTTAGAGCCAAGAAGTAAAAACTATTGAAAATTGGCAGGCTTAAGAAGAATAATCCACAATTAATTCACAATTAATAATCCACAATTATTAATCCACAACTCTGTGTCAAAAAGCGATGTCGCAGTTATGCAGACTGCATCTGCGGTCGAAAGGCAAGAAATTGGACAAATGAGGTTGCAGCTTAGGTGAGATTGTTACAATGTTTGAGTGTTTTCGCTCGTCTGCTCACAAATTAGTGATTGCATTTTAGAACAGCGTATATTATGTCAAATTTTCCAGATTAAATTATGTTATTAGGTACAAAGGAAATGTGATACCATCTTTTACTTATGAGAAACATGTGTTAACCTTGCAGCTTTGTTTCTTCAAATTTTGCAGTTTTCATTAATTCCATAAAAATCCGACTTGTTGCCTAAACAAAAAACGTTTCATCGTGCTACTGTGCTATATGAATTATGCTTTTTCGAGTAACATGTTTACTTTGATGCAACGATACTTCTCTATATTCCCTGACTCTGGAATCCTGTAAAGCAATGATGAAATATAAATAAATATTTTTAAATGAATAAGTAAAGATATAAATATTGCGCTTTACCTTAACATTCCAGTTTCCACCATCAGCATGACCTGTATGGAGCTTTCGCTACTCATCACATGCTGCGCGTTCATTCTTACATGATCGCCAACTATTTTATTTCCAGGGAAAGCAGCAAAGGCTAGTTTTTCGCTTCATTTGGACCGCCTAGTAATCGACGACTGCGGAGACTGGAAAATCTCATTCAAATGAATGTTCAGAAGGTGTAATGAACATTCAGCCATAATCTGTTAGCATGCACAAGCATTCCACAAACGTGTTTATAGTTGTAGCACTATCCTAAGTTTCATTTTAGTATTTCAGAAAAATATCACAAGAAAGCGGCAGAACGTCTCACCTCCCTTACCACTCTGCAGAAAGAGGGGCAGTTTAATTGAGAACAACTTTTAAGAACATTTTTACTTAACCTTCGGCTGGGTTACGATGTGGAGGCAACTGCTAAATCGGAAGAAAAATCGAGACTCCCAACACAAATACGAGACTCAATCTTATTGGCACCTGTACCTCGTCATATGCATCCAAACTTTCACGAAGAAAGAAGACATGCCATAGCAAGAGCACTCCGCAAGAAATTATCTGCAGACCCTAACACAGGATTCACAGATGCGGCTAAGGGTCCAAGGATACCTGCTCTCACCATAACCGCAAATAATACCAAAGGCAAAGAAAAGGACGCTGCAACGACAATCGCAAGATATTCGGACATGGCCTAAGATGTGGCAATCGAAATGGCCATCTCCACATGCACCGAAAATGCCTTAATACTGAGCCACTCACAATCGGCGTGTCGTAATTTCCAAGAAGGCATGATATTCACCAAAGCTCTGGGAATCCTGCAAGAAATATTGAAACGCATACAAATTCCCTAGGCCTACGTCCTCTGGACCCCTGGCCATGAGTCAATGGCGGGAAACGAAGCAGTACACGTCGCAGTCCGATATCATACAAGCCGACTCTTCCTGCTAGAGGGGTTCCCAAAGGTGGCAAGGTCCGAGGATGCAGGTGTAGTCCCAAAAAAATTATTCGGATATACTGCAGCATTTCAAATTTGAAAGAAGGATATACCCCTTGTCGCACCCCAGCCTAACATTAGAGGAAACAGTTGCTCCGCAGCGACTCCAAACAAAGTCCTATGTACACGGCATTATGATGAATCGTATGCACCCGACCCAATTCTCATACCTTTGCCTATCCTGCGGGGCGCCGGACATCTTTTGTTACATGGTGGTAGGGTGTCCTAATCTTGCTGAACCCACCAACCAAGAAGCTCGATCAAGAACCGAAAATAAAAGGACAGAAGAAGACCGCCAACAATTATGGGACGACGTGCTCTCGGCCCCCGACTTGGAGGACCACCGAAAGCTGGTGAACCAGGCCAGGGAAGCAGCAAAGGTCAATGGCTACCTGGACTGAGGAGGCCACTCGCCTTCGGGTAAGAAAGAGCTCTTTCTCACATTCGCATGTATAAACGTTTGTTCTATCTCTCTCTCTCTTTTACGAAGATTTTGTGACACTAGCACTGAGCACTAGAATAGCTTGGCACTAGAATGTCATCGCTAATCACAAAAAAGTAAAAAAGCGTAGCCAAACGACAGCAGCCCAGTCACACATTAATCTCATCTTACAATGACAACAAATTTCCATTCATAACATAAGCAAGTAGGAACACCCATGAGAAGCCTATACATACCTCATACTATGCATGGCAAATAATTTTTTCAAAAGAGAGAATCACCTACATGCTTCTATTGTTGAGTGGGTGACAAAATTGATAGTACATCCGCTGTTAGCCATGCTTTCATAGTACTACGCCTACTGTGCCAGTATTAAACTTCTCACTTGGACCTTGAGATTGAGCAGTCATGGTAATGCAGGTATGGGGCATGGGGGTCCATGGCATGGGGGTCAATTATGTTTATGGTTATATTGGATAAATGCCGATTCGTGGTATTTGGAACATAGTCGCAATGTCACTGTCAGATACAATGCGGCCAATATATTTGTGCTTTCTGAGTTATCGAAACAATTAGTTTCTAATATAGTATGGGTATATACACTGATGTGTATCCTGAGCTCAATGCTGAGAATTCCCAATTGTAATTGAAAAAGCTTAATTCAGTTTTATCTAAAATGGTCCTTTTGCAACAAGGCATGGGAAAAACAGAAAACAAGAATTTTACTGAGAAATTATGTAATTTTGAAAATTGATTGCATAACCGCTATATAGCTCAAGCAGAAGATTTGGCAAGAAATGAGGTGCCTGAAACTAGTTGCGAAAAACAAATTTTTTATTACTGGAGGTTGCGGAGAATTCAGTGAACAGATTGTGACCTATCCTTTCTATGTTGTATACCTCAGTGATTTTGTTGCTCAATTGTCTGCCGTATGTGAACAAAACAGATGAGCAGTCTAAATTCGGTGCCCAGCCCCAGTCGCAGCGGTGCATAGCCACGTGGGACGAACACACTGGTCCCTTCAGAGAATTATGTCGCTCTCCTTGGCACACGTTGAGGCACCGGCTAGTCTGCTGCATGTACATTCAACCAAATATACACATGATCCGAAGAATCACAGCAAGCCTCCCTCGTCAAGGTGCCTATATATTCAGTGAAAAATAAAGTAGCCATGATATGCATGGCAGTGCGCAAGTGACTTGAGAAAGGCAAGTAGGCAAGGGAGGCTTGCTCGGTGAAGTATACAACCAAATTTGTCGAGTGTGTGTCAGACAGTCTACTGTATACCTTTCACATGTGGTGAAAATATACAGTGCATAGTTTAGAGTACATACTTACATAGCTACAGTACCTACATACTTACATAGATGCAGTGTACACTTGCACATAGTTTGCCCTACGTACAAGCGTACATAGGGCAAACTGGCCGGTGCCTTGTCATGAGCCCAAGTGATCACCATATTTAATTCAAAAGACCATTATGGTCGCCCAACTTGGCCGGTCGTTTCCACGACGAGGCTTCATGTTGGATTGCAATCGTTCACCTGTTTTCATCTACCTTAAAAAGTGACCACTGAAATTAGTGAGGCATACCACATAAATAGCAAGACATGTGAGCGATCCCACATTTTTAATGCATCAAGAAAGGGCATCTTGTGTAGATCAGAACAGATCGAAATCAGTCTGTGCCTATTTACTACTCAAGTAACTGCCGCATAGTGGATGCTGACGTTCACATTAATCTTCAAGAAATTCAAGCTCATCAAATGTGTATTTGCCAGTGGTTGTTATTCTGGGAACAAGACAGAAATACCTGCGAAGATATCAATGATAAACAATGGTGTGCACACTGCGTGCTTAGGCCTGTGACTAATTGCACAAAATTGTACATTGTGCTAAATTGAAATATGTACTAAATTTTATAGAAGAATATCTATAGAACTTTTTAGCACTTCTAATGTGGCCTGTCTGTAGACTGGAAGTATATTTGCCCTCTATAAGAGCCCTATGGCGGTTATATTGACATATATGCACTACATTTTATAAAAGAATGTCTATAGAATGTTTTAGCACTTCTAATGCGGCCTGTTTATAGACTGGCTCTCCATTCCGACTCTTAAGATGTGCCATCATATGACATCATATGAACTGAATCCTATAGAGGAACGTTTATAAGACATATTGTTACGGGGTAGAAACGTGGGAGAAAAAACAATAACGTCGTCAAGGTAACAAAGACAGATGGTCCATTTGTAGCCGCGCAGAAGAGAGTCCGTCATACGTTCAAATGTCGCAGGAGCGTTGCATAGGCGAAAGGGCATGACTTTGAACTGATAAGCCATCCGGCGTGATGAAGGCAGTCTTCTCGTGGTCCATTTCATCAACTGAAATCTCCCAGTAGTCGGATCGAAGATCGATGGACCAGAAGTATTTAGCTCCGTGGAAGCAGTCCAAGGCGTCATCGATGCGTGGTAGTGGGTAGACGTCCTTTCGCGTGATCTTGTTTAGGTGGCGATAATCGACGCAAGAACGCCAGGTATCATCTTTCTTTTTCTCAAGGAAGACAGGCGAAGCCCAACGGCTGGCTGATGGTTCGATGACCCCTTCGCGGAGCATATTGTCCACTTCTCATTGGATGACTCGACGTCCAGCATGCGATACCTGATACGGACGCCGACGAATATGATTCGTGTCTCCAATATTTATACGGTGCTGAAAAACAGATGTTTTGCCTAAAGGCTTATCGCCAAAATAAAAAATGTCGCTGTATGAGTCAAACAGGAGACGTATGCCCGTGGCCTGTGCAGAGGTGAGGTCAGGTGCAATCATTTTAGCGAAGTCATCCGTTAAGGAACCAGAGCTGTGAGCTGCGATTGGCGCTAATAAACCACTCTCGGCACTCAGACCCTTAACGCAAAATTCGGAACCACCGGAAACACTGGCCAAGAACATGCCGGCCGGAATCAATTCAGGGCGCAGGCTGAAATTCACAAGCGCTAGAAAGAAGTCGTTATTAGTAGCCGTGACCAGCGCATGCGGAACAGTAACGTTCCTGTTCAAAAGCACGTCGATGATAGGGCGAAGCACGTATTCACCGCCAGGAACCTGTGGCTGGGTGGTCAAAGTAACGTAAGTAACGGCCCCGGGTGACAGACGCACATCGTGAAGCGAGCACGAGTACGGTGGGCCGTCCTGGGAGCATCGGCGAGTTGAGGCAGTTCTAATTGAAGAATGCCGGTCGCGAAGTCGATGAGCGCAGAATGAATAGATAAAAGTCCAATCCAAGGATAACGTCGTGAGGGCATTTGTCGATCACAGCAAAGAGAGCAGAAGTGGGCCGGCCGGCTATACTTAACCCATTAGAGACCGGTTTCTTTCTTTTTCTTGCTATCTTTAAATAAATCGAATATATTAGCTTATCTTTATACTAATAATTCACATGCAAGAATTTATTGCTCTTGCCTAATTAGTTTTTGAAATATAGCCCGTCACCATATGGTCACACTGGGCCCTTACGCTACCGCAAAATACGCGAAGTTAAAAACATTTATTTCAAGCCATGAAACATCACAAAAAAACATACATAGCGAATAGTCGAGCACTAATTTAGTGTGATATGGTTTAAATCATGGAATACACATGCCGACGTCATACTTTGCGCATTGTGTGCGCACCGCGCTGTTGCAGTTATCTCATGCACACCTCCACCTCTTGCCATTAGGTATTGGTGCAACAAAGTGGGCCACTTGATCATACCGTGTATTATTTTGGACATCACCAGTCTTTGGGATTCTGCGTGGACCAGGTCCTCTAGGCTTATTGTCCCTTCGCATCTGGTAGCTTTGTGTAATTTGCCTGCGGAATTACACCTGCGTGACGTTGAACCCTGCACTACGAATTAGCGCCTGAGCGTTACTGATAGATTACAAAGTCAAGTGAAAATCGGCCATCAACACTTTTTGCCACAGATTCAATCCTATAAGCGCCTACATTTGCATCCATCTGCTCCGTACCTCCTATAAAACTTGTACTGAGCAGCAGTGTTTGGACGGGCCGCCTTGATTCGCTTCTTCTCAACACGAGAGTACGTGTCTGCAGATGACATTGGCTCTATGCAGTGAATGGTGCTGACGATCTTTACTACAGAATTGTATATCCAGCGGACAGCTATTATCCCATTCGTCGCTCAGCACGGTATTTTCGTACCCGCGAGGTTGGCGCTTGATGAATTCTGGTCAAGCGGTAGGGCACTCTTTGGGAACGCAGTTCTGCTTCACTGTGCCTGTGCCTTCGTAGCCCTGTGCCTTGAGATGCCTGAGTAGCTGCATGCTTGTGAATAAATTATCAAAATAGAAAAAGAAAGGAAGGTCGTGCGTCTCTGCTGCGAGTTCTTCCACCATTTGAAGAAGTGGCGCCGCTGCTTTTGCGAATTACTTTTCATATTTTTCAGGTGTTCCGGGATCCCCTGCTTGTCTTGATACACTTTGAAGTTTACAATGTATCTGTTCTTGGCATTTAGGCATCATGCTTTATACCCGAAGTGGATAGGCTTTCCGCGTTTCAGCGCCGGCTCATAGCTGCCACCTGCTCTTAGATTGCCAATGAGCCAACCTGAGTCTTCATCGGCCGAGTCTTCATCCGAATAGGTGCTAGCCTCTGGCAGCTCGATATAAATCACTAACACGTGGTCATCTTCGTCTACGACTAGCTTCGCTTTTTTTCCAACGTCAACCTATTCAGACAATAAAATAAGGAATAACCACTGCGAGAACGCGCCAGCAGACGTGCAAGAGATGAGAATGCAGTTAAAAAAATAAAAAGTTAGGTAGCCTAAAGGCCCAGCGTGACCATATGGCAACGCGCAAGATAACACGTTCGTTCATGGATAAATAAAACATTAATCTTTCACAAATGTTCATCGAAGGTAACATATTCAAAGAGCAATACGGAGGTAAGGATATCTGACTATTGCTTAAACAAGTAATGAAAAAAAAAACACTTACTCCTTGGAGTGATGCATGGCAACGCTACTCACAGAGCAACACTTATTCCCGCCTTTGCGAGGGGCTCCCACAATACGACTGACAGCTGCTGCCACTTGGCATCCATAAAGGGAACTCTAATCTTCCAAACGGCACGTAAAAGGCGATTTTGGTGCCATTTTGTTAATCTTAATTAATTGAAATCCACTGTGCAGACTAACGTGACCATATGGTCACGCTGGTCTTTAATGGATTAAACGTGCAGAGCACATTCCAAGAACAACCAGCACGCCGCCATTGGCCACACCGGTGAGGACATTTTTTAAACGTCTACGTAGCCTAGCACTCATCACACGGTACGTGAGCTCCAGTGTCGACGAGAGCTTGGACAGGTACGGCGTCTATTTTACCGTCAATTACACTTCTCTTTGTGGGCACAGACAGAGGATTTGCTGCAGTAGTCGACAATGCAGCAACTCCTCTGAGGGCTGAATTTCCTAGTTTTCGGAAAGGGTGCGGTCAAAAGCCCCAGGGTACGAAAGGCGACGTGACTGCGGCGAACGGGAAGATGGGCGGCGTGTTTGCGGTGAACGAGACTGGTGTCCGCACGGCGACGGTGAGCGGCTGCCCCACGTGTTCCTAGCAGAGTTGTCGGCGCTGTTAGACTCGGCGGTGGGAGAAACACTGCGGGTATTTCCATCGAAACGGCTCAGATTGGTCGGCGTGCGAAGAGCTGAGGGCCGCGAGTTGCGACAGTATCAGGCGACATGACCATGCGGCGACAGTTGAAACGCATCGGTTGGTCCTCCGCAGTTCTCCACTCAGTCGGGTTGCGATAACACGGAGAGAAGCGGCAGGGTGGAGCGAAAATAGTAGAAGGGCGTTCGTTAGCTCTGGGATTGGCGACCGCACAAAAATATTGTAAGCCAATGTTTTCAAGCTCCTGGCAAAAGATGGCTTGTACGAGGGGAACTGAAAATGCGGTAGCATCAGCGGTACGCGAACATAGAGCTGCGGGCGCATTCAGTTCGCGTGTAACAATTCGCACCACGTCCTCTGATGACGACGCATGCAGGCTGTGCGGGTTGATTTTGACACGTCGACGTTGCGGCCGTATTGTGAAGTCTGGTGAATGGTTGCAAGACACGTCGGCTTTTGGCCTTCTTGAATTGTCGGCACTCCTTAATGATTGCATCAAATGTAGAGCAGCTTTTGCACATGATGAAATTAAACGCGTCGTCATTAATGCCCTTAAGCACTTGCCCGACCTCAGCTTGTGTCATGTCGTGATCGGCCTTTCGGCAAATTGCCAGCACGTCCATGATGTGCGAGATATAGGACTCCGTGGGGGATATGGCGCGGGAGGCCAGTTCCTGCTTTTCCGACAATTTTTATGCGGAATAACTCTGTCAATTTCTCTTTGCATTGGTCCCAGCTCGTTAGCTCCTCTTCGTGGTTTTCGTACCACACCTTCGCCGTGCCTCTTAGGTAGAACAGGTTAGCTAGCATAAGCGTAGGGTCCCATTTGTTGATTCCACTCATGCGTTCGTACATGGCCACCCACTCTTCAATGTCGGCGCGATCAGTCCCGCAGAAAATTCCAGGATCCTTGGGCTGCACAACTACAACCGAAGGTGACAGCGACGTAGCACGCGACGGTGACGTAGGAGGCAGCAACGACGTCGATCGCGAGTGCTCACCGTTTTTCATCGTGTGGACGGTGATGCGACCGTCCAGTGCGGAGTTCCGTTTCCCGCCGTGATACCCTGCACTTCTCACCAATATGTTACGGGGATGTTGGGAGTATAGAACATTATATTTACAATATATATACAAAATGAGCTTGAGTTGTTAAGACAGCTGACCACCAACAATCCGCAGCAGCCAGCGTCTCGCGGTCTTCTTCTTTCTGTCTTCGTTCCCCGTTCCGTAACAATATCTCAAAGTGTCTCTCTAACTCAGAAAGGCGACAGTGCGCGCATGGAAAATTTTGTACATGGAACAAATGATATGAAAAAGTGGCATACATTACATCAGTATGAATTGGACAATTGCATTTGCCAGTAACGCGGTGCGAGGCCCACAGCACTGACAGTGTACATAGATATTGACACATCATATTAAGATTCACGCACTGTAACACGTTTAGATATTTTGTTTTTCAGTTCGGTGTACAGAGCTGTATCACTAAGTTCTTGGAAAATTTCCACTCACGCCCCTTTCCGAGGAATAAAAAGCCTGACTACTTCAGAGGTTTTTACTATAAAGCAAGAGCATCTTTAAAAGGACACTCATTGAAGAAGGCAAACAAGATAGTCGAATTTACACATACCAAAGTAATGGCATAGAAGCGCGCAATGTGTTTTCTATCGCATATGCATGTAAATCACAAAGATTACCAAAGAGCACTAAACAAAACTGTGCGTAAGCAGTCGCGTCAATTTGCTGGAATGCAGTGATTGCAGCACTTGGGATGGAAACACAGCGAACGTCACCACAAATTTTTGTCACATTTTTGTCATTTGTCACATTTGTCACTAAAATGTGACAAATACGCGCTATAGAGACGTGCAGTTTTTTTTTTTTCAAGCAATCTTCGTGGGTCGCACAATGCACACAGGAGGCACGGATGACATGACCGCGATCCGCGGACGATAAAACACACCGCCATGAAAGCAAGTTACGGACCACATAAGCGTAACCTGCAACATACGAGCAAAATTAAAAACGATCGTATATTTGTTGTCACATGAGAGACAGCACACTGATCTAAACACACTTCTTGATTGATGGCAGCCATCGGGGAATAAAAAGCGCGCATGGAAATCTGCCACGTTACGTAATAAAGCGTGCAGAAAAGAACGAGGGCAGGCTTCTGTACAAAAGAGAGCGTTTCAGAGAAAGGTCATTTCGCGCACCGCTTGCTAGCTACACGCGCCGCGCACTATTGCAAAATTTGTGTTAGGTTTTGAAAGCAGCGCTTGCTATCCGCGGACTGTGTTTCTACCCAAACCGAAGGATGGTTGAACATCCCTTTAAGAGGCCTCGAAGCATCAATAACTAAGCTGAAGAATGCACTTTACTATTCAACAGAAACTGCATGCACGTCGGGTGCATGGAGTCTTCTGTATATTTCGTCATGGGGCATGTACTCAAAGGAGATTGCCACTAGACATACACAAGGAATGTAATTATTTTTACGCTTTGGCGAGTGTAAATTTTTTTAGGAAGACAACAGAGAAAGCTTCACATCGCTCAAAACAAGGGCTGCTCAGTTTGAGACGGTGCCAATGATCACGGAAATGCAGGAGTGAACGATTCATGTAAATAAACATTTCGTTCCTGTGATCTGTTCCATTAGTTATGCGATTTCAGTAATGTATGCGGGGCTGCACGACCGTGCACAGTGTTTTATGTGGAATGTTCAGGCCTGTTTTCGGTAAATAATTTTCGGAGATGCCTTCTCGCTCTTGAGCAACGACCGTTTTCTTTTTATCTTATTTTTATTCGACAAAAGTTAGTGTAAGGCATAGTAATATACCATGAAGAAACTAAATACTATAAATAATGAATACGCTTTTTACTAACATAAAACTGTCTCGTACGTGCGGAGAAAGAAAAACTGCCCGCTGGCTCAGATAATTAGTGTCCGCTAAAACTGATAGCTTTGAAGGCGATTCCCTGAGAATACTACTGTTGAACGATGCTGCTTACAACACGTAGCATGCTGTCCGTCATATTATGTTATTTGCGCTATCCAAACGACGATTGCAGATGCGAAAGCGAAATGTGCGCAAAGAAAGGTAATGTCGGGCATTCCTACCAAGCGGGCGAGAGAGCGCGGGGGAAACGTCTTAGCCTGCGGCACCACCATCTCTAGGCCGTCCTTGTAACTAACTTCATCTCCGCTGAGGCGTTCAGAACACTAGCGAAACCTTTCAGCCTCTGTATTCATATGGCCGATTCCAGGCACTGACCCGGGCTGCGCAGCTGGCTGTTCTCGGGCAGAGAGTCGATACCGACTACACGCCGGCCACGGCCACAACAAGAAACCTGTCGCGAAACTGTCATGTACATCTTCGCAGTAAAGCCAATGCACGTGCACCAATAAGGGCTCCTAATTGCCAGTTGGAGGTGAGGGTGGACACAGATGTTGCAATATATATGTCTCTTGTAGATCGTGTAGTATTTCAATAACCACAAATCAAGGTCACATGGAACGCACATCTTTATTCAGTCACTTCTCTTCCTTGTCACTTCAAATACATCTTCGCTATGTTGTGCCATGCGCGTAAACACCTTTATTTCTTGTCAAATGCTTCAAAACTCTTTTGGTTTCCAGCAGCCGATATATAGTCCGGAATGTACACATTGAGCATCTATGTTGCAGACACCCAACTCGCATGTGTAATTCGCATTTATTTTCATTAAACGAGCTGCTTCGTGGCTCGTGTTCTGTAAATAAATGAATGATTAGCCAGCTTGATGTGAGAAGCTGTAGAACCTATTCTGCAGAGAAGCAACTTATCAATAAAGAAATATGTTATTCCTAACTTTAAGGTAGGTCGCCACTTTGGAGAACAAAAAATTCACAGTTTCAGTCACAAAGCTGCCGTTACATTTTTTCTTGTAAAGCATATGCAGTTGGAACGTGTCAGGTGATTGTATTATGAAACATAAATTTTTTATATTAAGGTTTTTCCAGCACATAACTGTCGCGCCAACCGTCATATCAGTGAGTTGGCAAGTACTAAACAAATGCTACTTAGCAGGTACTTAATAGCTTAATAGGAAAAATTGACTTTGCAACCAAACACCATGATAGCCATATCTTGAAGCAAAAGAGGATTATCATCAACAGGCTGAAAATGGGACTGGTGGCAGATTTAATTGCGAAACAATTGCGAATGACATGAAAAGCCACCGCTCAACTTTGTTTATTCTGCTTCATTGCACGGCTTAGTGTGTAAAAAACTAGCATACAAAATTTCATGCTCAAATATTGATCGCAAGAAAAGTTATCACTTCTCGCGTATTTCTAAATTCACGAAATTAGATTTTCAAAAAACAGTGGTTTGAACATAAAATGTGTATGCATTGGAAGCCCTCTAGTGAAAGTTTCCAACTGATCAGAAAACAGCAAGTCCCCCGATGTGCTTCTAATAGATTTTATAGCCTTATAAAACAGGTTGACATTGCGTAATATTGAAATCAACGATATCTCTGATGAAATTGTTCATGTTTTGAAATAAAAAATTGTTTTGGTTTGAGATGCCAACTGGAGGTGTTCGAAAAGGATTCATTATATTTTAATATTGTAACGTCATCAAAGGGAAACGTAACTCTTCTTGCAAAATATTCTTAAATAACCAGATGGCTCAGAATAATAAATCACACAAAACCAATTTTTTCCCTAGGTAAACTGTTTTTGAAGGTGACGCACTAAAAGCGTGCAAGCCTGATGTTGACTTACAGTATTATTTTCATGCCACTTAATGTAGTTAATATGCTAAAAATGATGCATCCCCGTGAATATACGTATGGCCCTGCCTATTACTTAAGCATGTAAATAATGAACGCATATTCATAAAGCAAAGGATGTCATATAACTCTACATATTTTTGTTCTTTCCTGTAAACTCAAAATTGTAGCAATGCTGCTTTTTCCGCTGCACAATTTTAAAGCTTTAACTGCAAAGCATACTTTAGCTATCTCCTCCGTTTTTTTTTTTCGCAATGGAAGTTGTGGGAGCCACTGCCCCGGAGTCAGTTGTGTCGTAAGCAGAAGTTTCAGCGTGACATCCTGCATTCTCTCCTCTTGTGTACACCGGATGGTGTCTTGGCTATGCGTTGTGCGCGCTACGCCAGAAGACACTGAAGTAACCTCGCCTTCGAAACAAGCGCATGTCTGAGCGTTGGTAGAGCTTATGTCTTCACGCTAGCGGTATAAAAGCAAACGTCAAATGGCGGGTTTACAGTCCCCGACCCCTAGCGCAGTAGCCCTATGCTCTAACCTTAGGGTTTCAGATGCGTACATAAAAGCACAGAACAACCATACCAGTGCTTAACTTGTGGAAGATAGTACTTTGAGATTTTTTGTGCATGCTTCGCTTAATTATATTACCTTGGGAATCGGCTCAGGTCAGATGTACAATAAATCAGTCCTCATGTCATTTTAATCGCAATCAACATGCTGCTGTCTCTACCCAAAAAATTTCTCGCCTTACACAAACATATGCTCCAACCAGTGATGCATTGCAGAACATCAAACGGTATGGCATATAAATAACCCGCACATGTTTCCCTTTATATTGATAATCAGGTTACGCGAAATCTGTGTCAACTTTTTTTTACTGGTTTGCTTCACGATGATTGAAAACACATCGCCAGTTGTAACCAGGTCATGCATCCCACCATTCAGATCGTGTAAACACAGATAAGCTAGATATATAGCAAGGTTGGTTGGGAGGATCCTCATTCTAAATATTGCCACGTGCATTTATTTTTGCATTACCGTTCGCACATGTTATCACTTCTCCCACTACACGCAGCAATGCGCGCGGCGTCGCTTGACGCGTGTCGAATATACGGCGACGCAAGATATAAATAAGGTACCACGGCTTGCGTTGGCTCGATCCGACAAACTCCATGCGCGCTTGCTGTTTACTCCATGGCCGAGTTGTTCCGTTCGCTTGCTTTCGGGCACACATTCATCCAATAAACTGTCTTTAGATTTATTGCCGACCTAGTGCCCCTTTCTGTCTGCTTGCGTGCCAGCAAGCTCGCCTTCCCCTATGTGATATTTGGTGGAGGTGCCTATAGTTTCAGCACCCACACCGAGCATGTAGACCATCCCAAGTCCCTCTGGAGCTGACCCTTCGGAGTATGCTCTGTACCAACGACATTTCAGCCTATCATGGACACCACGTTGTTTTGGTTCATATTGCAGAAGACATGCCTCATATATGTCGGCGACGTTGTCATTTTCGCATCCACCTCCGACGAGCGCTTTCACAGGCTGCAGGCTGCGCTATAGGCGATTAAGGCGTCGGGACTCAATCTCAAGCCAGGGAAACGGTGTTTCGCCTACAAACGGCTCCTCTTTCTCGGCCACGTAGCTGGTCGCGAAAGCGTGCGCCCGGACCGCAATAAGACTGCAGCCATCGAAAATTTCCCAACGCCCAGTGAAAACAAAGGGGTTCGTACGCTCTTGGGGGTCTTTGCGTATTACACGCGTTTTGTCCGAGATTTCTCACCAATCTTCGAGCCTCACTCGCCTTATCGAAGCCCCGACTTGGGCCACTAGTCTACGAGGTTTCTCCAGATGGGCTGACACAGAGACAACGACGTCGCTTGCGACCTGAAGTGTTCCACGTCGGGAGCCTCAAGAAGTTATGTGAGCGTTGGCGGACTAGCAGACATTTTTTTTCGTTTTCCATCTCTTATTCGATGTTTTTTCCAAGTTTCTTGTTTAGTTCCCATTCTTCTTCAGCATCCGGACGATGCTTTGTTTACGGGAGAGGGGGGTGGGGGTGGGCAGGAGGCAATGCCATGTGCTGTTATTTCTGGTTTACCGTTCAGAATGTGTTCACACTTTTCTGTCTATGAGCAGCGTCGCGCGCGGCGTCGCTGGACCCGTATCGAATATTCTACGACACAAGGTATAAATAAGGGACCACCGCTTGCGTTGGCTCATCAGTCCGACGAAAGCATTTTTTAGATATCATTCTATTGGTACGAGTTTTCTGTGTGATTCGCGACTTTTTCTGCACATCGGGTTGGATGGATTTTCTCTGCATAAAATGCCTAATTTCATGGCTAGCTTTTCTAAATTCATAGTTATTTCTCGATTTGCTTTGCTATAGCTCAACACACATACATGTGTGTGGGGGGGTGAGGGGCGATAGGCTTCTGTGCACCGTGACCTGTCTTATGCGTCTGGGCACCACGACACCAATGATCCCATACATTACTCCAAAGAATGAAGTCTGCTCAATGCTTGGCTGAGCAGCCACGTGAAAGTGGCGAGGCATCAGTTTCACTGTTGGTCATGGCTAGCTGCCTTTTCCGCGTGAAACCAATGCAGTGTCCAGCGGCCATAAAGAGCAGGACATAGGAAGTGAGCAGCGTTCATTCTTCCGAGTATAACGTGGGACCGCTGGTGTCACGGGGCACGGGCGCGTAACTGTGTGGATAAATTCATATTGCACGCGTTCTCTTTATAACGCGAAAATATTATAATTCCCCGAGACATAGCATGCAGAAGACAAATGAATCGATTGTTTTAAAACGCAATAGTTAAGTTTCTGCCAAA
The DNA here is from genome assembly GCF_050947875.1 of Dermacentor variabilis. Taxonomy (NCBI): domain Eukaryota; kingdom Metazoa; phylum Arthropoda; class Arachnida; order Ixodida; family Ixodidae; genus Dermacentor; species Dermacentor variabilis. Next base: position 118,929,266 of record NC_134575.1, read on the forward strand.
TTCGCGCCCTGAATTATCTAATTGAAAGGTTCGTTATAATCTCATCTAATTATCGATAGTTAAATTATGAAAACTTAAATGACAAGTGAGGCACCTAGTGCGGTACGCACAGCTTACACAAAATTATTAGTTGTGTCCTCGTGTGTTCTGTATTTCATTTCTAAGAACTTGACTAACGTTAGCTAGGACACCCTGTATATTCAGAGATATTCAGTCACACATATACACACATGTAGGTACATATATTCCGAAAAGATTGTCTGACTATATGTGACGCGGGTTCGGTCCCGCCTAGCACCGCATCAAATCTAAAGATTTTTTTGTCATTTAAGAGCGGCACAATCCCGGCGGAACACATCAAGTTACACTAGTTGGCGGCGAATAGGCTCATTGAAGTACCGTACGTGCCCGGTGGGCCAACGATTCTAACCTTGCACTCTGGCACAGCCGTTTTTTGGATCGAGGGTAGCCAAACTATTGTGTGGCAGAGGGCGGCGAGAGGGTTTGGTGAATGTTAGTGGCGCAAGCATACTCTGTGGGTCAACGTCCAGTGGCGCTTTCTAGTGCGCGTGGTTTGCATGCGGGAGCATGCCCGTTGGCAGAAGTGGAGCACTGGAAGAATGACTAAACTTGAGCTTCAGGGTAATGTGGTGCTACCAGTCGGGCGATCCCAATGAAGCTGAAACGATGTTGACACTTTGCGCTGAGCATAGCTGCCAACCGGCTTGCCCAGCAAAGCGGCACTATCGACCATGGCGCGGTCTGGGCAGCTACTTGTGCTTATGACCGCAGAAGTGAAGGAAGAAATTGTTGCTTTATACGCAATTTCTGTAGAAGGCAGGGTAGCCGGCGCCGGTGTATTTTGGAAGGTGGGGAGAGGACATATGCGTGGAATTGGCGATAGCAAAACGGGTACAGTCGAAGAAGTTGTAGCAGATGTATTTCACACACAGAAAAAGAAAGTGTCCCAAGAGACTGGGTTGCAAGGCTTCGTGAAGTGTACGCCCTAACATGCGCGAGGCGACAGAAGTTGTCGCAAGACATTGAGGCCAAGTGAGGGGTGTAACGGTGTAGGTATTAGGGTACTGAGGTATCCTAGGTGTAGGAGGGTGGCGAGACTACGTGGCAAGGCAAGGCAGGAAAGTAGGGCAGTAATTGAGGACTCAGCGCACAGAGGCTTGGTCTGTACTCCACTGGATGCACCGAAGACGTGCACCAGGCTTAAACACGAACCCAGACCCATCGTGCGATAGGCTGCTGCGGCCGCTGCTGCATTTCTTCCCTGCATCCTATGCTCTTACATTGGCGCCACTCCAACGTTCTTCGCTTGTGCCATGAGGCTTTCCGGAGATTCTTCTTTCTCTTTTTGGACTTTTTCCGGTGCCATTGCATGATCGCAGGGCGCCGGAAGAGTTGTGGTTGGTGATGTGCATGAGGCGTTTTGTGCCGAAGTAATTGGCAGAGGCATATCTCGTAACTGGTGGTCCGGCTCTGGGATCGGGATGAACCGGAGTACGTAGTATGCCAGCACCGCATAGCGCAGGCCTATGTAGGGCTGTGGGCTGGGGGACGGGACGAAAAGGGAACGAAATTTTCCCGGGAGGCCCTTAGGACTTTGAGATTCACCGTTTGTTGCGTAACGCCCTTCACATTTCTTTTCCGGAACAGACGTGCAGCAGTTAGAATCATGGTGTAGCGAAACAATGCCCTCATAAGTAGCGTAGTCAACGAATGCTTAGTTTTAATTTAACAGCACCAGGATCGCATCATCAAGCACGGAGAATTGTGAGGTGCGGGATGAATGTTGACCATCCGCGGTTCTTGAAAGCACACGCTGTGCACCAATGCACGAGCATTCTTTCAATTTGATCGCATCTGAATGCAGCTGCCGCCGTCGTGACCAAACCAGTGATATAGAACTCAGCAGCACAGCGCCATAGGCATAGGAAAAGCGCGGCGGATGGCGTACTTATCTGTAACCGTGCTATGTTACAATGGTACACATCACGTTGCGTCTTCATAAACTCTTGAAGGAGCCTTGAGCCCATGGCCTGCTTGCTTGACTGTTTTGTAAATTATACTCAGTGCAACTGACACCTGGTTTAACTAAAGTACAATTGCCCTTTATCCCCGTCATTCCGTTTTTTCATCAGGAAATTTACAATTGTAGCATGCTACAAGCAGATTCCACCGCAATCAAGAAAAATGTACAAATTGGTCTTTGTAGAATTGCCTATCATCACATTTGAATGCCTGCCCTATCTTCCCCTGTCGGACACCTAATTAAATGAAAGTTAGCAATGTCACACGTGCTGTGGAAATTTTGGTTATTAGAAGCCTCTTGAACCACGCAGTACACGTAATAAATGTTCCACAAATTGGGGGCAGTTTAGCCCTGGTTAAACCTAGTCGAGTAGCGGTAGCTACAGACCCGCGGCTGCGCTTAGGCTTCGCTTGTAGCTTGACATCACAGCTGCGGAGATCGGTGTGTGACGTCATACAGAGGGTGCAGCGAGCGCCCAATGGCAGGAGCGGTGGCTGCAAGGCCACCGCGAGGAGCCGAATTGCTGGAGAATCCAGCGCCATGGTTTCACGTTACAGCGCGGCCAAGGCTAAAAGCGCGGCGACGGCAAAGAGGCGAAAACCTGGCGTAATGTAGCTGTCGCTACAAAAGCAAAACTTTACTACGACACAATTTACCCTCGCCACGCCACTCTTGTGGCAGCGTCGCCTTTTCGTTGCTGTCACCGCTATCTCACTGTCGTTGTCATCCTGCCGTGGTGAACGTCATGTACGTGTCGCCTTCGTCGTCGTCATTGCTTCCTTTGTAGTGATGTATTCTAGGCATAGAATGAGCAGTCACGCCCTGTGATTGTGGTCTCGTAGTCGCCATGGTCTTCTAGTCGTTCCCCTTTCAAGATTATGTAGCCGTTATTATCTTGCAGCCCACCATCTTCTTCTGGTCATCTTTTTCATAATGCCAGCGTCATTGTCGTCATTGTGCCACTGTGGTACCTTTTTTTCGCTCCCCCCGCTGACTTGAGTTGAGTTGAGTGGTTGTAGGCTACTGGTGGGATTAGCCTTGCAGTTGCTATAGGCAATTGCTCCGCCGTATTGATCGCATCACACACACGATGCCAACGGGCACATGTTTCAACATTGATAACATGGAGCGGAGTGTAATGTCACGTGGCCAGCTAGGCAGGCTAGGTTGATAGCTGAAGAAAAAAAGGACTGATTACAAGAATACGTTTAAAGTCTATACATCATATGAAAAATAGCCGATTGTGTGGAGCATATTTCATTCTTGAATATGGAAGCCAAGTTGCGGTACATATTTGCAACGAAAGAAACGCGAAGACAAACACAATGAGCCGCGCAAGATGACGCGCAAACTAACAAGCATTTAGTTATATCCAAAACGCCAGATATTTGTTTACGCCTAAAGATAACAGGCAAAATTGAAACGAAAACGCGCATCTTCCACTACAATGATGGCCGCTTACTGGTTTGTTCATATAGTTTTAGCAGTTAGAGTGGTAGCAGTTACAGTGGCAGAGATAAATATTAGGAATATTAAAAATCCGAAATTATTTCATGCAAAACACGATATTCAAGCATATCATATTGACCGCAAATAAAGACAGGGACAGAGGGAGTGAACACATAAACAGCACAGTTGGTAATGCAGTAAACACCAACTAGGCCAAAGTGAAGTTCTTCTGACGATTTTCAAGGCTACAAGAAACATTAGTTATTTTATCTATCACTTGATTGTGAAGCTAAAACGTTGAATCGTGATCCGCCTATTTAATTTTTGCTTATTATTAGACTAATCATATATAAATGGCAAGTGCTATTTGGATACACAGTTGGTCATAGGAGGAAAGGCAACTCCCGCTGCCAAATGCAACTAAAGTGAGAAGAATTCAACTCACGATGCACTGCTGCTTGCTTGTTAGTTGTGCGTTCGTTTTATCGTTCGTGCATTCCATTCTGCAGCTTATGATAATCTGAATGAAATAAAACATATTATAAATAGGGTAACAACGAATCGCTCTAAACATAAAAGAAATATTTGGGATTGTTCACATGCACTGCCATCACCAGATAGGGCGACCAGATAAAGTGACACACCCTCTGCCAAAGAATAAAAAGCTAGAAGCTGCCCACTAGATGCACAGTAGAAAATATTCGTTTTCTTTTAATTCGCCAGTTTCTGGCGATTAATAACTATTCCAAACATTGTTATTTAAAGCGTCCAAATTGGCATTTTTGTCTAGTATTGTGGAATCACTAATTCTACAAATCATTTAACTGTTTTGTTACCGCGAGAAAGTGCTCGTTTGTTTGTTTGTTTTTTTGAGGTCTCGGAAAAGAATATTTACGCTGCAAATATTATTCCAGCTCACCTTGAAGCATAGCATATTGTACCTAATGAAATTTTCTTTTCTAAAAGATATGTTGCAAAAGAAAAAAAATTAGGTAACACAAGAATTCTAGAATGCGAGATTTTTGCTCCAAGTTGATATTACAAATAGCTAAGGAAATTCAGAGTATGCATGTCTAAGATAAACAAGTGCGGAATAGTGCCTGAAAAAAATAAATCCTTGGAACGCCGCCGTTCCTCGAATACAAAAAAAAAGAAATTAAGACCAGTAACGGCTTCTTCGCTCGTGCCACGCGGTTACGCAGTTCCTGGACTTTGGGACGACAGGTGCAATCCGCACTTTTCCACTTTTCCCATAAAACGTCTGGTTTTGTTCAACTTTACGGTCCTCGTAACACATTTAGCAGTTCCTCCTTTCCGCCATCTCCTGCAAAAAGTCTTCTGAAAATGGTCCGCTATAAAGTTCTAGGAACCTACTTCACCAGTTCGTCTGGAATCACGCACGTCTTACCAGGGTCGGTCGCTCTCAGCGTAGCTGGGCAACTTCAGAATTGTGCATCCAAGCAAATCTGTTTTTATTTTAGCAGATTGTCGTTATCACCTCTGCAGTGAAAAAGAGTAGAGAGAAATTCCACGCCGTTTAACTGTCTTGCGCTGCTCCGTAGTGCTGGGCCGAGATGTGCTTTGGACGGCTTTCATGGCGTGCACGGGAGTTTCTTTGCTGCCGATGGAAGCTTGTCAATGCCAAGTGAAGTATGCACGCAGAAGATAATCAGTAGATCTCTCAGGTCATTCAAAAAGATTGGCAGATAAACGTCCATAAGGAGGGAGAGCACTCAAGGTCGTAAACGAAACTCGCTGGTGGACAGCTGCGGATGTTTCATGCTGACTCAAAACATCATCACCGTCGTCATCATCGTCAGACCTTCGGAGTTGTAACTTGAGTCCTCATCACTAAAATCAAGTATGGGTGCGGCACAGTTTCGAGCGGGACACTTTTTTTCCGACGCGGCCGGGCAGGAAGACGCCATGGAAGTGACTTTCGATAACGGCGTAATAACACCGGCAGTGCCCCTTAGCGAGATTTCATGAAACAAGTGGAAGCGAAACTCTTGGAAGCTGGTTGAGAACGCCAAAACCACATGTCGCGAATACCGGCGGACCTTCATAAATACATTCTGGTGAAATAAAAGGACTTGGGTTTCAAACCAAAGCTCGCTAGTGAACAGTTGGCGTCTTTTTCGGTTGATTATCACCACTCAGCACTGTCGGAAGTCAAAATTCGCGATGCAATTTAATTCTTGACTTGCTGGGAGCCACTTCATAACAAGGTATTCGTGCTAGTGAGGAGTAATCGACAGCGCCAGGCTTTCTTTTCGAGTTTGGCAGAGGGTGACATCCACGCCCCCTTTCACTGCAACATAGGCCAATTAGTTCGCAAGAAGATCCGTCAAAAATTGCAACCTCAACAGAGCGCGAAACTTTAATCTGGCTCTGAAAATGCGGTGCCTGTGCTAACTACTCGGTGGCCTTAAGTGGGTAATAAACAGGTCCAACATATCGAAATCGGCGATTTAAAACATCGGTCACCGGTTATCGATTTGAATAGGCGGGCTAATGGAGGAAATCATAAATGTTTACTTGAAAGCGTTGGCGTGACTTGCATACGTAATGAAATGCAGCTGCTGCGTACGCCTGATCTAGTATCACCTTTGTACTTGTATATATTGTGCACACTATATTCATAATATACACTAGCTCATATGGTGTAGTGGGTAATTTAAATAGAAAGAAATTGGGGAAACACGAAAAGCAGCAGTAGCAAATTTTCGTAACTGTTTTTGTCCCTTTGTACGTTACTGAATAAATCGTGCGCGTTTTGCGATTGCCATTGACTCAAAACAAAAGCTGTATGACCATATTATATTACTCTCGCATGCCCAATTAACAGATAGTTTTATTATAGCGCGAGCTAGCGTTTAGCGCGCGTAATTCATAGCGTGCACCCAAACAAAGAGATTGCGTTTTGCGGCCGCACGTCATTTTCCCAATTTAGCGAGGGACGTTAACGCTCGAAAAGCACAAACGATAAGAAATAACGTTGTCGAACATCGCAGCACCCATTGTTCCCGCTTCACCGTGAATTGTCGTGATGGCGACCCCCTCACTTTCGTTGATCACCAGTAACTATTGAAATGAGCTTTCACTTCCTCTAAACTCACCTGAAACGGTAGCTATAAGCGCTTAACGCATCCAATTTTTTACATAGTTCGGCGATTCTGGTGTCCACAGGCCCGGTGATACGCGTCCGCCTAGCAACAACAAAATGGTTGCTAATGGATTGTCTTGTCTTGTATACGTTTGTCACGACGCACCAGACGGGGCCCTATCCTTGAACGCCTTCCTTTCGTTTGCGTTCTCGTACGTTAAACTAAATATTTTGAAGGGACGCACGCAAGGCGATAAAATATATTCTAAAACTGTCTACTATCTACTATCTATACTTCTACCCGGCTATCTGTTGTCGCCGAACGTTGTGTTATCTGATTTCATCGTGTGACGCGAATGGTGTAGAACTTTGTGGAAGGTACGCGGGTCCGAACGATTAGTCTGGAACATTCGACGACTGCTGTATAAAAGCCGACGCGCTTGACTCGCTGATCAGATTTTACGACGATCGCCGACTGTGTTCGCCGCTCTCGTTGTGCTTTAAGTGTAGCCTGTTTTGTGGGCACAGGTTCGCCCAATAAAAGCTAGTTTTTGCCTTTCACAGTTTTGCTACTGTGTTCTTTGACGTCACGACCACGTGACAATATACTATTTTTTTTTTACTTTCATTTCCTTGTTTCCTAAACGATGCAACCTGCAGATGGATGCACTGCACACTGAAGATAGGGCCCAGGAATAGGCGCATATTACCAGGCTGCATTATACAACACACCTGTTGGAATCTGGATTTCGGTTACGTGTTTAATCAAAGTTCTCACAGACTCTCAGCTAGAGCGTTTCTTGAGGAGGTTAGAAATGGTAAATAATGAAAAAAAAATGGCGGTCAATTCAATATAGGAGACTTAGTTAGCGATATAAAGTGACAGGTGGTCTGTAATAAATGAAAAATATTCAGATGCAATCGCTAATCTAGCAGATAAAGTTGGCGACATAAAGTGGCAGAAAAGTTGTACGAAAAACATTCAACCGTGTTGTTAATTTCGTTACATGAGCATGACGTAATAAACACAGGTTCCCAATGCATCTGTAATCGTTCAAATTGTTGCATTAGCACATTCTGAATAAGTCCTATACACCGCGACGTGTGCAGCGCACTTTTGTGACTGCATGGCTATCCTCTTTGATGCCCTAAATGTAGGCCGTGACAAATTCCTCCACTAATGGCGCGGGCACAATTCGCATAGGTTGAATACATACTTTTTAAAACCTCGTCTTGATGCAAAATGACTACCTTTTATTGGTTCTCGCACTAGAGACATTCAGTTGGCCTTTTTAGCCAGAAACCGCCCGTGTCTGCCCAGCGTTAGAATTGTTAGAAATTTATCCTTAGCTGTCGAAACGCAAACAATCACATAACTGTGGTTACTTTCAACATTGTTAAAGCAAGCTGTAAGAAGCCGTCGATAATTTTTACTCAAATATGCGTCTACCTCAGTACCGAAAGGGTAGTTTTTGTGTCTGTGTGTATTTTTATTTTTCGTTCTCTGAACACTTCTAACGCGACCTAAGAGAGGGGAGAGGCGGGGTTCTGCTTTCATGCGTTTGTGAAAGTTTAGTGCTGCATGTGGTTCATTTGATAAAGTCGCACGTGACTGGTGTGCGGAATTTTTATTGTAACATATACTGTTGCGCCGCTACTCCAAGACCAGCCGTGCCCCCCCCCCCCCTCCGCCCCCGTCCAGTAGGACCTATAATAGAGTTTATGCAGTCCAATCTACCGTAGTGTGTGCCGTAATGGCCAGAAATAAATAAATGTGCATAATTTCTTAATTTTCTTTCGAATTCTAAAATGCTGCTTCTATCTAAAATGCTGCTTTAACTACTATTAACTAGATGGCAAGTCAATCAGTTTCGGAGCTTTCACTACAGGCACCTTGATGGCTCAGTGAAGTTTTGCACTTTGCGGCGCATCGTTGTTTCGCGCTAGACTAAAACTCTCTAATAGCAAGCATGTTTCTTCACGGCCGCAAGGGCCGGGTATTGGCGCATCCTACTCAGTGACTTCGGGTTATTCAAGGAGTAGGTGACGAAGTAGGCATGATCAAGAAATGAAAGAGGTATACAGGCGAGACAAACAGTCTTCGCGCTGTCGCTGTGATGTGTTCTTGGCAAAAAATGGCCGCCACATGCAGGTGTCGCCCACTTTGCCTGTACCGTACGGAAATACCAAATACCGCAGTTTAATGCCTGCGCGGTTGAGGAATTCGCAGGCTTTCGCTTTCGCGAAAGCCTGCGAATGGACCCAGCGCGTGTACGACGCGTGTGCGTGATTAACAGAAGGCGCCGCCGACACACCTCCCAGACAAGGCGTGCTACTTTTGCGCCATCTTGTAGCCAACGCCGCCTCAATACGCTTTTCTTCTCACCTTTTCGACGTAACCACCTCCGGTTTCCGCCTCTTGACTTCGCTGCGCCCTCCTCTTCTATTTCCGCCTCGCACCTCTTGTTTGCCGCGGCTTCTTTCATCGCTTGCTCGAGCCGCGTCCGCTCGCTCCATGCGCCCATAACATGGGGCCAACTACGGCCAATGTTGACTTTCAGCCGGCTCGGGCTGGCACAGGCCTGCAAGGCCCTTGTTGCCTTTGTTATGCTAGTGCTGGCAAAACCACTGTATCAGACGTCCAGCGCTGGCTCTGCCTTGCCGATAAATGCACGTAAATGGATAAGCCAGGTGGCGCAACTGGCAATCCCTGGCCTTCTTTGCCCTTATAATGCCGCGAAAGGCTGTACGTCTCTAAGAATTCGTTAAGAACGTCAGTTCAGTGCTATAGGCATTGCTACATTGTTTTGCTGTTCAGACAGACCCATCTATATCTGCTCGCGAAATAAAACGGCATGTGAATGTAAGTTTGCACGTAGCTTTCACTGTCTTTCGTGAGTATATATGTTATACAATTAGTAATACTTATTTTGAATTTTCTACAGAAAACGCCAATTGCAAGGACATCACTCTGGCCAGTTTCTTGCTAGATGACCATGTATGTTCAGCATATTTTCTTTGTTAAGGCTGTAAACATTGACGTATTTGATTTTTTTGTATTGAATAGTTCATTCGGAGATTGTTTACAAATGGAGCAAGCGCACTGCATTATTTCTGCTTCAATGCGCCTTTGCTTTGCAGACTCTGTATTGGCGCAATAACAAATGCTTGGAAGTGAACAATAACAAACTTGTGCGCTTACATAATAATCGTTTAATTAGTGTTACTAGTAGTTAATTTCAAAATGCTGCCTAACTTTTTCGTGCCCCCGCTTGGGGGTCTGCGCGAGCGGGCGTTTAGTGCGTTGCGACTCCACCTACCCGAGGACCCGAAGGTTGGACCTTGCTGCATCTAACAGTGCAGCTTTGCCGTGCCGGAGTAGGGGATGCAGGATGTTGAACTAATGAGGGGTGTTTGAACCTTTGCGGCCCCTCGGCGACGGAAACACACCTTTATGGCAATTGTTTCACGTAGACGGTGCCCCCGGACTGACCCAACGAGGAAATAGATAGTTTACTTTTTCTGTCTACCTGTTTACCTCTCTGATCTTCGTCTTCCTGCCTTACACGTAAATTTTCTTGTCTCCTCTCTAGCTATTCCGATTGGCGGTGAGGGCTCCCATAAAGATAGATTCCTAACGTAACGAGCTTCGACCATTACTGAAGCATTCATGTACCAGCGGGACTTTCGGGTGCGCAACTTACGAAAGTTAACCTGTCGCTGTGCGCTTGCTTCAACAGGTAAACAAGAAAAGCAGCTGTGAAAGGAGGACCGAAAACATAGGGTGTCGTAGCATAGTGATCCGTCGCTGTTCAGCTGAACTACGGCAAACTCATTAAGAAACCATTTTCGTGGTTATTTTCAACGCAGTAATTATCGTGCTTGTGCGCCGTGGTAGATGCGAAGAGAAGTGCTAAAGGACGCGGTAAAATAGTTGATTTTTCACACTCCCCGAGTGCGAAAAAGAAGATTCCTCTACAGATCGTCCTTGCAACAGACGCCGAATAAAATTTTTTAATGTGCACCAATACGAAGCTAAATAATATCCTCGCCAGTGCCACTTCACAAATAAACAATTATGCACAGTGTACAATTTCCGAGATAAAAATTGGTCGAGTAGGCTTCATAGAATAACTACTGAAAGATTTTGCGCCCTCGAATCCCACACGTGTAAATTCTGAAACGCAGTGTTTCGAAATCGGAATGAAAGGAACATTCTGCTGATCTAGTACTGAGAGCTACGATATCAATTAATTATACTTTTAAAATAAGACTGAAAATAAAGACTGAACAGACAACAGTTGATTCATGCATCCAATTATAAACAGGCACGAGTTCGTGACTTCCTTGGCAGCCATAAGTAGGAGACTAGATAACCTTTCCGTCAGGTCTTCTGAGAACGTCATGCTCCTTTGCGTCGGCTGTGAAAAATACGTCACCGTGGAGGAATTTGTGACGTGCTAAATGGTACACTGACAAAATAATCAAAAGAAGCATTTTTGGAAGCAGCAAAGGTTAATGCCGGATGCTCACCTTAAGTTTTGTGAAGCCGCTGCTAGAATGACTTCAGGAGCCGCTTGTAATCCAAATTTGTCTTTTTGATTGGCCTGTACTAAATATTATTGAAAATGGCTCCTAAATGAAACTGATTTTTATTTATAGATGTCTTTAAAGAGTGCCTAAGGTTGTGCACAAGCCTGCAAGGACCTAAATAGTTCAAGAATGCTTTCTGTTCCTCTCCGCCAGCAGTTAAAACGAAAAGTTAGTGGCTTTCGGCATAAACAACACGTTCGCCGAGCTGTCCGACTCGGGTCTTACTTCCCAAGAAGCCCGATTACAGAAGAAGGCGGTAGGAAGAGCCATTCTCCACCGGACCGGAATGGTATCAGATCACAAAGCCTTCGATGGGCAAGGGTAACTCACGTCTGAGGTCAGAAGCAGGATCAAGGCGAGGCCTATCTTGAAGCACATTAGTCATGTACTCTCCGAAGGCAGACTCAAGGCTAACGTGGACAGAGAGCGCCCACAACTGAAGGGTGGTCTGTACGTAATATGCGTGAACCTGGCGGCGTACCCCGAAGCGGCCCTCTTCGTGGTAGCTACCGTACGGGAGTGACGACTCCTTGACCCTCGCTGCCTCCGTCTAGGCAGTGACCCCAGTTGCGGCTGAGGTTATAGCCACGGCGTTAGAAATTAAGCGAGAAGACATGGTACCATAGGCAGGGAAGTTCACGCCATGACGAAATCGTGAGAGGCCTTCCATAACTTTACAAACGGGAGAACAGTGCTGCTGGCTGCTCATATCCTAGGCCCGAGTTCGGAACAATCCCATCGAAACACGCGGACATCGGGCCACACGGTAGTGGAGGATAAAGAATGGGCGAAATCAGTAGCTCCAGCACTAAACAACCGAGCGGGGCACAACCAATCGTCCCGAAAATCCTCGATCTAGCAGCTCAAGCCCAAGATTTATCCCCTTCCTCAGAAAAAGCTCAGCACTGAATTGGCAGTTGCTCTCAGATTTACTCAAAGAAATAGGGTCCCAAACCGATACAAATAGAGCAAAATGTACCCATTAACATATCGCGGCATTTGCCCCTGGTGCGGCAACATACGCAGTGCACTATTTCACGTCTCGTGGTAATGCGGGCGCGAACGTTAACACCTAAATACGCCTAGCACGCCATTGTAGCGGTGGGAGGCACAGCTGAATGGCGATACCCTGGCGTGTCTAGAAGTGCTCATCGAGCTAGTTCGACGGGCAGCCACGGCCATTGGATTCCAGTAATTCGGACACCACCCACTCGACCTCACGAGCAACGACCTCTATTGGTTAAATATTTTTTTTCTCTCTCTCTCTCGCTCATCCCGCACAGAAAACGAAAGGAAGGAATCTTTATCCTCAGTATCCACAATGCTACATCTCAACGCCATAGCCGAGTTCTAAGCCTCTTCAAGAAGGCCTTAACATCTCAGGCAGCAGCCTGAGATGTTTATCGGATTCTACTTCAATCTCCCGCACACAGGATGGGGTTACAGACGCAGCTCTGCTGCAGGGCTTAACTTATGCCAAGACTGCCATGATCTCGGGCTTACACTCATTACTGACCCAGTTTTCCCCACTTGCCTCGGCACTTCCACTGAACAAGACGCAACAGCAGACCTCACTTTCACCAAAAACGCAGACTAGGCCCATTGGTTCAACACCCAACGCGACCTCGGGAGTGATCACTCTATCATCGAAATTACTCTCCCACACCAAATAGCCGTTACGATAGGAACAAGGGACTTTACTTGGACGGACTGGGATGCGTTCCGTAAACGCCGTGTGATGGCTACATCGGACACTCACATTACTGGCATAGAATCGTGGTCATGTGATCTACAGTCTGATACTAAATCGGCCACCCACACTATCACAACAGATGAGCCGACTGATCGCATGGACGGCAAACTCGCCCACCTTATCGAGGCCAAAACATCCATCCTATCTAGATGGAAGGGACAACGGCTCAATAAAAGACTCAGACGCAAGGTCTTCTATTCTAACAAGGAAATTCTTCTATTCTCCTATTCTAACAACGAAATTGAAGCAAATTGCCGCATTTTAAGTCAACAGCAATGAACAGAGCTCTGTAGCTCTCTAGACGGGTAACTACACCACCCCCGCTTGTCGAAAATCCATAAGCATTTGCTTGACAGCACCACCTCTCGCTCACTCCAACAAGATCGCCTCACCAAGCTTTTATTCACAGAGAACAAGACGCATGGCCAGGAGAATGTTCAGAGTGCCTTATGTCAAAAGTACATCCCATCTGCGCCCACTCAACCTCACTGGCCATACACAGGCACATCCATCCCTGCCCTTGATGAAGATTTCAGCCTGGCAGAGATTCATGCTGCCCTGCACAAGCTGAACAGCCGTTCGGCACCAGGCCCAGATGGTGTTACGAATAAAACACTAAGAAATCTAGATAACTTCTCGGTGCAACAACTCACCGAATAGATCAACAACAGCTGGCGCCAAGGATCCATTCCTCCGACATGGAAAACAGCCAAAGTAATGCTCATTCCCAAACCCGGTAAGCCATCTACTCAAGATGCCATTGGTAAGCCATTGTACTCAAGATGAATAAACACTCATTCATTCATTCATTCATTCATTCATTCATTCATTCATTCATTCATTCATTCATTCATCTGGCCACGCCAATCCTCGGCCCATCTCGCTAACTCCATGTGCAGGCAAGGTCAGGGAGCACGCACTCCTAACCCGTATAAACACTCATCTCGAAGACACATCTACTGACCCCCGCTCGATAATGGTCTTTAGACAGCATCTTTCCACATAAGACGCTATGCTCCAACTTCATCATCAAATCCTAGATGGCAAACCCCGTAACACGAAGACGATCTTGGGCCTCGACGTCGAGCGCACCTTCGATAAGATCAGACACTCCACCATCCTCGAACGCATCACCTTGCTCAACCTTGGAGAACACACTAACAACTGCGGAAGAGACTTTCTATCCAATGGGAAAGCCTTCGGCTCGGTCGGAGACATTCGATTGGAGGAACTCTCCCTCGGCAGCACGGGCACACCGCAAGGCTCTGTCATTTCCCCAATACTGTTTAATCTGGTTATGCTCGGATTAGCACAAGAACTGCAACAACTCGACGGCATTGAACGCACCATATACGCCGACAACATTACAATCTGGGCTGCAAACGGCAGTGACGGCCACATCGAAGCTGCCCTAGAAGACGCCATTGATGTCATAGAAGATTATCTTAAAGGCACAGCACTCCACTGTTCCCCTGAAAAGTGGGAGCTTCTCCGATACCGCCCCACCCTCCGTGGATGCACCTCACGGAGTTCCACGAATAAACGCCAATACGAGGAAATCCAACTCCACCTGAGGGATGGGAGACCCATATCCGTGGTCCCTAACATCCGCGTTCTTGGTATGACCATAGAAGCCAAAAGAGCTTACTCTACGCATATCTCCAAGATCCTTCGACAGACCGCTAATACAGCCAGACTACTGAAACGAGTGACCAACCGACGAGGGGGTATGAAGGAAAAAAGCCCCATCCGCCTTGTCAAATCTTTTATCATCTGTCACATTACTTACGTTGCGCCCTTTCTCAACTGGTACAAAGCTGAAAAAACTAAATTCAACATCATCATAGGAGGAGCCTATAAGCAGGCCTTAGGACTACCCAACCAGAGCAGCAGGGAACTTCCACTACAATTAGGTAACCACAACAACCTAGACGAGTTAATTGAAGCGCAACGTCGATCACAACTGGAGCGGCTTACCCTCACGGAAACGGGCCACAGCTTTCTAACCAAGCTTGATATCAACTACCACCGCCAACATGGAGACAAACACCGAACACCGCGCGACATTCAGCAATGGATACATGCCGACCCTATTCCCAAAAACATGCACCCAGACCCCAACAAAGAACGTAGGAAGGCACGAGCTACCTCCCCCATCAAAGCTTATGCCAACACTGCGGGCGTCACCTTCGTCGACGCAGCTGAATACCAAGATGGGCGGCGCTTTGCGGCGGTTACCACAGCAGGCGGCTTGCTCCGACATGCCGCCAGCATCGTTACCCAAAATGCGAAGAGACAGCCGAGGAAGTGGTCATCCCCCTGGCTACTCTTAACCCAACCTGTCACACCATACTAAGCGATTCTCGCGCAGCAATCAACAACTGCATCAAGGGTGGTATTTCTCAACAATCACTCCGTATCTTACAAGCCCCGCATTCGACTGAAAATCGAATCACCCTCGGTTGTATTCCAGCACACGCCGGCATTGTGCACCCGCACCTCACCAACCTCAACGAGGTTACACACTCCGTAGCACGAGGACTAGTTAAACGTGGCGGAGAAGGTTCAGGTGCACCCACAGGACCCGACCACCTTGCAAGATACAACAACCTTGTGAAGTAATTTTTCCTCGCAAGAGGTATCTTCCCCACCCCTCAACGCAAGTTAAACAGAGCACAGGCAACCACCCTTCGCCTGTTACCGACCAATACTTACCCTTCCCTCACACGCTATCACATTATATACCTCGACATATACCCAAGCTAGATGTGCAAGATCTCTAAAACTCAGTCAACAACACTCCCCCTCATGGTATGGGAGTGCGAACATGAATACCCCGACCTTAATCCCGTGACCCTCTCGTCGAGATGGCGCGCCGCCCTGCGCAGCTCCCATCTCGACGACCCGGCTATCCAGCAGGCTTATGAAGCGGCGAAGAGGCAAGACCTCGATGTCGCATCGTGCGAGGCCCAGGCCCGGCCGACTAAACTGCAGGTTATCATTAAAGTTCACCCTCTCTTTGTCTTTCCGTGCTTGCGCTTGCAACGAAAAACTCGTCGAGCACACATGAACGGAGGGTGCCTTATTGGATAACACACCACCCTGGGACATCCTCCGGATCATGTTGCTGCAGGCTCAGAACGTCCTCAGGACATAAGAAAAAGACTGGAGGACGCTTAAGCTTTGCCTTCAAGAGTGGAATGCGATAGCATTATCGCACGCCGTTCGCACCGCCCACTCATTCGCTCGGCATGCTCTTGACGAGACAAAGGGGAGGAGCGGGCGAGCCGCGCGCCACCTGTCGGGGCAACGCCGTACATTGCGAGGAGGGGGTCTTCTGTGTTTGCTCTGCATGTGCGCCAAGCGGAGAAGAAATGTAGCGGAACCGTACTTCGCTACTCGTTTAACTGCTACTTCTGCAATTCAAATGCTCATAATTACCGATATACACCTCAGTATACCTTTCTACGGTAAGTTTCTAAAGCAACACCGCATTCAATAGAGGCACTTTTGTCCCGTTTTGAACCATCTAACTCATGGCTGAGTGGTAGCGTCTCCTTCTCTCACTCCGGAGACCCTGGTTCGATTCCCACACAGCCCATCTTGCAAATTACTGCTAAGCCTCAGAACACCCTCACAAAGTCCTGCTTCGACCTGACTACATACTATGTCATGACGTAATAACACAATAGAGTGGAAACCGAGGCTAGTGGTAGCAAAGCTAATGAAACGTTCATGGTGTTCTGAGGCTTGGCAGTATTTTTCTGAGCTGCAGAGGTACCCCTTCTTCGTTTAAAGAAATACAATGATGCTTGGAAATATTGGTTCAGTACGTTTTAATTGTTCTAATACATGGACTCTACACTGCTTGGAATTTGGTATCGCGTTTCTGAGTTACACAGGGAGTTGGTTATCATATACTGCTCACTTTTCATACTCAGCGAGATGCATACCACGGAAAAGTTCGATGTTTAAGTTTACTTTGCGACATTAACAGTGACCAGTATACAATTAGAGATATTCCTCAATCTCCCAACAAAAATTTGTGTAATTAGCCTAAATGTCTCAATACATTGTCCCTCTAAAATTTTTGTGAATTGTGCCTTCCTTCGCAGCCAATTGATTCTCTACATGTTGATCATATGTCAAATTATAAACAATTCATCTTTGTATCATAATATTGCTGTATTCGCATATGCCAGATGTAATAAGTAACCGACGCCAAAGTGGAACTAGTGCTGTTTCCAACTCTTGCTATGCTATGCGCTCTTTATTAACTGTTGCCAGAAATAAATGGTTACTTCGGTTTAAATTGCTTACATGCGGCAACATATTTGCACGTGATGGGCGTATCAGTGCTGAGCTGTAAGGTCAGTCAATGCGTGGAAGAATAATTTTAATACTTTTTGCTGGACAATTTGAGCGTTAGGTGCAAACGTTTGTAAACTACTGTTTTTACCACTAGGAATTTGGCGCTTCCTTTATTTTAAATGTATGCTGCGTGGTATCTCGCATCTGTTGCATTTTGACAGCAATGAGCTCTGTCAAATTGTGTCATCTGTAATGACATTTAACTTTATTTGTAACTTTTTCAGTTCACAATCTTTTGTGATCGCCAGCCTTGTTGGCATAGTAGCTTCGACATTTTAGTGGTAAATCCCAGCCGTGGCGGAGGCTTTTGATGAGGGCGAAATCGAGTACGCGAGCTTTGTATTGGGTGCACGTTGAAGAACCCCAAGTGGTCCGACATCAATTTGGTGTGCCCCTGCTACGGTGTGCGTAATAATCATATTACGATTTTCGCACGTAAAAGCCGCTGAATATTGCCATTTTCATATCATTGTGTAGTTTATTCATGGTGTCAAAAATATATTCTGCCTCTCATGTGTCTTATCTGATTTATGGCGTCTTTGTTGTCGATTGAACCTCCTCGAGTAAAATTTCTACCGCGTCATACTATTCGTGTTGATGTGCTATTTTTTTCTCATAATTCACTACTTGCTACGAACTCGTGTATGACATGTATGTTCATTTCTGTGATATACATTGTAATCAGTTTCTCACCATTTGACATTTTTGTTTATCTATACCATTTGTTCAGTCACCCGTATTTGTACTTTTTGTTTGGCCAAGAGCTGAACCACTGCCCGTCTAATCGCAATGCCCCATGTATTCAATATTCTGTGCCTCTATGAGAGTAGGATTTATCATGGGGCAGTTTAGCATTTGCAGTTGCTGCATTTACTAACAAAAAGATGAGTACTTTTTGATCGTGTGGCCGCCCAAATTCACCATGTAAGTGGTTTCTTGCTTATGTGAACACGCCCTTAATGGCAAATCGAGAACTACAGTTTGCACAAGCCAACGGTGACAGCTAATGATAGTGTAAGCTGCACTGTATGCAGTAAACGCTCAGTAAATATGGAGACTGACTGGTGCCAAGTAGGAAAATCATTTTCGTTTTTCAAATGCTAATATTGTATACACTAGAATGGTAGCAGTATACATAACAGCACATGCGCCAAACTTTCCATGCGACTTCATGCCCTTGTGCATAAATTTTTGTATTTATGTATATGTACTAGTGAACCAGTGTCTGTTCTTTTACTTCCCTAGTGAATTCTGTGATGGAATCTAACATGAGAAAGTCTGCTAAAAAAACTGCAACGGTGTTAAGTAAAGATTACACGATCTATTCACGCGAATGCAGATTCTAGCAACAATTAAATTTTGCCTACTGTATACCTTGATTTCGACTAGTAGAAATATTCCTAATCAGCTTGGATTGTACCGCGAAGTGACACGGACACAGACACGAGCAGACAGGACGAGCGCTATCCTGTCTGCTCCTGTCTGTGTCCGTGTCCCTTCGCGCTACAATTCAAGATCATGTTACCGCACCAACTCGCCCAACTTTCTATCATTTTGCATTCCTATGAGCCTGTGCAGTTAGACAGCGATGTACGAAAAGAAGGAAAACTGGTATTCTAGAGGCCAAAGGTCCATGGAAATTCTAAACATAGTGACCGTTATTTTGATTGTTATTGCTTATTTGATGTGTGTATATTTGTATGTGAGAAAATAATTTCGCATGTGGATGCTTTCCTGTCTATTTGTTGCTCGTCATACTTAGTGCTTTCTTAGCATTCAGAATTATAAAAAAAACTAGTGTTACGAACTTGGGATTTCTATAATTTCATAGATGACGCGGAAATATTGCGCTGATAATAGCGCGAGTTTCACAGTAGCTAACGCCATTCGTTCTAATTTACTATACTATTAGTACTTTCAGAATAGTTTAAATGCCAAACTTGGAGCCAGCAAAATTTTATTGCGCGGTATCATGTCAAACATGAACGCTCCGTAACGAAAAACGCAACGAAGCCTGAGGCTGGACATCGCGGCAAGCACTGATACGGCACGTTTTGTTTGGCAAAGGTTTGCTGCGAGCTCACTCAAACCAATTCATAGAACGTTTCCGTGTGACGTAGCTTCGCGGATCACGCGGCTTCAGTATTGCATAGTTTGAGCTTCAGATTCTATTAGGGATATCTCGAATTAGGCCCAATATTCGAGATTTAAAAAAATGGGAGTGCATTGAAATTTGACACATTTCAAGTTTCTTTTTTAAACAACGGCACCAGCAGGCACTATAGGAGAACAATTATTATTTCAGTTAGTATTTTCTCAAATCCAGGGTATTAGCGGCAAAGTACGTCCGACTCGCTTACAACTCCTTTAGAAATGTCCGCTGAAGTTCAGCCACTTTTACGTCCTCCGGATGTCCAATCTTCAGCGTCCAGTTTGACATACGTCAGGGCAGCCTAAGATGTACAATTCTCTTGCACCTTACGGTCCTCCGGACATTCATTAACAGGTCCCGTGCACGTTTAACGCGACAGCGTTAAGGAGCTTGTGTCGCAGAAAAGCGTTGTCTTCGGTGTCGGTGGCGTTGGCCGTGACCGTAAAATCCCGGAAGGCAGTTCATAAAAAAACAATTTGAAGATGGGCTGGGTGGGAATCGAACCAGGGACTCCAGAGCGTGAGACGGAGACGCTACCACTCAGCCATAAGTTCGATGGTTCAAAGCGGGACAAAATTTTCTCTAGTGAATGCGGTGTTGCCTTAGAAACGTGTTGTAGAAAGTTATACTGAGGTGTATATCGGTAATTATGAGCATATAAATTACAGAAGTCGCAGTTAAACGAGCGGTGAAGTACGGTTCCGCTACATTTCTTCTCCGCTTGGCGCACACGCAGAGCAAACACAGAAGACCCCTTCCTCGCAATGTACGGCGCTGCCTCGACAGGTGGCGCGCGGCTCGCCCGCTCCTCCCCTTTGTCTCGTCAAGAGCATGCCGAGCGAATGAGTGGGCGGTGCGAACGGCGTGCGATAATGCTATCGCGTTCCACTCTTGAAGGCAAAGCTTAAGCGTGCTCCAATTTTTTTCTTATGTCCTGAGGACGTTCTGAGCCTGCAGCAACATGATCCGGAGGATGTCCCAGGGTGGTGTGTTATCCAATCAGGCAGCCTCCGTTCATGTGAGCTCGACGAGTTTTTCGTCGCAAGCGCAAGCACGGTAAGACAAAGATAGAGTGCACTTTAATGATAACCTGCAGTTCAGTCGGCTGGGCCTAGGCCTCCCACGATGTGACATCGAGGTCTTGCCTCTTCGCCGCTTCGTAGGCCTACTGGATAGCCGGGTCGTCGAGATGGGAGATGCGCAGGGCGGTGCGCTACTCGACGAGAGGGTCACGCGATTACGGTCTGGGTATCCATGTTCGCACTCCCGTACCATGTGGGGGAGTGTTGCGGACTGAGATTTACAGATCTTGCACATCTTGCTTGGGTATATGTCTAGGTATATAATGTGATAGCGTGTGAGGGAAGGGTATATATTGGTCTGTAACAGGTGAAGGGTGGTTGTTTGTGCTGTGTTTAACTTGCGGTGAGGGGTGGGGAAGATTCCTCTTGCGAGGTAAAATGACTTCACAAGGTTGTTGTATCTTGCAAGGTGGTCGTGTCCTGTGGGTGCACCTGCACCTTCTCCGCCACGTTCAACTAGTCCTCGTGCTACGGAGTGTGTAACCTCGTTGCGGTTGGTGACGTGCGGGTGCACAATGCCGGCGTATGCTGGGATCGAAACGAGGATGATTTGATTTTCAAACGAATACGGGGCTTGTAAGATACGGAGCGATTGTTGAGAAATGCGACCCTTGATGCAGTTGTTGATTACTGCGCGAGAATCGCTTAGTATATTGTGACAGGCTACGTCAAGAGTAGCCAGGGCGATGGCCACTTCCTCGGCCGTCACTTCACATTTTGGGTAACGATGCTGGCAGCATATCGGAGCAAGCCGCCTGCTGTGGTAACCACCGCAAAGCGCCGTCCATCTTGGTATTCAGCTGCGTCGACGAAGGTGATGCCCGCAGTGTTGGCATAAGGTTTGATGAGTGAGGTAGCTCGTGCCTTCCTGCGATTTTGTTGGGGTCTGGGTGCATGTTTTTGATAAAAGTGTCGTCTTGTGTCCATTGCTGAATGTCGCTCGGTGTTGGGTGCTTGTCTCCATGTTGGCGGTGGTAGGTGATATCAAGCTTGGTTGGAATGCTGTCGCCCGTTTCCGTGAGGGTAAGCCGCTCCAGTCTTGATCTATGTTGGGCTTCGATTAACTCGTCTAGCTTGTTGTGTTTACCTAATTGTAATGGAAGTTCCCTGCTGGTGTGGTTGGGTAGTCCTAGGGCCTGCTTATAGGCTCCTCTGATACGCCGCCAGGCTTACGTATGTTACGTACAGGTCGCCCTTCAGTTGTCTGCGCTCTCTGTCCACGTTAGCCTTGCGTCTGCGTTCGGAGAATACATGACTCATGTGCTTCAAGATAGGCATCGTCTTGATCCTGCTTCTGACCTTAGACGTGAGTTACCCTTGCCCATCAAAGGCTTCGTGATCCGATACCGTTCCGGCCCGGTGGAGAATGGCTCTTCCTACCGCCTTCTTCTGTAGTCTGGCTTCTTGGGAAGTTACACCCGAGTCGGACAGCTCGGCGAACGTGTTGTTTATGCCGAAAGCCACTAACTTTTCGTTTTAACTGCTGGCGGAGAGGAACAGAAAGCATTCTTGAAATATTTAGGTCCTTGCAGACTTGTGCACAACCTTAGGCACTCTTTAAGGACATCTATAAATAAAAATCAGTTTCATTTAGGAGCCATTTTCAATAATATTTAGTACAGGCCAATCAAAAAGACAAATTTGGATTACAAGCGGCTCCTGAAGTCATTCTAGCAGCGGCTTCACAAAACTTAAGGTGAGCATCCGGCGTTAACCTTTGCTGCTTCCAAAAATGCTTCTTTTGATTATTTTGTCAGTGTACCATTTAGCACGTCACAAATTCCTCCACGGTGACGTATTTTTCACAGCCGACGCAAAGGAGCATGACGTTCTCAGAAGACCTGACGGAAAGGTTATCTAGTCTCCTACTTATGGCTGCCAAGGAAGTCACGAACTCGTGCCTGTTTATAATTGGATGCAGGAATCAACTGTTGTCTGTTCAGACTTTATTTTCAGTCTTATTTTAAAAGTATAATTAATTGATATCGTAGCTCTCAGTACTAGATCAGCAGAATGTTGCTTTCGTTCCGATTTCGAAACACTGCGTTTCAGAATTTACACGTGTGGGATTCGAGGGCGCAAAATCTTTCAGTAGTTATTCTATGAAGCCTACTCGACCGATTTCTATCTCGGAAATAGTACACTGTGCATAATTGTTTATTTGTGAAGTGGCACTGGCAAGGATATTATTTAGCTTCGTATTGGTCCACATTAACAAATTTTATTCGGCGTCTGTTGCAAGGATGATCTATAGAGGAATCTTCTTTTTCGCACTCGGTGTGAAAAATCAACTATTTTACCGCGTCCTTTAGCACTTCTCTTCGCATCTACCACGGCGCACAAGCGCGATAATTACTTCTTTGAAAATAACCACAAAAGTGGTTTCTTAATGAGTTTGCCGTAGTTCAGCTGAACATCGACGGATCACTATGCTACAACACCCTATGTTTTCGGTCCTCCTTTCACAGCTGCTTTTCCTGTTTACCTGTTGAAGCAAGCGCACAGCGACAGGTTAACTTTCGTAAGTTGCGCACCCGAAAGTCCCGCTGGTACATGAATGCTTCAGTAATGGTCGACGCTCGTTACGTTAGGAATCTATCTTTATGGGAGCCTTCATCACCAATCACAATAGCTAGAGAGGAGACAAGAAAATTTACGTGTAAGGGAGGAAGACGAAGATCAGAGAGGTAGATAGGTAGACAGAAAAAGTAAACTACCTATTTCCCCGTTGGGTCAGTCCGGGGGCACCGTCTACGTGAAACCATTGCCATAAAGGTGTGTTTCCCCCGACGAGGGGGAAACATCCTGCATCCCCTACTCCGGCACGGCAAAGCTGCACTGTTAGATGCAGCACGGTCCAACCTTCGGGTCCTCGGGTACGTGGTGTCGCAACGCACTCAACGCCCGCTCGCGCAGACCCCCAAGCGGGGGCACGAAAAAGTTAGGCAGCATTTTGAAATTAACTACTAGTAACACTAATTAAACGATGATTATGTAAGCGCACATGTTTGTTATTGTTCACTTCCAAGCATTTGTTATTGCGCCAATACAGAGTCTACAAAGCAAAGGCGCATTGAAGCAGTAATAATGCAGTGCGCTTGCTCCATTTGTAAACAATCTCCGAATGAACTATTCAATACAAAAAAATCAATTACGTCAATGTTTACAGCCTTAACAAAGAAAATATGCTGAACATACATGGTCATCTAGCAAGAAACTGGCCAGAGTGATGCCCTTGCAATTGGCGTTTTCTGTAGAAAATTCAAAATAAGTATTACTAATTGTATAACATATATACTCACGAAAGACAGTGAAAGCTACGTGCAAACTTACATTCACATGCCGTTTTATTTCGCGAGCAGATATAGATGGGTCTGTCTGAACAGCAAAACAATGTAGCAATGCCTATAGCACTGAACTGACGTTCTTAACGAATTCTTAGAGACGTACAGCCTTTCGCGGCATTATAAGGGCAAAGAAGGCCAGGGATTGCCAGTTGCGCCACCTGGCTTATCCATTTACGTGCATTTATCGGCAAGGCAGAGCCAGCGCTGGACGTCTGATACAGTGGCTTTGCCAGCACTAGCATAACAAAGGCAACAAGGGCCTTGCAGGCCTGTGCCAGCCTGAGCCGGCTGAAAGTCAACATTGACCGTAGTTGGCCCCATGTTATGGGCGCATGGGTGACAAGTGACAGGCTATGCAAACATAACTGAAAAATACGAATGGAATTGACGTGTCTATAGTTCCAAATCAGAGTGAATGGGTCCGGTTAGCTAGACGCTGCTACTCCATGTAAATAGTACCTCCCAGGCGCATATCTGCAACGGATGCTGAATTAAGAGGAGCCAGGCCTGGCTGCCAGCTTGAGAGCAAGGAGGCAGTGAAGCCTATGAAGCATTGGGGGGGGGGGGAGGGGGGAATCGAACGAGGTATTAGATCACCCGGAGAAACAATATAAAGTATACATGTATTTTATGTCAATCTTGGAATATTGAACAATTTTCTTGCCCCAACATGGCAAAGAGGAAATCTTAACCAAGCCTCTATGCGGACAGGCAGAAGACTGATACAGATGTCTGGCAATGTCCTTAGTAGCGTCAAAATATGAGCGCGAGAAGCGCAGCTGCCGGTGATGTGAGAACTGATTACTTAACAACAACCATGACACGGAATAGAACGCGTATGCATTGGCTACCATCTTTTAAAAATTTTAATTCTTTTATTGAACACACCAATACCTTGCGGCGTCTCGATCAGTTTCCAAGCACAAAGTGAACTGTCTTACAGGGTGCCTATCCCCCATCCTACCCGTAGTAGCGCTTCGGCTGTGACAGGTGTTGCGACGTTCACCAGCACTCTGCACTGCCGGGAGTGTATACTAGATTGAGGACTTACCTATTTTTTTATTTTTTGTCAACAATTATGGCACACTCATCTAACGCTTTCATGCTTAGTTCCTTAGTGAGTATTTGCTCTAAGTTCCTTTATGACGAATGGTGAGTCTACCCCATGCATGTAACGGAAAACATTTCACTTTTTAACTGATTCTGAACAGCATCCGCAATTTTCGTGCACGTCACCTCCTAAGGCCTCTTCTGGCATTCTTATTTTCCAAGGGGATGTAGCCCGTAACAAACTGAGCCATTATTCTTTTGGCCAGATGATAAAAACAGGCAATTAACTCGGAGAAAGCATAAGGCACATTGTTTTATTTGGAATTTACAAATAATATGGAAAAGATAAATGAAAGTGGACGAAACACTACTTGCTGTAATGGGAGCTGAATCCACACCACCTTAATTAGGCATGCCTTGCGTTACCAGATCAGCTACTCTGGCAGTCTACCTCCCAAACCCTTTAAGTGTTTGTGTGTGTGTAGAATAGCAGCGCTAGGAGTAAGCCACTGCTGCCCACAGCCACAGAATAAGACGTAGAAGAATCATTTAACTGCAGGCGTCATGTAATACATCCGCAGGTGTGTGATCGAAGGCCTCGACTTCGGCTGCCCCTTGATGTCCTAAGATACCATACGATGGTTCATTGGCCGTTTGCCCGCTTGGGGGCAAGTAGCTTATTGATCTAATTTCATCAAAAAGATAGGCGTTTCGCATCCAGCTTCACTGAATTTCTTGCACATGCTGTGACCGAATCGGTTGTTTGAAAGGTGAAGAGCAGTTCAACAAGGACTCACCACTCATACGCAAAAGGAACAGACATCACTAGAGCTGAGTTTGTGCCATATGTGCTCGCATTTATGCACGAATTGGAAAGTATCGCTGCCAGGTATGGCACCCCAGTGGTTTCTCCCATACCCCACCGATTAGCCCTATTGTCTTTTTACCACGAGCCGTCAGAGAAGGATGTGTGAACGACCATGTCAAGCACATTGTATGTTCTGCTCTGGCGGTCATCTGCGAGATACCTCTCAGCTGCGGTGTGTCCTATGAGGGCGAGAGGGACTAGTGTCTAAAGTGACCCTAAAGGTAAATAATATGTCAAGTTCAAGTAATAGATTAGTGCCAGAGGACGTTTAAGGCGTCAATATTATTGCCAAGAGAGGTTTACTAATCAAGAAGCTAAGGTAAATGCAGGACACGGTTAGATATATCCCAGGGACATTCAAGTACGAGCCCGATAACGAAGGCACTTCTCATTATCATTCTGCCTACAGGAATGAACCAACAGTAATTAAAGGATCACAGCATTGCATAAGACGAAAGAAAATGCTACTGTCTAGCTCTGCTTGATTTTTAGAAAAAAAAGACACTGACGTGACCTTTCAAAACACCGCCCGCACTTTCGTGTTTTAGTGCTTTCATTATCACACAGTGCTGCGCTAGCTTTTCTGCCTTGTGGAACTCGCAAAAACTTCAGGTCGCAGAGAATACCATGTTCGCGTGACGTCGCGGCATTCCCAAAATTCCTGTTCTGCCATGGTTAGGTTGCTGCATAGCCGCACGTACGCGTTTCGCGTACAAAACTACGGTGCCATCTGTCGGGCGCCGCTTTACTCATTGATGGAAGTAAAGGGTAGTGAAGGCATATGCAACATCGCCACTCCCTGCTCGGGAGGAGGTGATCTGAAGTGCTGTAGAGGTACGCGGGCCCATTAGATGCAATTGTCTGGTAAAATAAGTATTTTTCTGCCCCCGAAACAAGGTCTTTGAGGTTTCTGCAATGCTACTTTAACAGTCCAGATCGACTAACTATTTGCCTTAAGTGTCGCTCTAAATGGCTATATTAGGAAGCACTCAAATACTTCATATAAACTTGATGGTGCGCACCCTGGCACATTCTGCAAGTCCTCCCAATTTAAAGTGTTATTTTGGTGTGTTGTGAACTTGGGGCAGTGCGCGAGTTCATAGAGGCATATTTTATTATAACAATCCTGGATGTGTTAGTAACGCTTTATTTGCCTTGTATATTAGAGGTTCACTTGTTTGAGGCCAAGTTGTAGTTTCAGTAAATAATCTAGCCCTTTCACAATATCCGCACCTTGCATGTGCACAAAATTCACTCTATGTCCCATTATTTGGGTCAAAAAATCACTTGATAGTTGACAATTTGTATGTTTTTTACCTTTGTATATATTTGCGCCCTTAACAAATCCTTACGAGTTTTGATGATGTGAGCAGTAAGGTACGATGCCCCTTTCCATGCTACAGTCAAAAGAAGAGAGAAGAATAGAAGGTTGCATCGAGCTCAATTCTTGACTAGTTAGAACTACTCGAAATTAAAGGACAATTGAGCGACAGAATGCATAGGATAATTTAAATCTGCTTAATTCTAATGTGTATATAGAATAACGAAATTTACAGTGCCGCAGCTTGGAGTCAAACCGAAGTCTTCTACATTATGCATGCATGTGCTTTACCATTAAGCTACCGTAGCAACCGAGCTGTCAAGTTTCTGTGGTATTTCCATACATGTAAAGATTAGCCCTGGGAGTCTTAGCCAACAGCGCTCAGAGCCATATTGGCAAATGTGCTACATCCTTTTAACTGAAAGTATAATCCAAGCCGCGGCAGCCGCATTTCGATGTCAGTGAAAAGTAAAAATGATATTTGGCGTGCCCATAATAATATTGTGGCAATTTATAAGTTATTTGTCATCTATGCATGATCATCATCATGTGGAGTTCATATGGGGTTCTTCATTATCATCGCTTGTGGGGCTGCCTCTCGAGTGTGATCCGTGCTGTCGGCGTGGTCAGTTTGCCACATCTTTGACTCGGAATAAACGTCGTGACAACTGCTGCGTCACAAGTGTTGGAGTGTGCTCTTCGGTCCTCCGTCCTCTAACTCCCCGCTCAACCTCCTGAAGCTTCGATCGGGTCGCCGATTGGGCCATCTGTACGCCAGCGTGTCGCAGGACGAGCGAACAGGCACTTCTACTTCCACCATATCGGCGCTGGTTACCCCAGCCTATCCGTATTGGGTAATCAGTGGGCACCAGCCTGATCCCCATCTGTTTGCTGGACTTCGCGGTGAAGACGTTAAGTCTGGCTGGACGACTACGACAGAGCGCGTTCGGCTAACCGTTGGGACGATGCGTCCAAGCTACGTCACGTCGCATTTTATCTGTGAGGAGTAGCGAGGACTTGGTTTTTCAACCATGAGGTTGATTTCACGAAGTGGGGTGCTTTCAAACAGCAGCTCCGCCAAATCTTCGGCACACGGCGGTTTCTTCCGCCTTCGCAAAAAAGAAGCTCGACACTCGTAAGCAACAACTCGGGGAATCTTAGACGTCGTACATCGAGGATGTGCTTGCTCTTTGTCGACGCGTGAACACGGCCATGACCGAATCAGAAAGGGTTCGCCACATCCTGAAAGGCATCGGACCTATTGCTTTCAATGCTGAAGCCATCAAGAACCATGCTACCATCGCTTATATTGTCGGTACTTGCCAGCACCTTGACGAACTCGAATCAGTACGGTTGCAAGCAGACACCACTGCAAACACTACCGCCGTCGACCCTACGTTACGAGCAATGATACTTCGAGAAGAGCTACAGTATCTTGGTTTACACGCAGGGCCTATGCTTTCTCATGCCTCGGATACCAATGGGCAAGACGTTATCCAGGAGCAATTGGCATCCATGGCTGGTGCAGCGTACAGGGACTCTCTAACGCCTAGGGCCCTACCAACGTACGCACATGTAGCCGCAGTTACTCCAGTCATCGCTCCACCGATGCCTCCAAAACCAACACCAGCCCACATAGCTCACATGACTACCAGCGCACCTACCCAAACCAGCTATCCGCAGGGGCGTCCTCCTCGTCCCATCTGCTACTACTACGGCTATCGTGACCACATAGCATGTTTTTGCCGCAAGCGCCAGCAAGACGAGCGTCGCGGATGTGACGTATACGAACGGGATAACTTTTCTCCCGCAGCTACTTTCCAACGTCTAGGGAGCTTCCATGACCAACGCCGTCCTTATGGTCCACCGCGCGGACGCTCGCCACCGCCTACTGTAGCATCCGACAGGGCTCAGGCGTACCGTCCTGCGAGACGCCGCTCTACGTCCCCACTGAGACCTGCTTCTCAATGCGCCGAGCGTCGTCCGGAAAACTGAATTATGCAGCTTTTGGAGGAAAAGCTGCGTTGAACGACAGGACAGAAATTCCTACATCGCGTCCGTGCAATATGATATTGGTTGTAGTAGCAGGTGTACAAGTCGAAGCTTTGATAGACACTGGCGCTAGTGTTTCATTTATTCACCGTGCATTGTGTTCGCGACTCCGGAAAGTTACTGCCCCCTATAATGGGTCAACGCTACTCGCTACTCAACGGTCGGCCATTCGACCTACCGCAATGTGCACTGCTCGTATTTTCTTCGACGGACTTCTTCATTACGTGCAATTTGGAGTGCTAAGTTCGTGTGCCCACCAGCTCATATTGGGATGAGATTTTCTTTGTACGGCCTCCACCTCCATCTGCTGCGGCCAACGCGTTCTCCACATGACCGACACGACTTATTCACTTCATACAGATGACGTACCACTTCACTTGCTCCTCGCCATCAAAGCATTGTTACTATCACGTCTGATGTCATCGACTGCGGCGACGTGCTCGTCTTACAATCTGCACGCTGTCTCGCAAGAGGGATAGCCTTTGCACCAGGGCTGGTTCGGTTTGATCATGGCACTGCACTTCTCTACGCTAAAAACCCGACATCCGAAAAGATTCTCATCCCTAAAGGCACTACATTGGCTTACGCCACCGAATCGGAGATTATATCTGTTGTTTTCTTGAAACCAGCTTCCTCTGAAGTCCCGTGTACTGGACGGGCCGCATCTCCTTCAGCTCTTGCAGCTGCCATCAGTTCCGACCTGACATCTTCACAGTCGCAACAATTGCTTGCTTTGTTCCAAAAACATAAAGCATGGTTTGACGCGCATTCAGCTTAGTCGGGAAGGACTTCGATTACGACGCATCGGATAGAGACAGAGGGTACATCCATCGTGCACCGTAGACCATATCGCGTATCGCTAGCTGAGAGGAAAGTCATCTACGAGAACGTCACCGACGTGCTTCAACGGAACATAATACGCCCCTCTGCTAGCCCTTGGTCTTCCTCCGTTGTTTTGCTTCGGAATAAAGACGGCTCTGTTCAATTTTGTGTCGAATACCGAGCTCTTAACAAGATCACACGCAAGAATGTATACCCTATGCCGCGAATAGACGATGCCTTGGATTCCCTGCGGGGTGCCGAGTACTTCTCCAGTATCGATCTGCGTTCCAGCTACTGGCAGATACTTATGCATGAGGAGGATAAAGAGGAAACAGCGTTTTTAACACCAGATGGGCTGTACGAGTTTAATGTCATGCCATTCGGCCTCTGCAATGCGCCCGCAACGTTCGAGCGCATGATTGACGCCGTTCTTCGTGGCCTGAAGTGCAAGACTGGCTTGCGCTATCTGGACGATATTGTTATTTTCTCGTCAACCTTCCCTCACCACCTGCAACGTCTGGATGAAGTTCTCACGTGCCTTGCCAACGCTGGACTTCAGCTAAGCACCACTAAATGCCATTTTGCGAGAAACACGATCAAGGTACTAGGTCACATTGTGAGCAAACATGGCATTCGTCCTGATCCTGACAAGGTTTCGGCAGTCCGCCACTTTCCTCGTCCCGAAAAGACCAAATATTTGCGTAGTTTTCTAGGCCTCGCTTCCTATTTTCGCCGATTCATACGAGGTTTCGCCTCAATAGCGTCACCTCTGCACAAATTACTGGGTTCTAATGTTCCCTTTGTGTTGTCTTCCAAATGTTAATCTCCGTTCGCCCATCTGAAGCGCGCTCTCAAATCTGAACCAGCACTACGCAACTTTGATGAAGCAGCTCCTATCCTCCTGCATAGGGATGCTAGTGGTCACGGCATTGGTGGCATTCTCCTACAGCGAGACGACAGTTTAGGTGAGAGGGTCGTCGCGTACGCAAGTCGCATTCCTGCAAACGGCGCAAAGAATTACACCATCACGGAGCAGGAATGGCTAGCTATCATTTGGTCTGTGTGGAAGTTCCGACCTTATCTTGGCGGCCGCCATTTTACGATCGTTGCCGACCGTCATGCATTATGCTGGCTTTCAACGCTGAAGAACTTGTCTGGACGGCTTGGTCGGTGGATTCTTCGTCTGCAAGAATACGGCTTTACTATTACCTACAAGTGCGGAAAAAAACACCAAGAGGCAGACGCGCGCTTTCTCGCTGGGCGCTTCCTACGACACCATGCAATGGACCTCCATTTACCATGCGTGACAACCTTTCGCACGATCCCTCTTCGCATGCTTTCTTGTTGCCCACTGTCGACGAGATGCATCCACACAACAAATTCTTCTAATCTCATCAACTTGCCGGCTCTTACTGTCTGCGCTTCATAGATCACCTTCAAGGAGCTTCGCGCCCGCCTAACGCCCACCTTCGTCGACAGCTGACGCAATTTAAGATTGACAACCTCGTCCTGTACCTTCATGTGTATCACCCTGACGGTCAACGCTGGGTTCCTGTTCTGCCACGCTTTCTGCGTGCTCATGTCCTGCAGGCTTCTCATGACGACATGACTGCTGGTCACCTTGGTTTCCAGAAAACGTATGAGCGCATCAAAGGTCGCTTCTACTGGCCTGCATTGTCCGCCAGTGTAGCGAGGTATGTCGCTTCCTGCACCCTATGTCCGCATCGAAAGCTGCCTACATCAGCTCCAAGCGAACAACTGCAACCGGTTCCTTGTCCATCGCAACCATTTGGCATTGACCTGTATGGTCCTCTTCCTATGACTCTTACCGGTAAACGATGGATTGTGACAGCCGTTGATAACTTGACACGCTACGCCGTAACAACTCGTGTGAGTTCTACCTCGGCCTCTGAAGTTGCTGCCTTCATATTTCAGTCCTTAATACTGCGCCACGGTGCCCCTCGCGTCCTCCTGAGCGACCGTGGGAAAGAATTCCTCTCCCAACTAGTAGACGAAGAGCCTCCGGAACCACCCACAAGACTACTTCCAGGGACCATCCGCAAACCAACAGCCTCACAGAGCGATTGCATCGCACGCTGTCAGACATGCTAGCCATGTACATCGAACTTGATCACAGAAACTGGGACGTAATTTTGCCATTCGTGACTTCTGCGTATAATACCGGCGTTCAACGCAACTGGTCACTCGTGATTCTACTTTGTCTATGGTCGTTCGCCCTTTTCCTGTCTTGACGTCTCTTTCTTCGCGCCAACTGTCAATCAATGTCCACACTTCTGTGAAGAATATGTGTCCTGCATTCTGCGTTGTCGCCAGTTCGCCCGCAACAAGACCGAAGCACGGCAACAGGACCGCAAGCAGCATTACGACGCCTCTCGTCGCGTCGTGTGCTTCCGCCCTGGCGAGGAAGTGCTACTCCGGACACCACTTCGTACTCCTGGCTTATGTGACAAGTTTCAGCTTCGGTTCATCGGCCCCTACAAAATCTTGGAGCAGACTTCTCCAGTTAACTATCGCGTGGTACCAGTTATTGCTCCAAATGACCACCGCTGCCGCGCCGTTGAGATTGTCTACGTTTCCCGCATGAAGCCTTTCACGAGGCGTTCGCCGCCCCTTTAAATTGCGGCCAGGATGGCCGCTTTCGCGCGAGGGCACATTAGTGTGGCCATTTATAAGCTATTCTTTGTCATCTGTACATGATCATCATCATGTGGAGTTTATATGAGGTTCTTCTTCATCATCGCTTGTGGGGCTGGCTCTCGAGTGTGATCCGTGCTGTGCGCGTGGTTGGTTCGCCGCATCTTCGACTTGGAATAAACGTCGTGATAACTGCTGCGTCACAATATTGTGGTTTTGGCACTTCAGATCCCTCAATATCATTCATTTTAATTGCATGTGACCTGAGAAGCAGGCAAGCGGCCAATAATTTTTGGTGTGCTGCCCCACGGCATCCAGTTTGCCAATGTCAGGACCGTCGACTATTTGCCTGCTCCTAAGCTCAGCTATTGCCAAATCAGATTTTTTGAAGCCTGCAAGGCGAAGGAGGGCACAGGAAAAGTAAAACTGTCATTAGCTCGACTTGATCACAGTGTCGTGAGTTTGATCCCCGGAGCAGGAGAACTGTTTTTTCAGCTATGAAGCTTTCTTTCCAAGAAGCTTATATGAGCTTCTAAAATACCGCTTCCAGCTAAGAAACCCATAAAGCCATCGTTGATGTTAAGTAGATCACATAACATATCCATAGGTATGTAATATTGTGTAAAATATAGTCACTGATAACTTCACAATCCATGCTTCTCTTGCACAAGCTCGTCCAATACAAATGTAGAACCCCACAATGACCATGTCGTAAGCTCACGTCGAATGACCGGACTAGAAATCATGCCGTCAATGTCACATGATCGCAGTCACTATGTGTGTGGCTGTCGTTACACACATAGTTGTTTATTTTCCAGAAACATGTCGTCCGCCTAGGTACACTTTAGGTTAATCATTAGGCCGGGTTACCAGCAAAATGTTACCGTAACATTGATTCCCACAATGTATGAGAGCTGGCGTGGAAGCTGCTTCATTTTCTTTTCCAACTTGTTTAATTATTTAACCCTTCTGTTTAAATACAAATTAGCAAGGCATCATAGTTGTTTAATGGATACAATGTCTTGCAGGCCAATGCAATGTTTTTTGACTTGCGACGGAAACATTAGAGCAAAGTTGTGTGTAAAAATTAGTATTAAATAAGTTTGATGCTTTCACATCTCCTAATTGCTCAAGCTACTCAATACTTCCATCACGCAAGTGCGGAGCCCTTACTCTAAGTCTGTCTGGCAGGAGCCCTTTGTCCTGTAAATCTTCATGTTTTCCCTGTCCATTGTACAGCTCTATAAGAGAGCTCCTACTTCGTCTTCTTGGTGAGACGCCGATGCCGAACATGGAGCAAGCAAAGAAGCCAGATCCACATTAAGTGAATTAAATGTGATAGCAATGATATGAATATTGCATTCAAGATTTGCTCTCATTACAAACTACATTTAAGGTCTTGCAAAAAAATCCTCACTAAAAGACAAACCATATACTTTTTGGTGAGCTTGCCCTGTGAATTTTCAATTTTTTCTGATAACTTTCATCGTCAACTTTAGGTGCACCGGGTTTTTGAAGTCACAGTGAAAGTACATATACACAAGTACTATAATTCATGCTAGTTGGC
This sequence comes from Dermacentor variabilis, assembly GCF_050947875.1. NCBI lineage: Eukaryota > Metazoa > Arthropoda > Arachnida > Ixodida > Ixodidae > Dermacentor > Dermacentor variabilis. The sequence continues at coordinate 118,963,498 of NC_134575.1, forward strand.
GTTGACTAGGCCAATTTGCAGTCTATCAGTGTAGGATGTCATCTTACTTTTCTGTTCTACTTGGCGCTTCAGATGCGCCGATAGACATATATATACTAAGCAACACAGCCATTTGTATTACAGCGTTTTAAATCTTTTCATACCTAAAATGAAAAAAGTACCGCCTTGAAGATTGAAAACACTAACATTTGGTGGCAAATTCTGAAAAATGTTTACAGGACAATAAATTTGGTTGGCATTGAGCAAGGGCTTAAAAATGTTGCATAATTAGGTTACCTAAAGTCACCTTTGTTTAATACAGCTTTGTTACGCGCTGTAGCTTATAAAAGTGAAAAGGGGTCGTTGTCAGAGTTTATGAGCATTGCTCAATTACACACGCACGCACCTGCTGTCTCCTGCGATAGTAAGAATATCGAGACATGTAATAACTGTACTGGCAGCCCTTCAAAGCTATTTATGTGGAGATTTAAAACGCACGTTCAGGGACGAAAAGTGCGGCCCCAGCTGTAACAAAGTAATATTTTAGTTATGAATGCAATCTTCATGCTATTCATGTTTTTTAAGTTTTTTATTATTTCTAAAACATTAGCTACATCCTTGCAAGCCGGTCGAAAAAACAGCTCACATTGTCACAGCTACGTTCCAAGTAGCTATGAAGTGCAGCTAGTAAACTTCATACTTGTCGTGGTGAATTTATTTAGAGATGGTGAGTGCACGCGTGAATATTTAAGGAACACATCACATACATCTCCCATGACGATGGCCCCTTTCCACTTTTAATGTGCTTCACCGACATATACATCGTATGCTTCACCGCATAACACAACTGTACTACATCGAAGCTGATTATAGAAAACATATTTCAGGAGCGCTTCTAAAATCCGACTTCGTTTACCCGACTTCGTTTTGTAGAAGCTCTATGAAAAGACATGAAAAGACGGAAACATCAACCACAACTTCACCTGTTGTTGTTCTTTTTTTTTGTGGCACTGCTGCCAGAACGTCCGAATAACGGAGCGTGTGTGATTATTCGCTCTCGAAATTGCCGCGTTACTACATCTGTATTGTATTGAGACTCTTATAAAAATTCATATATTTATTGATGTCAATACAACAATTGTTAGTAACTTGTAGAAATCGGAGATTTTGTTATCAAATTGTAAAAGTTGGCAGGTATGTATTATGACACTGAACAAGGAAACAATAATTTTATAATTAAAAGTTGTGTATTCACTTAGTTTTTCATCCTGCATATTGTACTTCGGCCTTTATTTGTCTACATTGTGCAACAGGTAAAATACATATGTGAAAAATACCTGAAGGCAAAGAAAATACTAGCCTGTAAACACACGCCTATTTAGTACACTATTGCCCCATCCTGGTTTACTTGTACTAATACTTATGCATTCTCATCTGTCAAGCCAGGCAGAGAAGCAAGTAAGTAAAACGTCCGTTCTTGAGCTGCAATATACACAAACATGCTTCGACAGGGAACAGCTTTCAAGAGGCCATTTGCTGACACACACTGTAGATACTGTTATTGATCAAGCATGGAGCTCACCACAATGCCTTCGAACTCTTCGCAACATATATCTACTGTCTAGTATCCTGAGCTAACTTTGTCACTGTGCTTTGAGCTACAGTCAGGTTTTCAACCAAGCCCAATCACTTTCTCACTTTCTCTCCTCCTCATCTTGCCATTTCCCCCTCAATTATGTCTGTCAGATTAACACAGATATTTGATGATTTTTCGTTGCCGTGCAGCTTGGGTAAAATTAATTTCAAATAAGACAAGAGGCACTGAGCGTTTCTCATGGCCTAAATTTTGCACACTAATTATCTAGAGCTACCGGCATGGCTGCGACATGAACTGATAGGAACAATAAATACAGAAACTGTGTTCTCGACAGATGTTACGTGGATATTCCATCATTATCCTTCATATACATTAAGGTATGTCTGCAGCACAGTTCTCTTGGGTTGCGACAATTTGAGCTGCATGGCTGTTCACAACATCATAACGTAGTGAAATCTACAAACCTTAACAAAGAGTCAACATAATGAGTAATTGAATTGTTTTTAGTAATTTTCTAAATTTAAGTATATTCTGGCTTCCACTATCGTATTTTTTTTTATTCTAAGTTAGGCAGGCCTTGAAATCTCAACAGATCATCTAAAAATCTGGAGAGATTTTTAGCCAAACACATGTTTACTGTCTTTGCCTGCTTTCCGCATTGCAACTCATAAAAGTAGATGCGATGCAGCTTTTTATATTTAGAATAGGTAACTTATCCTAACCTAATAGCATCCAAAAGAAATAAATATATTTTAGTAAGTGAAACGAAATATTTATTGCATACATGGAAGGGAAAATAAATAGTAAAGGCTCAAATATGAAGCTAACAGTAAGATGGCATTTTGACCAGGCGTGCCCGAACAGCAGGCTACAATAAAAAAAGTAGTGGTACAAAAGAAAGCAAATGATAGAAATCATTGTTCAGTCAAAGGAAAAAGTTCATCATTGCAGCAAGGTGAGACGACGAGGGAAAGAGCAATGCACTCAGCCCAGCAACTGCAGGCCTGACCGAAAGGTCCAAGACATCATGAACCTAATCTCCCTACTTGACCAAAAAAGCGGGGGCCGTATCAGGAACCTTGAACATCAAAAGCTGGACAAGGTGCTCTGGCTAGGCAGCTGTCTCCAAGCTCGAACCCAAAACTTGTAAGCTTATGTTCTCCCTCCTCATTACATGTCCTGCCCGTGCCCCCCATTTCTTTTTCTTGATTTCAACTAAGATGTCATTAACTCGCGTTTGTTCCCTCACCCAATCTGCTCTTTTCTTATCCTTTAACGTTACACCCATAATTCTTCTTTCCATTGCTCGTTGCGTCGTCCTCAATTTAAGCAGAACCCCTTTCGTAAGCCTCAAGGTTTCTGCACTGTACTTGAGTACTCGTAAGACACAGCCGTTATACACTTTTCTCTATAGGCATAATGGCAACCTGCTGTTCATGATCTGAGAATGCCTGCCAAACGCACCCCAGCCCATTCTTATTGTTCTGATTATTTCAATCTCATTATCTGGATCCAAGGTCACTACATTGCCTAAGTAGATGTATTCCCTTACCACTTCCAGTACCTCGCTACCTATTGTGAACTGCTGTTCTCTTGTGAGACTGTTAATCAATAGTTTAGTTTTCTGCACATTAATTTATAGACCAAGCCTTCTGCTTTGCCTCTCCAGGCCAGTGAGCATGCATTGCAGTTGGTCCCCTGAGTTACTGAGCACGGCAATGACATCAGCGAATCGCAAGCTACTAAGGTATTCTCCATTAACTCTTACCCCCAATTCTTCCCAATCCAGGTCTCTGAATACCGCCTGTAAACACGCTGTGAATAGCATTGGAGAGATCGTATCTCCCTGCCTGACGCCTTTCTTTATTGGGATTTTATTGTTTTCATTATGGAGGATTACGGTGGCTGTGGAGCCGCTATAGATATGTTTCAGTATTTTTACATATGGCTCCTCTACACCCTGGTTCCGTAATGCCTCCATGACTGCTGAGGTTTCGACTGAATCAAACGCTTTCTCGTAATCAATGAAAGCTATATATCAGGGCTGGCTATATTCCGCAAATTTCTGTGTCACCTGATTGATAGAGTGAATATGGTCTATTGTTGAGTAGCCTTTACGGAATTGTGCCTGGTACATTGGTTGACAGAAGTATAAGGTCTTCCTGATTCTATTTGCGATTGCCTTAGTAAATACTTTGTGGGCAACGGACAGTAAGCTCATCGGTCTATAATTTTTTTAAGTCTTCGGCGCCCCCTTTCTTAGGAATCAGGATTATGTTAGCGTTCTTCCAAGGTTCCGGCACACTCGAGGTCATGAATGAGCCATTGCGTATACAGGGTGGCCAGTTTTTCTAGAACAATCTGCCCACCATCCTTCAACAAATCTACTTTTACCTGATCCTCCCCGGCTGCCTTACCCCTTTGCATAGCTCCCAAGGCTTTCCTTACTTCTTCCGGCGTTACTTGTGGGATTTGAAATTCCTCTAGAATATTCTCTCTTTCATTTGCGTCCTGGGTGCCACTTGTACTGTATAAATCTCTTTAGAAATCCTCAACCACTTCAACTATCTCATCCTTATTAGGTATGAAATTGCCAGCTTTGTCTCTTGACGCATACAACTGATCCTTGCCTATCCTTAGTTTCTTCTTCACTGCTTTTAGGCTTCCTCCGTTCCTGAGAGCATGTTCAATTCTATCCATATTAAACTTCCTTATGTCAACTGTCTTATACTTGTTGATTAACTTGGAAAGTTCTGCTAGTTTATTCTAGCTGTAGGGTTAGAGGCTTTCATACATTGGCGTTTCTTGATCAAATCTTTCGTCTTCTGCGATAGCTTACGGGTATCCTGTCTAACGGAGTTACCACAGACTTCTATTGCACACTCCTTAATGATGTCCATAAGATTGTCCTTCATTGCTTCAACACTAAGGTCCTCTTCCGGAGTTAAAGCCGAATACTTTTTCTGTAGCTTGATCCGGAATTTCTCTATTTTCCCTCTTACCACTAACTCACTGATCTGCTTCTTATGTGCCCGTCTAATCCGTTGCCTCCTCATGTCTAGGCTAATTCGAGTTCTTACCATGCTATGGTCACTGCAGCGCACCTCGCCGAGCACGTCCACATCTTGTATGATGGCAGGGTTATCGCAGAGTATAAAATCTATTTCATTTCTAGTCTCGCTATTCGGGCTCATCCACGACCATTTACGGTTATCCCGTACGCGAAAGAAGGTATTCATTATCCGCATATTATTCTGTTCTGCAAACTGTACTAATAACTCTCTCGTACTATTCCTAGAGCCTACGCCATATTCCCCCACTGATTTGTCTCCAGCCTGCTTCTTGCCTACCCTGGCATTGAAGTCGCCCATCAATACAGTGTATTTTGTTTTGACTTTACCCATCGCCGATTCCACGTCTTCATAGAAGCTTTCGACTTCCTGGTCATCGTGACTTGATTTAGGGGTGTAGACCTTTACGACATTCAATTTGTGCCTCTTATTAAGTTTCACAACATGACCTGCCACCCTCTCGTTAATGATATAGAGTTCCTCTATGTTACGAGCTATATCCTCATTAATCAGGAATCCAACTCCTAGTTCTCGTCTCTCCGCTAAGCTCCGGTACCACAGGACGTGCCCGCTTTTTAGCACTGTGTATGCATTTTTTTCCTCCTAAGTTCATTGAGCCTTATTATATCTAATTTACTGCCTCCTAATTCCTCCAATAGCACTGCTAGATTCGCCTCACTAGATAACGTTCTAGCGTTAAACATTGCCAGGTTCAGATTCCTATGCGGCCTGTCAAGACCAAGGTATTCTTAGCACCTTCTGCTGCGCCACAGGTCTGACCGCCGCCGTGGTCAGCTGCTTCGCGGCTGCTGGGGTCTGAGGGCCGGGGTTTGATTGTTGTATTCATATAGGAGGTTGTGGCCAAGTACTGCACCAGGGTGGCCAATCCTGCTCTGGTGAGAGAGTGCGTTACCGGTTCTGGTCACCAGGATCAGGCCGCACTCCAGGCCTGTTTATGCAATTTTATCAACACGCGGATTTTTTTTAATCTTGTGTAAAATTGCGCGGAACCGGGATTCAAACCACGGTCCTCTTGCGCACGAGGCGGATACTCTACCTCTACGGCACCGCTGTCCTTTAGGTCCTTTATTTTCCTGCTTTCATGCCATGTATGCCCTGGTATATATTCGAAACAGAAGACGGAAATAGCGTCTCTCGCCCGCCATCATCGTTCTCATCGGTTACATTATAGGATGATCGGGGTAGCCATGGCATCTGTCTCGCTTGATTACATTTGGTGCCGAATTAGCAGAGCTCGTACAGCGACTGCAGGCGTCATCTGCAGGTTCGTGAGGCGGGGGCACTTCCTCCTTGCTTCAGCTCCTATCTGACCTGACCCTTCAGCACGACGACCTAAGTTCACAGGGCCGGGATACTCCCGGAAATGAACGACACAACCCGTCGGCCCAGCCCTCAGAGTAGCCGATGTCCTGCCCATCAATGAGAAGGACAACTGCTATGACGACTTCGAAGCATGCAAGGCTAGGACGTAAAGTTCTTCAATGACATCCATCCTGAAGGCCTAGCCATCGAAGTGACGATCACATAGAATGCCCACGTATCTCGCCACCATAACGCTGCCTGCTCCATAGCTTGCAAGGCTGGGATACCAAGTCTCATCCAAAGCCTGATCGTGCAGACCTAGCCCTTGAAGCCTCCAACTGTGTGCCTACCAATCTTCCGTGCCTTCATCACGATGGACACTCTATCTATGCGACGCTGGAACGCAGAGGGCTTCCTATCTGAAACATGGAAGATTTGCCCTTCAGGCAGTCAGCGCTGTTACAGCAGTGTTAAAGATAAGAGGCATCGCGAGGATCAATGATGTTTCCCAACAAATTATGTATCATCTATGGCTGTGGACTCTCTGGTGGCCTAAGGATAGAGAAGACTCAAATATGGACATTGGGGGGCTGAGAGTTATTCAAATGTTCTTGCACGCTGACACCAAAGAAGTAAAGAAGAAAAGGGATAGAGTACCTTTATCTATGTCAATAATAGTTATGTGCAACGCCGGCTGCTTACATTTGCAATTTATGCGACAGAAGTTAAACAATAAGGATGACCTGATTCATAACAGTGCTAATCTGGGGCAACAAGAGTGATATAGAGGCTGTTGAATACCTTGAATTGGACATCCTTGACGCTAAACCGAAGCTCGAGGTCCGATTGATCAAATTAGGTAGTAAGATATTGCATACATCTCCTATCCCAACACAAATTTTATTAAGTATGCCACAGAGCTGCGTTGATTCACATGGCGAGAGGATGTCCATTTATAGTGAGGAAGCTAAGAAACTGAAACTAATGAATGCTGCAAGAAATTAACTTTATTGGAATAGCGGTATTGTCGCAGCAAATATATGTATTGCAAGAGCGAGAGTCATAGCTCCAAAGGCACAGAAATACAGAGTCGAGTCTTATTAATTGTGCAAAAAACATTTTACTATGTGGAATTCTGTTCGTGTCAGTAGGTCCGCTGTGCTGTGTCCGTCGGTTTGTGCAATATCTGCCCTGAAGACAACCACAGATCTCCTTGAAGTGGGACCGAAAATCCATCTGACACCACTGCTAAAGAAATGTGAAGCACATGTCATAAAGGCAAAAATGCGAAACAGCGAAATGAAGGGAAGAAAATTACTGCGTGAAACCCAGATAAAGATTGTTCGAGGTAAGATGCGGCGGTTGGAATCAGCCACCAAAAGTCGAACGATAAATCAAAGGAGAGTTGCACTTTTGTGTACGATCAAATGGTCAGGCATCATACTGAATGCATTAAGGAGAGTACACGGGCGAAGGAAAGGCACCTGGCAGCTTGAAAACGCAGAATCGCGCTCTCGAATGCAGAAATATGTCAGGAAGAAACTGAAGTTCCCAAATACAAGAAACAAGTGAAATTATACTTTATGTCAAAAAGAATATATTCGTTAAAACCCTTTCAAATAAAACTTTCTTTCAAGTAAAATAAATAATGACAAAATAAACTTCCTTTGAAATAAAACTTCCGAAGCCCACAAACAGAAAAATTGTGAACAGCACCGAAATTGCATACCTGTGCAAACTGGACCTTAAAGCCTGAAATTGGTTAAACAAAACTAGTTCCTTGCGAGCAAATCAAGACGTGTGGCTCGTATAGCCTGAACATGTGTTGCTTTCGCTTGGGAGAACGGTTATAGACAGAAGGCTTTTAATTAGTTAAACTTCGATAGCGATGATTGAAACAGAAGTTCGACAATAGGAAAGAAACGAATATGTGTGTGCGGGTTAAGGTGGGCAGAAGTGCAATGTGTAAACAGGGTCTATTTGGGACAGAAGCACCGAGATATAAATTGCACTGGTATTGCACTGAGTTAGGTTGCCTTAACAGGAAGCGATATCTTGCCCTTTTGTTTTCAGAGCTATTGCCATATATTTTGCCAACACATGCATTGCTGTCAGGCTACTGCGTAGCTCGGGAAATCCAGATGGCTAAAAAGTATGTTTTTCGGGGGTGTATAAAGAAACGCATGTGATAAATGTCATGTATATGAGGCAGCCATTTATATCGATTAATCAGGAGGTATTTCTGTGTATTATGATTGTGCAAGAGTTTACTGTGAGCAGATGCCACATGCGCAGAACGTAACGTATCTACTTGCATTTATTGTGGACTGCAGCAATATATTGCCGTTATACCCTTCCCACTCCTATTATATGTTTTTGTTCAGAGAAGGAATTCCTTCTGCTTGAGCGCCCATGAGAGATTCGATGCTGCTTGAAGCTTCAACTATTCTTGTGCCAGTTATAGCTTTTTCAGCTAATTATTGCGCCGCGAAAATCTTACTTAGGTCCCTCAGAGTTTTCAAATAAAGTGCTTAATTAAACAACACTATGCCAAGGGGGCTATCATTGGAATTTACAACACTTCCTTAGACAATAAATGCTTATTCGAAGCGCTCAATACACACCAGGCAGAATATCTTCTGCAATGTTCCTATTTAAGAGGTACCGACATGATATTTTCATTTATTCGTTTTTTTTTGTAAACGTAGGCTCTAGACCTCTGAAAAAATACTAGCAAGCCTCGGAGCGCCGGCTAGCTCGGTCGACTCAGGTGCTGGCACTCATGAAGGCCAATGTAGCAGCATAGACGACGACCCTCTGAGTCGGAGCGAGTGTTAAAACATCGCAATCACCTGCTCCCTAGTGACCATATACTGTGTCGTGACATCAGGGCATAGTACCCTACGGGGAAAAGAAAATGGCTGTATAAAAACTACAAAATTATATAAGAATAATATTATAATAAATTTATTATTTATGTTGTATTATATTAGTATATCATATATTATACAAAGAAGTGGCGAAGTTAAAACAACAGCCACAACGCCTTCTATCGTCTTCTCTCAGACGACCTTCAGGGATGTTTGATTTCCTTCTAAACATAGACCAAGCAGCTCAGTTCACCACTCATGTAGTATGCACCGCCAAGCGCCTTTTTAACACCTTCCATGGCACGCTATTAGTCCAGTGGGGGCGAAGAGCAAAAAAACTCGGGTACTGTGCATTTGGTGCACATTAAGGAAACCCAGGCAGCCTAATTAGATTGGAATCCTCCACTATGGGGCCTCTGTGAAGCATATCGTGATTTTTGGTTTGAAGTGTTTTAAACTATTAAACTACTTTTAAAACCCCAGTTGTCAACAAGTCCTACATGATCGGAAAGAATAAGTTTGTCTCTATTTGCGCTGTCCCATGGATATGTGTTGCCACCAGTCAAAAGTCTGACTTAGCCCCGAGACACATCTTGGCTTGTCCGTGGTCATCATCATCAGCATCAACAAGATAAGCCTGTTTTATGTGCACTGCAGGACAAAGCCCTGCCATCTGCCATTACACCTGGCCAGCGCCAGTGGTTTCCGACTAGCGCCCGCCAATTTCCTAATTTCATCGCCCCACCTAGTTTTCTGCTGTCCTCGACTGCTCTTCCCTTCTCTTGTAGCCATTCTGCAACCCTAAAGATGCAACGGCTATCTAACCTGCGCATTTCATGGCCTGCCTATTGCATGTTTGCTCTTAATGTCGATTACAATATCGGCTATACCCGCTTCCTCTCTGATCCGAACCGCTCTTTTTCTGTCTCTTAAGGTTCTGCCTAGCATTCTTTGTTCCATCGCTCTTTGCGCAGTCCTTAATTTGTACTCAAGCTTCTTTCTCAGTCTCAAAGTCTCTGCGCCATATGGCAGCATCGGTAAAATACACTGATTTTGCACATTCTTTTTCAATGATAATGGTAAGCTTCCAATCAGGAGCTGACAATGTCGGATGTGTGTGCTCCAACTCATTTTTATACTTCTGGGAATGTTCTTGTCATGATCAGGGTTCCCTGTGTTTAATAGACCTAGGTAAGCCTACTCCTTCACAAACTCTAGAGGCTGACTGGTGATCCTGAATTCTTGTTCCCTTGCCCGGATATTGATCATTGCCTTTGTCTTCTGCCATATTATTCTTCAACCCCACTCTTACACACTCTCTGTTAAGGTCCTCAATCATTGTAGAATAGAACAATGTCATCTAGAAACCGAAGGTTGCTGAGATATTCACCGTCGACCCTTACTCCTCAGCCTTCCCAGCTTAATAGCTTGAATACTTCTTCCAAGCTCGGAGTGACTAGCATTGGCGAGATTGTGTCTCCTTGTGTCTTGGTACCTTCCTTACTTGTCTAGAATAAAGGTAGCTGTGAAATATCTGTAGATATTTTCCAAGATATTTACATAAGCGGCCTGTGTTCCTTGATTACGCGATGCCTGTATGACTGCTGGTATCTTTATTGAATCAAATGCCTTTACGTAATATATGAAAGTCATATAGAGAGGCTCATTGCATTCTGTAGATTTCTTGATTACGTGATTATTGACATGGATGCGATGCATTGCCGAGTATCCCTTCCTGAAGCCTGCCTCTTCCCTTGGTTGGCTAAAGTGCAGCGTTGCCCTTATTATAGGGCAAATTACCTTGGTGAATATTTTATATAACACTGGGACTAAGCTAATGGGCCTATAATTTTTCAATTCCTTAACGTCTCCCTTTTTGTGGATTAGCATAATGCTTGCAGTTTTCGAGTTTTCTGGGACCCTTGAAGTTGATAGACACTCCGTATAGGGAGCCGCCAGTTTTTCAAGCATTATGTCTCCTCCATCTTTCAATAAACCAACTTTTATTCCATCTTCTTCTGCCGGTTTCACCGTTTCATGATTTGCAATGTCCTTCTGGCCTCATCGCTAATTATAAGAGGAGTTTCTGCAACCTGTTCATTATTGCTTTGAATGCAGTTATCGTGGCTCTACTGGATGATGTACAGGTCAGTACACAATTCTTCCTCTGCTTTAACTATACCTCCGAGATTTCTCATGATATTACCCTGCTTAACTTTCAGTCCATACATCTTGGTTTGTCCTATGCCAATTTTCCTTCTGACTAGTTTCAGGCTCCATGCATTCTTTAGTGCGTTGGGTGGAACGCTGCTTTTTTGTCTCTGCTAATTTCAAGCTACTTTGTGGGAGACGCCGCTCCCTTCACTGCGGCAATGGACGTGGAGTCACCTGGAGGGGTGCCGGGTCCTTCCTCGTCAACAGCGGCCCCTCCGAGAGAGCGGTCTAGTCGCCCGAGTGACACCGACAGCGAGGACACTGTGATCTATTCAACGACCAGTGATGAAACCTCGGATGACAGTGACTTCGTGCCCGTAGCAAAGAGCAAAGCAGAGAGAAGACTCGTCAGGACATCTCCTTCCACAAGTAAGACAACTGTGGTCCCGAGGCGAAAGTAATCGGACTACACAATTTTATTCGTGCCTGTGGCTCCTAGCGACAATCTAAACCGGCTCAACCGCCAAGCTACATCTGTATCGCTCGAGGCGCTTGTTCCGGGTCAGATCAAAGATCTAAGGATCAACGCCCGAAAGAACATTCTCGCTATAGATGTCAAAAACCGCAGCGCACTAGACATTCTGAGTAACGTTAAGGTGCTGGATTGCGTCAACGTACGCTGCTACAAACAAGACGATCGTGACTCTACGGCTGGTGTTGTGTATGACGTCGACAATTCCATTAGCGATGCTGACCTGCATATACTCATTAAGCCAGCGACAGAGGGAATTGCCATATTGCAAGCCCGTCGCCTGGGGAGTTCGCACTGTGTGAAGCTAACATTTAAAGGAGACAGCTTACCGTCACATGTCAAGGTCGGGCACTTCAGACACGTATTACGGCCTTTTGTTCCAAGGCCGCTTCATTGCCGGAAGTGTCAAAAGATAGGGCACGTTAGGGCTGTTTGCACAAATGATGCCGTGTGCTCACGATGCTCTGGGTCGCACAGCTCTGATGCATGTCGTGCAGAAAAGCAAAAGTGCGCCAATTGTCAAGGCTCTCATGATGCATCTTCAAAGATTTGTCCACGTGTGAAAAATGAGCTTAAAGTCTTGAGGCAAATGGTCAGAGATGGCTCGTCACACAGGGAGGCTGCCGCTAAAGTGCGACGTCGGCGTTCACATCGCCGGAGATCTACGAAACCCACTGCTATTGCTAAGGATCCACCGCGTCCACTGACAGTCCACAAACTTCCACAGAAAACTAGCAATACTAGCAACGAGGTTCCTAAACAGAAAGTCCCGAATAACATTGCCTCATGCGAGGAGTGGCCGCCGTTGCCAACGCTAGACGAACCAGCGGAGCAGCAAGATGTAGCACGCTCGCCGAATTATGCTTCAGCTTCTGGCAGCAGCCCAGACGACGACAAACAAGTCGTCACCATGATACGGGTCCTTATGAACACGCTACGAGTACTACTGACTGCCATACACACTCCGGCGGCTCGAGGTGCACTTGAAATACTGAATGCTCTGAATCCGGTACACTCCGGTATTGAGAAGCACCATGGCTGCTCCTGAGCACTACTTCCTTAAAGAAGTCAAGGAAGCGTTCCTCTTCCAGTAAAATGACAGAGGCCTTAAATCCCGCATTTCGGACTTTCGTCCGTTTGTTTTCAAGCACAAATTTCCAATCATTGTCATTTGTGAGCCAAACATTGAGAGCGCCTTCCGCCTATCAGGATATGAAACTTTCATGTCTGCCACCTAGACTGACCGCAGCAAAGTCATCGTCTACGTCAGATGCGATTTCACTTATCTTGTACACCCAGTGGCACCTGATGACGATAATCAGTATGTATGTTTGAATATAAAATGCAAGAACGTTTCACTCACGCTGGTAGGTGCCTACATTTCACCTTCGAGTCGATTTGACAACGCAAGACTAAGCACAATTTTAGCAGCGACACCTGGACCATGGATTCTTACCGGCGATTTCAATGCGCATCACCCGCTACGGGGAAGCTTGAAGATGGATTGTCCTATAAGACGTGTACTATCCTTCGCGTCGGACCATGAACTCTGCTGCCTAAATGATGGCAGTCCCACTTTTCTGCGGGGATTGATATACAGTAGCTGCCTCGACATAACTTTTGTTTCAAGATGCCTCAGTGCCAATGTGAAATGGTTTCCGGACAACGAAACACATGGTAGTGACCACATTCCAACGTACGTTAAAATCGATGACATACGCAAGTAACACTCTACCACAGTTCTTCAACACATCGATTGGCCTAAATACAAGTTACTCATGGAGAAGAATTGCCAAAATATCCAACAATGTCCACCTGGCAACATCGAGGAGCTCATTAACGACGCTGCTCGAGAAGCCACAAGAGTTTTTAGGCCTATTCCTAAATTTTCTGAATTCGAAGCAGAATTGGAGCGGCTTCGAACAATTCACCGTCGCGCGGAACGGAGGTACAGGCGCACCAAGTGATCTACGACCTAAGGGAGGCGAGACGCATACAGAAGAAGATTCAACGTCGGATCAACTCCCTGCAGTCTGTAAGATGGAAGACTTTTTGTGATTCTCTTGATCCACATAAACCCCTATGACATATATGGAGAACGGTGCGCGGTCTTCGAACATCACCACAACAACGCCACCCCTTCAAATGCCTGGCTCTCAGTCAAGGTCGCCGAGAGATCGACGTAGCGGAGGATTTCTATTTAAGCATTGCTGGTCTACCATCCTCGTTCCCCGTACATGACCCCCTTGACGTTCCAATCTCGCGGGATTCTCGTATGGACAATCTGTTTTCCATCGAAGAGTTACAAGCGGCGTTGGCAGCGTGTAGACGTTCCTCATCGCCTGCGCCTGACGGGGTGACTTACGCAGCTCTTGGCAACCTCGGTCAAACAGCCCGGCATGCTCTTCTAGAGGTGTACAACAATTCATGGCGGGAAGGAGTGGTTCCAGCTGCATGGAAGTCCAGCCGCCTTGTGCCTCTGCTCAAACCAGGTAAATCACCCCTAGATGTGGCGTCTTACCGTCCCATTGCTCTGGCCAGTTGCCTAGGAAAAGTGATGGAGAGGATGGTGCTGACACGTCTAGAGTGGTATCTAGAACACTACAAGATATACCCTGACGCTATGGCTGGCTTCCGACGCGGACGCTCTTCAGTAGACAACGTCATAGATCTTGTCTCGTCTGTTCAACACGAAAAAAAGCCTAAAGAGACTGTCAGCGGTGATGTTTCTGGACGTTAAAGGCGCTTATGACAACGTAACACATCGAGCCATCCTGGACGCCTTGGGCGATGTCGGCCTAGGGGGATTTGTGTTTCGATGGATATTCAGCTATTTGACAGACAGGTCATTCTTTGTGCAAACAGAGGATGGTGCATCATCACAACACAACAGCCACCGCGGAGTACCACAAGGCGGAGTCTTGAGTCCCACTCTTTTTAACCTCGTGCTCATCGGCCTGGTTCACACCATTCCACAATCCGTCCATGTGTCGATCTATGCAGACGATATATGCGTTTGGTCATCAGGAGTGACGCGTCCACAGGTGCGCGCCAGACTGCAAAAAGTGGCCACACTAACATCCAGCTATCTTCGAGCACGAGGTTTGGAGGTGTCCTCCCAGAAGTGCTCTATGGTCGCTTGCACGCGCAAAGCAATGAGACAATACGTTGTTAGAGTTAATGGACAGCCAATTGCCTACGAGAAGACGCACCGTTTTCTAGGAGTAATAATAGATCGAGACCTCTCCTGGAGTCCTCACGTCTCTTACCTAAAAAGGAAACTAGTGATGATAACAGACGTGCTCAGATTTCTTGCAGGAAAGTCATGGGGTGCGTCTGTGAGTGCAATGCTCCAACTTTATAACGCACTGTTCTTGGGTCTCCTACGCTACAGCTTACTTGTACTAGGTGGGACCGGTAAGACCAACCTCCGAGCCCTCCAATCTGTACAAGCTCAAGCTCTGATAATTTGTCTTGGCCGAGGTGTGCATCAACGGCAGCAACAATAGCCATCACGCCTGACCACCCTATCAATACGTATATTCACGTCGACTCCTTACGGGTGCACATCAGGCACTTTGCCCGACTTCCATCGCATCATCTCGCCTCCCTTCCTGCCACTCGACCTCGTTCAGCGTTTAGCAGAATTATTGCCGCCAACCACGGAAGTTTACCGTCAAACTACACACCTGTGCCTGTGTGTGTGGTGCCTGCATCCACTCCAGGCCCTTCTTGTTATTCCCGGCATCAAAAAGAAAACGGAAATGTCATCTATCGCCCTCAAACAAACCGTCCTTTCATACTTACATGAAAAACACAACGAACGCACTCGCGTTTACACGGACGGTTCTGTCTCCTGTAATACTTCAGCTGGAGCAGTGGTACTTCCCGCTCAATCTGTCACTATCAAATTCAAGACGTCTTACGTTACATCATCGACGGCTGCAGAACTCGCAGGTATCCGTGCTGCTCTGGAGTTTATAGGTCCCAATTCACCACATTCCTGGTCCATCTTTTGTGATTCAAAGGCAGCTCTCCAGTGTCTGCTGTCCCCTTTCAACCACGGACCAAATGTACAATTAGTCGCAGACATCCGACTACTCCACCATTACGCAATCGACAAGGGACACAACATGATCTACCAGTGGATACCGGGTCACTGCGGAATTTCGGGAAATGACAGTGCAGATGACGCTGCACGGTCGGCCCATGATGGTGCCCAGATTGTACCCATACCGCTGTCAAGAACAGATGCATCCACAAGTCTTCGCTCCCTCGCACGCGAGCTTACGCTATGTGGAACACCAGCAAATTCACGAACACACGTCTTCACAGATTAGATCCAAGTTTGCAACTCCGTCTTCCACCAGGGTTGTCACGAGCGGAAGCAACACTTCTGTGCCGCCTATGGCTCGGCGTGGCATTCACGAACAACATTCCTTCCGTATTAGAACGGCCGACAGCCCTGCTTGCGACACCTGTGGCTGCTAAGAGACGATCGCGCACCTCCTCGGTGACTGTCCACGTTACAATGTGCAAAGAAAAGTGCTCGTGACCGTGCTCGAAAAACTGGACAATCGCCCCTTCACAGAAGCGAAAGTTCTAGGACACTAGTCCAGACGGGTTTCGGCAATCAAGGCGTTAAGGGCTTTGCTCAAGTTCTTAAGGACATGTGAATTGTGCGAACGCCTTTGACTATTGTTGCGCGTAACATCGCGTTACTGTGTGCATTTTTCTTGTTTTTTCTTCTCTCTTCCTTCTCCTTTTATTCTCTTTACCCCTTTCCCCAGCACAGGGTAGCCAGCCGGTATTTACACTGGCTAACCTCCCTGTCTTTCCTTCCCTTTTGTCTCTCTCTCTCTCACATTATAATTTCGAATATCCCCTATATTCGCTTAGTTGATCAGTTTTGACATTTACGCAAACTCCATCTTGTCTCTTGAGTTGGACACTTTCATTCTTTATCGTTTCTTTATAAGATCCTTTGTTACATGGGGCGCATGACTCCTGGTTGCCTCTGTGCCTTGCCTCCCACTTCAAATGCTGCCTCTGAAGCCACCCTAGCTACGGTTTCATTCATTACCTCTATGTGAACTTCATCTCTCTGTTCTAAGGCTTCAAATTTGTTTGCAAGTAGCAGTCTGCATTCATCTGCTTTTACCCTTACTGTCTCTTGGTTGAATTGTTTGTTCTTGACCAATTTCCCTGTTTCTATCTTCAAATTGAGGTGAATCGTAGCCCTAGCTCACTAGCCTATGATCACTGCATTTTACCCTACATATCACTGACATCCTGCACTATCCTGAGATAAGCAGCAAGTATGAATTCAATTTTATTTCTTGTTTCACCATTAGGACTTTTCCATGTCCACTTTGTGTTACTATGCTTTCTAAATATGGTGTTCATTATTCGCAGTTTATTCCTTTCGGCGAATTCTGCCAGCACCTCCCCTTTAGCATTCCAAGAATCGACGCCGTATTTTCCAATTGCCTGCTCACCAGCCTGCTCTTTTCCCACTTTTGCATTGAAGTCGCCCATTATTACAGTATACTGACTATAGTATGCTACAGTATACTGACTTTGTCCTTTTTTCATCGCTAATTCAACATCTTCATGAAACTGATCTACTTCATCATCATCGGGACTGGACGATGGAACGTAGGCTTGTACTACCTTTATTATATACCTCTTATAAAGTTTGATTACGACTACTACTACCCTCTACTACTACTCTCATTAACGCTGTAGAATTCGTTAATGTTACCCGCTATGTCCTTATGGACTAGGAATCCTACCTAGTATTGCTTCTTATCTGGGAGACCTCTATAAAAGACCAAATGGCCGTTAGTCAGCACTGTATAATCCTCGCCAGTTCTTCTAATCTCACTAAGGCCGATGATATTCCAAAGAGTGCGTAAGACTTCCTCAAAAAGTCCTGCTAAGCGAGCCTCAATCGACAGAGTTCGGTCGTTAAAGGTTGCCAGGTTCAGTTTCCATTGGCGGCCTGTCCGTGTCCTGAGATATTTAGCACCCTCTGCTGAATTACAGGTCTGACGACCACCTTGGTCAGGTGCTCTGCAGCTGCTCAGAACTGAGGGCCATGGGTTAATTGCGGGAATCATGATGGAGAGAGTGGCCGAATACTATCAGCAGGGAGGCCAATTCCTGTTCTGGTGAGGGAGTGCCTGTGTTGAAGCTAAGTGTACCTTTCCAATTTGGTTCTACCTGGATTAGTATAGCCCCACTCGCTCTAGGCATCTTTTGCCGTTGTCAGGCATCAATACAAGCCTGGAGATGTAGCACACTGGACTATTGCTAGAAAATGCAAAGTTGTGCTTAGAAGCTCAGCTTTTCTTTGGTCATATTTATCAAAAAGCCATGGACAGAACCAAGCTAGTCTAAGGCACTAAGAAGGTTAAACAATCCAAACAAAGTGTAAAAATATTTCATTTCAGAATCGAGTAGGGGAAAACAAGCTGCACACCAGGTAAGTTTTGTTTGTTCAATTGAAGCAACACTAGGTCTACCAATCTTGCTTGAAAGTGCCCCTGAAATGATGCACGTCCGCAGTGCCAGAACTAGACAGGAATGACAAATCTAAGTATGCCAGGCATGCGGTGAAAATTTTGATGC
This sequence comes from Dermacentor variabilis, assembly GCF_050947875.1. Lineage (NCBI taxonomy): Eukaryota > Metazoa > Arthropoda > Arachnida > Ixodida > Ixodidae > Dermacentor > Dermacentor variabilis. The sequence goes on from NC_134575.1 coordinate 118,981,657, forward strand.
AGCTTTTGAAAAGAAACACTGCACAATTTAGCAGGTTAACATGAAAACGCTTTTGGCAGACCATTTGATGCTATTAATCATTCAACTTGGCGATGCGAACCTACATTCCTTAGACAAAAGAATATTATTAAGAGTTTCGGTCATAGATTTCAATGAAAGGGAATAATCTCTAACACGCGTTAACACAGCCACCTGTATGTTTTATCTTTAATGTTTGGACTAAGATTTAAAGAGGGGAGCTCGGTGGCAGATTAAGAATAATGTATGTAGGAAGTGTCAACACCTACAATGGTGTCGATGTCCACGACAACAATGGCAAGTGACATCAGTGATATCGTTTGCTTTCGTTCCAAACACCAAACAAATATGAGCCAGATCCTTTCTAGAATAACTCCTTTATCACACGTTCATAATGCTACCCTTTCTTGTAATCTAAATTTATAAAAACGAGTTGCCGATTGGCTTCGCAAAAATCAGGTAGCAATGTATTTTGAGAAATTTATTAGCTGAATAGCATCATTATTGGGTCTAATATCACAATTATGTGCATTAGGTACTACTCAGAACATATGCAAAGCAATGGTCACTGATTGATATAAATTACACCGCATGCTTCTCATATGTTTCAAGCAACCAGAGGAGATCTATGCTGTAATGTCTTCCGAGTCGTTTTACTATGTGTGTGTGAATAAATACGCTAAAACAAAACCTTCTCATTTGTGACCATGATTCGAACTTCTTTTGTTTTTCAGCCTGGCAGTAAGGAAATGAGTGGAACATGATGTTTGTTAGTACATTTATCTTGCCACAACCTATTGAGTAATAAAAATAGAGTTGTTATGAACCCTTGAAACACATTAACTATTTAAAGAAGTGAATCTCAGCAAAGCAGCACAACCATAAATTTTTCAATGAGCTTAACTACCTATAGTAAAGAACTACAAGCTTAAGATATCAAGTGATACGGCATCGAAATTGTCTATCATATATGCAACTCAGAGTTGCTAGCCTCGTTGAGTTAATCATCAGAAATTACCCTACAGAAAAACCTGTGCTGCAGAAAAAAAAAAGAAACCTGTGTTCTCACTTTGGTTTAAATTCAAGACTGTTCCGTAATGAGCTATCTGTTCAATCCACTCTACTGAAGTAGTTTCCATCTCTTTCCAATGCAGGCACAGTGCATTAATAATTGCAACCTCGTGCATCTGACCCCAATTGAATGTTTCCCCAATTCGAATACTGAACTGCCTCACTGCGCGCACAGGCAGCCCTGCCGGAAGAACTTATTATACGAGCATTAACCAAATTGGCGAAGTGTCCTTTTTCTTACTCATTTAAATATTTCTGAGATGCCCTTCTATTTGGGCTAAACCAGTGATTGCTAGTTGATGAGTACACTCGGTCAAGCGATGGCCTGATAAACTAAGGTATTACTACTTAGACGTTAACTGGGTCTTTAGATAACTGAAATTAAAGTACCAAGGGAGTACTCAAAGTTAAATACCTTTATGTGGGTAGTTTGTCCAGTCACTTCAGTCATCCTAAGTCGCCTATATCTAGTTTTGTCTTAAATAGCAAATGCTGTGTAATATTGGAAGATGTTGCACGAGTAAACACCAATAGAAGATAAATGAACTTTGCACACCACCGACCTTAGCAGAGCTAGACGTTGGCAATCCGCTCATAAAGTTGACTTTGTGATTATAAAGCTTGAGTACATTAAAGTGGCAAACCCTTTGTGAGTGCAAAGGCTGTCCATCCAGGCAGATGTATTTTCAGGTAACGATATATCCCAGTAAACACAACGGGCAAGTGAAGAGTATAGCTCCAGATTATATTTGTTCATGACCAGGACACTACAGGAAATGGTCATCACATACTTGCAGCTGTCCACAGACTGGACAGAGCAAGCCCTAACCTATACAGGTTTTCCTAAGGAGATGCCACAATAGATTGACACCTACTTCCATGTGATGGTTCGTTTGCAGTTTTGTCACTCCATTTTGGAGAGCCTTCAGCATACTCCCTTTACTATCGCATACTAATCCATGCCTTCAAACATTTAAACTTCCGCTAACTATATTATTCATTTTACTCTTGCGTGCCTGCTTTCGGCCTCGAACCACGGGTCGGATGAGCTGTGTGGAAATCAGTCGTTTGATAATAAAGGCAAGTGCCTCTGTCCAAACGTCGACCCCGGGCTGAGGATTCTCTTGTGCAGTCATTGTGGTTGACGTAACTAATTATGGGGTGATTTATTTCATTACCACACACACACACACACACACATGTATATATATATATATATATATATATATATATATATATATATAAGCAGTAATACCGTAGTTTATCAGGCCATCGCTTGACCGAGTGTACTAATCAATTAGCAATCACTGGTTTAGCCCAAATAGAAGGGAATCTCCGCATTATTTAAATGAGTAAAAAAAGGACATTTCGCCGGATACTTAGCTTTATTCTCGTATAATAAGGTGTTCCAGCAGGGCTGCCTGTGTGCGCTCTCGGGGTTGTAAAAGCGCACATGCATGAATCACTGCGTGCTTTCTTGGCAAAAGCTTACAGGTGAATCGATTCGTTGTTTCACACTACAAGTAAATGTTCAATTTCATATTACAAAAACACTATCGATGAAGCTGTAGGTGATAATACATCATGAATTATACACTGACAACTCTGACTACCTAAATTTTAGATCATCGAAACACAGACCTGATTGGAGAAAAGGAAATCATGGCAATTGCTAAATGTCACCTTTATTTTCAACACTAGTGAATGTGGCTTAAATTTCGGCCACGTAAAGTGGGTAGCCTCTACAGAACGGCTCCTGAATTTGGCAGTTGCAAGTCCCGTCAAACACTGAGACGTTTAGTGCGGAAATACGTTCCTTAGTGCATTTGGTACGTATTGGTACTCCGCTGTCAAAGAGCAGCGGCACAGAAAAGCTTCGAGGCTATCACAAAATAGCCTATGTTTATGCATCGTTAGCAGCAAACAGAAGCCTTACTAGAAAGCAGTTCCTGCCTTCTTCAAATGTAACCGAAGCCAGACTCAAAGCCGTTCATGTTTGCGGTGTTCATAAAACAGCGCTATTTTTTACAAGTCCCGATCCGTTAACCTGTGTGGTGCATGTAAATGGATAGGAAAAAATTGTAAACATAGAACATAAAGCTTAGTAAATTTTTTCACAATGTCTAAGCTTTTATATACTAGCGCATACATTGCAGCTTTAAGTGGCGACTGCAAACAGCCTACAGAATTAATTGTTCATTGGTAACGCACACTAACAGAGACGCAGTAGAGCCCCGATGTGCAGGGATGTTGAGATCACTGTGGGCAGTTGTTCACAGGGAGAACAACTCGTTAGGGAAGAATATGTGCCTATAACCTCCAGCTTCTCCGCAGTACAACGTAATAACAAACCTCACGCATAAATATAGCAAGTTGGAAATATCTGACTCGCACAAGTACACTACAGCCGCGAAACTCAAGCTAAACAGTCCTTGGTTTACATTGGGGGATGGTTTATCGTAGTACCCGTGCTGTCAGACATGTAGTACACGTCAATGCATCTTCACTGCAGTGCTATATTTTTGCGATAAAGTCGATACACTTTTTTGTAAAAGTTTATGGCAGCCACCGAAACTGATGAGAACATATCGTAGAAACATAATTTCCATGCAGACAGATATGTACTGGCTACTTGCGAGACACCCAACATCTGGAAAGCATGAGGAAAGGTACCTGACTTTAAAAAGCTTTCCGATATTATTTCACTGCATAATGACTAATGCTGTATAACCGATTTGCAGAAAACAATCATGCGTTGCAGCAAATAGCTGGGTTTATTCAACGGTTTATCTTGTTCGACAGTGGGTCACTAAAGAGGGCGCGAACAGAGAGCAATCATAAGGGTGAAATGATGGCTTAAGAAAATACAACTACATAAGAAATACCTCTGAACGCCTGCCGATAGACTTATTAGATGGTTCAGGGCTAGTAGTGTGACCGGAGGTGAAGTGTACTAGCGTGTGTTATTAAAGGAGTACTGACACAACATTTTGAAGTCGAGGTAACGCGTGAGATCGATTTATGTGGGCACGCACATCATCTGCAATATTTTAACAGCGAATACAGCTTAGAACATATTTAAAATCAATTTTAAAGTACGTGCGCGCAGCCAAGCGCAAAACGCAGCACTTCCTGACATCGACATCAAGAAAACAATGTAAATAACCGCGAAAACGCTAAGTCACGAGTTTGCGTGGCTGTCGGGGCGGGCCCTGCGAGTAAGTTTCTCGCCGCTCGGATCGTCCCGGTGCCTTTCTTTTTTTCTCTCCCTGGTCTTGACGCTGACCTGTTCGTCTCTGCGAAATGGCTCGCTGGCTAACGTGTTCTCTCATAGCTACGAACTGCGATGGGAAAAACTTTTTCTATTTTCACTTATTAGTGACATAAATGTGTGGACGTTGATTGTGTTGACGAATATAGATCCTTAATTACCAGCTGCGGATGGGTCGCAGGGGCCGTCGGCCTACGATCCCACGGCCAGCGAGCTAGGCCTCTAACCGTTTCCCAGCGATGGCCAGCTCGCCTGGCTTGCTTGTTGGCTATACCGTCGGCGTCGATAAGCGGCAGAAGTGGTCCTAGTTCGTGCGCACCACTGGACACTTAGAATTGACCCCGTTGAAGAGCAGCAAGATTTCCTCGTTTCATTTCGAGCGTGCCTGGTATAAAGAAAACCGGCCGAGCTTAGAGCAGTCCGACTATCTTCCGCCAAGACTACGTACCCCCAAGCCTGATGGTGTGCCGACTTTTACTTCGCCTTGTGTTCTGCTCCGGAATATGCTTCGTTCCAAAGCGCTCGCAACAAATGGCTCGTACTACTTGTACCAGTGCGTACGCGTATTGATAGCTGTCGCCAGCCGCACTTTCCGAGTAGCTGCTTTGTATTGGATCCATTCAAATGGGGTTGGCCATGTCTAATTCGGTGGCGACTGCAACAAACAGGAAATAGACACCGCTGGACGACGAAAACGAGGACAACGGTGATGGCGAGAACATCGCAAAGCGCGTGGAGGCGTAGCAGAGGAACTAGCAACATGAAGCTCGCACGCCGGCGGGCGTGGCACGTCACAGTTTTGTGCGATCACGTGTCCAGCTTTGTTTACGTTGCTTCTTCGGCCCGTCTCGTTACTCTCTCAAACCGAAGCTTGGACTGGTTGCTGAAACGAGGCTCCAAATAATTGTCTCGTTCTGAAGCCCATGATGTTTAGTGCCGTGATTACTGGGTCATTAGCTACTTATTCCAGCAGAAGAAACAAGGTCGACATTTTTTGTGTCAGTACTCCTTTAAGGAGCCAGACAGAGCCCCCATTCTGTTTTAGTATGCTTCACTGCATGGCTCATAAGCTTCACAACAATTCAATTTGTATAATTCACCGCATAACAGGTCTGTTTGCTGTGGCTCTGAGATTTTCGACATCTAGCTTCTCTCTTTCTTAAGATAGAGAGAGAGAGAGAGAAAGTTTAAGTTCGCCAGCAAAAGTCCCAGCCAAAGGCGTGGCAAACAATTGCTGCTCTATGTGAGATGGCAAGAGACTAAAGAAAGGAAGAGATCAAAAAATAAAAGAAACACACGAACAAACATGAACGCACGAAGAGTGTGCTAAATTCACTACTACAAAACCTATTTTGTCATTGCCTTTTCAATTGACATTTTTTAATTGCACCACAAATCCTGTGATGTGTGGCTGCTCAATTCACAAGGACAGCCCTCGATCTTACAAAGCGCATGCAAACAGAAATAAAGGGTCCATGTCCTGATCAACACAACAGGGAATACATATATGCCTTGCTGGACAAATTCTAAATAAATTCATCTCGAGCACATCGCCGTTGACGAGACACTTATCGTTTCTAAATGCGTGTTTTGTAGCAAAATAAATGTGTTTTCCTTTCATCGAAATGACAAGAACGGAAATATCATATATATGTGCGTGCACGGAAACAGGAAACAGCTGCAAAGCGAAGTTCTAACTCTGGACTGGTTCAATTGGTGATATAGCCGCAGTCGAGGTAACGTTCACTTCAATCTGCTGCATGTAAAATACTATCACGATTGTTGGCAGTTAAATTACCACAGTTGAAAGAAACAGAGAGACCTAATTTTGACTACCTAGCTGTATATACAAAAGTACTTAGAGAAAATATTCAACATTCCACGATCTCGCTTGACCCCCATCTCGTTTGCTTGCAAGCGGTGAGCTCTCAGGCTACATCTTCAATAAACATTGTCATTAACCAACCCGTTCTTGCCTTAGATGTTCGCACCTGCTTAAGATCACCATCGCCTTTTCGTGATGAGAGAAAGCTCCACTACAACTGTTGATCACGTGTTGACCTTCTTTTCAGCCCTTGATATGTAGATACATACTTGATCAAGTATGGCACTCAAGTATTTTTGACAAGCATCTTATTCACGAAGCTGGCAGATCATTCCAAATGATAACACACAGCGCATCGTCATTCCACATCAAGCATTCACACTCCGCTACGGTATACAACATATTCTGATAATGTTAGGCTTATTGACTGCCATAGTACCAAATAAAATTTGAAGGATGCTTAAGATTCGCCTTTAAGAGTGGAACGCGAGAGCGTTCAGAGATCCCTGACTCCATCTCACGCTTCCAACTGCAGCTTATGTAACCGCAATGTTTACCGGGAAACGCTGCCGACGAACGCTATGTACGAAGGCGAACTTTCTGATGGAAAGGCGCACTTTCTTATGATGACTGCGCCCAGGTGCATCCACGCAGCTGTACCCTACGATGTGCATGTGTTCAACAGAGCTGAACGCCACAGAGAAAAAGTAATAGCCACACAAGGCTTTTACACATTGAATGTGATCTAGCAAGACCACATTATTGGGCAGATGTAATTAATTCTCAGTAAATAAATAACTCAGTCACGCGAGGTGTCTTAATTTTGTTGCAAGCGCGAAGCTCTTGTGAGTTTGCTTGTTTTAATTTTGTTTGCTTTATGAGCATGAGTGACTTAGCTGCCTCGACGCGTATTAATTTTTTCTTCATAACTGAGAGTCACGAATTTACATTTACAGTAAACTCCCTAGCTACTAATATGGTACGCTTCGAATATCATTCTTATCTCTTGGATGTTATGTTTATCTAGAAAGCAGTTTTGTGGGCCACTGACTGTTAAGTAGCCACCCATATTATGAATATCTGTTCTTGCATTCTACTTTTGTCTCGAGTTTTCTTCACTTAGCATTGGTGGAATGGCCTGTCTGACTCTACAAAAAAGTAGCAAGGTGGCATAAGTTCAAGGCCAACAAGAGGATAAAGATACAAAGCAAAATTTGTTTGCATTATCCCGTATAACCAAAGGTTCGCTTAGAACTTGAAAAAATTGTGACTATCCGCTTTGGTGTGTGAGTTGCCTTGGGCACCATATTAACTGCGTAGCATCTGCGCCAGAGTACGCAACAATGCAAAAGTCACTCTTGATTGGAGCGGCAATGGAAATTTAAGTACAGAAAATTCTTGACCCACCAATAGTGTGGGTGATCATTTGCTCCTGTTGTGTATAGACACATACGTTGGGTAGACAAGCCTTTGCGCCAGAGTCACCTTAAGCGGACTCCATGGTGAGCATGTGTTTCACTGTACAAAAGGCTGCTTTGGTACAGAATCATCAAGACCAAGACAACAAATTTAAGAGAGAGTTATGTGTAAATCAACCTTCTAGGATCTTCAGTTTCTATAGAAACACTTCTTTCTGTGTATGCGTCAAGCCATAGCGAAGCTTTCATAAGTCAGTCATGATCGCTTAGGTAAAACTCAGAACAAGGAAAATCAGAACTATATCAGTGGCGTATATATGTCGCAACTAATGTAACTTGTTCATGATTTACTGAGGTGAGGTCGCAGCCAGTAAATAATCTGCTCCTTAGGATGACCTGTCATGAGAAAAAAAAAGCATTCCTCACGTCTTTTCTTGCCCTTTGTGTATTCTGGCTCCTTATGCACCATGTGTATTGTTACAGCGGCGTGCGTGCAGATGGGTATAGTTTATTTATCACCTGTGCTGCTTCCGTTCTTGTACTCATTAGTGAGGCGCGTTCTTTCGTGTGTGAAGTGATTTTAGAAAAGGAAACGGAAGAGATAAGTGCAGCGCCGTAACTGTCTCTCACAGGAGGACACCTCAACAGCACTGCACGGGGAAGGGGGGAATTGGAAGAAAAAGATGAAGGAGAGAAAGACGGGACGAACGTGGCAAGGGGAAAAAAAGTGAGTGCGGGGCTCAGAGCGGCGCTCTCAAGTGCGTCGCATTGCAGTAGTCTAGCAGTGCCGAAAAAGCGTGCTTCACGATGGACGAGTGGGCTGCAAGGAATAGCAGTGCGGTCGCCGTATCGCAAGTCAGTCCCAGTCGCCGATAGACTGTACACAAGTCCGTGCGCTCCACATCGAAGGCAGGGCAGCGAAGTAGCAAGTGGTCGAGCGTCTCCAAATCGGCGCAGTTGCTGCACGCGGAGTCGCCAATTCCCTGCAGCCTGTGTGTTCTAGCAGCCGTCTTGTAGCAGCCGACGCGCAGGCGAAGCAGGAAAGAGCGGTCCGCCCGGGAGAAGCCCACGAGGGGGAGGAGTCGAAGTGACGTACCTGCGGCGACGCGCTGGTCCGGGTGATGGCGTTCGCAGAATGGTTGTTTTGGCCACGTCGAAGCCGGTGACCGAGGTGGCGAGGGGGAAGCGCAGGGAGTGAGGAGGAGGAGGAATAAACATTTATTGATGAGGCAAAAAACAAAAAAGTGGCGGAAGGGAGCGGTGCAGGGTGGGTCCTTATTCCAAGACTCCAGTGGCCATCGCGACCCGCCCAGCTTGGTCCAAGAGGCCCTTCTGGGCCTCGAGGTCAGCAAGAGCGAGGATGGCCTCCCAGGGCTCCCTTAGCAAGGTGAGTACCAAAGGTGAATTAATGGCATGAGGTCTTTTGGCGCACTCCCATGTTACGTGAGGCAATGAAGGCCATGACCCGCACCACGGGCAAGAGTTAGTGTACAAGGTTGGGCTTATTTTATGGTATCTACCCAAATGTGGGTAGGTATCCGTCTGTATTCTTCTATATTGCTGCGCCTCCTCTACATTGAGTAGTTTGTGTGGTGGAGCGTACTGTTGCCGGGTTCTTCGCTGGTGCTCCAGTATATCGCGGACCAGTAAGCGATCGTCTTTTTCATCGTCGTGCGTATGTCCAGCTCGGTTAGTAAAGCCTCGAGCTAGAGTGTGTGCCTGTTCGTTTCCCGAGATACCCTCGTGGCCAGGACACCATAAAATTGCATGATCTTCTTTCAATGTGTCGCCTATGATATTAAGGGCGACTTGTGGTATGTTGCCTTGTAGATACATTCTGCATGCCACTTGTGAGTCGGACATTATTAAAGCTGAGCTGTTTTGCTTTTCCTTGTATGCGATAGCGAGAGCAATCGCCGCTGCTTCCGCTGTTGCAGTGCACCTAGTGCGTATCGAGGCTGATGTGTGAAGCGTTCCGTGGCGTGTGGGTTGAACTGCCACTATTACATGTCCTTTGCTAAATCTAGCTGCATCAGTATACATTACGTCTTGATTACTGCCGAAGGTTTTCTGAAGATGTTTAGCTCTCGCTTGTCTTCTCGCTGTGTGATAAGTTTTGTTCATGTTGCGTGGGATTGGGGAGACCACTATGCGCTCGCGTATTGGATCCGGCATTGCGGTCGTTTGTTCCTTGGAGTACTGCGGTCGCATTGGGTAGCCTAAACGCGATAGAACGTTTCTACCTGTGCTTGTCAGGCATAGTCGTTCTCTTTGTGTCATAAGAACGGCTGCTCTTAACTCTTCAAATGTGTTGTATATGCCTAGAGCTTGCACCCTCTCGTTCGCCGCATTCTTAGGAAGCCCAAGCGCTGCCTTATACGCGCCACGTATTAGTAGGTCGATTTCTTTGATTTCCGACGGGGTTAGCTCTTGATATGGTAGACCGTATGTTACTTTGCTAAGAATAAAAGCCTGGACTAGTGTTATGGTTTCGTTTTCGTGGAGCCCTTTACCTTTCTTTGTAATTCTGCTTATTAGTCTAGCGATGCTCCTCGTGCTTGACTTTAGAGTCGCAATGGTGTGAGTGGCTCTTTTGTTGCTTTGTAACCATAGTCCTAGTATTCTGATAATATTTCTTTCTGGTAACGTCTGGTCACCCATAGTTAGGTGGATGCTCGGTTTGTTTCTGTAGTTACGCCCGTGGATCCGGATAAACTCAGATTTTTCCGGAGCGCATTCCATACCGTTTTGTTCTGCGAAGTCCTTCACCGAGTCGATAGCCTCCTGGATAGTTTGTTCTTTTTGTCCTAACGAGCCTTTGCAGGCCCATAACGTGATGTCGTCTGCGTAAAACGCGAAGTTGAGGTCGTTAATTTTCTCTAGTTGTCGTGCCAAGCGGTTCATTGCGACATTAAATAGAAGTGGTGAGAGGATGGCACCCTGTGGTGTGCCTCTGTTAGGCATTGGGAGTTTGGAAGATCGAATATTTTCCATACCTATTGTGGCTTTACGTTCAGTAAGGAAAGAGCGGATGTAATTGTGGATCTTAATTCCACAGCCCATTCTTTCGAGCTCTTCAAGTATGAGGGTATGGGAGATCGTATCAAAAGCGCTTTTTAAGTCAAGCGCTGCTATGATGTTCTCTCCCCCTGTAGGGACATTTTGCAGCACGTCATCTCGTAGCCTCACGAATATGTCTTGTGTAGAAAGATGTTGTCTGAAGCCGTACATGTTGTGCGAGAGAAGTTCATGCCCTTCGATATAGCTGGTAAGCCTGATATGAAGGACCTTTTCGAAAAGTTTGCCTACGCAGGAGGTTAGAGATACAGGCCTGAGATTCTGCAATGTTCTTGCTTTCCCCGGTTTAGGTATTAAGATGATGGTCGCTTCTTTCCATTGATTAGGAAGCTCTCCCGTTTCCCAGATTTTCTCATTGAAGTACCGGGTTAGGCGTTCCAGTTGCTGATCACTCATATTTCTTAACATAGCATTCGTGATGCCATCCTCGCCTGGGGCTGAGTTACGTTTTAATGCTAGAGCGGCGGCATATACTTCTTGTTTCGTTATGGGTGCATCAAGCTTGGGATTGGCCATGCCTTTGTACTCTCTCTTAACGATGTTATCTCCTCCTGTCCCGATGTATCTGTCTGCCAGGGTTTGGATCAAGGATGCGTCATCCCCCTTAAATTCTCCTACCAATGTGCGTAATGCTCTAGCTGTGACTGTTTTTGTATTGTATGGATCAAGCATGCTCCGTAAAATTTCCCATGTCTTAGTTGTTGAGAGCGTTCCTCGTAACGAGTCACAAAATTGTATCCAGTTGTTCGCTTGTAGTTGCCTAGCATACTCATTTGCTTGTTCTGTCAGTTGTTCTATTCTAGCTCTGAGCTTTCTGTTTAAGCGCTGTCTCTTCCATCGTTTAGTAAGACTTCGCCTGCCTTCCCACATATGGACGAGGTGGGGATCCACTACCGGTGTTTTTTCGCTTAGCGCGACGTGCTTTGTGTTAGTTTGGTATGCCTGCATCAGTTCGTCTACCCATTCTTCTATTGTATCTATTGGATGCTGAGGAATCGGGTAATGTCTATATGCAGTCCAGTCTGTAAGTTTCGCGTTTCTGAAAGGCTTTTTTAATTTGGGAGTCGTAGTGGAGTAACTAATAATATAATGGTCACTTCCCAGGTTTTCATCCAGGTTCCTCCACTGTCCCTCTTTTACGTTAAATGTAAAGGTGAGGTCTGGGTACGTGTCTCCGCAGACGCTATTTCCAAGTCTCGTGGGGGCGAGGGGTAAGGTCTCTAGTTGCATGTGATATTTTTCTACTGCTTCTACTAGGTTTCTGCCCTTTTTTGTATTTGTCCTATAACCCCAATTGGTGTGGGGAGCATTAAAATCCCCGACTAAAATAAACCTGTCTTTTTTTTCCAGATGTCCAAGTGCCCATTCAAGCATCTCGGGAAACGCAGTCTGCCGTTCTTTCGGCGGGCTGTACACGTTGCCAATAAACGTTTTGGTTTTACTCCTTTTTGTAGTGTGTAATTCGATCAATTGGTGCTCCGTTGAGCATTGGGGATAATAGTGTTCACTGGCCGCGATATTCTTGTGCACCAGCGTCGCCACTCTAGGATACATGGGATTTTGAAAGGTGTAGTAGTCTCTAAGCTTAACTACTCCCTTTCCAACTTCCTGAAGACAGATGACGTCCGGTTGAATAATGGCGGCGTCTAAATAAGCTTGTAGCGCTGCCGCTCTTTTCTGAAAAGAGCGGCAGTTCCATTGCCATATCTCAGCGGTGTCCGTGGTTCGGGTTGTTTTACTGGCCATGGTTAGCTATGATTTCGGTATCCGTCGAATCGGAAACAACCCCGTTTTTCACCTTTCTCGCCGTCGGTGTTCCGGGGTTACTGCTGGCTCTTTTGCGTGATGTTTGCTGCAGTTTAGACATTTGTTCGTCCACATAAACTTTGTGGTTCTGCACCTCAGCAAATAACTGCTGTTGAAACGTTTGCAGAGCCCGAATTTGTTCTACTACCTGATTCATGATTCTTTCAATGTTGCTAATTGTTGTTTGTTGGGCGGCAGGTTTATCCCCTTGTGCTGGTTTAGCTTGCCCAATTTTGGTATTCTGAAACTGTGCCTTCAACGTTGCCATCTCGATTTTAAGTTCTTCTACTGTTTGTTTAAGCTGTCGATTTTCAGAAAGGATTCTTTGGTACTCAGGGTTGGCGGTTATTGGAGCCCCTTTTCGTGCCATCCCCGCCCAGCTCACCTTATGTTGGGTCGAGTCTCCCATTGCCACTGAAGTCCTGGATGGGGTAGGGGATCTGGAGGACATTCGGTGGTGTCTGGAGGCGGAGTGGTCAGATAGCCCTTGGTCTCGATTCTTCTGTCGTTCTTGTGATCTTGATTTTCGAATTTGGGGTTGCGACATTGGAATGTCCCCTTGAGTCCACAGTGGAGGCCAGTCGTCATCGTCCGTATCGTCTGTGTCAGACCATCTCCGTTTTGGTGGGGATGATTTGATCGTCTTGCCCGGCGTTTTGCCGGCCATCCGGTTTGGTGATTTTGGCTGCGGTCGCTGTGGTGGCAGCTTGAAACGACGTTTACACTCCTTTGATCCCGTGAGATGCTTTTCTCCGCAGGTGGCGCAAACAGGGTTGCAGTCGTGGTCTGGTTGTGGCTCCCGAGTGCCGCAGTTGTGACATACCGGCAGGTGGGGGTTCGGGCAGACGTCCGTTCTGTGACCCGTTTGCTTGCAAGTCTTGCAGAATTGTATGGTATTCTTGTATGGGAAGCAGGGAAGCTCCCCTCCCATATAATAGACGTATCGCGGTATGATCGGGCCAAAGAAGGTAATTACTGCTGTTTTCGTTTGTCCCAACATCCTAGCTCTTAGTATATCGACGCCTTGCGTACGAAGACGTAGGTTGGCTAGCAGGGTTTCAGGGCTTGTGTGAGGAGCGATGCCATGTATCACTCCTTTCTTTGTGTCTTCGCCTACTGCTGCGTACGCACTCACTGCGTGCAGTCGACCGTTTAAGGTGAGGCCTGTAATTCTTCTTGCTATATCCGCCACCTCTTCGGTAGGGGTTGAGATAATGAAAATGTTTGATCCTGGTTTCAGTCTCAGCAGGAACTGGTTTCCATTCACTTTTCCTTGGCAGGCGTTTATAACTGCTTCTGCGATCTGGGGCGCCGTGAGTTCCCTGATAGGGAGACCTTGGTGAGGGCGCACGATCACCTTAAAGTCGTCCTTAGGCAGTGGTGGAAGCCGCCTTGTCTTGGATTTCTTTTTATTCGCTGGTTGTACCGGGGGCTTGGACGATGGGCCCGATGATTCGTAGCCACCCTCGGAAAAAGCGGCCTTTTTGCCCGCTCGTGCGAGCGCCTTCTTTTGGCGCACGGTCAAAACCGTTTGCCAGTCTCCGTCGTCTTCTTGGCGTCCATGGGGTCCGCCAGTTTCTTCGGTACTCTGGAGTACGATGCAATCCTCATTAACGGTTTCTTGGTACTCCATCTCATCTCGGTCCACGTCCGAGGAGGTGAGTTGCGCGTTGGGTGTTTTCTCGGGGCCTATTGCCTCGTTAAACGTTGTCGTCGGCGTTCTCGGCGCTTCCGTAGCTGGAGTCGGCGTAAGCGTCGCCATCTGTCACGGCCGCGTCGCCGACGCGTTCCGCGTACCAGCGGCCGCCGCCTCACCGCCGCCGTTAGCGTTCACACTTCACACACGTTTTGGCCCGTTACAAAGGTTTGGCGAGGTGCTCACCGGAAAGTTTGGTATCCACAGTGTCCCCACAGCTTGCCGAACCTTGTGAAGTCCTCGAAATTCAGGTCACAGCAAAAGATCACTCTCAAAAGGCGAAAAGAGATGGAAGCCCATCCTGAGCTGACCGCTCTAGTCGACGCCACCTAGCGGTCTCCCGCAGGGAGTGAGCCTGCTTTGCGAGAGCGTCGGCGGCTTCGTTCCCTTGCAGGCCGATGTGCGCTGGAACCCATTGCAACGCCAAATCGCAGCCCTGGGGTGCTATGCAGGATGCGCCGAGTTTCTCGTTCACCCGAGTTTTACCCGAGTTTGCTCGACGGCAGTCAGTGAACCGAGATAGCGCGGAACGCGCCGAAGGTGCAGGCAAAAAAATATGTAGACAGAAAGCCGCGTATGACAACATGAGCGCACCCTGCGCGGCACGCTGCTTCTACGTTTCAAGCGCAGAAGGCTGCACAACGAAACGCGACAGCGCCGCGTATCGTTATCAACGGATTATCGCAACTTAGCGATACCGTGACTGCCCCGCTGTCTGTCTGCACACTTGCCGTGAGCCGCTTCCCACGCCTTTCCCGGGCGCGTCAAGGGCGTGCCTCATCTTTCGGCACTGTCTTTCTATCCTCCATCGAATGCGAACAGGGTACATGCGGCGCATTCTTGCACCTACACTTTCACTCAAACGAATACGTTGAAATACAGCAAATAAAATAGCGAACATTTTTATCTCTTTAGGTATCTGTTTTTTGTTTTTAACGCTAGAAATTTGGGATGACAAACGGAGATCGAGCAAATTATTAAATTTTGCACTTCTTGCCGCGAGTGGCGACAGGGAGGCGAAAGCTTAGACGCGGTACATTGAAGCGTGTCGCACGCACGAGGGCGTTCATACGGTGATAAGTCGCCTAGGGGCGCTGCACTGCTATTCTCAATAAAGTCGGTCATGATCCGTGGAGGGTCATGGCCACTCTTTCTCTATTAGGGGAATAGAAACGCAGCGCCGCGGTACGGCTGTTCATCGCAGGCGCTTCACTAGGCTATGGGGAACCAGCGCTGGATAGGCGGCGCGTCGAAAAGAGTGCGTTGCACGCCGCCCTGGCGACGAAACGCGGCATATTCAAGCCACACAACCAGACGACACACACATACGCAGCCGTATTATAGTTCGTATGTTTCCGTTTTCGCGCCGCTTCAAGTGGAGTTTTTGTAAAGAAGCTAGCGCCATCAAGTGAAGAAATGACGAAAGAAGCTTTTTAAGCTTTATACATTTTTCACAGTGCGTCGCGGCGAGCACGTGTGTTTCTTTAACGGTTGCGTCGTGTATCGATGCCATGCTTGCGTGGCTGCCTGCCTCGCAAATCTAGCAGTTATGGCTCCGGTCGTGCTGCGCTATGGTTTCGTAAGTATTAGTTGGCCTGAAGATATACCATATTTCTCTGGCTAGACATAAAAAATTCTGATGTTACTTCGCCACAGCAGTCAATGGAGAAGAAAGCTTTATCGCATCAGCTGACTCGCGCAAGCAAAGGTTTGAGTGCTCGGCTGCTTGATCCGTAACAATCCTGGCTACATTTAGCACTAATTACATTAATTTGCCGGATGCATCTCAGCGCCGAGTCCTCGTCCGCATGCGCATTTTTATAAACACATAGGTGGCTTAGTCGCGCGTGCGCCGGCACTATGCGCATACAACTCGTATTACAAGGCAGCTTCCCTCCCACATAATTCTTGGCGATGAATGGATAATTTTTACCTTTCGTATCGTTCACTTGGTGCGGTGGCGTTGGAAGGGGCTTGGCGGTGGCATTGCGAAGGAAAAATGGTACATATGCCGGATGGTGCATGCTATTGCTCATTTTGTTTCCGACGAAATACCGACAGCAGATTCTGCTGATTGGTACTGTCTGCCATGGCTGACCGTCTTCAATATCGAATAAACCAAGGATACACGCGAAATTTGATTTAGAAACCAGCCCGACACCGCTTGACAGGGCGACAAGACGGGAGCTTACTCCGCCCGCCTGACTGCTTGGATCCAACGCCTCCTCCGTTCTTGTTCGTAGGGTTTAGATGGAAAGACGCAGAAGGATACATCCTCCCTCATCCCGACTTAGTTGTGGCACTTGTATACGCAACAGTATCGTCGGCGCCCTTTTGTTTTCCTTCGACTTTAAGGGCACGCAACGCAATTTTCGTCCGCGGGGGAGGCTGCATTGTGCACGTTCTGACCGCCAGGGCGGCGCTGCAGGCGCCGTGAAAACTCCAGCGCTGGTTCCCCATTAAGGCCCCCGCATTACCAACTAAAAACGACACAACAGCTGTCGCTGCAAAATGGCGGTATGTAATTTTAGAGTGCGTAGTGACGCAGTTCAGTGAAAATGTACCAGTTTATCTTTGTGCGCGAAGCCTCTGCGATACATTGCGAAAAGTACGTGCTTCCCCAGCGACACAATTCATCGCTTGTCATCGCTTGCCCAGTGAAGGCGCCTCTGAGCGCATGTACGCAGTATATGAGTGTGTTGTGCAGTCGAAGGTGCTTGCGGATTACCTCTGCTGGAGCCAGCAGCGATCGCAGATGGATATCGTAACGACACCGCAGCACTCGCATTTTGGCAGGTGAGGGCTTTTGTGTGCAGTTATGAAATCAGATTTCGAACGGAGAGAGGTGTTGGAACTGTTGAGTGCGCAGTGCTTGTGATGAAGAAATGCCATTGCACTGGGTCTAGAAGAGCGAGCGATTCTCGGACGCTGATCGTGTTTACGACGCTGTGGCTCCGTTTCATCACCGATGACAGAGCAGCCATCTCAAACGACTGTTGCAATACGCACTCCTCAGCATCGTCGTCCCCCTCGACGCATCCACGCCTTGCAAGCAGCTACAGTGACGTGCCGATAATTATTTACTGTGCGCTACGCGACACAATGCAGGCAATGAAACCGTGTTGTGCGGCCATCTCAGCCTGAGAAGATGTATGCATAAGCCAGTGACAGTCAACGCTTTGTTTTTGATAGTAGTGCTCAGTAGATCACCGATGACAGTGCGTTGTGCGTGTTTTATGTCGGCGGTCAAGATTGTTGATGCCTCTCAGCTCGACACCGCGTCGCTGTTGCCGGAAGATAAGTTGGGCGTGGCCCAACTGTAGTGGGTGCGCGCGCAATAGTTACATGCCTCGCGCGGGGCGTGACCTCTGGTTTTGATTGACAGGCGAACTTGTGCTAAACTCGTACATCGCGAAACCCCCTCCGAGTTCAACTCGGGAACATGGCGGCGGCAGCAGCAGCCTGTGTCAATGCATCCAGCGGCAGCAAGCGTCAGCATGACCGTCCGGACCCGTTCACCTGCATGACCGACGGGGAGTTTCAGCGTCATTTTCGCCTGTCGAAGACATCAGTGTGCTGGCTGTGTGACGAGCTAGGCGAAGACTCTCGTCTGCGGAGACAGCTTGGCGGGCTTCATTCGCTCACCGTCGTAGAGCAAGTCATCTGTGCCCTCCGTTTCTACGGGACTGGGAGTTTTCAGGGAAGCGTCGGCGCCGAGCGTTACATTGGACGCCATCAAACTACTGTTAGCAACTGTGTCAGAGATGTGTCTGACGCGCTTATCGATGCGGCAGTGCGTAAGCGGTGGCTAGCTTTCCAGAATACTGCGGCGGAGCAGGCATATATAAACGAATGCTTCCTACTTCGTGGGAACATTACGAACGTAGTCGGTTGTGTCGACGGAACGTACGTAGGAATTAAGGCGCCTTCAATGTCAGCGTTACTGTGATGAACAGACTTTTTCGCTGGTTGATCACTTTTTGCCGATTGTTCTACTTGTCTGTCAGGGTGCCTTCCAAATGGCTCACTTTCTTGGGAAAGAGGTTAATTAAGTATAAATAGATAAATGGATATCACAAATTGTGTGAAGTAACCTATGAATCCGAATCTCATAAAGAACTTGGGGTTCTTCAATGGTGAAGTTACTAAGTATGCACAATGCTGAATTTTGGTCATGCGTAATCTATCGGCCGCACTATGAAACAGCGAGGCATTGCACAATTTGTTGCAGCGCGAGATGTGGATGTTGCGCCAAGCCGGTTGTGCCTATGCATTTGTGGCGAAATGAAAATGCATTGAGAATCTTAGTGTGTTGGCTTACATGAAGAAAATACTTGAGATTGTTTGCTCTGTTCACTGTCGATGCATGTGCCAGAGGTTCAGTGCATCTTCTTTTTTTGGGTGGGTGGCGTTATTCTGGATGGATAAATTGCATATTTTCGTCTCATAATGGGACTAATTCTTAAGCAGTAGAACAATGCACATCCGATACTCTGCAGAACTCTCTGTACATGAAGATGTCATGAACCACCAAGGCAAAATTACATATCGGGAGAAATGTGGTGCAGATGCCAATGAAAAGTGGGTCTTTAACCCACCATGATAAAAATAAAAATTGCAGAGCAAATAGACCATTTGTACAGCTTTAGAGCAATGATTACACAAAACATGATATGCCCAAACGAGTAAACGCTTGCCGCAATGCCAAAGTAGGCTGAGCGACATGCAGCATATATTGGCATTGAACATGTCTCGTAACCGTTATTTTTATTGTAAGCCCTCGCTGTCGCACCTTTCCCTCCAGCACTCCCTTTACTGAAACGTGGCACTGTCTTTCCATTGGTGTCATGATGATAATGGTAACGGCAGCAGCAAGGCTGGTTATTGCTTGCCTCTTTGATTCCTGTGACTTTAGTGGTAAAGAATATGGCATGTGCATACATACAGCTGTGTTGAAAAATTTAACATTTGTGATTTTTTGGAGAGCTAATTTGTGTTGGGAAATTTCAAAGATGTGCACCATTCTGGCCTAATAACTAGAGCATTGGTGAGGTTGAAGACGCTGTATTGGTATAGAAGCTTGAAGTTTAATTGCTCAACAATTCGACGGGACACAAAGAGAAATACACACAGCAGAATGCTTTGCTGTGTGTGTTACACTTCTTTGTGTGCCGTTGAATTGTTGTGCGATCCAACTTCAAATAGAGCATTGGGCTTCTTTGGTGCAGGATCGAGGAAGTGTGAGCTATTCGACAACATGCCAGTGCCTTGCCACACAATTATGGAAGTCGGAAGGTTTGCAAACAAAGCTTTCCTTTCAAATCGACCTGCTCATGTAATACAAGCGCTGATTGAAAGAACCATCACACAAAAATAATGGTGAAATCAATGGCCTGTGAAAAGTGTAATTTGTATATAGACACTGTTGACATAATAGGTGCCATACCGGCCTCAAAATTGTACTGGACAGAGCAGTTTGTTTCCTATGTGAAGCACAACCTCCCATTACATGCTGTGCAAATAACCAAGCTCAGTTTGTTTTGACGTGCTACACAACATTCAGTGTAATCTGTTTTTGATTCTAAAGAAGTGCCAAACACCACCTCTTTTTCAAGGACGTCATGGGAATATTTGGCGAGACCTTTTTCAGCCCCTCATAATGGAAGTGTGGCCAGCCAGCTTTGCTTGGATGCCTTTATAGATTTCTGCTCCTGATCATTGTGTGCTATCAAGTTGCAGAAGTCTATGCAACTGGTGCAAGGCATTACGTGTTTCTATAGTTGGATACAACTTTAGGAGGCTGCGGAATCTGCACTTTAAGGCAGGTGAACACAAGCCTGCACCAATGGGCACGCACTCTAGACTGACATCGTGCCGCCGGACAGACTAATACCTGCTCATTGGAGAGGGACTATTTCTTTAGACGTGTAGGCAATCGGCTGCTGCACTTTGGTCATCTGGGTGGGGCCTCTCCTGTCTTCTGAAGGTTTATCCGACTGTAAAGGATGCTGCTTTTCATACAACACAAAAGGACAAAGTGTACAATTATTTGGCCTATGAAATGGATACATCAGAAGTGTGCTATGCAAGGGCTTAAGATGTGTGAAATATGGTACATGCAATTATAAGACAATTTTAAAGAATATGTGGTATCGAACATGCATGTAATGGCACATTTGAATCGGGGAGTGTTGCAGTCATATGCACAGTCTATAGGTGATAGCATTATTAAGCTCCTGCTCTTTCCTGTCTTCATTGTGAATTACACACACCGTTCATCTTGTGGCTAATCAACACGCACTGTATTCTCGCACATAGAAAAAACAAACAGCACGATGACGTGTATGCTGCATTACTGTATTTTTTATTTACATGGTCCAAGAGTGGCACAGGTTGTCTTACGTTTTTGCCTATTTTGAAGGGACACCAAGTGCATGTTACAAGTCTCCTAATATGCACAGCACAATGTTTACTGCAATAATTTTATTCATGTTCTTGAATAATAAACAAAATAATAAACTGAAAGCTCCTTTATAAGGTGCCTTCTGTGGGCTCGACAGGAGAGCAGTGAGGACACCGATACTACTGTTGCAGAGCAGCCCTCTGGACCTCTGCCACACTCTCAAGAGCACGTGCCTGGCGCTCGCCTACTGCCATTAGGCGGTTGAGTGCCTCCAGCAGCAGAATGTTTTGATGCAAAAAAGTGTATTGGAATGAATCAGCCGCATACAAACCATTTCTTACAAAGAAAAATGCTCGTTGCACTATTAGTACTAAGTGCCCTTAACTATGGAAGCCTCTAGTGTAGTATGCATAATAAAACAATGCGTTGGGACAGCGTTGCTTTATTTTTCATAACTGGGGTTTTCTTTTTCAGAGCCAATTGTCATGTTGATTAGTGTGCCAGCAGCTGAGGTGGCCCCGCACCTTCACGAGTCTCTACTGTCAGCACCACAAACCTATTTTTGTTCGCTGCAAAACAAATTCCTCACCCTACAATCCCGTCTTATACGAGCTGATTGCATCCTATGCCTACAAACATCATATTTTGTCCCATTACGCAATTTTCTACCATCCTCGGCTGTAGTTCTCTCTCGTTTACATCCATTCTGTCATGGTTATGTAATCACCTGATATGAATTGGCAACAAGTGATCGAATACGTGCATGACCTGCCTGCCGATTCCTTTCTTTTTTCTTAATCTCAACTAGCATATCAGTTGCCACGGTTTACTACGCCACTGTCTTCCTGCCTTAATGCTACCTCCAACAATTTTTGTTACTTCGCTTTCTGCAGTCCTTGATATCTCAAGTTTCTTTGTTCACTTCCAGGTTTATGTCCCATATTGCATAACCGGTGGAATGCAATGATTCTAGACTTTTTTCAAGGATATCGGTAACGTGGCGATTACGATTCGGTAATGCCTTCCATGTGCTGTTCAACCCACGAAATTTTTGTATAAGTTTCCTGCTTTATATCAGTACTTGCTATTGATATTTCACTTGGATAAAGATACTCTTCCATAAATTTTGCTGGGTTAATGTCGCTCATGAATTTCTGTTATCTCACCAAGTTAGTGAAGGTTACCTTCATCTTTTCCATATTTTCGCGGGCCCACTTGCATGTAAAAGCACGAACACTCATTCGTTCTCACTGCCTTCTTTAAACTGCTGGGCATTCAGTTCGTTACTACGAAAGTGACTTAATCCGTGCACTCTTATTATGCTAAATATGAAACAGTAGAAATATACTTATCTGCAGTTTGTCGATGTCTGCTTCACTGTGTTGGTAGCGAGATCCATCGTCGGTACCACCTCCTTGTCGCATCGTAGCTATATAGGATGTCCGCCTTTTGCCCACACTATGTAATGTTCGTGACGCTCGCAGTCACGCAGAGTGGAGGAACTCGGCGCACTCGCAGAAGCAGCACGGGACAAGTTGTTTCTTCAGCACTTCGCCGTGAACAGTAGGTGCGCGTTGCGATCTGTAAAATCGCCGAAGCTATTGGCAGTCTTACCAGGTGCACGGGAAGATTGCCCACGGAGGAACAGAACTATCCAAGAAATAGTGGCCATCGTCGAGCCTGATCACTACGCCGCGCACTGCAAGCTCGTTGTACGGGTTTGTTTACACTGGGCCTCTCTGATGCTTAGCCGCCATGCTTACCCGGTGAATGGATGTGATGACGCCACCACAGCGTTCCCTCGTGGTATAATGTGAAGCGTACTAAATTACAAATTAGTCTAATGCATATTCAGCGTACATGTTGTAAGCTTTAAAATGCTTCTAAACCACGTTAAAGTAACTAATAATATTGTACTAAATGCATTTGTTTTACAACTTGCTTCTGCATGTAATGCACTCTGTGGAACGACAAACAAGTGAAAGAAGGCACGACCATGCACCGACGGTATGATCACGTGAGCCCCAGTTTGTCGACCGCCCAGAAGGCAACGCCCAAGGAATGATAGCCAGCCAGAGTGAATCTAGATAAACCAATGAAACTGGAGGCTTGTCGAAAGATAAACTGTGTCTCGGTACCATTCGTGCTTTCATCTTGGGGTGTCGCCAGAGCTCGTGAAGATCCCGAGTTTCGCCAAACTCGGCGCATCCTGCATAGCACCCCTGGCTGACGAGATGGCGGAGCTTTGAGCCGACGCGCTGCACCAACGGAGGTCCAAGGTAATCCTTCGTGTCCAAATACACCTACCTCTTCTATATATTTTGCCAGCATGTATGCTTTAATAAAATTTTGTATTAGTGCATATTACAATCTGTCAAGTTGTCAAAATTAGATTTGGTACTTAGTCTTGAAAAAATATTTGTAAACATAATTAAAACGTTTAGTATAAATATTCCGCATTTCCTTTTGTAATATTCTCGCTTAGGAAACTTATGCACTGATGTACATTCCATGAAACGACAAAACTAATGCACAGATTTTATTGCGGTGTTTTTAAAAACAATTTTGAATTCAAGTGACAAAACATGCATGAGTTCTGGGGGAAAATTGCCAACAAGATTACCATAAGGCAAGGCACCTGTTTTCACAATTAAATTAGATTATCGATTTCGAACCAGCGGCTTTGATGAAGCATATTGTAATACCCGTGACATTCATGTCACCGGTGTCGCCGGCAACAAGCCGCGACTGCCACGTTTGCTACAGCTGCGGTGTGCCTGGACACTGCTAGGTATTGCCACCACCGCCAGCAGTGTGCTCCACGGTTCAATTCCTTTACACCCTGCGTGCCTGCTGACAAGCCCTGGCCGTACCCCGGTTCCTTCCAGAGGCTGCAGCAGGGACGCGCGAACCGCTGTAACTCCCCCGTTTACGATCGCAGCCTCACACCACCACCGACACGACAACAACGCTCTCCATCACCTCGTCGTCGCTCGTTGTCAACGCCGCCGCTGGGAAACTAGCTGGTGGGACCGACAGGTGTGAGGCAGCAATATGTTCATCTTCATCAAGACTCCCTTGTGTAAAATTGTTTAAAAACACAATGTGTTTTAGTTGACAGTGTGAGTACTTTTGCTTTAGTTGACGCCGGGGCGGCAGTTCCTGTTATGAGCCTGTCCTTCAAGAATCGCCTTGAACAAGAAGTTATGGTTTGTTATGATCGGAACGCTACCTTACGCGGAGTTGGCGGGGAAATGTTACGCACACTTGGGGTCTGTCCTGTTTCAGTTATGATAGGGGACCAGACATTTCGAAGTGGATATACTGTGCTTGCACGTACAACGCATGACCTTATTTTAGGAATTGGTTTCTTGCATGAGTGGAGGACCACTTTGCATTGTGGAACTGGCGCGATTTCTCTTCGCCGCAATGCGCGAACTTCAATGACACATAACTGTGTCAGGAGCAGACGACAAGGAGAGTGCGCGCGCCGAGGCAAATTTCGTGCTGGAAGGTGTAAAACGACAACGCCGAAGAGCGTCCGGCACGTGAACGCGCGGCGCAAGAAAAACAACTAAAAGAAGAAAAGCAAACCAATTACGTAGAACCACGGGGCATCAGACAGCCAATCGGAGAATGCCTAATCGGCCAGAAAGAAGAACAACCGTGGTGTGCTGGCAGAAGAGAGGACACGCAAGGAGACGCAGGGGAGACGCCAAGAGAGTTCCAGGAAGCAACGGCAGGAGGAGCTCAACCACCGGAGCGGGCGTTGAAGACGGGCCGTCGGGTTCCCGACCCGAGCCCACAAGGACTTCACCCGACCGGGGCCTCCTGCCAACCTGTTCCTGTGCGTCGCCCGTCTACCTGAGCGGGCCGCCAGCTGCTCAACGCCGGTGAGCTTCTGCGCCAGTGGGCAGGACGAGAACAGTCGGGCTACGGGCCCGAGTTCTACGCCAGCTGCCCGGCCAGAACGCCGCCCCGTCTGTCGTGCCGCCTGCTGCCCGAGGCCGGCGTTCGAGCTTCTGTGCCCGTGGGCAGGGCAAGAGCAGTCGGGCTGCGGGCCCGAGCTCTACACCCAGCTGCCCGGCCAGAACGCCGCCGCCGTCTACTCCTGCCACCAAGCCGCCCGCTTTACCTCGCCTAGCCAGAGCTGGCGCGCTCCTGTCGCCCGGTCGGTCAGCTTGCACCGCGACCTATGGTGAGACCGGCGCCACTCCTGTCGCTAGCCTGTTGCCGCGTCGCCGCGTCGAGACTGTTACGCGTCCCTGCCGTCGTGGCAAGCCCGGACTCGCGCACTACTTAGCTCCATACTAGCCCCAAATGTGTGTCTTGACGTCTATTTGAGTGTTTCTTTTATGTTTTCTATTTTCTTCTATTTATTTTTTAGCCTTCGTTAGTTCCATTAAACCTTTGTGTGTGTGTTCGAAACAAACGGTTTTGTCCTCAATTGGGTTCTCGGAGGCTCCGCCTAAGAGAACCATCAGAACCTTTTGAGTACACGAACCTTTGTCCCCATATTAGGGTCATCACAATAACATCAGTGATGCCGCCGACGTTCTCTCCGGGTTGCAAGGTGTGTGTTTGTCCCCTCAGACTGCAATGTTTGTACCTGTCTATACTTCTCGCCCTCGTACAGCCCCTTGTGGTTTAGCCCAGCCCCATTATAACAATGCGCTCAAGAAAAATGTGATAGTCCCTCGCTCCCTCGTTGTCACCACTGATGGGTGTACTCGTTTGTGGACACTGAACGTTTCAACCCAATCTATAACATTGCCGCTAGGACTTAAACTGGCAAGTTTTGATGAACAAGCCATTGTCAGCGTCAGAGTGGTCGAAATGTCAACTGCCGAACAAAAATCCAATCCCGATTCCAACCATGATAATTCTGCTAACTTTAAGTGCATGATTAACAAGTCGCTGTCTTCTAGTGAGCAGTGTCGGCTTGAAGGACTGATCCCTCGCTACGCCACAGTGCTTGATTTTGCTCAAGGTTAACGAGCGTCCCATACACCACCGGCGTCTCGTATGCAACACCGCATCCCTACAGGGCAAGCGACGCCAATTCGTCAGAAGCCCTATCGCGTTTTACCTTTAGAGAGAAAAGTCATCGCCGAGCAGGTCGAAGAAACATTACAGAAAGGAGTGATCCAGGAATCATGTAGCCCTTGGGCTGCTTTTGTGATCCTTGTCAAGAAAAAAGACAACTCCTGGAGATTCTGTGTGGACTATGGCCGCCTAAACACCGTCACAAAGAAAGACGTGCACGCCCTACCACGAATAGACGACGCCATCGACTGCCTCCCTTCCGCGTCGTATTTCTCTTCTGTTGATTTACGGTCAGGATATTGGCAAATTCCCATACACCCCTCAGACAAGGAGAAGACAGCCTTTGTGACACCTGACCGTCTCTTTGAGTTCAATGTTATGCCCTTTGGCGTATGCAATGCTCCAGCGACATTCGAGCGATTTATGTATACCGTGCTCCGCGGACTCAAATGGGAAATTTGCGTGCCATTTAGATGACGTCATTATCTACGGCCGGAAATTTCACGAGCACAATCAGCGCCTGTCGGTCGTTCTTGACTGTATCCAGCAAGCTGGCCTTAGAAATCTAATTTCAGTGAGCGTCAAGCCCTCGTACAAGGCTTTCTGGTCGACAAAGACGGCATACAACCAGACCCTGAAAATATAGAAGCGGTTCGCGACATACAACATCCACACACGGTGATAGATCTGCGAAGCTTTTGGGGCCTTTGCTCATATTTCCGCGCTTTATCAAGAATTTCGCACAGCTTGCCTCTCCCCTCACGTTTCTCCTTCACTGCTGACTGCGAATCAGCGTTTCAACAGCTCAAATTTTCGTTCTGCGGTTCTGCGGCATTTCGATCCACAGGCGTCAACTGAGCGGCATACTGACGCCAGCGGTGTTTGCGCTCTACTTGTTCAGTTCTGCGGTGGCCGTGAGCATATCATTGCCTACGCAAGTTGGGCACTTACAAAAGCGGCGGCAAACTACACCGTAACACTGAACTCAAGTGTCTTCTAATCGTCTGCGCCATTCAGAAGTTCCATCCGTATCTGCATGGCGGCGCGTTCACAAGAGTGACTGACCATCATTCACTTTCTTGGTTCGTTGGGCATCGTGACCCGTCTGGCTTGTTGGCGCGCTGGGCTTTATGCCTTCAAGAGTACAGCTTTTCCGTTAACTACAAGAGCGGACGTTGTCACACGGGTGCTGATTGCCTATCCCGTCTACCTTCGCCGCACACCAAAGCTGAGGAAGATGACTTTGATGACTAACGAGTTTCCATCTCTTCCGGCTTTCCAGACCTGAGTACCTTCGAGAGCGATAAACGTTGCGACCGTACCTTGAAATCCCTACGGGCAGCTGCACGTGAGCCAGCAGGAACAACACGGTTTACTTTTCGTAATGGTTTGCTGTACAAAAAAATTACTCGGCTGATGGTCCTCTATTGCTTCTAGTTGTACCCGAAAACCTGCACCCTGCTGTTCTTCGTTGCATGCATGACGATATCACGTCCGGGCACCTGGGCTTTGCACGCGCATTACACCAACTTCGACAGAGATTTTTGTGGCCCAAGCTCAGGAAAACAACGAAACAGTATGTCGCCAGCTGTACTATTCGCCAGCGCCACAAGCAAACGACGACAGCCCCGGCAGGCTATTTGCAACCAGTTAGGCCACCGACGTTACACTTTGAAAAAGTTGGCATCGACTTGCTCGGCCCGCTCCCAAAAACGTCAGCTGGCTACCGCTGGATTATAGTATGCGTAGATTATCTTACTCGCTACACGGAAACGGCGGCACTTCCATCTGCCACTGCAGCAGATGTCTCTTCATTTTTGTTGCATCACGTCATACTCCGTCACGGCGCTCCCCGTGTTGTCATCAGTGACCGTGGACGGCAATTCACCGCCGACGTCGTTGAAGAACTTTTGCGGCTTTGTGGTTCTGCATATCGTCATGCCACTCCTTACCACCCGCAAACCAATGGCCTCACGGGGCGGACGAATCGAACCCTTACCAACATGTTATCAATGTATGCCGCTGCTGACCACAAGAAGTGGGACGCCGTCCTCCCTTTTGTAACGTATGCGTAAAATAGTGCCAAACACGAAGTTACTGGATATGCGGCGTTCTTTTTGCTGTACGCACGCGCTCCCCAGAACTTTCTAGACACTTTTCTACCTTTATCGGGCCAAGAAGATCCTTCAATCGCCCAAACTTTGTGTCGTGCTGAGGAAGCACGTCAACTGGCGCATCTTGTGACGTTGTCCTCACAAGGCAACAACAACATTCGCTATGATGCGCGGCATATCCCCGTCAGCTTTACTCCCGTTGATTATGTTTGGTTGTGGACACCCGTTTTCAAAAAGGGATTGTACCGCAAGTTTCGCGCCACTTACATCGGACCATTCCTTATACTCAGCCGCTTGAGCCATGTGAACTATGTCGTCGCCAATGTGACGGCAAGTAAGCGGCGTTCACATGCGACGCATGTTGTTCACGTGGCCCGACTGAAGCAGTACCATCACAGGTCCCTTTAACTCGATCAGCGAACTTCGTCTGCCCCCGGGGAAAATGTCGCAGCACTGCGCGACTGAGGCAGAGAAAGAAGAAGCAGAGTATGCGAGCGTGATCTCGTGGCACTCTGCGCCGGCTGAGTCTGGCCTGTTGCTTCCTCTCGGACCTCGTTTCACCCTGTAAACAAACATCATTCGTAACAATATTGTAATGCATGTAATGTAAGTTGCAATATTATTTTTATTATATTGTCAATGTAGCCCTTTGTTATATGTTATGTGTACCCTAGTTGCTTATGAAGCCAAATCGTAAGTTCTAAACAAATATGTGAGTGATAAACCATAAAATAGGTTTAACTTATAAGCCTTTTGACGTATTATAAGAGACTTGGACTGCAATGAATTGAAGTCTTGCATGATTCCATACTATTCTGGGGTGCCATTATGGTTTTGAGTGGCTTTGCAGTGTCATGCATATGCAGCTGACAGGTGCATATCGGAAGTTTTTCAAGAATGGTTGGCGACGTTGTACATTGATTCCAGCTGAGTACTAAAGAGAAATAATTTACTTGTGTAGATGGTGATCCTGTGCTGAGTGATTGTTTTACCCTTCCAGAAGACTATCACAAAGACTGATAAAATACTCACTTTTTATTACTAGCCTGCCATATGCTTTCTGAAATGTTTGCTATAGATTCTTTATTATTCTAATATGTCTTTTCACAACAGTTATATTGAGAAGTCACTTTCGCTGTCGGCAAAAGCTTCTGACTCTTTTTCGAAAAGTGGATCAAGCCCGCCAGTAAAGAGTCGAACCACCTATGTGGATTAGTTACTTCGCTCTGTTTGCGAGTCATGCACCACGCACTAAGGTTAACTTTACACACTCTCTTGGTGTCATCAAACTTACATGGAATAGTTAAGCAAATGCTTCTACAGTGGTCAGGTGACTCTTTATTTTGAGTCGTCTGACTCAACCAGAATAGTAAACGGACTCCCTCAGCAGTAGTCTTGCAGCCCCCTTGAGAAGGTGCAGGAGATTACTAGAATAAAGTTTGCATGACTATTCTCTGAGGAGCTGGGTAACCACCCTTTATACAACACAGATAGCCTGAGGACTCTTTGCCGAAAGAGCTTGGGTGTCTCCCGTAAAGTCTGTAGTATACGTGGTCTGTCTAGACTATTGGAAAAGACTAGGGGATAACGTTATGCTTTTCTTAGCGAATACCGTTAAAAAGGGCAGGACGTTGTTGCTGAATTGATTAGCTGAAGTATTTCCAGCGGTGCTTCTAAGAACAGAAGGAGAGGTTCAACCACTGCATTGTGTCTAATGGAATATACCGAAGGTGCCCACTATGCTGTGTCCAAAAGTTAGCGAAAATATTTCGTCTCTATATGCTGCGAAACCTTCGGCGCAAACCTTCAGCATCCCCTCATCATTATTTTGTTTAAGCATGTAAGGAGTGGTAGAAATCTGCCCGCAGAAATTTTGCACCACACCTGCGGCACCTTTTTTATGATAGCCATCGTATACTTTTCTGCTTAAGCTAAATGATGTCAGAAGGACATTTAAATAAATGCCGCATTTTCGAATACGAAAAATTTTTGTTGCGTAATCATACAAATCACATTTTTATGATAGATTTGCTGCGAAGAATGAATTGGATAATGAAAGTAAATTAGAAGCTATTCGGCTTTGATGCGCAGTGTAAAAAGTTAAAGAGGCTCGTAGACCGCCTCCTCAGGACCCTCGCTTTGATGCAGCTCCACAAGAGGTCTCTTGGTGGCGCTTTCATGAGCTAACGCTCTTCTAAATTATGGTGCCGCAAGGTAGAGTAGCAGCAATCCACATTTATTGCTACTGCAGCAGAGCAACGAACCGCCATTTCCCATCAAGCATTAAATCAATAAGGAATCCAAAGCCCAAGATTCGTTGTAAAAAGCCTGGCGGATGCACTCCACCTCAGTGTTTAAATTGCCTAAATTCTGTACGATTACATATATTCTGCTTTCCTTTGCCGTAATCTCTACTAGTGCAGTGTCTCTGGTAACCCTGGTCTAATACAAGAAGCATTGTAAACAACTTGAAATACACCATAAAAGATATGAAGCACATTTTTTTAATGCTTCAAATTGCAGAAACGCTCCACCCGACTCTACCTCCGACATGTGGGAGAAGGCCCTAAGCAGCCCCCTCCTACAAGACCAGCAATCCGTCCAGCGGTCTCGCCGTAGCGGCCGCCAGGTACTCCCTGTCGGTCAATGCGCAGGAGACGCGCACTGCGCGCTGACGTGCGTGTGCGCCTAAACTTAGGCTTATCCCAGTGTTATCGCTTCGAGGTGGTTTATTTAGTTCGGGGTGATGTTGTTTCTTAAATAACAAATTTTTGTACATGCTACAAAAAAAATCGGTGCTACAGGGGCCGTTCTAAAAACCAAACATACCAACTGTTTTCATACTTCAACATTATTCTCATATGCATGATTTATGAAAAGAAAAAATTTCCCACTTAGTTCAGGCTATAACATCAGTTAGGTAATAATCATCACATATGAAGTATATTGCAAACAAAACTACAATGCCTACACATGGAGGCGAGCGTCCCCTACGCTGACGTATTAACTAAAAGTTAGTTCTAAGGAAGTCGCCATTGGACAACGAACATCCACAGGACCTGCGTGAACGTCCGCCAACACCGAATGTCCAGAGCTCATAACGGATGTGCGACGGACGATCGGAAGATGTAGCAGTCTGGACAATATTTCTTCTCCAAAAATGAAACTCTTATAAACGTCCGAAAAAAATTGACCGTGGACCTATTAGAATGTTTGTTTGGTTTCGGATTGCAAAAAGGCGTCCGCAGGACACCACCTACGGATTTCTGATAAGCATGCAGGATGCGTGTTTTATACAGCAGGAATGCATGCGGGCTGACGCGTCTGGGTGCCGTCCTTTCTAGAAAGTAGTTTAATCATTTCTCGCCAATTTGAGCTTGTGCGCTGATTAACTCTACTCAGGAACCGTGAAAGTAGCTATGCAAATTTCTTGACACTCATTGTTCAGGGCCCCTGTAAATGTTCCTCGTCACTAATACGTCATGATATAAACAGCCCACGATGCATGCATATTGAGTGCTTAATATAACCAAAACTTGTTTATTAGACACCTAAGAAAATACCATATTCGAGTACACATTGTCACGATAAACTGCGTGGCTCGACGCCGATCACCAACTTCACTGGTGTCCTTCCATCCGCGACATTTCCCTTTCTGTGGCATAATGAAATCATGACAAAAGGACTCATTGTCTGATTATTTTATAAATATTTACTCATAAACACAGAACTAAGGCGCACAGAACTCTCAAAGATCACCGCAGAGAAAACATGGACACCGGAATAATGTGTTTATTTTCGATAACGAAAAGCTGGTTGCAAACACAAAATACCATTGGGCAGCCTTCCCTTTTGTACAATAAAGAAATTGTGATTAACAAAAGCTGTCGTTTTTTGTGTGTGGTTCTTCAGTGCTCACCTTTGTCTTGGTTTACAGTAAAACGAGAACGACAATCACAATAGACTCAACGAAGGCCCTAATTTAGAGAACAAATAAAGTACGCGCTTATTAATTTGATAAAACTTTCTTATATAATTAAAAACTTGGTAGCACCATCGTGATCTTTGGATATGGGTCGCGATCGGTCGCAACCTACAAGCGAGATGAAATGCCGGCTGCTGCTTCGGCCAATCAACCGCTTCGGTTTACCTGGGATTCCCGCATGTTTTACATGTATAGCATTTTGTGAGTGCGTGTGTGTCTGGGGTTGGTGTAGGTTCCGGTCTTCGTCATTCGTTTGTTTTTGTTTTTCCTCGCCACTCTCGAGAAACTAAATCTGCCGAGTTACTTCAGTACCGGTGCTTTCTACTGGAAAGAAGGTGAGTCTTCTTTCTATTAGATTTGTTGTCTCAAAAGGTAGCATTCGCAAATGGCAATTCCTGCGGTAGTGGCGTGTTCGCTGTGTTTACAAGTGTCGACAACGAGACAGTGCATAGGTTTCATTGTAGATCGGCTAATGAGAAGACGGCGAAAAAGAGCGAGAATACATTCAGGCATCTCTATAATGCTTCCAGTGGCGTCCGAAAGTAAACGGTGGTAGTTGAAAACGCAGTTTCAGCTGAGAAACAGTTCTTCGGAGAGCACTCACTTCATAGGGCGTCAGTCCTTTCTTCACAAAGAATCCGATTTATCTTGCATGGAAGTTTGGAAACAAATACTTTTCCTTAATGATTGGCTTCATATAGTCCATTTTAACAAAGATACTGCTTGGCTAGCGGAGAGGAAACTGAAGACATCTAGACGCGTCATCCATCATATGACGGAGTGCTGGTGCCGCCCGTGTTGTCTTTATGCGTCTTCCTTTTGTGTGTGTTTTAACTTGCGGCAGAAAACATGTCTTTTAGCAAGCACAAACCAGACCAACAAGCAGTTTTGTTGAAGCATATTTGTGGTACAGCCAGCCTGCCCTCTTGTGCGCGTTTTCCGAACTAGTTTCCTAGCGTCGACCCAATCGTCAGTTATATCGTCGCAACGACATGCCATGCAAGATACAGCGAGTTCTTCAAAGGCAACGCCAACTTTCCAGACGGAAGATTATAGAGACAAGGGTGCCTGCGGGCATTGTGCCGAATGCGGACAGTACAGTGTTAGTGATAGTAGCGACAACGGTGCCGAAGCGATACCAGATTGCGCCACGTCAATCTTCGAGCCGAGCGCAAAGCGATGCCACACTTCGAACTCAGAATGTTATTATGCAGTGACTTGCGAATGTTCCCGAGACTCGTTATAGAGCTGGGCGGTAGACAGTTGCTTTCATAGGAGGCGGCTCGTCGAACCGGTAAAATTGTTAAACCAGGAAGAGGGCTTCTTTCATCTACCGTACAATGTGAACGACATGGGCGGCAGCCTTACAGCTTCTGCCAAACCCTGCAGTGACAAGTTTTCACGTATTCTCATGACTACAGGCTAGTACATCCACTTTGAATTCATATCAGGTCTGCTACCTGCGCTTAGGCATGTAGAAAACCTTCCTCTTGTCGTCCTGCTCACAATAAACGTCGATGAGATCGCACTGGGTAAAAGCTGTAAAACACAATTATGTTCATCCTGCTGCGCTATTCATGGTGATGTTGCCCATTAAGGGCAAATGCAAGTCTCCCGAAGGCGACGTTTGTGAAGAAATTTGTGTTCATAAGCACATCCAAAATGTACTGAAATATTGTTTTCGGAGGTGGCTTTTGATGTCAATGAGAACTTATAAATAACAATGTATTACATTCGAACCTGTTATTTAATAATATTAATTGACTATGTCAACATGCATTCAGTTGCCTTGTACTGCAACATGAAGTACTACATCGTTTTGCACTTGATTCAATGTCAGCTGCAGTCAGTTGGCGGCCATTTGGAACGACAACGTCTGGTGAAGCGAATATCAAAGCATGGCTGCAGCGTGAGCCCGAGCATATCACATCAAGACTTGAAAATCCTCATAAGGTCCGTAAAGAGTTTTTCTTTAATTTAAATGACTTTAAAGCTTTGTATTAAACTTTTCCATCTCACACAAGCCGAAAACATTTTGACATAAACCTCTAAAGGTGTATCAGCAAAAAATTCCTCTAGAGACGTTATGAGGAATTCAAGCAGGTGTCGTTACTTGACTGTTCGTCGAGTGTTTTTTTTTTTTTGCTGCATCGGCGTTAAATTGGCATCAATATGACATTTTCGACAACCTAGAGCTATAGAGTCTAGAACATACTTTAACGAGCCTCTAAGCCCTCAAAAAATTATAACCTTTTCTTACTCAGTTTTTGTGTTTTCGCTGGAAGATATTTCGTTTGACAAAATGCGACATGGGGCGACGTCGGAGCAGGGCATTGTGGCATTGTGACACTTGCTCTGGCTTGCTTGGTCACCTGCTGTGCTTTTACTCGTTCCGAAAAGCGGTGTAAGAAAATAGTGGACGGCAGAGTGAGCTGAATCTCGAGTATCTGAACATCACAGCGTCCTGCTTTGACGTGGCAACTTACTATGTCATGGCGTAATAACACAATAGAAAGAAAACCGAGAGTACTATTAGAAACTACTAACCGAGACTACTATTAGATTACTAGAAAAGCTGTTGAGACCTTTATGGTGTTTTGAGGCTCGGCAGTATTTTTCTGAGGTTTAGAACGGCCCCATCTTCATTTAAAAAATGCACTATTGCTTGAAAATATTGGCTCACTAACTTTTCAATTGTTCTAATACATTGATTTACGCTACATGGCGTTTTGCATCTCATATCTGAGTTACACAGCGAGTTGTTGAGGATATACTGCTTACTTTTTACATACAGCGAGATGCATGCCATGGAAAGGTGCGGTATTTACGTTTTCTTTGCAACAGTGACAGTTGCCAGTTGAAAATTAGTGATATTTCTCATTCTGCCTACACACATTAGTGCCATTAGCCAAAGTGTCTGAATACATTATCCCTCTAAAACTTTTGTGACTTGTGGCTTCGTTCGCAGCCTATTGATTCTTTCATGATTGATCATATGTCGTCATAAACCATCCATTTTAGTATAATCATATTTCTTAATTCGCATATGCCAAATATATTACATAACCGACACCAAAGTGGAGCTAGTACTGCTCGTAATGTGCCTCTCAAAATGTGAGAACTGTGATCCCTACGAGTTGTGAAACCTGTGTGGCTTGTACAGTTCACCAATTGCACGGATTAGTCACTGTGGTAAATTTGATGTTGATGCCAAAATTTCTCAACGTGCTTTGCAACATTCAACTTTTCAGAAACCTTGTTGACAAAAGCATTCATCTCTGCACCTGTCCTAGCACTCTGATGTCGCAAATGTGACTTATTTATGTGGTTTATCAACTTGTATGCGCACTGCTGTGCGCGCTTTAAAAACCTTCGCCATGAATAAATTGTTATTTCGGTTTAAATTACTTAGTTGGGTGCAACATATCTGTCCGTGATAGGCATATCAGTGCTGAGCTGTGAGGTCAGTCAATGCGTAGGAGGATCCTTTTTATACTTTTTGCCGAAACATTTCGCGTTCGCAGCAAACGTTTTTCAAGTATTGTTTTTTGCCGTAAGGAAATTGACGGCCCCATTATTTTAAATGCATGCTCATCTCACATCGCTTGCATTTTGAGAGCAGTGGGCTCTGTCCAATGGCGGCATTTTAATGACATTCAAGTTTGTAAATTTTTGAGTTCAATTTTTTGTGATCACCTGCTGTGGTGGCAGCTGATCACAAAAAGCTTTGGTGTTGTAGTGTCAAATCTCATTCATGGCGGGAGCAGTTTGACGAGGGTGAAATCGAATACGCGACCTTTGCATTGGGTGCACATCAAAGAACCCCATGTGGTCCAAAATTATTATGGAGTGCCCCAGCTATGGTGTGCATCATAATCATATCATGGTTTTGGCACGTAAAAGCCTCTGAATGTTATCAGTTTCACATAATCGCGTAATTTATTCATGGTGTCTAAAATATATTATGCCTCTCGTGCGTCTTACGTGATTTATGGCGTCTTTATTTTTGATTGATCATCCTCGAGTAAGATATTCTACCACGTCATACTATTCATGTTAATGCCATATTTTCTTCCCTAATTCACTGCTTGCTACGAACTCGTGTATACCATATGTGTTTTTTTCTGTGATGTACTTTGTAATTAGTTTCTCACCATTTGAAACTTTTGTATATCAATACCATGTATTCAGTAACCCATATTTGTACTTTGTTTGGTCGAGAGCTGAACCACTGCCCATCTAATCGCGATTCCCCAAGTATTAAATATTTATGGCTTTATGAAGTTATGATTTATCATGTGGCAGTATGCCATTTGCTATTGCTGTTTTTACTAAAAAGTATATATGGAATTGTTGATCCGGCTACTGCCCAAATTCACAATATAAATGGTTGCTGGCATATGTAAACACACTCCTAATGGCACATGTGGAACTACAGTTTGTAGAAGCCAACGGTGAACGCTAATGATAGTTTAAGCTGCACTATATGCAGTAAATGCTCAGTAAACATTGAAGATGACTGCTGCCATGTAGGAAAGTTATTTTTGTTTTGGAAATGCTCATAATGTATACAGTTGAAGGGTAGCAGTATACATAACAGTACATGTTTCGATCTTTCAATGTAACTTCGTGCGCTTGTGTACTACATTTTTGCATTTGTGTATATGTAGTAGTGTGAACGTGTCTGTTGTTATACTTCATTTGCGCTCCGTGTGGTGGCATCTAATTTCAAAGATTGTGCGTAAAAAAATAATGATGTCAAGTAAAGGTTACATGATCTATTCACATGAATGCCAATTCCAGCCACTTGGAAATTCGGCTTCTGTATAGTAAGAGCCTCTAAAGTAAGACAGTGTTGTAGCAAGAGATGAAAGAAGTGGTATTCTAGAGGACAAATTTCCACGGAAATTCTAAACATATTGATAACTATTCAGATTGTTATTGCTCACTTGGTGTGTGCATATTTGATTGTGAGAAAATAATTTCGCCTTTGCAAGCTTTCCTATCTATTCGTTGCTCTTTATACAGGGTGCTTTTTGAACATAAACAATTTTTTAAGAAAAGAAAACCGAGCGTTGCGAACTTGGCATTTACGTAGCTTTATGCACGAGGCAGACACTTTTTCCTTTTATAGCGCGACTTTCAGAGCCGCTAAGGCGTTTGTTTTAGTTTACTATATTATTAGTGCTTTGAGGGTAGTTTAAATGCCAAACCTGGGGTGAGGAAAACTTTTATGTATCCCCATTTAAAAAAAATTGAAAATTGCTCCTCTTGAATATATTTTCCAACAAATCACAGTGCTGAATCCAGGCGCTGACGAACACGAGCGTACTGGGAGCACAAAAAGGGTAGCCCCGCTATCACATGCGACAGGAATGCTCCGTAACCAAAAGTGCGACGAAGTCTAGAACAGAATATCGCGGCAAACACTGATACGGCACG
Source organism: Dermacentor variabilis (assembly GCF_050947875.1). NCBI lineage: Eukaryota > Metazoa > Arthropoda > Arachnida > Ixodida > Ixodidae > Dermacentor > Dermacentor variabilis. The sequence continues at coordinate 119,018,830 of NC_134575.1, forward strand.
TTTTGTTTCACAACCCTTTGCTGCGAATTTACTCAAACTTATTCACAGAACGTTTCCCTGTGACGTAAATTTGAGGCGCGCTCGGTTTCAGTATTGCTTGGTTTGAATTTTAGATTCGATGAAGGATATCTCGAATAAGGCCCAATACTCAAGATTATAAAAGATGGGAGTGCCATAAAATTTGACTCATTCCAAGTTTCTTCTTAAAAAACGGCACCAGCAGGCACTAGTAATAAAATTATTACTTCCGTTAGTTGTTCTGAAATTCAGGTTATTAGCGGCAAAGTATGTCCGCCTCGCATAGAACTCCTTTACAAATGTACGCGGAAAATCTGCTGCTTTGACGCCCTCCGGATATCCCGTCCACAGCGTCCGTTTTCGATATAAATCGGGCCAGCCAAAGATGTACAATTCCTTTGTGCCTTATAGTCCTCCGGACTTTCATTAGCACGTCCCGTGCATTTTTTCCTACGTCTGGGAACTTTCTCAACTTCCGGAAATGTGATCCGGAGGGTGTCCCCGGGTTCTCTGCTGTGCATTAGGACACTCTCCATCCATGTGTGCTCGAAGAATTTTACGTTGCAAGCGCAAGCAGAAAAACAAAGAGAGAGAAAACATTTTTTGAACTATCGCGGTCGTTGCTCTTGAAGTCGAGTGGGTAGTGATCTAATTCCAGGGCTCCACTGGCTGTGGCTGCTCGTTGAACTCACTGGACGAGCCCATCTACTCCCGCCAGGGTATCGATGTTCAGCTGTACCTCCCACCGCTCAAATGACATGCTAGGCGTATTTAGGTGTTAACGTTTGCCCCAGCATTACCACGAGATGTGGAATAGTGCACAGCGTATGTCGCCGCACCATGGCCACGTGCCGCGATAAGTTAGTGGGTACATGTCGATCTATCTATGTAGGTTGGGAATCTGTTTCTTTGGGCAAGTCTGAGAGCAACTGCACCTTTAGTCTGGGGTTTTCCTGAGGAAGAGAAGAAATCCTGGGCTCGGGCTGCTGGATTTCATTTCATTACATTTATTGATACTGAGAATCCCATCAGGGATTGTAACAGGAAGGGCTGTTTGTGATACATAGGAACATGGTATAAGGTGTTACATAATAAATCTTATACAATAATGAATTTGGGCATATAACAACTTGATTACGTGACTATACAAGAAAATAACTAGAACGAAGAGGATATGACAACAATAATTACACTTGTAGAAACCAGTTACAGGGTCAGTATTGAGGTAATGTCACGCAACAATCAAGGTTGCAATAATGCCAACAAGAAAAGAAATATATTGCATGATTGCCGTAGTTATATTCAAGCACAAACACCGTTAAATTAACAAATAACCTGTGTTCAGATTATTCCATTCGCGTGTTGCCCTTGGAACAAAAGAGTATTTGAAAATATCAGTGCGGAATGAAAATTCGCTTAATGTGTGTGTGAGTTTCTGACGCGTCAATCTATTGGAGGATATTGATATGTATTTCTTAATAGGCAGTTTAAGTTTATTGTGTATTAACTGATACATGATTTTTAGTCTAGCAAGCTTGGCTCTGTTATCCATGGTTAGATGCTCTGCCCGTTTCAGCAATGCTGTTGGTGAGTCTGTGATGGATTGTTTATTATATATGTATCTCAGCGCTTTTCGCTGTACCCCTTCAAGTTTTTTAATCAGCTTGTTAGTAAACGGGAACCAAACGGTGTTGGCATACTCTAGAACCGGTCTTATAAGTGTTTTACACGCGAGTAACTTTGTTTCAGGTGGCACTAGTTTAAGGCGACTGTTAATGAAGAATAGCTGTCTCATTGCGGTTGATGCGATACTGTTAACAGGAGAATCCCACTGAAGTCTGATGTTAGTGTCACACCAAGGTACTTATGGTCATGAACAGATGCAAGAGGAATGTTGTTCAGGGTGTACGGGAAGGCTGGTGTATGTCTTTTTCTGGTTATAGATAATAGAAGGGACTTTTTTAGATTGATAACCATCCGCCAGTCTTTGCACCACTGGGGAACTGCGCTATGGCGTTATATAAAGTTCTATGGTCATCAAGGCAGTTAATTTCCTCGAAAAGAACGCAGTCATCTGCAAAAAGTTTGATATTCTGTGAAGCATATGCTGGTAAGTCAATAATAAAGATTAAGAATAACACTGGTGCTAAGACACTTCCTTGGGGTACTCCTGATGTAACGTTAGTTGTCGTGGGCCTCTCGTCGTTAATTTCAACGAATTGTGTTCGAATACTAAGATAGTTTTTAATCCAGTCAAGGATAGGGCCCCTTCCCAAAGTTAGTTCTAGTTTTCCAATAAGTTTAGTGTATGACACGCAGTCAAATGCCTTTGAAACAATTAAAAATGTGATGTCTATTTCTTTCTGGTTATCAATGCTCTTGGATATGTCATGGGTTAATTCAATTAATTGCGTAATAGTAGAAAGGCCTTTACGAAAGCCGTGCAGGCAAGGGGTTAAGATATCATTTACTTCTAAATAAGCATTTACGTGTTTTAAAATAATATGTTTTAATCACTTGCATACTGGGCTGGTTAATGATATGGGTCCGTAGTTTGAAAGATCAGATTTATTTCCTGATCTGTGTATCGGTGTTATTTTGGCAGTTTTCCATTCCGTAGGAAGGGTACAGGTGGAAAATGATTAGTTAAAAAGGAGGATTAGGAATTTTGCCATCCACTCGGCATATCGATGAAGGAGTATGTTAGGGATGTTATGTGGCCCTGGTCCTTTTTTGTGTCGAGATTTAGTAAAAAATTTAGTACTCCTGTTTCTGTTATAATTAATGGCTCCATCTTCACACCAGTGCCGGAGGTTATTCCTGGTAGTTCTCCTTTATCAGATGTAAAAGTAGTGCAGAAATAATTATTCAAAGTCGCTGCCTTTTTGTTATCTGCAGGAGATGTCGATCTTTCATCTCGTTTTTTAGGGTTTAAACAACGCCAGAATTTTTCAGGAGCATTCTTCATAAAGTTAGGAAGTAATATTGTAAGATAGTGTGATTTGGCCTTCTTAATTTTTGTTTTCCAATCGTCCACGGCGTAAGTTAATTGTTGAGCAGTTCGTTGTGAGGGATGGGATTTTTTGTTTCTTCTGATTCGGCGAACTTTCCTTTTTGCATGAATAACGGTCCGAGTTATCCAAGGGTAATGTCTATGAGTTTTCTTAGCTTTCAAGGGGATGTAGTTACTTATGCAATATGACACAACGGACTTAAATTTGTGCCATAAAATTTCTATCTCTGTGTTTCCATGATGTGTGAGTTGCTTGGATGACGATAGTTCAAATGACAGTGTATCGATGATGCTTGTATCAACAGCTCTGCTGTAGTCTTTATACGTTTTTGTTCGTTCTGAAGAAAGTAGCGAATCTTGATACGGCACCTCACACAATACTAGTTTGTGATCAGACAAGTCGGTTGACACTTCGAATTTAGCGTTATAGGTGGCGAAATGATTGCTTAAAAATACGACGTCTAACATGTTAGAACTGGATCCTTGTACACAGGTGGGTTCAGTTATTATCTGGGTTAGGCTAAAAGAGAGCATAATGTCAAAAAGAATATCTGCGCAAGGTGAACTGTGATGCAGTGTGTGCCAGTTGGTATCAGGGAGATTAAAGTCGCCTAGTAATATGAGCTTGGTCCCCTTCACATGCTGCTGCATATACATGTGCAATGATTGCAGTTCATTCGGATCAGTAGAAGGACTACGGTAAATCTATCCAACAATGAAGGTGGTATTGGCAAAGCAAAGTTTGAAAAATACAGCTTCGACCCCCTGAACGTCATGCAACTTGACCTGTGAAATATCCCTTTTTATTAAAAGCGCCACGCCACCGCCTCGTGTTGGCCGATCCTTGCGAATAATGACGTAGTTCGGGGGAGTAATTTTCAAGTCTTTGACATCTTTGGTTAGCCAAGTCTCTGTTATGCCTATAAATTGCGGCTCGAAAGCTATTAATATTCATTCGAGGGGTCCGAGCTTACTATTAACACTTCGAGCGCTAATATTACCGAACGTTATTTTGGATGTTGGTTTCGGCGGGGACGCAAGGTTCGCGTACCGATGTCCTGGTTTTTTATCGCTTGAAGTGGGCATAATGGGGGTCACCTCATTATTTTCCTCGTCCCGATAATAAAGGCAACTAATAATCTTTAGTTTGTCGTAGGCCAGGGCTACTTTATCACTGGATTCCTTCCTAGATTTTCCATATTGCCATAGCTTCTTCCTAATATCATGAACTCGCGGTGAAAATGCGGTCAGTATCCTTGAGTTTTTGACAGTTACGCAAAATTTGTGTTTTGTCTGGGAAATCTAGGAGCTTAAAGCTTATTGGTCTTGTTTTGTTTGCCATTGGTTTGCCTAGTCTATGGATGCGTTCTATTGCCACTGATTCTAACTTCAAAGTATGCCTAATCACCTTTTCGTTCACTGCACGTTCAAGAGATTCGGTATTTTCTTCTGTATCTTCCTGCATACCATACACAATAAGGTTCGACCTTCTGGATATATTCTATAGATCGTCTAGCCTTCATTCCAAGCATGATACAGTTTTTGTAGTCTAGCGGCTTGTTTAGTGCAAGCTGAAACGTTATCTTCAATGCATGATAGAAGTTCTAGTTTATCTATCGATGTCAGTCGTTCTTCCTTTATTGTCTTTATATCTGCGGCGATTTGAGTTAACTGTTCGGCAAGGTCCGAAAGGTCAGGCCCGGGATTTGTCTCGACGTCTCCAGCAAGTAATAACAACTTTTCAAGGTACACTATGTCATACAGAGAATCGAGAAGCACCGAAGAGAAGAAATCCTGGGCTCGGGCTGCTGCATTTCGGGGCGTTCGCCGTAGTTGGATGGCAGGGCCACGAAGCTATACGGTGGAGATTGACGGGACAATTGGTTGTACCCTACTCGGTCGGTTACCGCTTGAGCTACGGCTTTCGCCCCTTTATTTCCCTCCACTCCCGCGCGGCCTGGTGTCCACGTGTTTCGCTGGGATTGTTCCACCCTCGGGCCTAGGATATGAACAGCCAGCAGCGGTGTTCATCCATTGGTAAAGTTACGGCAGGCCTGTTGCGAGTCCGTAGCGACGTGAACTTCCTGCCTACTGGTATTGTCTTCTCATGCCTTGTCGCTGAACTAGTAGCGCTGCGGCTATGACCTCAGCCGCAGCTGGGGTAACTTACTAGACGGAGGCCGCGAGGATCAAGGAGTCGTCTCTCCCGTTTACCGTAGCTACTGCAAAGATGGCCGCTTCAGGGTATGCCGCCACGTCAACGTACGTTACGTACGGGTCAACCTTCTATTGTCGGCGCTCTCTGTCGACTCTAGCCATGCGTCTGCCGCCGGGGAGTTCATGACTCAGGTTCTTCGGGATAGGTCTTGCCTTGCTCCTGCTTCTGACCTTTGGCGGGAGTTATCTTTGCCCATCGAAGGCGCGGAGATCCATGACCGTTCGGGTCCGGTGAAGGATGGCTCTGCCCACCGCTGTGTTCTGTAGTATGGCCTTTCGGGAAGTCAGACCCATGGCAGAAAGCTCGGCGAACGTGTTGTGGATACTGAGAGCCACTAACTTCTCGCTTGAGGTGGTGATGGGGAGGAAGAGAAAGCATTTTTGAATTCTCGAACAAAGCCTTAGGTACTTTCTTTAGGATATCTTCCAAGAAAATTATTTTAGTTAGCAATAACGTTCATCAAAAGCCGCCACAGTCAACCAAACAGACAAATCTGATTTAGAAGCGACTCCTGAAATCGTCCTCGTGGCGTTTTCACAAAGCTGAAGGTTAACATCCTGCGTTTCCTTCGCTGCTTCTAGCAAATGCCTGTCTTGATGATTTTCTCAGCCTACCATTTACCACGTGATAAATTCCTCCACGGTGATGCATTGTTCCTAGTTGACAGGAAGTGAAATGACGTTCTCTGAAGATCGATGGAAAGGTTCATCCTTGTCTTCTACTTATTGCTGCTATGGAAGGAGCGAACTTAGCACTGTTTATATTTTGACACATGAACTGCCGTCGGTTCTGACTTTATTTTTAACTTTCTTTTCAAAGTATGAATTCTTATTACCATAGCTCTGTTTTTCGCCAGTCGAATGTTGCTTTCATTCTAATTTCTAAACACAGCGTTTCAGTATTCGCACGTGCGGGGTTCGAGGACACAGAATATTTCGGGTACTAACTTTATGAAGACTACTCGATACATTTTTATATCGAAAGTTGTAGACTGTGTATAGTTGTTTGTTTCTGAAGCGGCACTGGCAAGGATATTATTTAACTTCGTATCAGTGCACATCTACAATTTTTTATTAGGGATCTGTTGCAAGAAAGGTGTTTATTTCAAGCTACAGTGCTGTCTTGTTTTTTGCACTCGAGCAGTGTGAAAAATCAACTATTTCACTAGGTATTTTAGTATTCCTCTTTGCATCTATCACTGACCACAGGCGCAATAATTACTCTGTTGAAAATAACTGCGAAAGTGGATTCTTAATGAGTTTCCCGTAGTTTAGCTGAACAACGACGCAGCACTCTGTTACGAGGCCCTGTGTTTAAGATCCTCCTTCATCAGTTGCTTTTCTTGATTACGGGCGGCAGCAAACGCACAGCGACAGGCCACATTTCGAAAGTTGCGCACCCGAACAACCCGCTGGTACATGAATGCTTCAGTAATGGAAGAAGCTCGTTAGGTTAGGAATCTATTTTTATGGGAGCCCTCATTTCGGAAGCAATTTCTTACCTGATATAAGGACTGCCGACATACTCGCATAAGCAAACGTAATGAGGCAGTTTTCTTAGGCCGGGAGAAATTGTGGAATGGCCGCAGAAAAAAAGTCCTAAAAGATGTGCTTACTTTTGTTTCGGTGAGAGAAAACAACCGCATTTAGCAGTCTAGTAAACTGTAGCACGGTAAAGCGATGAGACACCATGAACTCTACCGTAAGTTGAAGGTTGAGCCTGAGAGTTTGGTGCGTCGTAGGCATCAGATGGGGAAGCAGTGGCGTCATCGTGAAAGTTAAATAATTTAGACATTATACATTATTTACCATCTTTCATTTCATCAACTGGTGAAAGAAGTGGTGCTCGTTTAGTTATAGAATAAAGTCAGTTATCCACTTTGGAAGGCTTTGATAAAGTACGGATGTTCTGCGTACTAAAACTGACCAATTGCAATGCTCCCTAATGCGAAAAATTGGCGCAGCTCTATACGTGTTCTCATTTCGCGATATATTGGCTGTCGTGGAGAATCGGTCTCGTGTGGCACGTTTGAAACGGAGCGAAGTGTGGCTGTACTGCCTCGCCAATCTAGAGTTCGCTAGAGCCAGCGAATGGGCCCAGCGCGTGTGTGATGGGTGTGCGTGATTAACAGCAGCCGCCGCCGACACACCTCCGAGATGAGGTGCGCTACTCTGGCGCCTCCTTGCAGCCACCGCCGCCACAGTACGCTTTTTTTCTCACACTTTCGCCATGACACCTCTGCTTTTCGCCTCTTGATTCTGCTGCACACTCCTCTCCGCTTTCCTCCTCGCACCTCTTCTCTGCAGCCGCTTCTTTCATTCCCTACTCGAGCCGCGTTCGCTTTCACCCAGGCAGCACTGAAAAGGGAGCCAACTAGGGCCAATGTTGGTTTTGAGCCTGCACAGGTTGGGCCGGCACTTTCCTTCGTAATTTATCACCACTGCTGTCGAGGTGCGCTTGTGTCTGTATCTAGCTGCGTCTACAAATGTGGTGTCCTTGCTGTTACCGAATTTCTTCTTCGGTATATTTTTCTTTATATTGCCTGCTTTGCTTTCCCGTCTACCTTGATAGTGGGTCGTATGCACATTCTTGGGTATTGGAAGGATGGTTACCATGTCTATGATGTGTCTGGGCATGTCTGCTTTCACGCCGTATTGGGTATGATACTTTATACCTAGGCGACCCAATATTTGCCTACCTGTTATAGTTTTGGACAGGCGTTTATGTTGTGTTATTCGTCGGGGTTCTATTAGCTCGTCCAGTGTATCGTGAAGACCTAGCTGCAGTAGTCTATTGTTGCTGGTGGTGATTGTTGCCCGATTGCTTGCTTGTAGATTTTTCTGATTAAGCAGTCTAATTTGTAGTTTTCTGACGAGTATCGTAGCAGGTACGATGCCACGTATACTATTCTGCTTATTACGAACGCTTGGACTAGTCTAACCAGGTTGACTTCTTTCATTCCATTCTGTTTGCTGGCTATTCGTTTATGTCGCCGCATGATTTGAAATGTTACATTGTGTGATTGTTGTGTTCATATGGGAGGTTGTGGCCAAGTACTGCACCAGGGCGGCCAATCCTGCTCTGGTGAGGGAGTGCGTTACCGGTTCTGGTCACCCGGATCAGGCCACACTGCAGGCCTCTTTGTGCAATTTTATCAACACGCGGATTTTTACTTTTTTTTTAATCCGGTGGAAAATTGCCGGCACCGGGATTCCAACCACGGACCTCGTGCACGCGAGGCGGGTGTTCTACCTCTACGCCACCGCTGCTACTTAGGGCAGGTTGTGACGGCGGATCCGGATCATGAGACGGTAATAATCAGAAGAATAAGAATGGGCTGGGGTGCGTTTGGCAGGCATTCTCAGATCATGAACAGCAGGTTGCCATTATCCCTCAAGAGAAAAGTATATAATAGCTGTGTCTTACCAGTACTCACCTACGGGGCAGAAACCTGGAGGCTTACGAAAAGGGTTCTATTCAAATTGAGGACGACGCAACGAGCTATGGAAAGAAGAATGATAGGTGTAACGTTAAGGGATAAGAAAAGAGCAGATTGGGTGAGGCAACAAACGCGAGTTAATGACATCTTAGTTGAAATCAAGAAAAAGAAATGGGCATGGGCAGGACATGTAATGAGGACGGAAGATAAACGATGGTCATTAAGGGTTACGGACTGGATCCCAAGGGAAGGGAAGCGTAGCAGGGGGCGGCAGAAAGTTAGGTGCGCGGATGAGATTTAGAAGTTTGCAGGCACGGCATAACCACAATTAGTACATGACCGGGGTTGTTGGAGAAGTATGGGAGAGGCCTTTGCCCTGCAGTGGGCGTAACCAGGCTGATGATGATGATGATTGTCTGATTTGCGTATGGTCTCTCCATTGTAGCCATTACACTCAATGATGAGATCCAATACTCTGATCTTGTCAACTTCGGCTATGGGCGTACCATCTGCCGTAGTTAGGTGAATTTGCGGCTTGTTTCGTTCCTTGCAGGTGCGCGGTTTTCGGCGACGTCGCGATGGTACATAAATGAGGAGCTCAGATTTCTCTGCCGGACACGGCAGTCCGGTTCCTGCTAGGTGTTGTTCAACTGCCTCTATTGCACGTTATAATGTGTTTTCAACTTGTTCATCGTTTCGATCGCTCACCCAGAGGGTGATATCGTCACAAGCAATGCTTTCTTGAATTTTTACCGATCACGCCAATTGCAAGATCACTCTGGCCATTTTCTTTCTCTTTTTCGCTAAATTATCATGTATGTTTTGCATATGTTCTTTATTTTGTTTGGAAGGCTGTAATGTTTGGTGTATTTGTCTTTATTATATTCAGTTGTTCGTTCGGAGATTGCTTACAAGTATCGCAAGCGCACTGTGTTGTAACTGCATCAATTCGCGCTTGATTTGTGCGTTCTCGAGAAGCGCAATAACAAATTCTTGGATTTGTAGAATAACAAAAAAAACGATTGAGCTTACATAATCATCCTTGAAATAGTGTTGCTGGTAGTTAACTTCAGAATGCTGTATAACATTAGGGTGCCCCCGCAGGGGCGCCTGCGTGACCAGGCGTTTGGTGTGTTGAGACACCACACGTACCCGAGGACACGAAGGTTGGACCCTGCTGCATCTAACAATGCGCGGCTTAGCCACGTTGGGGTAAAGGGGATTTTGGGAGTTGAGCTAGTGCGGGGAGCTGGAACCTTTGCGGCCCCTGGGCAGCGGAAACACACCTCTTTGGCCATTGTTTAACGTACAGGCCACACCGGGACTGATTAAACTGGGGCAAACGGTAGTTCGCTTTTCCGGTCCACCTGTCTACCTCTCTGGTCTTCGTCTTTCTGCCTCACCCCCAATTTTATTTTCTCCTCCTCTCTTCCTCTTCCGATTTCCACGCAGCAATGCCTAACCTGGCGTAGTCTATCCAACTTCTGATAATTTAAATTAGATTATAGCAACTGTGTATTGCTGGCATCAACGTTTACTTCAGATCTCATAGCGTCCCCTTGTTGGGCTCGGCGGTGGTTAGCTGGCGCAGCTACCAAAACAAAATAACTTATGGATGGCTTTAATTACCTTTCGCCGACTCCCTGATAGCTCAGTTTTGATAAGATGGCGCACCGAAGAGGCTTTCAATTTTTTTGCTGAACGCACCGAATCTTTCCCATGCTACCACGTGATCCATAGTCAACGGCCTCACAAGACTCTGAGAATCCTTTCACCATTCACTGTTGCGAAAGTTGTCCCTGATGTGCTGGTCAGGGACACAAAATCGCTAAAATGGCTAACGGCAACCTACTGCTAGAAATAGGCGACCAGCTCCAGCATGAAGAGATTCCACATATTCTCGCTGTTGGTGATATCGAAATGACAGTAACCCTACATCGCTCCATGAACACATCCGGAGGTGTGGTATCATTGGCTGATCTCTTAATTATGAGTGAAGAGCTATTCGAATGGAAGGATCGGGATGCTGTCAAAATACAACAAAGAACGATCAAACGTGACAACAAAAAAATCCCTAGAGAACATCTCATTCTCCCCTTTGCTAAAAGTGTCCTGCCAGAATCTACCGATACTAGGTATACTAAAACAGGTGTAAGACCATAAATTCCACATGCACGTACACGTTTAAAGTGTCAAAGATTTGGCCATGGCTCACAAAGCTTTCGGGACCTGCTCAGTTACGCAAAATGCGGTGAATAAGAACACGCTTCCGACAGCTGCACTCCGAGGTGCCTCTGAGGGAACTGCGAAGGTGATCATGCCGCATATTCCCGGTCATGCCCTATGTGGAAAAAAAAAAGATGTAATCAGACTGAAAGTTAACGAAAATATCTCATTGCAGGAAGCGTCGAAACAGGTCTTGTTCATTCATACCGTTCTGCTGCTGCAGAGCGCAAGGGGGCGAAGACCACAGCAGTCTCCGGCATCAGCCCGGCCCACACTGGGTCTGTACGCGAAGTGCACAAGCATCCTTGCGCCAGCAGCCAGCGCTGCTTTGCCGTCACAGAAAGAGGGCCCATCGACCTCCGGGTTGGTGACCTCCGTGGCTTCGTCTCTGCAGGCGAAGCCTACCATGAAAATACCTCGCTTGTGTGAGTGGAAGTCCAGCGGCTCTCAGGAGTCGATGGACGCAATCCCAAGCCAGCAGATGCACCCAGCGCCTCGGGACCGGCGCCATCGCATCAATATAGATCCCTCCAAGTTATCAACTCTCTAGAACAGCGTTTCAAATCTTTATTGATGAGCTCTATCACCACACCTACACAGTCGTCTGTGACCTAAACGCGCATAGTACACTGTGGGGCGACTCTCACTGCGATGCGACAGGACGAATAATAGAAAATTTCCTATTCTCTTCAATTCATTTTCATGCTTAACAAGAAAGAACAACATTCTACAGCTCTACGCACAAAGCATTTTCCATAGACCTTAGCAAAGCGTGCAGCACAATCGTGCTATATCTGTTGCATGTATGTGACCTATATGTGCCATATGTTTGATTATTAACCTTTATAGAAGTGATCGCCTTACGATTGTTCTAAAGCTTACAAAACAACCTGAGTGCTGTGCATCCTTTCTTCCATGGAAAGTTGGTTCAGCCCATTGGACAATGTTTCCCGAACATACCTGCCCTGGACTGATATCTGTAAATTTAGTCTAGAAGATACAGCAGCATACACAGCAGTGTCTATTATCGATGCTATATCATTATGTATTCCCCAAACAAATGCACCGCCTTCGAAATGACGTATGCCATGGCGAAATGAATAGCGCAGGCAAGCCCGGAAAAGGCAAAACAAGGCTTGGAATCTCCTGCGTAACTCTCCAACCACAGAGAACCTAATTAAGTTCGAGGCGATTATATGACAATTTGGAACACGCCACCGTGCTCTACGGGAAAATTCGGAAAAATGCATAAGCACTACCAATCTTTATACAGAAGGAAAAGCATGTCACAGGGTGAACAAAATGAAAGGACGTAAAACTTATCTTCTAGCATTAGTGAATCCACAAAGAGACGCTCTCGAGGACGTGGTTGATTATCTAGGAGCACATTTAGAGTGCATCCCATCGCACAGATACATTTCCAAAAGATCAGCGATAATCAGTGCAACTACCTCTGCTTAAAATGACATACAATGAAGTATACAATCGTGCATTCAGCATAGCGGAGTTCCAGACTTGTCCGCTCTAGGAAGTGACAAAATAGTGTATGAAATGATCAAGCACCTCAACCCTGATACCCATAGGACACTATCGTCACTCTAACTCCATGTCCACTGCCGGCTATATTCCGTCCGCCATGATAGAAGCAATTGTAATTACTGCGCAGCTGTATACCTCTACCGTCCAAGCAAATTTTGTGTCCTCGTTGTGCGCAAAAAACTCCTCATACATGCGCCGATCCCGGAAATAATGAAATACCGGGACGATCCGTGGCGGAGGTGAAGCAGGCGCTAAACATTCCCGATACATGGGCCGATCCCGAATATAGTGCAATGCCGGGCTGACCCGCTGCGGAGGTGAAGGAGGCGTTAAGCACTCCCATGCGTGGGCCGATCCCGAAGATAGTGCAACACCGGCCCGACCCGCGGTGGAGGTGAAGCAAGCGTTAAGCACTGCCCATACGTGAGCCGAGCCTGGAGATAGTGCAATGCCGGGCCAACTCGCTGCGGAAGTGAAGTGAAACATAAGCAGTGCCCATACGTGGGCCTATCCCAGAGATAGTGCAATGCCGGGCCGACCCGCGGCGAAGATGAAGCAGGCGCTACGTGATCGTGACGCAGGCGCTACGTGATCGGCCCCATACGTGGGCCGATCCCGAAGACAGTGCAATGCCGGGCCGAGCCGCGGCGGACATGAAGCAGGTGCTAAGCACTCCCCATACATGGGCCGATCGCGGAGATAGCGCAATGCCGGACCGAGCCGCTGCGGAGGTGAAGCAGGCGTTAAGAACTGCCTTGTTACAGGCGCCTTCAGGACTAGTCTTGTGCAAAGCCTGTACGTCAAATCTAAGGAATGGTCTGTGTGCTTCCAGAAGACATCCATGCATGCAATCAGCTTTAGATTGTCCATGTGAATCAACTATTCTTGACTTGTCCACGGCCAGGCTGTTCCATAATCGCCCAGCTACTAGGCCGCCTCTTTCCCTCCGGTTGGAAGTATTGCAAGAAGAAACAGGCGCCCCTCTTTTAGAGAATGTTCTAATGGCTCGTACCACAATAGCCATGAACAACAGCAGAGCCGGCTACCTGCCTGTATTGGCACTGCCACTCGCTGGCCGAAGTGGGCCCTTTGATGGCATGCCAGCACTGGGCCACTGCTGACGCGAGCAGCGCTGCCGGTTCAGGGCCTACATCTGCGCCGGTGTTTGTCGTGATATCACAGTGCTGATTCCAGCCCCCTTATGCTGAATGGACGTCTTTCGTTGAGTCCGTTCGCTTGGTTACGCGGACAGTCGCCCTACGAACGGACGCCTAAGAGCTGTGCTCTAAACTGAAATTTGAATGGTGCACCACGGTCACATTCAGTAGTCAGAGTGTTTTTGGCCCGCGCTGACTCCGCCGTAGCCTTCCTAGTACAAAGAATTGAATACGGAGCAGCAGCACCACGAAGGGAATCACACGTGATCTTCGATTACTACACTTCTGCTGAACACATTGAAGTACTTTTTGTAGAAAAATATTTATGAAATAGTCTCGTGTGCACCAAGTTCTTTTCTCGACTTTAATGAGAAGTTCTTGAGGGTTTTATTACTTAGGTGGTCTAAATTGTGCCGTACTTCTTCACGGCGGCTCCACCAATAAACGTAATGCAGTTTTAGCGCCCAAAACACCAGAATTATCTTTTTTTAATTGAGGCTGGTATTGTGTAATAAAAAAATGAAGTAGATGCTATTTTCTTACCAGCTATCTATTTATTTATTTCAATAACCTAAGGCCTAATGCGGGCATTGCATAGGCATGGATTCATCAAAGAAAACTTAAACATATACAACACAGGTTATAAAAGGCTGAAGACAGAAATAAACAAGTTAAGAAGCCAGGTACAAGTTAATTGAAGAAAAAGGCTAGGAATAGGAACTGGAAAATAGCACATGTAGCAAATCCCACACGACAAAACAAAAATCGCACCATGAGAAGTTGCAAAACATGGTATCTCACATTTGACGGAACGATACGGCAGTCATTGATGGGTTTTCAGGCTCGATGCTGGCGAGCCAACAGGTGAAATAAAATTAGCTTTTTTTTCTGCACACGTAAGGAGCGGGAAGAGCGGAAACTAAGCGCCACAAAGATGGTTTTCTACACCACGGCTCAAGACGCCCAGTAAGAAGCAGCAATGCGATTTTCAGGGGTGTGGCATATCATAAATTATGGGCTTTTATGTCCCAAAACCATTTTCTCATTACGGGGTGCGGCGTAGTGGAGGACTCTGGTAATTTAGACCACTTGGGGTTCTTTAACGTACACCTAAATCTAAGTACACGGGTGTTTACGCATTTCGCGCCCATCGAAATGTGGCCGCCGTGGCCGAAATTCGATCCCGCGACCTCGTGCACAGTAGCCCAACGCCATAGCCACTGAGCAACCACGGCGGGTGGCATTTCATAAGGGACCGCCGAGTCCAGTGAGATCTTGTTTATAATTCAAGTAACGATAATCGCGTTTCCCTAATCTTAATAGAGTCTGGTGACTGTCGACGCAACTATGTGCATAAAATTTATTGATTTCTCATAATGGTGTCAGCATTCGCTCATGACTGAAAAGTGCTCGCTCTTGAAATTAGTGTTTTCGGGTACGCTTCTCATTCCTAATAATTACCTACTGCTGTATGCGTTAATAATGAGTCTGCTAACATTAGTATGGGTGAGAACATCCTAATAAATTTGATACCACAGGTACCATTATTTCGCAGTGAGGCGTTCTCGAAACGGGACATGCTTTTTTGCTATGTTGAAATATCATACTACAGCAAAATCTCCGTATTTCGCTAAGTCACGACCAGTAATGATAACTGAAGAGCTACTTCTAAAGATACCAAGGTAACATCCAGCGTCCACATTGCCACCAATGCTGCCTAACGCACCACCACAATCCAGTGTCCCGCTAGGTTAACGGGTGCCTAAGCCACAACATCACTGCGGATTCCAGTGCGACGAGCTCTCCATGAGATTACAGCCAGGCTCCCCTCAGCGCGCCTTAGTTTAGGCCACTAAGTGCCAGTTTTTCCTACGAAAAAAAAGGAAGACAGTGCATTTAAAGATAGCAGAGCGCATTGCTCACTGCTCCCAGTGTGGAGAAATGCACCGGATGGTACCAGGAGCGCTTTTCCTTCTTTTTTTCTTCGGCATAGTTATTAATTACCGCGTGTTGGTAGTGCTCTTTTACATGCGATATGTGGGGACATTTAGCGTAAAACTATTCCAATCTCTTTTTTTCCAATCTCCTGTTGTCAAACTTAAACAACCACTGACGCAACCACTGCGTGGAAACACGCTGCATTTTTTTGGAGAGGCCACTCAAAAGCTCTCGTCGTTTCTACGAAGTCACTTCTGTTTTCGTTGCAAGGACAAGCGCAGAAAGAGAAATCATTCGTGAATTTTCTGATCGCATCGTTTTTAGGTACGTTCGCAATAATATCTTTCTACAATAATAAATTTTATTTATGATTGATGTGTCCAATACTCGGCACAGCCGAAGTAAAAGACAAAACTCAATTAGAATGGGCTCCAGAAGCGATCCACGCGGGGATTTCAGAAGACTGGAGGTGTACGTCTAGGGTTATTCTCTGCTGCTTCAAAAAGTTGTTTTGCTTGACGCTTTTCTGTCAACCATTTACTAGCACACAAGTTCCTCCCCTGTGATGAATTACCCATAGCTGAGAAAAGTAGGACTGAAACTCACAAATCTCACGGAAAGGTTATTGCTTAAGTCCTGCTTATCGCTGCTATAGAGGAGGCGATGAACTTTGCGCTGTTTACAATTTGACGCATGAAATGTCGTCTGTTCTGGCGTTATTCGCGTGGTCTATTTCATCAACACAAGAACTCCGAGTTGTTTATTAGCTGAATTCTGCTTTGACTCCAAGCAGTGCTTTGTAAGCACATTTCCACGTGTCAGATTCTATGACGCAGAAGCTTTCAGTGAAAAATTAATGAAGAATACGCGTGCCATTTGTATCTTGAACGTCGTACAGTGTACGTAAGTTTCTTAGATAAACGTCTCTGGCAAGCTCCTATTTTAACTTCGCATCGGTGCACGTCTACATTTTTGTGGCTAGCGGTTGAAAGAAAGATGTCCATTTCAATCTATAGAGCAGTCTTCTTTCTTGCGATTGGTGAGTCTGAAAAATCAAATGTTTCACTTCGTCTTTTTGGTACTCTTGATTTCTTCCGCAAATGAACAGGGACCAAATAGTTTCTGCAATCAGTATAAGTGCAATCAGTATAACAACGGCAAAGTTTATTGTTAATCACACTGCCGTCGTTCCGCTTAATGGCGACGTACAACTAAGCAACCGTGCGTCAGGTTTTCGGTCCTTCTTTATCAGCTGCTTTGGATGTTTCGGGACTGTTGCAAACTCACACCGACACCAAAGCTGCGGTAAGTTGCGCAACCGAGGAACACGCTTGGATATTGATGCTTCAGCGTGCTACGCAGACTATTTTCACGCCATCGCATCAGCCTGATGTACCACTACCACCCTTGTGTTACTGTCTCTTTGAGCATAAGTGTTTACATAAGGTTCTCCAAATTTAGCAAGGATTCGGATTATTGTTCCTCTCTAATGACTGAAAGTCTTCAATTGAAATATACTCATTTATTACAAATGACATTGTGATAATTTCATTAAATGTCTACATGTTTCACGATGAGGGCCCTTGATCATTCACGAAGAGAAGGCACCCTGTTAAGCTTACTGAAAGAGGATACAAATCACACAGATTATCCAGCACCCAGTCAATAACAGTATTTAGAAAGTTCATTGGCAATCAGTTCATCACTTGACCAACCAACAACCGTCATACGGTTGACGGAATGTCATAAGAAGCAGTGCATGGTATTGGTTACCGCTTGAACGCCACTTCGCCCTGCAGAGTAATTGTTGAAATCTGGAACTTCTACGAGCAGGTGATTTTCAAGCTAACTTATACTAGCGATCCATTGCAACTGGGGAGAGGCGACTGTGAAATTTTAAGTTTTACTGGGCAATAGAATAATGAGCTAGCAATACCGCTACAAAACACGTGCAGCTAGACAATGCAACATATATCTCAGATTGGGTAAACACCACATTTTCGCATTACAAGAAAACTGCTGAACCTATTCCACGATGATAATTGACTGGAGTGCACTTAGCATTGAAGCAACAGAGTGCCACGGCCTACGCATGCTGCCGTCAGAAGGCCTTAAAGGAATACTGACATAAAAATGTTCGACCTTGCTAGGATAGGATAGGAATAACTTTAGTAAAGTGCCGGCAAACGACGATTTAACGAGTCGTGACACTGGCCAAGCGTCGACCCGTGGTTATACCCTACTCTGCACTAGCCCAGTTGGGCCCGTTTGTAGTGGGTCATGAGGCTTGTGCTTTTAGAGCGCACCCCGGACCTGCAAGACGGCCCATAGTTGTGAGTCCTTGTCTGCAGACTGCAGTGCACTTTGAAGTTCTGGCGGGTAAGTCCTGCAGGTAGCTGCCGTCGGGAACCTGGTACAGTCCCACACGATCTTGCTATTTTCTGCTACAATAAGTAGCTAATGACCCAGTAATCGTGGCACGAAACGTCATCTCTATTCAGAGCATGACAGGTAAATATTTGGAGTCTTGTTTATGGCGATCTGTACAAGTATCGATTTCAGAGAGCAACGAGATGGCCAAAAAAGGATTGTAAACACACCTGGACACGTCATCGCACAAAACTGTGACGTGTGCATGCAAGTGAGCTCGCCGACGCGAGGGCTTCGCGTTGCTAGTTCGCCTGCTACGCCTGCACGTCCTCAGCGATGTCCTCGCCATCATTGTCCTCCTCATCTTTGCCGTACAGCGGCGACTACACACTGCAGGCGGGAGTCGCCGATATATTAGACGTGGCCAACCACGTTTGATTGAATACACTGCAAAGCACCGAATCGGAAAGTACGGCCAGCGACAGCTATCAATGAGCGTACGCACCGCTACATCTAGCACGAACTATTCGTTGAGGGCGTTTTAGGAATGAAGCACATTCCGGAGCAGGACACAAGGCAGTGTGAAAGTCAGCACAGCATAAGGCTTGAGGGTACGTATATAATCTTGGTGGAAGATCATCGGACTCCATTATAAGCTCGGCAGGTTTTGTTTGTACCAGGCACGCTCGAAATGAAACGAGAAAAGCTGGCTGCTTTTGAATGGGGTCCCCTCTAAGAGTACAGTGGCACGCACGAACTCGGTTCACTTTTGCCACTTATCGACAACACTGATGGTAGCGAACGAGCAAGTCAGGCGTGCTGGTGATCGCTGGGAAACGAAATACGCCCATAATTCGCTGGCCGCTATTTCAGAAGCTGACGTCGCAAATCACTAACATTCCTCAACACAATCAACGTCAGTATGCCTATGACGCTCAAAAGTGACAATAAGATTAGTTTTCCTGACGCCGTTGGTAGCGATGAAAAAACATGTTAGCCAGAGGAGCCGCTTCGCAGAGAAGATTGTTGAGGCGGCAGCTCTGAGCGCTAGTGAGTAAAATCACGCAAACGATTTACTATTTCGCGAAACCTTTTATACCATGCGCATTTTTTAAGTAACTTAATAAGTTGTTTTGTGTTATAAACAAATTTTAGCCGATTGTTCTGCCGGCGTCACCGGCGAAGAAAAACACAGTGGCGATCGGAGCGACGAAAACCTTGCCCGCCGAACCCGCCCCGATGCCAGCGCCAACTCGTGACGTAGCCTCCTCTCGGTTGTTTGAATCCTTCCTTGATGTCGATGTGCCCAGGTTCTCCTTTTTGTAGTTGACTTCGCGCACGTACTTTCATATTGATTTTAAATATGTTCCACGCTATATTCGCCGTTGATATTTTTTTTCAGACGATGTGTTTGGGCCTACATAAATCGATCTCACACATTAGCTCGACTTTGAAATATTGTGTCAGTACTCTTTTAACAGGCTTGTACTGCAGCAACACTCCTCTTTCGGGCTTCTTTATGAAAATGTGTCACCGTTTAGCGCCGTTGCCGCAGAGCGAGCACGTGGCCTCAAAAACGCAAGGTGCGCCGGTGCATGCGTTCCGAAACACATCATACGCTAGCCGGGCCTCTCTGCCGCGCTTTTTTCTCGACACACTGCGCCATCTAGTAGTGCCAATTTGAAGTCCGCGCATGGCGTCACAGACGAGGCGCGTGGACCGCCATTGCGTGCGAATGCTGCGGTTGTTCCCTCTCTAGCCGCGCTCCCAGTGGCGGCGACAGACAGTGCCCCAGCCAGTGGTACTTATGCACTGCCACACTCAATTGCCCATACCAGTGGCACAAGCAGGCGAGAGTTTCATTGAAGAGCAGCACATACCAACTGCAGTTTAGATCGAGCTCGCTAAGCGTTGGCGCGAAATACGGTTATTGAAGAGCGGCACGTGCCCAATAAATTTTTGGCGAAGCGTGCTGGAGCGTCAAGCTGCTTTCCTTGATGATACAGTGTGAGTTTATTTCTATTCTGCCCAGCAGAGCAGTAATTTCATACATATTCTAGTGGTACGTTGGGCCGGTCGAAATGCCGCCGTGCTGCACTGCTGACTTTACACTGCCAACGCAGCGCCGTCTATCACCGTCGCTGTAGTATCCACGCTTGGTATGAGTTCAAGCGCACCGAGAATTGAACAAAATAAAACGGTCCTTTTTGTCAATAGGCAGCGGCAGATTCCCCGTAGCATTTATGCAGCTACCGAAGTTAGCGACAAGGACGTTCATTGAAGAGCAGCACACAGCTACTGACAGACACACCAATGGCCACAAATCGGTGCCGAAAAGCATCACTGAGAAAAAGTATAGAACGAGGACAGTGCTCAAAGTCAGCGTGAAAGAGGTTCATTGTGTAGGGGGCATGTCCCCATATCACATACCAAGTCGTCCACTCCCAGTCACCCTTGTAGGTGACAAAGAGCGTTGCATATTCACGTACGCACCCAGTAGCGCACATTGCCTACTCGACAAGACACTAGCCAGCACATATCCAGGTGCCCATGTTGTTTGTATACCTAAAGAAATATGCCTAAATAGGAAGCAAACACAAGGCAAGGGTAAAAGAAAGCTTCGCAAAGAAGAGCGTCTTTTATGAGCTTTTTATACAATGTGCGTTTTCGATCATGCTGTAAATGAATTTCACTGCTATAACTTTAGTTTTTTTTTTTTTAACTTGTAGCTCGACGCCATTTCGACATTCAACCTGAAAAAAAATTAAGCTAGCCCTGTCTCTTTTCAGCTTCTGCTGTGATGGTCTTGCAATCACGTAAGTCTATCTTTTTCTCGCATGCGTGCACGCAACAGCTAGTATTGCTGGGGCCAATGTGCCGTTGTTTGTTATAGGTGGACAGGAAATAAGAAAGCCTCACAATACAAAGACTGAAATGATATTTGCTCGAGGCTCATTACAGTTCTCAAGAGGGCGGTGGAATTGGAAAATAAGTGCTCGTTATATTAAGCATATAATTATATGACACATAATACCCCTATTTCAATGGTAATAAAATATATGTTCAACTAAACTATTGAAAGGAGTTTGTCATTTGCCTTTATGCAGGTCAATATCTTAATCATGTTTTCTTATTATAGTTTCCACTGTGGCACGATGCGCAGCACGCTGCTTACGCGGGTCAGACGACGTCTATTCGAAAAAAAAGTAGATTCAGATTGTAGTTAAGCCAAACACTGCAAATTCTTGTCCGCTTTTTAGAAATGCAATTGTTTACTTACTCCTATCTCCAATGAACAGTACGCAGTAACTCTACTCCGCAGTTCCGAATATTACAGCGATGCAGTTAGGGGGAGTGCGCAACGCATTCCTTGTGGTAGAGTGGTCGGTGCCAAACTTGAAAGAAGAGCCACCACGTAGCCGGCGTTGGAGCCATAAATTTACTTTGATGTGTAATAATCAAGACTTCTAAAAAGTATTTCTTTTGGTGTCTGTCACTACAAAATTAAGCAGCTATCATGCTTGTCATCATCTATGTCATGCGAAGCATTTCTAAAAGGTAGGGGCAGGGTGGAGTTTATATTGGTGGGGCCTTCAAGTGCAGGCTACGCCCATGTAATGGCATGTGCCAGGGGGACGGGGCGCAGCCACGCGGTTTATCCCTTGGTGATATTCCATTCTTTTTTCTTTTTAGAGCGCAGCGATTAGGCGACCATTCCTGTGGCGAGCGTCGGCGTTGTCCGCCGTAACCGACCGAACGAGTACATCGCAGCATGAAAGCGAATGCGGAGCGCGGCGGAAGGTGAAAGAGTGCAATAACGAATAAAGCGGGAGGAGGAAACCGAAGCAAGAGTGCAGCGAAACCATGAGACAGAGAGCGGAGGGGTAGCGTATGGAGAAAGCATGGGAAGAAAAGCGTAGTGGCGCGCAAGACCGGCTATACGGCGACGATGGCTGCGCGATGGTACCAGAGTAGCGCGCTTCGTATCTATGGAAACAAAGTATGTCATGAGCGGAGCTTGTATGACGATCATAACTTATAGGTCTTGACATGAGTGTCGTGACATGGGTGTCATGTAGGTCATTAAACAACCGCCTACGTCTTCGTGCTGTCATGGTCGTTTCGTTAACTTGGTAGGTTCACCGCACACTGCTTCGCATAACATCGGTTCCCAGAGTGCTTGAGATCTGCCGTCTGTCTTTTTTTTTTGCGATAGCAATTGTAAGGACTCTACAAACGCATTTCGGGCGTCGGCGTTGCTGTGAGCTTCTACATATATAAAATCCAAGGGTGGTAACAGCGTAACCGCGCGCTCTACTCTGTAAGCACGATTGAAGGCGTGCGAGAGTAGCCGACGATCGCGGTTTACTCTCGCCAGCGCGAAAGGCACAAAAGCGAAGAGGAAGCGCGCCATCTTCGGTCGCGCGCGAGACACCCAACGTTATGACGCACCGGAGAGTGGGGAGGGATGCAGCGGGGTGAGGCGTTAGAGTCTCGCTGTAACCGCGCATGTGGTGGCTGTGCGTCGTCGTGCGGCCGTATCTTGAGAGCAATCTATGTTGGAGGCAGAGACAAGGTACGTCGGTGGTTCGTAGCTTTGGGCGTGCTGTGTGTACTTGACACTCACGTTGTGCGTCTCTATGCCCTTTCTATCTCACTTGTCTCTCTTCGCCTTCGCCATTTCCCCAGTGTATGGTAGTCAACCATGCTCTTCACTAATTAACATCTTTGCCTTACTTAAATCCCTCTTTCTCTCACGTTGCATTGAAGCGATAGACAGCACCAAGATCACTTCGCTCGCTGCTGCTGCCGCGTTCCCCCGTGCCAGCGTTTTGACAGCGTGTCCGCGGTCATCGAGTGTGATTTGTTTATATTTGCTGTGCGCGCTGACACCACGCTTGTTAATTTATTTAGCCAGCGAATAGTTACAGGTTGATACGGCTGATAAAAGTACTATCCTGACTTCGCACGGCTGTCTGGCAATTTGCGATCGCAATGAATCCTTTGCCTATCGGGCGAAGCTGCGGCTTTTTATTTATCAACAAGCGTTCCTAATTTCATATTTTCCTAAATGCTATATTTTTCATTGGTATGTGACGCTCACTTGCAGATAAAAAAAGCAATACGCCGATTGGCCTCTTTCTTCTTTCTTTCTCATTACGTCAGCGGACCGCCAATAGGTGACGTTACTACCAAAGTGAATTCCGCGGACACCGACGTTACAGAATACGGCTTCAGAGCACCGCTTGCTGATGTCTGTGTAGGGCTGTGTCCGAACCACTACTCGGCTGTCATTGTAAAGCGACTAATGAATCGTCGAGGGCGCCCTGGTTCCTTTGTTGATATAAAATTTGCTCTACTCGTCTTCGCTGTAGATGCACTCATAACACATATAGAAAATATGAAATCTGCTTAGACATCAAAATCCAGCGTCATGCACGTCATTTCGCTGAATAGGCTTTCGTTGTAGGTGAGTTCAACTGTATATCAAGTATTTGTTTGCACTATGACAGGCAGCTTTTCAAGCTTCACTATCTCCGGGACCGGCGTATATTATTAGGAGCGAAAATTCACGCGTCTTTGGGCGTGACGTTCTCTTACTTCACCGCCGACTGCGCACCGTAATTCGTTGCATTTTAAACAAATTATTTGCCTGGTTTATATGAAGCATTAACTTTAACTTATGAAATTGTTTCTCAAGTCATGTTTCATTGGCTCTACTTTGGAGGTCAGCCGATATCGACTAACATATTGTGGGTATTGCGTCTAGACATTTTCGCCAGGACCAATTTCAGTATCTATTCTCATGAATACGTTCTTGCGCGGTAATGCTTCTGAGACAATTTTAAAGAAAAAGTTAATATATGTAAAGAAAGCTCATTTATTGCGATTATATGAAAAGCTTCGGGTATAACGAAGGAGTAGCACGAATATGATTGAAGCCTCGTGTAGATTTGGAGAAGTGAGAAACCATTTTTACCAGCTAGCCATCTCAGGCTGCAACACTTATGGACGGGCACCTGAAGTATACGTCGTAGTTCCTGGTAACTATAGTCAGCCGTTGCTTTCGGTTTACTCATTTTAAAACACCTCCTATGGTCGCAGCTATCGTCACAGACTTTATTTTAGAGTCTCAGTTGGCAGTGAAGTCCATGACGTTTCAAAAGGGCTAGAATTCTTGTAATCTGCGGCAAACATCTGAACTCCCGCTAAACTCAAAAGACTAGCCTCTGCCAGAACTCGATGACATTAAAATTTCGACAGATTTTACGAATATGCCTTTAGTCTGTGAATGTCTAAATTTATCTTCTGGTAGTGATGACCAATGAATTCATCAAGCACAATGATCAGGCTTATTGTGAAGTGTCTCAACGTGACCAGTACTTGTACTTCAATAACGTACACATGAGCGCTGTGCTCGTTAGCAGACGTAAAAGATGTGAAAAATTTGCGAGAAAAATTTGCAAGAAAGAATTTGCTGAATAACGTGTGCCTGTAACTTACATTTTGTGCAGTTAATAGAGCTACTGCGCAAGCTTATAGCAGAATGAACCTAACTGTTCGTTTCTGTAATTGGGATAAGCGCACTCCTTTTCTCTCCATGGCACGTAGCTTACAGCTTAATATTTTGTTCGTCAGGTTCTCATGGAGGTGCCGTTATTGCTAGTGAGCCCTTAGCAGCAAAGAAGAAAAAGTTACCTTGAAAGGCGCGATCTCTAAAAGCTCAAAGGAACTGAATGCTTGATTGGATGGGTAATAGTGTACTAAACGCTACAAGGACAAAGATAAGTCCTGTCTTTCAAAGAATTCACAATATGAACTCCATTTGTCTGAAAAATGGAGCCTGTTTTACCCTGATTTTTCAAGCACCTTGTCTGTTCTTCACATGCATCAGATTTCTCCAACCTTTCTGGCAACGGGGCGAGTTTGGCGGCCATTGCTGGGGTCGAGAAAAGCACATTATATACTTGCACAACTATTTGCAAAAAATAAGTAAACGTATGCATGATAGAGGGCATTTTAATCCAGTGGTCGAGATGTTTATTCATATTATTTCATAATTTGCTTATTACAATTGTCAAGATTCTTGCACACCTTAAGAAAAAGGAGCAATGCGGCTACCTTAAGATTAGAATTAGTTTTTGAGCCGTGTATGAATGACATTCTCAGAAGCTTTGGACAAGATGGGTAGCACAGATATTGGTCGGTAGTTTGCTGTATCCCTACCGGGAAATGATAACTTCTGTAAATGTTAACTTTCGGAAATGTTAAGTTTTGGAAATGTTAACACTGGGTGCAAGCACCCAGTGTTAACATTTCCAAAACTGTAGAATTCTAAAAATTATATGTTAAGCGCCCGCCTCTTCCAAAGCGCCAGTAGCAGCCGAAGTATTCACCCCACGGCGGTCGCTATGAGACCGCTAGGTGCGGTGACGGAGATATGCTCTTCCTTGCGGTGGAAAGAGAAAGCCCGACAGGGATGAAGATAATGCAGAGTCACGATGAACAATCCTTGGAAGAAAACCCAGTGGTCGCAGGGCTTTTGTGAGACTCATCTTGAGAAAGCATGCTCGCAGCCGCAGTTCCCACACGATGGTGCTATGATGGTGCGGTGCTTCACGTCAGTAGGCACACCTCACTGCTGAGATACCTCACATTAACGGCACATTTTATCTGAAGATGCCTGACGTATATATACGCACTCCTCTTGGCTTTTCATTAAAATTTTCCCACCCGCTACGAATGAGGTATGTGGAGTGAAGGAGGAAGTAATCAAGAAAAATATAGAGCACAGTCCAATGCATGACATACCGACAGTATTATAATTTCAATAAGCTCTATTTAAAAAAAAGTTTCAAGTGCCAATGAAGCGTTTATTCACCAATCAAGTCAATTCACACTTTACATCAACTTCACTTTCTTTCTCACAGAAGCAACCGCTCCACAAAGCAGTCAGCTGTTTGCATTCATCCTTTGCAGAAAAATAAATTTGCAGCACAATATATAGGACTGAAATAGTTCCGTAGTCACAGTGTTCTGGGGCGTTCTGCATCCAACTCCTTGTATACCGCAGCTTCGGAGTAAATCCAGCGTGTCCCAGAAGGTGTGCACCCAGAGGCTGTTTTCTTGCAGTAGATTGTAGATTTTAGTTTCAACGTTTCTAACCATATTAGCTTCTGGGCACTCACACCTGATGACTCGATTTGGCTGACGCATGCAGTGCACTTCTCCTGTTTGAAAAAGTTTGCACGACATAGGCATACAAATAGTACACAACGTAATATTGTGCAGCTGGCATGCTGTATCCATAATCTGGTGCAGTGTTTCCCTTTGCCGGATCATTCTTTGCAGAAGTGCACAGCTTCCACAGCTTTAACTTCACCACAGCTTGAAGCTGTCCATGTGTTGCCAGCCGTTCTTTCTTTCCTGGCTTCATGGTGTCTTGAACAGCAGCAAGCACGAAAATTGGCTCTACCGTGACATCGCCAGTGATGCAACTCTTTATAGGTGTATAGGTGTCTGTATATGTGTGAGAAGCTCGTGATAGTCGTGCGGTCTTCATCCCCTCCAAATCATCTAGTGACTCCGAAAAATCTCTAAAAAAAGAAAACTGGACTGTCGTCTGTTTCCTTGAAAAATTTCGAAACACTTGCGTCTCTGTACCAACAGATATGTGATATATGTAACCTTTCAAAAGGTTTCCTCATTTCGAGCCTCCAAGGTATCCCACTTCAGGTTTCCTATCAGGACATAGTGTGCTCCTTTAGAATCAAGGTCTCTGAGAGGCGAGTGTCACTCGCAGGGATACCATAGGCACTTGTGAGGCAAACATGACGGTTCTGTGAAGAAGAAGACGCGCCTCGCGGCACAGACACATCGCCAACGCGCCGAGCCCGCTCGCGCTGTTGATTACTGTCGCCTTTTTTGGACAGTGCTTCGGGCTGTCTCGCCGTTCCCGGTCGCCGCGCTTTTGCCTTAGGAGCCGCCAATAAACCTCTTCTCAATTGGTGGAGGTGCGGGGACTCAAACCCCGTCGCTTGTAACCCTGGAGCTGCGATCCAGAACGCTATCGCCCGCCATGACCGACAGCTCATCCCAAACGGCGCCGACGCCACAGTCCGTCACTTGCACCGGCGTTGCACGACAACGCGACCCCAAGATCTTCAGCGGTGCAGACGACGAAGACGTAGAAGACTGGTTGGCGTCATATGAACGGGTGAGCGCGCACAACAAGTGGGATGATCCAGCGAAGTTAACCCACGTCATCTTTTATCTGGCTGGTGTTGCCCAACTCTGATTTCACAACCACGAAAGTGACTTACCCACATGGTCAATCTTCAAGACAACCTTTCCAGAAGTGTTCGGCCCACCCGCTGTTCGCAAACTGCGCGCTGAACAACGCTTGCGCGCCCGAGCACAGCAGACGGCAGAAACATTCACGAGCTACATTGAAGACGTCGTGGACCTGTGTAAACGAGTCAACGCGGCAATGCCCGAAGCTGAGCGAATTCACCATATACTGAAGGGCATCGATGACGGCGCTTTCCAGATGCTTCTAGCCAGGAATCCGTGCACTGTGTCCGAAGTCGTCAGCCTATGCCAAAGTTATGATGAGTTACGGAAGCAACGCGCTTCGACTCGGCGTGCTCTGGGCAGCGACGACTTGGTGGCAAGCCTTGACAGCATGTACGACCCATGCTCATTACTTCAACGGGTCAAGGACTTCGTGCGTGAGGAAGTTGCCCGCCAACTTTCTTTAGTCCCCTTCACTCAGGAGCCCACCTCCCGTCTTCCAAACACGCTCCGCACTCTCATCTCCGACGAGGTCGCTCAAGTTGTCCCTTCCGCACACCATCAGCCGCCTGCAGCCACGAATCTCAACTCTGCTCTGGCAGTGCAGCCTGTCGCGACTCCTCCCACCTATGCGCAGCCAGTCCTGCCTGTGGCTGCGCCTCTTACGTACGCGCAGGCAGTACGCAGGCCTCCGCCCGCGTCTTTCGCGACCCATTCCCAACCGGTGCCACCGGAAGCCCATGCTGCGTCTTGGACCGCACCGAGAGCTAATCCTTGGAGGACGCCTGATAATCGTCCCATCTGCTATTCTTGCTGCACTCCTGGACACGTCGCCCGATATTGCCGACGTCGGCCTCAAGCGTTCGGCGACGCCTCTCGGCCCTTCCAGTACGGCAGCCAGCCCTTTCGCCAATACGCCACTCCTTCCCACCAACCGTATGCTCGTGCTGACCTTCCAGAATTTCCTTCGCGTCGCTCACCGTCCCCTCGCCGACGCTCGCTCTCCCCAATGCGTCGGCGACCCGCACCACCTGACCAGGAAAACTGAACGTCGCAGTTCACGAGGCAAGAACTGCGCCCCATTCGAACTGTCTAAGTCCTCGCGCCTGTCCTGCTAACGTGGTCGAAATTAGTGTAGAAGGTGTTCCTGCATTCGCTCTTGTGGATACCGGCGCAGCCGTTTCTGTGATAGCCGCCAAACTGTGCCGTTCGCTGCGCAAGGTGACCACGCCGCTTTCTGGACTGTCGCTTCGTACGGCAAGCGCTCAGCACGTCACTCCGCACGCAGCCTGTACTGTACGTGTGCTTATTCACGGCATTGTTTACATAGTCGAGTGCATTGTTCTTCCCACCTGCTCGCATGACGTCATCCTCGGATGGGACTTCTTATCCCGTCATAAAGCCGTGATCTCTGATGTGGTTCTGCTCGGTCCCTTCTACAAGTCCAAGGAATTGTCGAAACAACTTAAAAGTAAACCAATATGTACTATTCATGAGTAGTGTGCAAGAAAGAAAAAGATCAACAAGTTGCACACTTGCCATAGTGAAGAAAGCAGCAACATGAACAGCACATGTGTTTCAACAAGCAAATTTCATGCTTGCATCATCACTATACTCTCTAACTGAGGCTTATAGCGGTAAGCCCGTTCTCTCTGTTCGTTTATGTCTACGCAGGTCCCACCAAGCCTGTTTACTTAGCTAGCGTCTACTACAATTTATACTGACGTTGTTCGTTCAAGTATTATTTTCTGTAAAAGGCAGGTTGCTATTGCTTTCTGGCGAAACCGACTCGTTTTTCCACACCTCAATTTCTTTTGATGAGCTTCGTAACCCAAAACGTGGCAGCTTCACGTTTAGAGCATCAAGGAGGTTGTTCACCAATAATGTGAACTAAGCTGTTCCATCACAGTTTTCAAGGCCCAGATCTTGAAGTCTTCTGAAAATGCAAGTCTTCTGTGCATGATAATAGGTAACGAGCTTTTCGTAGCGCACGCCGGCGACAGGCAAACCCTAAGAAAAGCGCTGAACGCGCCCGCCGAAAGCCGGCGGCTCGATCCCAAGGCGACGCAAGCGCCACCTCTCTGACCAGATGCGAGTTGCAGCCGCCTCCGAAGCGGGCTTTTCCGACTGACCGAATCTAAAAACGTTTATTTCGCAGTTCGCTGCGCAGACGTGCACTTTAAAATTGATTCCAAAAACGTTTCCATCTATATTCGCCGTTTGCATTTGGCAGACAATGTGTGTGCGCCAACATAAATCGATCTCGCGCGTTAACTTCGAATATTTGTGCCAGTACTATATTAAGGCGCAGTTATTTCAGGTAGAGGTATTTAAGGCACTCGAACACCCGATCCTTGGTTGGAGAAAAGAAGTAATAAGAAGATAAAATGCACAAGGATGAAAATGTCAAATATAGTAATGAATGTCTTCTGAGCGCGCAGGCTTTCGCCTTCATCGTCTTTAGCGTATGCTAATGTGACGGTCACCTTTTAATCTTTAGCATACTATAGAAAATTGGAGCACAGGTATTGCCTCAGATTTGGTATCAGTGCGATAATATCGTGTTTGTTTCGTGTCGACTGCTCGACAAGGCGACAAGTCGCAGTCATAGGTTGCGTAATCGCTTGTGAACAAATATAAAATCTTTACAGGAACGCGTCAGGGGCACTGACATAAGAATCGCAGTGAACGTGCACGAAATGCAAAGATGCAATGCTGCTATAAAATGAGCCCTCTGTGACCTCTCGAGATGAATTCAAGCGTAAAGAAATACAAACTAGTAAAGAACAAAGCGTTGTTTGCACTTGCGTATTTTCGTTCAAGCGCATTCCTATCCGCACAGTCAAAAGAAAAATGCAAGAAGACAAAAGCAATTTTCAGTGTCACGTAGACGCCTAAACGGAGCATATCATGCACCTTTATTGCAAGCTGCGACAGCAAGCAGACATTTATGACCTCAAAGTAAAAGGTTATTTAGGACATGAGACTAGCATATCCCGATATAATTGTATCAGGCGTTTAACATTCAACAGATGTTACACTCCTTGCATGCTGGAGCCAGGGGAGCACACATTCGGCTACTTCAGTTTTCAGTACAAGCCAGGGAAAACCAGCGAGAACCAGTGCGTTTCCAGCGCTCACATACCTGTGCGCCCCAGCTTCATAGTAGTGATACCAGCGTCTTGTGTAGGATGACGCAGCATTTTTCCAGTGATCCGGTGTCCCAGTGACTACAAGCCAGCGCCAGCGTGCCCAGTGCGATCCAATATCAAAAACGCGCTGTTTTCACACTGAAAAGCACTGGAATATGCTGGCTTTTGCTAAAGGAACTGTAAGGATCTGTCGTGCCGCTTTTATGAGCTACGTTTCTAAAGGTTGCGAGAGAACTCTGCCTTACAGAAATTTTACACCGAGTGGACAGGCGGGTCAATTTAAGTGGAACGCGTCATCACAGATCCTACATGGTTTGCATGAGATCATACGTGGGTCGTCGGATATTGCGGCACCGGTTTCATTTTCGAAGTGCCCTGCCCGTGCAACTCGAAGCACTCACCCCCTTACTGTTGTACCATTCCAGCCGCGCAGGAACAGCTTTAAATTTTCATTTTTCGCAGCAACACTATAACTCTGCAATGGTCTTCAAGGCTCACTTCGGCAGTTACCTCCCGCACAATTTGCGAAAGAAATCCATCATCATACGTCTGATTTGTTCCAGGAGCGGCTTCGTACTCCTTTTATTTTTGCACAATTCAATATGTGCTTGTTAGAGGCAACATTGAAGTAGGCGTATGTGTAACATGCTCTTTTGTTGCTTGGACACTGACGCAGTTTCGTGTTTTGTATATTTGCTAATGTATGCTGTGTCATGTTTTATTTTACCTATGTAAGCAAATTTTGTACTCACCCCTGCTATGTCGCGCACCAAGGTGGCAGATACGTAAATAAATTAATAATAAAGCAAGAAAATTTAAAGATCCTAGAGTCATTAGCAGCACTAAAAATGTTTATTTACCCGTGCTTTTGTGTTTATGTGTGCGTTATATGAGCCTCCCCGGTGTCCTATATGAAATAAACGAGGCATTTGTAGGTGCCAGGTAATGTGCGATACGTAGGTAAGATTTAAAATCTTGGTTAATTGCGTCTTTTGCAATAAGTTGCACGTGCAAGTGCTTCAGGAGCGTTACGAGTGTCTTAGGAACGGCGAAAAATGTGGGCGCTGCACAAACGCCGCTCTACAGAGCCGTCCGTGCCGCGGCGACTTGAAGTGAACAGGAGCGACGCCGTTCCACCAGCTATCTCCGTCCGTTCCCTATGCCGTCCGTACTCTCCTTCGGCCAATTTGCCATCAAGTGGCTCAGGTGAATGCGCTGATAAATTGTAGATTCGCGTCTACCAAAACTCTTCACGCAACACAGACAAAGCCATTCAATTAAGACCGCCATCTCGAGATGCGAGTCCCAATCGCCTCTCGCGCCTAACACCTTGCTGTGCTTGGTGTCGTATCCGCACCGGAGCCCGTGAAGCCACAAGCATCAGCCAAGACTGTTCCAAGTTCCACCGGCTTTCGTTGTTCCGTGCCAGTGCCCCAATCAAGTGTTGTATGACAACGCCTACATCGTACCTTCCTCATTCGCTGTTTCCAGCGCCACTTGCGTCCAAACTCATTACCCGCTCTTCGACCGAACTTCCTGCGAATGCGCTTCAGACCCTCTTGCCGCAACAGGCGCGATCTCGCCCGCAGATGTCAGCGACTCGCGCAGCACTCGCATAACAGACTAAAAGACTTGTAAAGAGGCAAAACATGCCTCGAAAACGAAGGCTTGCGTGTCCGTGGAAAAGCGACTATCAAACCTGCGTCATAGAGTATCCGCTGCTGACGACTCTCCTACATCGCTCTCTGCACGCAACCTATGCCTGTGCTGGTACTGAGGCACTAGCCTTCTCCCCAATCTTCACGCAATGACACCGTGTGCAACCCGTCCACTGCACTACTCCCACCCTCGACCTTTCGAACATCTTCATCAACCAATTGGCTTCCAACGGAGTCGGCACGGGCTGTCTAACTATATTATAGAGATCTACCGAACCTATGAGAAAAGGCCCACGGCCAAGCGACCGGTCAGTTTCACCACCAATAAGAGGCCACGCACCTAGCGCACCAAAGATTCCTTAGTGCGCTCATGGTTCCTGCGGCTTTTTGTGGGACGCAAGGAGAAACTTAACGCATCGATGGAAACACCAGAAATTGAACACGTAGCTCAAACTTCGGCTAGCCGCCCTTACTACAGGAGTAGAGCAATTTGCATTGAAACCGGGTCCGGACAACTGGATTACCAAGTTGGACTCCCTTCACGAAATCCTGCATACTAAGACAGCATCGAACCTCCTAAAATGCCTGCTCGAACCTACCAAAACAATGGGAAAGCAACAGCGGAAGTTGAAACGGGAACCACAAGGCTTAGTGGGGACAAACGAGGAGCTCATCGAAGGATTACAGGATAAATATTTATACGCGTCCCAAGACAACGAGCTTGAGCAAGAATATAACAGCATCGAAAACGAGGAACTAGATCGCGAATACAGCAGCGGCGACATCCAGGTTGCAGTCATCGCCATGAGGCAAGGCACGGCACCCTGCTGCGCCAAAACTACAGTCGGGATCCTGGCTAATCTAAGAATCTCAGTGATATCATGCTTGAGAGCCTCAGAAAGTAAATCTGTGAGTGCACGCGAGCTGTAACCCTGTCCACCCCCTGGAAAACGGCGGCGTTTAGCTTCATCCCTAAACCAGGTAATGAAGTTAACGCCAATAAACTCCGCTCGGTCTACTCCACCCCATGCGCGGATCAACTCTCGGAGGAAGCAATAAAGCTAAGGCTACCTACCTGCCTTAAGGACCGGGGAGCCATCCCTGACAACATGCTCGGGTTCAGGGCACATCTACTTACAAAAGACGCTCTGCTACAATTCAAGAGCGAAGTTATAGATCCTAAGAGCAATTAAAATCACAGAGCCATTCTAGCATTCGACTTCAATGAGACTTTTGAGAGTGTCAAGCGTTAAAGATATTAGATCATCGTCAGGTTGCCGACTGTAGCAGAACTTTCTACTAGATCAGCGACTTCTTAACCGGCCGCAACGCAATCGTCAAAATTAGAGGCGTCAAGGCCGCGCCGATAAGAATGTGCACTAGAGGGACGCCTTTAGGAGCCGCCCTCTCTGCTGCTCTTTAACAAAACACTAACGCGGCTCCCCAGAAAGCTCAATGCCATGCCGCATGTTCCATACACACAGTATGCAGACGACACTAAAATATGGGCTACATGTGGAAATTTGGGACAATTCGAAGAAGCTTTCTAAGTGGTGATCGACAAGGCACAAGACCAGGCAGAAGCCTGTGGTCTCCAATCCGCGCGAGAAATCTGAGCTGCTGTTGTTCCGGAGCAAGGGAGGCACGGCTACGTTTCACATTCAGGTGCAGGACACTCCCATTCCCTGACGAGACAACATCCGGATGATCAGAGTCACATTCAGCAAAAAAGGGGCCAGCGCGGCAGCACTGACCAAGCTGCAAGCCATGTTATCACGCGCATCTTCTTCAAGATGGCCAGTAGCAACTGGAGCTTGCAGGAACACAATATCCTATGGAGGATACAGGCTTTAGTCATATGCAGGATACCTTGCGGCTCCCGGGACCTTAACTTACGGAAATGCAATCCACACAAATCAGATGTCCTTTTCCGCAACGTATACAAGAAGACAATAATATTACCGCCTAAAATACCCACTTTTTGGCTTCTGAAGTTTGGTATGCATAAAACAGCCGAGGAGCTTATGAAGGCTCATCTCACGGACCAAACATTACGCCTGACCACTATCAAAGCATGCAGAATTGTACTGGATGATGTCCACATTTCTGTTCCTCCTACAGCGTCTGGCAGGAGAGACATGCCCCGTTCGTGGCAGGACTGTTTCCTAACTTTGCCTTTACTCCGCAATATACCCCCAGATTACCACCAGGAAAGAGCAGCCCAAGCTGAAGCCCTGGACGAACGCCATTCAAACGCAGAGAAAGCCTACTTCGTGGATGCTGCAGGCCCAGCGGGAGGAAGTTCCACAGCAGAAGTGATTCACCAAAACCAGACACATTGCGAGTCCATCAGTAACATTCGCGGATGCATCAACTCTAGAAGAAACCGCGGTCACCTTCGCAGCAGCGCACAGTGTTGCATACTATATACTTATCGTCTCTTCAGTAGCATTTAGCTACTGCATGAGAGGATGACTTTCACCTCAAGCTCCCGCTTTGGCATGCACGCACACGAGCCATGAGAATATAGCGCATTTGGGTGACGGGCCATCAGGTAGTGGTCGGAGACGCCTAAGCATACACTCAGCCCAAACATCCTTTCCCCCGCTCTCTCTATCGACCTCTCAAATAGCGGCATTCAGTTACAAATATCGATTATAAGATACGCAGAGACACTGTAAAAATATCGCCTGCGCAGACGAACTCTCCCTCGCCGGGCTAAGGGACTTACTAAAGCAGAAGACAGTCGCCTGCGCTTGCCGCAAACCATGTCGTATGGCAGCCCAACCATGCTGGCAAAAATAGATCCTGAAAAATTTTACGCTACGACTTAACGCTTTGGCAGCAGGCCTGAACTGTATGACATACTTTGGTGCTGCCAAGCTAATAGCAGTATTGCGCAAATAACACAGCCGGCGAAGGACTGGGAGCAGGCTTTGGTAAGCCTGGCTCTGGAGGACCAGTGGACCCTCGTGGTGCAGTCCCGGGTGGCTGCCCTGGCAAACAATGTCCCATCATGGGCACCCGGCTACCTTCTCCAGCAATAACTACAGCGAAACACATAATTTT
The DNA here is from genome assembly GCF_050947875.1 of Dermacentor variabilis. Lineage (NCBI taxonomy): Eukaryota > Metazoa > Arthropoda > Arachnida > Ixodida > Ixodidae > Dermacentor > Dermacentor variabilis. Next base: position 119,053,921 of record NC_134575.1, read on the forward strand.
TGCCAGAAATGTTTCATTCCCTAATTCCGGCTTTCTCGTAAAGGGGGTCCGGGGGAGGCGTGCTATGGCGAGCCGTCGTCGCCAGGCCGACGACGACGAAGCTGCGCCTCGGCATGCTCGCCGCGCTCGAGTCAGGTGGCATGCGACCAGAACATCCGGGGCATCTGGACATCGGCGTATAGGGACAGGGGTCGCTTACGTTCGAGAGACGATTGAACTAAAGATTTGGGCAACAGATCGCTTAACGCCTTCACACAAGTGCAACACGCGAGGCCCTTCTGACTAATGCATGGCACCGTGGTACATCTGCTCGCATGAGCTGCGCTGCGGTGGCCGGTTTGCAGAATTTGGCGTCATGGAGGCTTTGTAGCATAACGCCTTCGTCAAGGAAGCCAAGCGTTTGCAGAATGCATGCACTGTGCACGAGAAATACCAGGAGCCATATGACTACGCTGCCGCTTTCAGGTATGTACCGCCCAAGTTACACGGCGTTAAGCTGCAAGCACATACTGATACAATTTCAATTTGCTTAAGTAAAATTATGTTATGGGGATTTACGTGCTAAAACCACGATCTTATTCGAGGCATGCCGTAGTAGCGGACTCGGGAAATTTGGACCACCTGGGGTTCTTTAACGTGCACCTAAATCTAAGTACACGGGTGTTTTCGCATTTCGCCTCCATCCAAATGCGGTCGCCGTAGCCGCAATTCTATCCCGCGACCTCGTGCTTAGCAGCCCTCAATTTATTAAACACGCTACAATGTCAAATGGCTTAGGCGCGCGCACTAACTCAGAGGCTTGGCTATAATACGAAAGTATTTAAACAATGAAACTAATATAAGAATTATTAAGCTGCGGGCGTCGGCACCGTGACTGAGCTTGACTCGTTCTGTTATGTGTTGACGCTGAGGCGGCCAGCCACATGCATGCCACAAACGGCCATTTACAGACGCGACCATCGATAATTACCGCGAATGAGTCTTTATAGCCTTGGAGCTTAGGTGTGGTAATGTGTTCTTTCAAATAAAAAGCGATGTCACAGCAATATTTTTGTTTCTTGTCATTCATTTGCTTACAGTAATATAAAGACACGGTACTTGTTCATTTGTTCCGGTGACTGCTTTTCACCAACTAACAAATGTTAAACCTTATTGCTCGGCGTAGGACTCTCCTGCAAAGCGTATATCAGAAAAGTCTCGATGCTTGTAGCTGGTTCTACCAGTTGCGTGTGTTGTCATTGAGGCTTGCGTAATCAGATTTCGTGCGCGACGAGAATAGTAGTGTAGATTCTAGAACTTGTGCGAGCACCAGCAATTACGCTGGAAGATTCAACCAATCATGTATAAATTGCCGACGCGCTGATTCCGCACAGCACATTTTCGACGATCCCCAGCTGTACTCGCCACGGTCGTCTTGCCTTTAATGTAGCTTGCTTTTAGGGGCACAGGCTCGCCGCGTAAAAAGTTAGTTTTGTAATACACAGGTTTTGCTACTGTGTCATTTACCCTCATTGCAACGTGTGCGTGGAAAGTTACAACCGCTGTTTAAACACCACTTTTGATGTACATCCTCCTGACTGAATGCTGTAACCGACGCTATGCCCCGCGTCAATCAATTCATTTTCTTTCGCTTGTGCTCACATCAACGTGTCTAGAAACAGTTTCAACCACTCTGAACTTCACTTGGGCACGTGCACCACGTGACCATCAGAACTTCATTCGCGTTCTGTAAATTATTGTGTGTGACAAATTGCAAATAAACAAATCACGCAATTTCAGATACAACTGCATTTTAGAATGGCTGAGCTATAAGGGGGCGCACTCTCAACAAACTGATCCAAAGGTGAACGCAGTGGCCTCTCCCTGTTGCTGCACACAAATATAAAATGAGGAATAAAGCTTGTACAGAAAAACGAAGCTAGCGAGAATGCCTGTATACAGTCTCGTGACAGCGGAACTTAATGCGGAGAGGTCAGACTTCCAGAGTGACCATCCAATTTCATCCCCCGCAACCAAGTCGCGGCAAGTTATGTTGAAAACTCCAGCGTGTCTCGCCCGTGGTCCTCGCGTCAGTACACAATAATAACGGCGGTGACGACCCTTGTGGAACGCGCGTTGCTTGGCCTAGTCTGGCGTAGCCGCTGGGTCCGCCAGGATTTCGCCAGGGCATGTAGAACAAAAAGCGTCGGCTTTTCGTGACCGGTCTTACAAGCGGTAGTGCACAACGTACGTACGGGTCGAACATTTTTAGAAGACGAGAATTAACGCACAGAACTCAAAAGAAAACAGCGCGGCGTCCTCTCCGCATTACCCAGTCCACCCTGGTGACCGCCACCAGACCGGGTCAGCGATCATTAAAAACTATTCGATACTCCAGCGCGCCAGCGCCATAGGTCGTTGCCCATGCAAACCGACAAATGTCACCAAATTCAAATTTAGTGTGCATGGATAGAATGCTACTGCAAATCAATCCGTGAAGTTAAATGTGTGTGGATGAAATGCAGCATTTTCAATAAATTTCTGTGTCAGGTGTTCGAAACTGGCACACACTCGTTTGCAGCTATGCTTGCTAATCTTGCCAATGTGCTTAGATAGTTCTACATTGCACCAAATTTATATTTTATGAAAATTTTTGTAATGTGCTTCGTGGTCCAAAGCCATATCGATATTGGCCTAGTTAGAAGGTTGTGAGTACTGAATTCCCATTTGTTTGTTTTTGTGAATGCTTTGTACGAGACTCGTAGTACGTATCCCAACTGACCTCGGCGAAACAAACAGGGCACTTTATTAGTATATATTTTTTCCCGAATTAGAGGCAGAATAGTGGTAATGTTTACGCAAACTTCAAAATGCCTGGAACAATTCCAACATTAGCAGTAAAAAAAGCGCATGCAAGCGATTCTGGGCGTGGCTGCTCTGCATTACATAGAAAGCGGAATTTATCCCGCTGCCCTAGTTGAACTGTGGCGGCAACTAAGATCAAATTCACCACAAAAGATACGGGGAGGCGTGGACCTTTGTGGCCAAATGCTCTGGTGAAAGCTCAATAACTACCTTTGGAAAGATTCCTCAAAGGGGTCGAGAACATGGCTTGGTAAAATAACGCCATACGTTCATAACATGCGCTACTGCGAACCTTCGAGCCATATATTGCAGTCGTATGGGTTGCGCGGAGCTCGCACACAGATCGCGAATTCACATTTTTCTCAAACACCGTCTTCTCAACAAAAGCCTTCTCCTCACTCTTTTTTGGAGCTGCAATATTTCATCATGTAGGATACTCCTGTACGCGGCTTCTATTGGGAAATACCTGACCTCAATCAAGAAGGGTGTTTGGATCAGTGGGCTTCTTCCTACTCTTATTGTGTATAATTATTGACACAGTTTAATAAACAGGCCGAAGTCAGTGAAAATCTGCTTTTGAAATTTGGGTAGCATATGCCTATTTCTGGAAGTACCATAATTGTACTATCGCCGATTATCATCTGTGAATCGGCCGCGCGCTCCCGCGCAGGATGAAATATTGACTGCAACGCTTATCAGTGTCGGTGTCGGGTCTTGCTAAATTCTATTAGTGCTGAACACTCCATTAGCGTAGAACCACGCTAAGCTTAAGTTCGGACCGAACGCACGCTTGCCAGCCTGCGCTCCCTCCTGGGCGCTCCTTGCAAGACGCCTTGGCAGATTTCGCTTTGTATTGAGTTATTGCGCAAGCTGCGCAACTTCGACGCGGCTAATATCCATTCTGCTGGTGCAGCACAACGCTTGTCCGCACCACATGTGCCTGGGCCGGAGCACATGAGCACGAGCGCGCACTCCAGCCCTGTAATGCACATTGTTAGCCGCTTCACTGCATGTAGCTGCGTCTGCAGCATAGCCTAGATACGGCGACGAGCATGCTCGCAGAACTCAACAGCGTCCTCCGCTTGGTGTGTATGGATGACGTCAATCAAGACCCGAGCGCCACAATCTGAAGAAAGCGTCTTCTGGTTCCCGAGTTGCACAGCCTTGAGGTGTGTCACCATCATGGTCGAAGCTTGTTGCGTTAGGAATGAATCGTTTCAATGCAAGGCCAGAGGGCGGCATCCATTGCTTAGCCGATGTACGCACTACCCACGTACTCGCACGAGCGAACATGAAGTTTCATCGACCCTCCAAAACTGTGTGATTGCCGTAGAGATAAATGCGAAAGGGAGCGGGCTACTTTTGCAACTCGGCGCGAGGATAGACGTGCGGAGCTACTCAGTACGCTGTTGCACAGCAAAGGTATGAGACGCCGTGAACTCAACCGTAAGCTGTGGGATAGCCTCCGATGCTGGCGCGTCCTTGGTGCCAAACGGAAGTATGCAGTGGAGTTGTTTGTGAACACCCGCAATCAAATTTGAACTGCGAGAGACGATAACATGTAGTAGGAGGAACGTTTCAGGGTCCACTACGCTCCGCCGTAGCCCTCGCGATTGGTGCAAGAAAATGAAGAAAGAGAGGTGACCGCAAAGGAGATCACAGGCGACCTTTGCCAATAAGTCCATTTCTGCTGAATTCACCTAAATACATTTTTCTGACGCACATTTCTGAAATAATCGGTTTAGCTTCTCCTCTGGGAGTGCTCAAAAGCGTTATATGCTGTCAGGATTTACAATAGACCAGTCACATACGGGCAACGTTTTAAAGTAAGCGATTTGACTACATGCAACTGAAACACTTCTTGGGACCCTAAAAAGGAACAACATTGAAAATTGAGTTGTAATTCTTTAATATCGAACAAGTCTGCAACATTTTTTATTAGTTGTGTATGTTCTACAGAAGAACCTATAAAAAGCGTCTATTCTACATCCCACTGTTTCTTGTTTATGTTACATTTGTTTTTAACTTTTCCATTCCTGGTATGGATTTAGCTCCTCGTCACATTTAACACCTGACATGTGTAGGCAACTTCATTATAATCCAACACTTATGCAAAGATAAAAGCATTGAAACGTTGTATACTAACAATGTATCAGCAATTATTTCTGCACTCACGGCGTTTATGAAAACAGTTTTAGTGTGAAACAGCACCCTTCTGTGGTCGTCGTAGAGCTATGACCACCCGTCTTTTACTTAGTCAGTCAATCAATATATATCTCAGTCAACCAATCAATCACTCAATCTATCGTATACTTTGTTTATACCTTACTCAAGCGTCATGCTTTTTGCGCGTAAGTATCGTGCAATCGGTGTGCCTGGAATATATAGGCTCTTTAGCCACTCCGCAGAATTGTCCGAATATACGTGCTCGTTTCAACTGTGAACTTAAAAGGTATTTGCCAGTTCTTTACACGTTCATTCCTCCTATTTGCTCTCATTTATAGTAACAAATGTTTTCGAACCACCATACCCTGTTCGCGCGTTCTTGTTTCTCCTCAAGTGCATGCTCAGCAATAATGTTAACATTCATTTCTTGCTACAATTACTACTATTTCAACTCTCCGTTATAAATCTCCAATTTTTCAAATATAGTCTTGAGAGCACTTCATAGGTGAGGGATATGCTCCCCAAGGTTATATAGATTGTTGTAAAAGTTACACGAGGGAATGCAAAATTACTCTAATCTCGTGAACACAAACAATAATAAACAATATAACTTACTTTATGTTAATGCTATTTGCATTCTTAGCGGCACCGAACAAACCCCAGGAATGGCGGGTGCGGAGCAAAATTTGATAAAGATCAATATAGTTGGCAGAAAGAGTCTTTAAGTTATAACACAATTCAAACAGGTTTTACACTCCTCAACGTGGCAAGTACTTGAGACCTCAATGTTACAAGCAAATAAGACGCCAATAAATACTTTAAAGCAGATTACGGTCTGTGATGCTGAAACTAAACAAAGAGCTCGAAAAAAAAAGGAACAGGGTGGATCCTTGTTTCAAGTTAGTGGTATAACCGGCGATGCCTTTGTTCGCTGTGTACCATCTTGAACTTGAAGGTTTGTGCAATCGCTTCAGACCTTCAAGTTTAATTGTCATTTTATTCTTACAAATGTTTTTTTTCCTTCCCTCTAATTCCAGTATGTTCGTCCAAGGGCCAGAGCAAGAAACTTGTGCTTACTGTTGGTAAATATTCTGCATCAAATTCTTTTCCCTCTTTAAACCGTTTGTAAATCTTCTAGTACCATATCGCACGGCTTCCCGCCTGAGAGGCACCATACAAATGGCTCTTGTTACCAACTCGTGCAGTTTTTAGTAAGTGAATGCATTGAGAATTATCTCAAAATTCTAAGAACTAACGAGGATTTCTATGTACATTGTCAACTTGGTTTCCTGAAGCCGGCTAGCAGGTTCTCCAGTACAGACACTGCTCTACGTGCAACATCTTTTGTAGACAAATTAAGCAGCTGTCACTGAGAAAAAAAGTGACACAATGACAGAACATCGTGGAAATATATAGGATAGTAGAAGGAGTACATAAGCATTTCGAAGTAAAAGCCAACGTGCCGTCTTGCTTTGTGAGCTCGGCCAAGTACGCGAACGCGAGATTTTGATCGCGCATCTATTGGTAAGCTGTTAAAGGATCGTCTGCCTTGTGAATTAACAAGTTAGAGACTTGAACCGAGACACGCGTGAACTGAATATTGCAGTCAGTTTTAAAGGGGGGTAGCCTCTACTTACTACAGCCTAATGGGAGTGACTACCGCTTCTCGAAGCTCCTGTATTGTAGTGCAATATAAATCTCGCTACATTAACTAATATATGCCCAGTGTCCTACATGTAGACACGTAGGACGCTTCCTTCACCCACTTTAAGATCGACATTTGTTTAACTAAAGACTAGCGCCACCTACAATGAATCCAGCAGGCCTCTGCCTCAAAGTGCACAAACCTACACATTATTTGCCCCATCTATCACCACGTGCCGACGGCTTGGGGGACGACTGGGGGAACGCATACTCTATACAGAGTGCGCCATGGAGCGAAGAAAAAGCAAGCAATGAAACTTTATTTATTTTCGAATTATTGCAATGCTGCTTCTACCAGCTACTGGTCATAAATAGGTCATACGTTACAACGCCGCAGACGCAGCCGTCTTATATTTAGAACATTGGGCAAATAAGGTGCCAGAGTACGATGACAGCGTACGGGAGCAACTTTTACGTAATTTTACCACGCGTATACGCACTATACCGCTGATTCACGCGCCACTCATAGAGACATCTCGCCGTCAAGGGTGTAGGAAGCGAAATACAATTTTTTTCTTAATAGGTCCCTTTTTTTTGGTTGCCATTTTAGAACGAGCTTCGAAGAGACGCATGTGTGGCAGCGCCGGTCCATTGTATTGTATTGCATGACTTGCGTTCATAAATACATAATAAAAATGTAAATTGGCGAACATTTTCCCCGAAGTAGGTAATTTGCTTGCACATTGATGTCGTTTTAGGCTTTCTGTCTTCTTCAGCAAGGAACTCATCTCCGGGCTTCTATCCAAAAAGACCACCACCTATAATTCTGCATTATGTCTTAGACCGCCGACATGCCGTCGAAACTGGCAGTATTGGTCGACGAAACATTTGCAGCCACGGTGACCGATAGAGACAGCAGTGATGAACCTTGCACTGACATGGCTCGCTTTTCTGGAAGCATATCGTTTGAGCGGAAATTGTGGAAATCAGCACTACGTCCAGTGAAGTCGATAGTGAGCCAATCCTAAAGGCTGTGAAATGCAGCGGCAAAAGGGAAAAGCGGGATCTGAAGACCTAATTCCCTCAGAGTCACTGGCCACATGAGCAACGGGCAGAAAGTTTTCTTACTCAAGCGCAAGCACTCAAAAATCCTTTGACAGCGACGTCATCATATTTCTCGTAAAAGAGACAAACCCTTATTCGGATAAAAAAAATGATAGCCTACAATTATGTACAGAAGAAAGACAAATCCCGACGATTACAACACTCCCAAGCCAAACTTGAGCGCATGTCTATAGGTGTTTTCATTCCGCTATATACTGGCTGGCACTGACAATCTACCTCGGGCGGCATGTTGCAAACGGAGTGAAGCGTTGCAAAAGAAGTAACATTCAAGCACATTGATATCGGCAAGCAGAGTCGGCGATCTTTGAAAATCTGAATTGCGGGTCAAGTGAGTCGGCTTTTAGATTTTACTTTACGAAGGTTCTATTGTATTCGCGCGTTGCCACGTGGCTTCCAAATAGTACTACATAATTTGCGTCGAACGTGCAATCAATTTACAAATACTATGGCGCCAACTAGTAATCTTGTTCGGCACTCAGCCTTCAACCTCATCCTTTTCTCACGTGATGCTCCACCGCTTTCCGCTTCGTGCTCTCCCTGCCGCCTCCTCCTCCACTTTCCTCCACGCGATCGCTTCTTTCATCTCCCGCTGCGCTCTGCGTTCGCTTTCATCTTTCGCTGTGCTCGTTCAGCCGACGCTCGCTGCAGGAACGTCGCCTAAGAGCTCCGCTCCAAAAGTAACGCTCCATATTAGTGGGTACACGCCGGTACCATGCCGAAGAAGGCTTGGAGAAATATCCGATGACAGCCACAATGAGCTCCTAGCAAACTCGATGAGTTGTAACCCTTTGAAGCAAATTTTGCACGTCTTCATGTTGCGGAAAACCATCTCTGGCCCCAGAATGGCAGATTCACAAAGATGCACCCGCTATTCAAGCTTCTGAATGAGAAATTTTTCAGTATGAACCACTTTTTAAATGCTAGCATCGAACGAGAGGAACTGTGAGCATTTCGGAAAACACGGGTACAATCAAATCATGAAAGAAAAACCAATCCGATGCGCATACAAATTGTGGTGAACGTTTATTTTTTTCGTTCGCGGTTGAGCCTTACATTTGAGAATTTGGCGTGACCAGTGACGGCAAAATTTCCCTTGGCCTCGGGGGTTCTGTTGTGATGAACACGATTGGCGGCCTCAATACAGAAGATTACCTCTGTTCGCACGTATTTTTCGACAATTTGTTCCCAAGATTGAAGCCTGGTGAAAAACTGACCGCCATCGACGCGAGATGTATAGAAGCAGTCTGCGAAAACAGGATTGAAAAATGTCCACCTTAAGACAAAAACATAATCAAGAAATAGAGGCACATTTCATTTGAGAGTGAATATTGATAACGAAGTCATTGTTTGCCGCTGGATGGACAGTGGTACTGTTAGCCTTTGCTTAGATGCTCACGGTGTTTAGCCAACATAGCCGATGAAGGGATACTCGAGAAAAAAATTCACCGAAGGTTACGATACTTCCTAATGCGAAATTTGAACGGAGCTCAGTACGTGTTCTCATTTCGCGTGGTCAGTATTTTATGTTATGCTTATATGTATACATGGTTTATACTAGCAAGGGAACCCTATGAGTTGCGTTGCTAGAACATTTCCAACGGATCGAAGTGTGGCGCGACTGCCTCACTCTCGAGATCGCGAGAGGCCGTTCGTGGATGACGCGTGGACGCGATTCGCACCGACCAGCGAAGATTGACCTCCGCTCATTCAACGCTTTGTTCCTTTGCAGACGACACGCGCTACTCTGGCGCCATATCTTAGGCATTGCCCCCACACATCCCGTCTTGTGCAGCACTACGCTTTTCTTCTCGCGCTTTCGTTCCACCAATGACGAGAGCGGCCCTTCGTCGCGGAAAATCGTGCCACCAGTCTCAGCGCTGACAACACCCAAGCGAGCATCGCGTTGAGCCTGACTCGTAGCCTCTCGGCTTCGGTCCTTGCAGGAGCACCGATACCCGTCACACAAGCTTGCACCGCGGACTGACATCACCAGCTGACGCCTTCGATGAGCATAGCCCTCCCCACCTCACACCACCCTGACTCCCGCACCCCTCGGAAGCGCACATGCGATCACCCTCGTGGGTGCGGATGCCGTGGCCACCGTCACTTCAGCCCATGCGCCGGCCGTCTCCCATCCCCTCCTCTCCACTTTCCGCTTTATGTTTTCACTCTAGCACCATCCTGCGCCTTCCTCCTTGCGCTTTATTTGCTCTCGCTCCCGCGAGAGCGAAGAGAGCTCTCCGTTTTCGTTCCCCGCTGCAATCCTAGTTCGCTCTTTCTTCCTTCGCTGTACTCATTCACACGGTTACGCTGACGCCGACGCGGTACGTCGACGCTCAACGCAGAAGCCGACGCTTATGAGCTGCGCTTCAGGATCACCAGTCAGCAATTAGAGTCCGTGAATGAGTACGTTTAGTTAGGTCAATCCCAGGTAGCACACAAAGTCTTGAAAACGTCGTATAAAGGGATTCAACGTCTGAAAAGGATTTTTGACCAAAATCGACGCATCAAAGACGTTCCAAACAAGATAGCTTAAAAACGAGGGGTGAATACGTTTTGATAACGTTGGAAGCCAGACAGCTTAAAAACGAGGGGTGAATACGTTTTGCAAACGACTCAAAACGCCACCGCCACGCCACGGCGCGTCAGCCTCTTTAGCGGCTTCTACAATATTCAACAACCCATCAACGCGATCCAACCTTGCGCAAGGTGGCGATACCGTCGTCAAATCATGTGACCAAGGTGGCCACGTGATTCGTGATGCCGGGCAGCCGGGCGAGCCGGGGCATAGTCGCGTCGCCATGGCGTCGTCACGTCACCGCACTCGCATTGCGCTGTGGTGTGTTTCCGGCTGTTCTGAACGTGCTGCCGCTGCCCTTTGCTATGTAAGTGTTGCAGTGTTTTGCTGTCAAGAAAACGATATTCTGTGATCAGTTTGGGTTGTGCGATATGTTTGTGTGGTTTTAATTTGGAAATCAGTAGTGTTTTCAATTGTTATTTGATCAAGGCGGCCACGTTATTCGTGAAGCCGGGCATAGTTACGTTATCGCACTCGCATGGCACTATGGTCTGTTTGCGACTGTTCTGAATGTGCTGCCGCTGCCCTTTGTCATGTAAGTGTTGCAGTGCTTTGCTGTCAAGAAAACGACATTCTGTGATTAGTTTGGGTTGTGCGATCTGTTTGTGTAGATTAATTTGGAAATCAGTAGTGTTTTCAATTGGAGGGCGCGGAGTGGAGGGCACTAATCAGCTCTTCAAGTTCACTGTCATGTTATGTGAGGCGCCTTTTCACTGACGCTGTAATTAAGGCGTTAAGGGCAGTATAAGGACGAAAGTTAGAGGGACGAAATCGTGCCTGTGTGTCCCTAGCGTCGGGGTCGGCCGCTATGCGTGATCCTAACAAGAAAGCATTTTGCAGAATGCGAAGAAAGGCGGCAAAATTTCTGTCTGTGCGCACCTTGCCGATCTCCGCAATAGAGCCATCATCGTGGTATTTTAGTCTCCCGTTTAGCAAGAGTGTTGCAGACAAGGGAACTGGTTCAAACAGGCTTTTTTTTAATGATTCACTACTAGTGCGGTATCCCAAAAGGTGAGGTCAAGTGCTCACCCTATTTTCTTCCCTCGCGCTACAGCGCACTGACAGAATTTTGCGTGCACCATACCGTGCTTTTATCGTTTGCGCTTCAGGTTCTCGATTGTGTTTTCGCCCCCTTTACCCACGTGATGGGTATTTCATGGTATTACCGTGTACCACATGTGTCCATATATTGTGTCCAATATATGAAACGGCCAAATTCGATTTTATTTGACGCCTCAAATGGTAGTAATGTATTGAGTCCCTTGTAGCTTTGTGCTTGTTATCAATTTTACTATTTGGCGAATGGATACAGCATGTACGCTGCATAACTCGCTTGTGCATACTGCATACGTGAGTCGAGTATGCTCTTGGTATAAAATAACTTGTATGCTTTAGGTAGTACGGTTGTTTGCAGTTTGGGAAATGTGTCGGAATGTACGCTGTGCGCCCTTCGCGCTTTACGGCGGCCTGCCGAGTTCGTGCGGGTGCCATGTGTGCGCATGGAGTTCGCGAAGCGCTCTCGCAGTTTTTTTAAATATATATATACATGTGTTCTGTTCGCGCGCTTCGCACAATAGGGCATGTCGCAGTTCTTTGTCCTTGTGCAACACATTTTCCTAGCGTACGTCTGTGCATTATTTGGTACCGGTTTCACACGGGGCTCTTTTAGCCGCTATCCAGTCCGTTACAAATCGAATTTCTCGGTCGTGATGGCTCCTCTGCGCAAGCTACGAGAGTGAGCCAGTCGCATCGATAATTTCGATCCGGATCGGGCTTGATCGCGATCGAGAGTGGTCGTGTGACACCGGTTTTACACATGACTCCCACATAGGGAACACTTGAAGTTCAATGCTACTGAGTGAAGAGCAAGTGCATATATATGCCAGTGGTGGTATGTGGGCAAGTCTTTCTGGTGAAGCCAATACTTGTGCATTCAAAATATTTCAATTACCAGCGTAGTGCATCAATGTGTCTACTTCGACAAAATGGAAGTGCAGATATCTGAGCATACCTGTCCAGGGCAGCAAGTACGTGTGTCTACATTGAAACCACTACCAGCATGTGCGGCAGTTCTATTTTCAGCAGCGGGACTGCACAATAATCAGTAGGATGCTCTCAAGCTGTTTATCTATGAAGCTCTGCCTGGACTGTGCCAAATATTTTTGGACGTGAAAGTGGGGGTGAATTGGTAAACATCAGTGGAACTGTGCCTGGACTTTGTGGCAAATGTTTTTGGATGTGAAAGTGTGAGTGAACTGGCAAAGAATTTGCTCTGGGCTACATGTGTTAAACGTTTTTCTCATTCAGAGTGCTTTTTTTTACTTTAGGAGACTGGAGATGTGCGCAAAGTGGGACATGTCAGTGTGCTAATTATTGTATTTGCTGGCTTGCAAATTATTCGTTGCAACTTTGTTTTTGCCAGAGAGGTACAACTTTGCCTCTTGCAAAGGGCTTTTTAGATAAAACACTTACTATTTATTATGACCATTGCTTCCTTTGTTACACAAATGCAGCTTCCAGTGCATTCCAGTTTATTTCCATGTTTATGTAAGTTTCTAATATGAGGCTTGCATATTCATTTCTCACGTTCTGGAGTGGCAAGATGCAGCATTACTGTCTCATCGTTCGCTGTACTACAGTAGTGTTCACTTAATTGTTACACTGAATCCCCCGTTTAAGTATTCTGTACTAATTTCACTTGATTGCTTTTTTGTTGTATGGTTATTTTTTTCTCGCCATTACCTTCTTTGATACATCCTAAAGGCAATATTTCCAATTTTGCATTGTTCCCATTTTTTTTTATTTCTGTCACAGGATTGTTTTATGATGGTATGCGGTGGTCTTTCTTTTTGTGCAGTTTTCAAGCTTCTAGATGATTGGGAATATTGCTTGGAGGCAGTTACCATCCAATTCATACTCTTGCATTTTTCAGTCTACTTCTTCCATTCGCTCCGATGTCACTTCTGCATAACTCTAGTCCATCTAATAGCACGCGCACTTTACTATGATAAATTAGACACTTTAGTACACTCCAGGTTTTTCTGTTCATTTTTGTATGTGTACTTGGAATTTTGTTTATGTGCTAGTGAATGTTCACTTTCGAGTTCATTACGAATCCTTTCTGCGACTTTTGTCATTGTTGATGTACTTTTATTTCTATTTGCATTTCTCACACAGTTTGTTCGAACCTTGCATAAGCATTACATTTTAATAAAGTGTTCTTGCTTTGTCACAGTGTTCTCATTTCATGCACTCTTGGCATGAAGGGCTTGGTCTGGCCACCTGCCAAGACGTGGCCATTTGTTCTTTGCAGGATGTCATTCCCATTGTGGTTGTAAGCATCGTAGCTTACTAAAGGCGGTATTTAGGATTTCTTATTCCTAACAGGCTCATTTTCGTGCGACTTGGTAGACGATGCGCCGGCCATGCGGGGAACAGTGCTTGGCACTGCGCCATGGCTCTTACAGTAAACACGGACGCTTCTACTCATCTGGGGCGCGATTGGAGATCGTTGTTCGAAACACCCGATCAGTTTCACCTCACGCGATTTGCCTAGGCCGTGTCAACGGGTGCGGCTGACGACGTCTGCGCGGCATAGGCCAGTCGCGTGAGGCGAAACTAAACGCGTGTTTTGAACAACGATGTCTCATCGCGCCCGTCACCCGCGAAAATTAGCTTCAGATGATCGTAAACCTTTCAAGACCGCTTCTAGACCAGCTTTTTGATAACGTCCTAAAAACGTTTAGAAATTGGTTACGAATAGTTTTGGCAAAGGGATTACTTGTGTCTTTCCCAATCCTATTTCTAGACCAGCTTTTCGAATACGTCTTGCAGACCTGTTCTAGATCGTCTCAAGAAAGCAATTAAGCCGGACATTAGCAGAGATATCCGACGTTTTCCCGCCGAAGTTCTCTCATTCGTGTCTTCTTTAACCCGTTTTTATCGTCTTGGATAAACGCTACGAAAACGTTACGTATCTCTTTTGTGCTACCTGGGATTACTCACAGGGGATCCTGATCATGAGGAGGAAATCTACAGAAGATTAAAAATGGGTTGGAGCACACACGGCAGACCTTAGCAGATCCTGACTGGAAGCTTAACATTATTAAAAAGAAGACTTACAATCAGTGCATTCTACCGGTGCCAACATATCGGGCTGAAACTTGGAGGTTGAAAAAGAAGCTCGAAAACAAGTTAAGCACCATGCAAAGGGCGACGGAACGAAGAATGTTAGCCTTAACGTTAACAGACAGGAAGAGAGCGGTGTGGATCAGAGAGCAAACTGGTATCGCCGACATTCTAAAGGGAAGCGCAGTCGAGGACGGCGAAAGACTAGGTGAGATGATGAAATTAAAAAATTCGCAGACGCTAGTCACAAGCGGTTGGCGCAGGACAGGGCTAATTGCAGTGCGCATAAAATAGGCTCATTATGATGATGATGGTTTAAATAAACAAATTTTGCGGCAAACCAGTCGTTATTGAATGCAAAGAGCAATGCGAACCTGACAGCTGTAAGCGGAATACACCAGAACCTCTCGAAGTATCGGGTGGCCTTGACGGGAGGAAAGCGACACTTTTCTGTTGGCTCACTGTCTATATGCATCTGGAGCAACGTTCTGCAGTTGTACAAGCTGCAGATCTGGAATATTGAGTACCTTGCCCATCGCAGGTCGAGTGCACCAGCCAACTTCATGAATTACGGGTGCAAACCGTTCAGTAAAATGCAAGCAGTTCTACCGTTCAACACAAAGTCGTTTTCATGGCACTCGCCACATTCTTTTCTCCCAATGCAAACAGACAGGGTACGCATACTTCCAGGAGAAAAAATGCACTGACCGTGCTTTAAGCTTCACCACAGCCGCACCAAGCCGCTCATATACCCAATGTCCTACATCTAGAATTGCTTGGGAAACAGTGCTGCACTTGCCTTAAAATAAGTAATTTTTTTTCTTTTCTGGCTTTAAGTACCTGTTTGTCAAAACATTTTTGTAATTTTTTCGGAGTTTAGAGATATCTGAATTAACTCTCAACGCGCAATAGCTTCATTGCTGGAAAGTCAGTGAGAAAACACCGAATGGTACGAAATATTTCAGTTACAGAATAAGAACAAGTCGCGAGCGATTTCTAAAACTAATCCTGAAGAATAGATAAGTAATACCGGTTTGCTCCCAAAAGTGTAACGTCTGTTCAAAAAAAGTGTTAAATAAATTTGATGACATCAGAGAGCACATTTTATTTAGTATCGTCGTTGTTGTTGCCACGAAGGAGAGAGAAAAGCTGCGAAGCTACATATCATGAAAAAATACTCTATAAATCATTATAACTGACATTTCTAGTCATATACTATTAGGCGCAGCTTTTCTAGAGGACATTTTCTTCTAATTTCTGATGTTCTGGTAAAAATATGATTCAACATTTTATATCCAATTGCAACCGCACACTCTGCTGTTGTAGAGTTTGCACAGTTGCACAACAAAATGATGCATGTATTAGCCGTTATATCTCTCCCACATATGCGATGTTAGTTGATTGTGTGGCTTATCATTACATATCCTTTTTTGCAGTTGGTACTGCTGTTTGCCCCCCCCTGTACCTTTACACAGAGGAGGGTCAAGTAAGTTCTCACTCTTTTACTGCATAATTGTAAAACAATACACAAGGGGTCATTCCATTGTTCTTGCACATGAGGTGCGCATGATCAAACGTAAGACTAAAGCGATGTGCTAAAGCTTTCACATTGATTGTAGAAAAAATTTGCGTATTTCTTCGTCCATGACCTGCCTCACCACATTCGAGCGCGAAAACTCTCAAAAAGAGTTTCACTATCTTCACTCGCATGCTTGCCGGTGAATTTCTATAAGCCGACTCTAGATGACACTAGCTGTGCTGCCAACGACGGCCATATAATCACCGTATCCCGCATTCGAGATCAAACCGCAACTTTGTCCACCGATAATAAGGACGAACTAGGCCAAACTCAACCTCTTGCGTCCACCGGCTCCAAAAAAAGTAGCGCAGTGGTGCTGGTTAGGCCTAGCCAGATGGGGCGGGGGACGGAATGCTGCTGCGGGAATTCGCCTTTAAATTTTTTGTATGAGTAGACCACATGAACTGGCGTAAGGCAACTAACTGGCTAACGTAACGTAACGTAAGTGGCTTGAGTAGTGGAGAGTCCACGGGCTATAAGCCGGCAAATACAATGAATGCCGATTACTTTTGGTGTGCGCTTACTAGACGGAATAGCTTAAGGTCGCCTATGGCCATAAATGCATTAAACTTTAAAAACGTTTCGGCCCTGCCCAACTTAAAGTAGCAATGGCGAGAAACAAGATCACAGAACGATATCTGCACTTTCCGACAATCCGGAACGTACATTGGGCAGCGCGATGGGTGAACGCGAAACACACATACGAACTCAGCTTTACCCGCCATGGTTGCTTAGGGGCTATGGTGTTGGGCTGCTGAACACGAGTTCGCGGGATCGAATCCCGTGGCCGGGATTCGATCCGAAATGCGAAAACACCCGTGTACATAGATTTAGGTGCACGTTACAGGATCCCAGGAGGCCTAAATTTCCGGAGTCGCCTCCTACGGCGCGCGTCATAATCAGAAAGTGGTTTTGGCACGTCAAACCCCATAATATTGACATCAGCTTACACAAAATTTTCAGAGAACCTTCTTTTATTGAACAACATGACCACACATCTTTTAACAATATTTCTTTTGGGCTGTTGCTTTAAAACAAATACGTCGCATTCATTTTCGTAGCATGGTCCATGCCCAAAGGCTATCGGAAAACAGTTGTTCGTAGTCCAACCCCTGGATGCGTTATTTTGCACAGGAGTCCGAGTGCAGTTAGAGACTTCGGAAATAATTAATAGGCCAGTATAGTGTAATTCCCACTACCACAAAAATGACAGAAAGTGTTGAACATAATGAAGAGGCTGCGCAATGTGACAAAAAAAGAAAAAAGAATGTGCCACCATTACATGAAAAAGACCGTATTCAGTTAAAGTTGCATATTGAAACGCACAGCTTCGCTCAGGCAGTCTGATTTCAGTTAGCCTGTAGCGACCATCTGTAACTTCGTTGTCCCCGCAGTGGGTGGCACTGCCCGTTCTTCCGGAAATCCAGTTTACCTAGTCGTGGGGTTCCGAACAGACGTGGTTGTCCGATTGGAGAAAACCTGCTTTTACTCTTAGATAAAGGCAGTCGATTCCCCGTTCTAAACCTGTCAAAACGTGTATTACTAGCCTCCGATAAACCAAGCTCCCAACAAGTGGTGACCTAGATTCATCGTCATCATCATTATCAGCCAGGTGACGCCCACCGCAAGGCAAAGGCCTCTCCCATACTTCTCCAACTACTCCGGTCATGTACGAATTGTGGTCATGTTATCCCTTCAAACTTCTTAATCTCATCCCCCCACCTAACTTTCTGCCGCCGCCTGCTACGCTTCCCTTCCCTTGGAATCCAGTCCGTAACCCTTAATGACCATCGGTTATCTTGCCTCCTCATTACATGTCCTGCCCATGCCCATTTCTTTTTCTTGATTTCAACTAAGATTTCATTACTCGCGTTTGTTCCCTCACACAATCTGCTCTTTTCTTATCCCTTAACGTTACACCTATCATTCTTCTTTCCATAGCTCGTTGCGTCGTCCTCAATTTAAGTAGAACCCTTTACGTAAGCCTCCAGGTTTCTGCCCCGTACGTGAGTAGCACGTGAGTGAGGATTGGCCAGCCGGGTGCAGTACTTGGCCACAACCTCCTATATGGACACAAAAATCAGACCTAGATATTTACGTTGTTTTTTTTACACTAGCGGTGGATGACGCTGCTCCTACTCCTGCTGACACACACGACACCACGATTAGGTTCCATGTCATCGCCGCAGAGCTTCAGATTCCGAGTTTTCGGCCCAAGAATCCTCGAGTTTGGTTTATGCGTGTAGAGGCCCTTTAACCACTACGGCGCATCACTTCACAGACACCAAGGTACCTGCACGTCGTCGCCGCGCTGCCCTCCGACATCTCCGATGCCATAGACGACTTGATAGCGGGTACGCCTTCGGCCACAGCATACGACGACTGGAAACGCACGGTCCTGGAGCATGTCGAGCCAGCGCAGAAAAGTAGGCTCCAGCTGCTCCTCACCCAGTAGCTCGGCGATGAACGACCATCTCAACGGCGGCCCCCGTTGTGTCACTTACTTGGGGACCACTCCGCAAATGGAAGCCAGGTCCCAATTTTGTGCGAGCTGTTCTTGCGACGCCTCCCAGTGGCGGGTACTGGCGGGTTCCCTACGATATGTGTCTTGATCGGCTGGCTGAACTCGCTGACCGCATATGCGACTGCAGCTACCTACCGCCGCTTCGAGTCCGAGCTAGGAGACCGACTCCGCACCTGGAGAAAACAGTCGGCCACCTTACCACTGCACTGGAGAAACCGACGACTGGAGCCAACACAAAAGACCAATTTCGGCGCAACCATTCGGCTTCATAGTTTTGTAGTGCACCTAGAAACACGCCGTGGCAGTTGTGCTATTACCACTGTCGCTTTCCCAAAAAAGCACATCGCTGCACTCAGCCCTCTTCGTAGACGAAAATCGCACCACCCAATCGCGAACGGCGGCATGTGACATCGGCCTTCGAGCAAGCCGCCTATTCTTCGTAGTCGACCGCATCACCAGCACCCGCCTCCTAGTCGACACCGAAGCCAATCTGTCCATCGCTCCCGATACAGCTGCAGATTGCCAACGCAGCACGTCCGCACTGACGTTCCACGCAGTGAACAACACTGCCATTGCGTGACATCGCTGCCAAAGCAGGACAGTGCCGACCGGCGGCCTGACTACCGAGCTTTGAATGCTGTCACTTCTCCGGATGTCTATCCCCTTCCCCACATGCAAGACTTCGGCGCTCATCTCGCAAAAACCTAAACATACAGCTAGGTGGATTTCATGAGCGCGTACCACCAAATTCCTGTCGAACCCACCAACATTCGGGACGAAACAATCACTACTCCATTTGACCTATTTGGGTGCTTCGGTATGCCTTGAGGTTCGAAGAATGCGGCGCGAACTTTTCAAAGGTTCGTGAATGAGGTTGTGGGTCAGCTGCGGTTCCTTTTAGTCTACCTTGACGACATACTCGTTGCAAGCCGCACAGATGAAAAGCACAATGAGCACCTTCGCCTTCTATTTAAGTGACTGATGAAAATGGCCTGGTCCGAAAGCCCCAGAAATACATTTTCGGAGTTGAATCCCTGGAATTTATCGGCCATCGCACATCGCCCCGACAAATCAAGCCACCGGAATGACGGGTGCGGCCAATCGAGCACTTCTCCTGCCCTAGCTCATTCGAAAAGTTGCGAGAGTTTCTGGGTCTCACCAA
The DNA here is from genome assembly GCF_050947875.1 of Dermacentor variabilis. NCBI lineage: Eukaryota > Metazoa > Arthropoda > Arachnida > Ixodida > Ixodidae > Dermacentor > Dermacentor variabilis. Next base: position 119,073,671 of record NC_134575.1, read on the forward strand.
TTTTCACAGGCGCTTCATGCCATCCTGTGTGCAAGATCTTCACCCTCTTACGGACCTGCGGCGTCGTGTCCCCAAAAAGACAGCCACCTTCCGCTGCTTCTCGGAGCACGAACACTCTCACCAGGAAGCCATAACGCGGTTGGGAATTGCACTGTTGCTGATTCATCCGTTTCCCGACGCGCCAACTCGCCATATGGTAGACGCGTTGACCACGGCTGTGTTAGCAGTACTGCAGCTGCTTGATGGCACAGACTGGAAGCCGCTGTGCTTCTTTTCAAAGCGTCTCAGACGTACAGAAGCTCGCTACAACACTTTCGGGAGGGAAATGTTGGTCATCAATTGCGCTGTCAAGTATTTCCATTTTTCCTTGATGACTGTAGCTTTTACATTCTGACCGACCACAAGCCCTTAACCTTCGTTTTCAAGAACACCAGTACATCGTAGCCACAACGTGAGCGTAGGAAATTTCCTTTATCTTCGAATTTTCCATGGATATCCGTGTTCTATCTGGGACCGAAAATCAGGCACCTGACGCACTGTCCGGGATTGGCGCTGTGCCAGCTGGCCCTGTTGATTTCCAAGCTCTAGCCTCTGTTCAGCCAAACGACCCCGAGCGGCGCCTATTGCGGGGAAAAGGCTCGTCGCTCCAGCTTGCGGAGGTACCGCTTCCCTAAACAACAACATTGGTCACCAGCGACACATCGTTAGGCAGCTCCTCGCCCGTTCGTGCCCTGTCAGTTTCGGCGTCCAATATAATATTCTCTGCATGGGCTAAGCCATTGCGGCATGAGAGCATCATAGATGCTTGCCACAGACCGCTTCGTCTAGCCAGGGATCTACAAAGAAGCTCGAAACTGGGCAAGAAGCTGCCAAGCCTGTCAAGCCGTGTAAGCAACCCGGAACACGCGTTCAGCGGTGCAGCTATTTCGACCACGTAACGGTCACATGCATTTACACTTGGTGGGACGTCTTCCGTCCTGCCAAGGCTTAGGTATCTCCTCACGTGTGTCGACCGGTAGTGAAGGTAGCCTGAGGCGATGCCTCTACGAGACGTCATGGCCGAAACAGTGGAGGAAGCATTTGTTTTTACCCGAGCGTCGTGGCATGGTTGCCCTTGGCACATAGCTACCGACCGAGGCCGACAATACCAATGCTCGCTTTTTTCGGCCCTGGAGAAACTGCTTGGCACGCGCCTTCATAGCACCACGGCTTACCACCTACAGAGCAGCGACATGGTCGAGCATCTCCACTGACAACCGAAGCCGTCACTGACCTCCATGCTCGACATACAGCACTTGGTGGAAATGCTAACGCTAGCACTACTGGGGCTGCCAACAACAATCAAGGATAACCTCGGAGGCGGCGCAGCTGAAGTGCTATATTGGTCAGCAATTCACTTTACAGTCCAGTTTTTCGGCAGCCATCAAGATACTGCGCCAGCGACCACGCAGAACTTAGAGAGGCTACATTCTTAGCTCTTCCAGCTTCGACCTGCAACCCAACGTATTGCCCGCGGGCAGCCTGTGTTTAGTGTTCCGACAATGTACACAACCACGCACGTGTCTCTGGCGCGACTCTGTCAAGCCACCATTGATTCCTTCCTATTAAGAGTGAAGAACCCCTTTCATGTGGTTTCGCGTTCTGTGAAAACCAGGAAGACTGACGTTTGCGGCAAGGAAGAGACAGTGTCGTGCGACCAGGCGACACTAGCCTATCTTGAACAATAACTGTTGATTCCGCCCGCCATTCACACCTAAGGCTCCCACATTCTAGGAGTGTAGTCCTTGTATCGACCAACAATCACCTCATTGTCCCCGTCGTGAAGGTCATTTTCCCTTGATCCAGATATTCAGTTTGCCTCGCCATAGCCGTCATTGCCCCTGCTCGAACCGAAGCGGCTACACGAGAGGGGCGCCACCAGCTTATACTCTTGAATAAAAGGATCCGATTCTTCGTTTTCAACCTGTCAAAACAGGTGTTACTTGACTCCGCTAAAGCCAACTCCCAACAAACTTGAAAAGACATGAGTAGTGGGTATAATAGAAGTTGAACACCCAGCAGCATAACACCTGCTACGGCACCGCTATGACTATGTTAGTCGACTTAAGCCAATGAAAAAAAACAAATTTACCAAATATGAGCTCTAATACGTACAAAGACTGAATCATTACGCGGAGAATGAGAAGTTCGAAGCATGGATCAGTCCGGTTCCTTGGCCGGCACACCTTTCATTCCTGGAGAGACTATGAAAGCACCATTATATCATTGCTATTGCAAAAAAAAATTTTTTTGCTTCAGAGTGAGCTGGCTGAAATAAATTGAAAAAAAAAGAAAGTCACTTTAAAACATGTCTACCAGTGCAGGCGACGAGAACACGCACGCAACAACCACTGGCAATAAATAGTATCCAACGACATGAGCATGATCTTTCCGTTTCCGTTTCTTTAGAAGCTGCTGCGGCTGAACCAGCAGTAGCACCGGTGGGGACGTTCCTATATATTAAAGATGAAATCTTAAGGATAATAAATGTCACTGTAGAAAAAATACAAGATGGTGGAAAATGGTTTCTTGCGCTGCTTATTTGATGACAACTCTGCAGGGGAAACAATGTGTTCAAGGGGGTACTCTGGTGCGCAGTATCACCAGCTGACATGCCCCCCAGCATTTGTTCGTCTTGTGTATATACATAAGTCCCCATCTGCAAAAAATTAATAGCAACAAAACAGCCGCAGTGGTTCTTACACATAATAACAAAACTTTACGTGGTGTACACGTAGTGACGTATATTGTGAAGAACGACCCGCTGAGGTGCAAGTTTTGCCAGCCAGGTGCGACAGCGGCGTTGACTTGTCCTGGAAAGCCAAACGGCGTCACTAAGTCTACTGTGTACCAAGGACAATACGTCGCGTCCGCCACTTTGCGTCGCGGGATTGCCGAGATGAGTTCGACGAACCAGGCTTTGTGACGGAACACGCCACCGCCGACCCGGTCTGCAGTGAACAAGGGAGTCCCCGAGGGAACGTAATTCGAGGCCTCTTCCAACGCACCGTTCCTGACGTCAGGCCCGTTCAAGGCAGAAAGCTGGGCTAGTCGGTGTGTCATCATTAATCCAAAGACTAGCGCAAATAACAGGGCCACAGACAGAGAACGACAGGACGAGCCCCGAGTTCTGTGAAGACCCTCTGACCTCGATTGGGGACCGTGAATCTGTGCGGAAGTGTGTGTGTGTAAACCCTCGCGCAAAGAGGCGGCTCGTCTACGGTGCCTGGTCGGCCGTTTCCCTCACCTTGGGATCGAGGGAGGACCGAGTGTTTATAAACCGCTGTTGTGCGACTGCTCAGTGTACTTTTTCTCGCAGTCATGTTAGACTGATGAGCTGCAACGTCCTTATGCAGATACTGTAAATAAACCCATATTCCTCGTTCTCGATGAGAAGCCGTCCTTCCCTTCAACAACGTCTTCAGCGTGGATAAGTTGGACGATGGCATGGGCCAGCTACCATCTAATTTATGCCCGACTCCCATCTTGACAACTGGTTACGAGCGGTGGGATTGACCTCCCAATCCTCACAATATGTAGTGCACAAAATTGGATGTCTTTCGAGCTGGGAATATTGAAAATTATTGTCCTCTGACAAACAATGTCCAATGGCTAGCGTGCATCACATAACGCAGTGCAATTTGTGCCCATGTGGTCACGAAAACATGCTGCTCCGAACATGCCTGTTGGGGCTTCTCTGCGCGAAGTGGTGCCATGGGTGCATGTTCTCGCACAGTTCTTTAATTGCAGGGGCGCACTCCTTGCTTTCAACATGGCAGCTCTTCGTTCTTTTGGTCATGGTAACTAGCCGAAAATGAAAATAACGCGCGCAGGAAGAGAAAACAAAGACAAACGCTGCTCACAACTATTTATTAGCGAATAGAATTTCACCTATATAACACAATGACACGCATACACGCAATATAACTGCAGAAACACCACAGGGTCAACGCGTGCACATCGGCGACGCTTTTGGAAGAAGTGAAATTGAATCAAGTAGTGCGATTGATGGTTCACATATTCAAGGACCTTTCACGTCTTTTGATAAAAAGCTTCGAAGGCAAGCTCTAGGACATCGTTACTCCTTCTACGTACACTGGTTATTTACATGAAACAAGCATCACAACCGCACACAATAACGTGGCCCACCATATGTGCTCTCTTTCTTTTAGATTTGCTTCAGTGAGAGTCGGTCAGCAATGTTCGGTTTGGCCGATAGACTGTTTACAGCAAGATAAGCGGATAGCATAAACAAGACCTCTGGATATCTTAATGAACGGCATGTCATGCATCTTGCGACAACGTCGTTTGCTTTGACAGATGAAGCTATGGGGGTAGAAAGAACTAGAGGCACACCATGACGCTCCGCAATTTTTTTAGGGTTGTGTGATACTGTGCGCATACGGTATGAGCTCCGATTTTAACTTCAGACTTTGTGCCTCCGCATATACACTTTACGTTCCATGCTTCACTTATCGCAGAAGTGTCTTGGCTACAGAAGTCATGGTTAAGCAGTTGCCAGAAGGCGTCTTACTTGACTAGTGATTCTAGATTAAATTTGGTATGAGCGGTTTCCAGAGAGCTGATTCAAAGCAATACGTAGCTACTGCTCGTTCCACTGCCTTGGAAATGAGGCAATCAAAGAGCGATGGTTGCTCCTAAGCCCACGGCTGATAAGTCCAGCAGACAGGACATTTGTCAAAAGAAATATTTAAATCTAAAGAATTGATTCCCGTGGCTGTAAGCTAGCTTATGCATAAAAAAAAGCCTTGACCTTGATTGATAAAGTGGCCCATAATTGCATTTTACGGCAGTCGATAAATGCCCCGTAGTTAAAATAGACTATTCCAGAAATAGTTTGCCACAAACATTAATGGGAGCACATGCGCAGTTACTTCTAATCAAACATCGCCTATGATCCCTTTCGCGGTACTCCCGCTCCTTCTTCAACACATTGCACTGCGAATACTGCGGTGTACCGGGGCGGGCTTACAGTGTACCGTCTACAGTATGTCACCTTGGCGTGAACTTCAAATTTTATTGGGATGTTCACAGAGATGCCACTACACTGTTTTGGCGCCTACGACGCGCTAAACTCAGAGCTCGATCATCCTTTAACTTACGGTGGAGTTCACGGTGCGTCATCCTTTTGCTATCCTGCAGTATGCTAGACAGGTACGCGCGGCTTTCTCGCACTGAGTCACAAATGTGATATTTCCTTTCGCACTTATTTCTACGACAATCGCGTCATTTTCGAGGGTCACTCCAAAGGTAGTCTTTATGTTCACTCGTCACGAGCTTCGGCCATGACGGCAATCCAACTCAAACGCGTGCAACTCAGTAAGCAGACGGCCTTTACCAGTCGGATGGGGTGCTCGGTCAAGCCCGCCCACGCATGGGACGACGTCGCCCTCAGAGACCACTAAATCAATGTGGCAGCCCTCAGCAAGCCGCTGTGAGCCCAAATCACCTGCTTGTCACGATACCCCGTGGCAGCCGCGGTGTCTACGTTACGTGGCAGAAGCAGATACGTGCAACTGTAGTGTGTTTGCTATGTACACAACAGAGCTTAAGTGCATGCTCGTGTTCAGGCCCTCCAGTCTCTCCGCGCTACATAGTGCAGACCGGCTTTCTACTGCGCCAGCTTCAATAACGGATGGTAGCCACGCGCAAAGTGTGCATTTAGAAGCGCTGTCAATAGCTCAGTACGAAGCAATGTCTATCAATGCGTCTTGCTAGGAGCTACCAGGAGTGAGCGCAATCTAGCAAGCGTACTTATGCTTTGTCCCTAGGTTTCGCTTGGTCTGAGGCTATTTCAGTCTTGCGAGCGAATCGAAGATTAGCGAGAACCAGCGGCTGCGACACCCTTAAGAAGTGATGCCCATGTCTAGTTCCTACCCAGATGGCTGCGGCCGAGCGTGAAGTCTGTCACGAAAGGCTTGCAAGGACAACGACCTACAAAATTTTACCAGCCAGCTGCAGCTGCGGAGGTGGCCAGTTTCCGAGAAGCGACCGTGGAGCCCTTCCCCATCTGCTGCGGCGACTCCTATTGTAGGGTCAACGCAGTGCCGCATCAACACCCCCTCGGCGCCGTTATGACTAAACGCGTTCGGCGGACCAAGTATTGTTAGTGAATTCACCGTCGCCGTCACGCCTTGCTAGAAGCGGTGGAAATCCTGGGAGAAGATGTCTTGCGGCAGTCTCACGGGGCTTAGAAGTCACGGATAGACACGGCGGCCATTGACTGCAGGGTCAACACTGGGATGAAGAGGCGCGTGCTCGGGGCAGGACCGTGTCTGCAAGAACCCTCTCACCTCGGTCTGGTCAGTGAAACCTGTGCCGAAGGGAGTGCGTAAACCCTCCCCCTCAAATGCGGGTCGGCAACGATGACTTTGGACGCTCGCTTTGGTCGAACGGCCGTTTTCCCTAGGGAGGACAGAGTGTATTTAAGGAGCCGTTGGTGGCTCCTCAGTGTGCATTCCTCTTTCAGTCATGCTACATTGATGAAGTGTGATGTTCTCATGTAGATACTGTAAATAAATCCCATATTACTCGCTCTCGAAGTGAACAAGTCCCTCCCTTCAACAACGTCCTCAGCGTAGATAACTTGGACGACGGCATGGGCCAGCTACCATCTATTTCATGGCCCACACCAAACATTACAGCACACGATGGTCTGCCTCTTCCGAAAGTGCGCACTTCATAACAGAAATCAAAGCGCATATTTTTGTTTCAAACATCACTTACAGCGCGTACATAGACAGGGACCAAAAGAACGACCGGATCGTTGTTCTTTTGGTCCCTCTCTGTGCACGCACTGTAAGAGATGTTTGAAACAATGAAATACCAATTAGCCTGTACGCAAACCCTGCTTCCGCATATTTTTTCTTTACTTCAGCCTGTTTACTCAGTTTACTCACTAAATATACACAATAACAGTTCAAAGAAGCACATTTATCCAAACAGTCTTTTTGATTTATATCAGCTATCGGCCAAACGGAATCTACCCGCTCACGTCAAGGGGCAGCCGCCGATAGCCCTAGGGGCGGCTGTGGAGGAAAAGACCTACGGAGGAGAAGGCTTGTGTAGAAAAGGTAGCGCTTGATGAAAAGGCTACTTCGCCCCAAACACTGCACACGAGGGCAAAATTTGGCGAAAGTACTCACAACAGCGTATGCTCTCCACAGAATGTTTTTTCCCCGAGCTCGAGGAGTGGAACAGTGCCCCTTTAAAGGCTGCTAAAATCGTAGCAGGGGACGTAAGTTCAGTTTGTTCAAAGAGACACTAAAGCAAATACTAATTCAAGCTAAATTGATAGATTAGTGCTCGAGAATCTCTAAGGCGTCAACATTATCGTGAACAGAGCCTTAGTAATCGAGATATTGTGTAAAATGCGGGACATGATTAGAGACTTCCCCGGGACATTCAGGTACTTGTCCGATGCCGAAAGCACTCCTCAGTTAAATTATCTCAATAGTACTCAACTACTCTTTGCATAAATCATCCTTCTAAGATGAAATAAAATGCTACTTGCCCAGTTCTATTTCATTTTTATCAACATAACTAATTGAAATTAACGTTGACAAGGACGTGGGCGGTCGAAAAGTTTCGTTTTCACTCGAATCTGCACCGCGCACGTTTTCGCCATTCAGTACTTTCCTGATCGCGTACTGCTGCGGTGGTTTCGCTGGCTCGCAAAACTCGCACAGACTGCAAGTAACAGAGAATTCAACTTCGATGTGATGTCGCGGGATGCCCGAACGGTCTACGCCACCTCAGCAAAAAGCAGCTGCAGCGGCGAATCCACCACTCTAGCTTGGCTCGGTACCGCCGTCCGTCGAGCGCCATTTTACTCACCGACGGCATCAAAGGATGACGATGACGTATTCAAAGTCACCGCTACCCCGGTTGGGTGGCGGAAGATTTGAACTTCGAAAAAGTAATTTGGACACTTCAGATACAATCTCATCCTTAACTAAATCTTTCATTGGCATGAAACAGGCGTTGTGAGGTTTTGGGAATGGTAGTTAGACAGTCCACGTCGATTTAGTACTTGCCTTCAGTGTCGCTTTAAAATGACAAGCAATTATCCACATAACTAAAGACCTTTAAAACTTCCTGCCATTGAAAGACACCCCAAATGCATCAATAAACGATAGAATAATATTATATAAAATATGAAGGATGCCTGACATACTTTCGCACTCCCGCACGCTGCAGAAAACCCTCGTCGAATGAAAACAATAAAAGTGTAAAATAAATAAAAGCACCGTAAAGTTAGAAAGTTGCACATGGACAGGCCTTTAGAGCGCTGAAAATAATCGCATGGTTTCTTTTTACCCACCTCCTGGAAGGAACCAAAAGTTTAACCAAAAGGATTTAGTGGAAAAGACATTCCAAATCAATGGAGAAACCATAAATAAATGCGTCATTACATTTAACCTCTTGCGCATCCTCAGACGGAGTTGTGTTGCGAAACGGATCGTCGCTCATGAAATGCTTTAACTTTTTTCATTAAAACACGCTCACATTTCGCCGCCACAGCCCACGCTGTCTTACAATAGCTCTGAAAGGCATATCTGGGTTATGTGTTTGACGGTGAAGAAAGCAGTCAAACCTTTTTTTTTCCTGCTCCCGATCTTTTAAAGAGGGTGTTGGCGTGGGAACTCTTCCAGGTATAAATGTATTTACACTGGACTGTCACAGCACTCTTCTTCGCAGAAATCAAATTTTTATTTATGGCTATTGCGTTTTCTTGTTAAACAATCCCGTCGGCAGTCACAAGTCATAAGCGGCCCAAATGCACTTAAAGCAACAACTGACGTGAGAAGAAGTATGATATCACCTTACGGCATATGCTGAACTATTGAAAACATAATAAAATGATTCTACATCTCTTCAGAAGGAGCACTTTTTAACCTGTCCTAAAATGAAATTAACACGGAGAAAATCACCAAGCACTTACGCAGCTAGCAGGTGCATCGACAGTGAGATGTGCTTAGCGCCATTTTAAGCGTTTTTAACCACGCATACAAGCTTGTTCCTCGACAGGCATTTCTGCCAAGCATGCTTGAATATTTTAGCTTTCATCTCAAAATAAAACGCACTCTTGTTTGCTTGATTTCGGTGCTGTGCCCGCTTAAGTCTCGAGACAATCACTTTCAGCAAGTACACCAAACTGTTTGCTTGTCTGAAATTCATTCTTTGCCAGTTGTCATCCGCAAACTCGCCCATCAAGTGTAACGCCGTAGTCACTTTTCCCTCATTAACCTCTTTTGACATGCTAAAAAAAATAAAGACAATAATTTCATCTACATAGGATACCTTTTTACTATGAGTTCCGATTTGTAGGGTATTTTTAACAGACATCAAAAAACAGCGAGAAGGTAATACTGCCCCATGGTACACTGGCACGCATAGGTTGCAAACAATATTCAGAAACATCCGATTCGTTTCAGTAAATCTAGCTATTTTCGACTCTTTCTATCGAGCTCGGAAGGGCGTGCATCAGATCCGGGAAAAACGTACAAGTGACAGGGTCGTTTCAAGCCAGAACATATATTTTAAATCGATTATTTTGTTCCCAGTAGAAGTAATTGTGTCAATAGGTCCTATTTGGAGACCTTGCTTCCACAGCGATTGGTATGAACGTTTTCTCAGTCAATGGCATAACTCTCCTGCATAAACTCTGCCCTCCACCGATATGTGAAAGACGAAAACACTTGCAATTTTAAGAGCGGCCTCACATAGTTTACCCTCCCTCAAATGGAGGCATTATTTCAGAATTACAATATAGTGGCTAAAACAGTAATTGGTATAACCATTGTCATCAACCCTTCATCGCAGCTTACAGACTATCCTTTAATTAGGTTACGAGGGTGAGCCATTATTTGTGCGAAGTATAATTCAGAGCACTTATGTTGTAACGCACAAGCAACTGTGGCGTTTATTTGATATATTAGGTGTTATCAGATCAGTTTCATCAATATTTAGTTTATTCGTTTCATTGAAAAAGAGTCTAAGCTACTAAAAGGACAGTATAAACTTCTGCATACGTCGTATTCTTGTTGCGCTCACCTGGTTTTCTTAGTATCGATGCAATTCCTTGACAGTCTATGCATATATGGACTCAGAAGTCACGTTGCTGTCCATAAATTATAACGCCCAAACACTCACAGCCTTTTTCCTTTCCACAGGCTAGTGTAGGTTGTACCTTCCTCTGCGACGATGGCACAACACCAAACGTAAACAGACCCGGAGGGCTGTGCGCTGTGAGTATTACGCTTTTTTGTTGACCCTTATTGAACTTGTTAACATGACGGACGTGGCCGATGGAATCATCATAGCTAGATGCCGTAACTACAAATAGTGGGTAAATAATACCATGAACACAGTTTTCCAGTAAAGTTGACCTTAGTTCACGTGGAGGTTGCATAAGCGTGGAAAAATAAGTTGTCGCTTGTGAATTCTAAGTCCATTTAAATCACCGACTTCCTAATCTAAACTTGTAATTGCGCAACCGACCACTGATCAGCAACCAGTAAGAACATAATACAATTTAATGTACCCTATATTACGCCACAAGCAAGGGTATTACTGATTTAGCAGAGGCGTAAATCTTACCCACAGGTTTTGTTTTGTTTGTTTATCTGCGGGGAGCACCTGGTGGCGCAGTGGTAAGCCAGGCAAATAGGGAAATGTTATGGCAGTCACCAAGGGAGTTATGCGTTAATTATATATTGATCCCTTTATAAATCCCTTTATAGAAAGTAATTATATTTCCCTGCCTGTTGCACAGTTTCGACAGCTGCACAATCGTGAAGACTTTGCCTTTTCAAGTATTTATTTTCACAAGAACACTCACGTGGCGTAAAACACGTCTATAAGTTGTTGTAGCTAGACGAAACGTCACAAGTTGCACCTCCAAGTGTTCTTCATTTATTTTATTTTATTGAGATTTTGTTATTTTTTTAACCGTAAGGGCCCTGCATGAAATTGCATAGGGGCGAAGTGAGAGCAGACAGCAATGATTTCATCGGTAATAAGTGATAGAATAAACCACATTAGTGCCCTCACCAATTTATGCTAGTACATTATATATACTAAAATACCAGTTGAACGAAAAAGGAATTTTTGTAATGAAATTTAGCAGAAGGAAATTACCCTGATGAAAAAGATTGATCGGTGAGACATTAATTATTTCACAAATTCTTGCCATTTACTAAACAGGTTAGCAGTGTTTCTTTTTTCTTTTTTCGGAAATACGATGACCCTGTTTTAGTGGCTACCTTTGCTGGTAATGAATTCCGTGAAATTTAGAGCACACGAGGGGAGTTTTGGGACGTATTTTCTCGAGAGATATTAAACTTTCATTTCTGATTGTAATAAATGCGCTGGAATTTATAATCTGCCTCTTGAATACGGGTCCACCAAAGGATGATGTGCTATGGCACAATGAATGGTAGAATGTTCGAAAGAATACTAAGTGGACGCTGTTTCTGCGCATTGGAAGTACGGTTAGGTTAATATATGTTAGTACATATAGGTACGGTTCTTCTAAAGGGGGGAGAGTATGAGGCGGGTGGTCGAGGAAATGGCCGAGGGTGTGTTAGTGGCGAGAGTGTTAGCGACCCTCGCCGCTAACAGACAAGTCGACTTGTCCAAACGTTGGCTCCTGCTTTCACCTTGCTCTCGTTTTGATCATCGTGCTGAGCATTGGTGCTATTCAAGACATTTTTTTTTTGCCATCGTAGAGCGGCACACACGTGCTGGTGCACAGCTAGTGATGCACGCGTGCATCAAAGAGGTTCATTGAAGACCAGCATCGTGCGAACTAAGCTCTGACGTCCAACAAAGTTGGATGATAATAAAGAAAAAAATGTCTGATTTTCCCTTTAATAACTACTTCTCTCCACCTTGCGGGTTTCCGCAGAACTACCACGTCAAAGTTGGATGATATTAAAGAGCACAAAAGTCTGCGACAAGGCTCCCCATAATAGTTCAACCATGAAACTTGCCTCTACAGACATCAACGGTAGGGCTTCGAAATGAATTGATAGTTTTTTTGTGCAATGGATCACCGCCTCTAATAAATGTAATGCCGGCCTTCCGCAACTCACTGTTTTGGCGCGAGCCTTAGTAATTCACGTTAACGAAGTCAGTAACCACCTGTGATCGCCGATGAGATGATTTACGGATGATAGTCTTTCACCAGGCCAGATTCATAATAGCGAGGGTATCATTGCGAGGCAATCTGGCTTAATCCAAATTTATCGCTGGCGTTAAACAGGCACACTGAAATAATGGCCCACAAAGCAATTATACGACATTTAGACGACATAATAACCCTTAGCTGTAATCTTACATAATGAACAGCCTGGCACTCGAAAACGCATCTGCAGTAAAATATTTTGTCGTTCCTTCACAATCAGTTATCTTGGAGTGCGCCGATTACTTGAGCCTAATCAGCGCTCTGCTGTAACCGGTCAAAAAAACAACTTCTGCACATGTTATACAACGCATGCCAAAATAGATTATGCAGCCTTTACCTAGTAAAATATGTCTAGTCAGGTCCACTTCAGGTTAGTGGCACTCATATTGCTTAAGATAGCACTCTGCCAACAAGACTACTAAACAATTGCAAACATAACTTCAGTTCGCACAAAAATAGACTATACCACCCTCATTTGGAACCCTAGGGAGGTGTACCGAATGAACAAACTTCAGGCCATACAAAATGAAGCAGCCCTCTATCCCTAGGGAAATAGTCACGATTCTGTATTGTAAACTATACCAAAGACTTATTTAAACTGCTCGCACAAGAGAAGCGAAGGCTTATCTTGCTTCTCTTGCACTTCCGCCGGCGTCATGACGGAGATTCGTCTTTTTTTAATATGAAAGTGAAAGAGAAAGTTTATTTTCTTTTCAACGAAAAGAGGGCGCCAAAGCAAAAGGCAAGAGCCTGACAAGGTCCCGGTCGCACGTAAAACAGTTGGCATTGTGCACAAGCACTTCACAAAATACACGATGAATTTTTCACGCATTTAAAAGCATGAAGCAGTAAGTTAACATGCAGAAAATTTGTACAAGAAAACAATAAATTGAATTGACAAGTTATCGTATGAGCGGTATAAAGATACATTATTTTTTTTACAAACATAAAAATATCAGTCCGAAAACACAGAAACAACATCACACAGCTTACAACATCTGCATTATAGAAAAAACATATGAAAGGTAGTAAAATAAATACAAATAAATACAAAGTATGCCCACTAAATAAATATATCATTCCGTTTGTTCCAATAGGTATTTTTTAATTGTAGATTTAAAACGTTTTTGTGGAAGGGAATATTCAGTTTCAAAGGGAAAGTTATTTATTACCGTGGGAATCTGGTAGCTTAGCGTTTGCTTGACATAATTGGTGCGTGTGATAGGAACAAGCTTACGTTTCATCCGAAATGCATAACAGCTGCTGGAATTATCTGGACAAGAAAAGAACAGTCTATGATGATGGATGTACTAAAGTAGACAGAAGTTGTATACTTCTTTTACTTTAAGGATGCTATATTTCTGAAATAGCGGTAACGTAGGCAAATCTGAAGGTCTGCCATGAAACCCCTCAATAGCACGCATAGCGCGTTTCTGAATTGAAATTAGTTTGGGGCAATTGCTGGACGTCGTAGTTCTCCATACAGGGATACAGTAAGATAACCTTAGTACAGAAGTGCGTAATACATGGATATCTTTAACCGGGGGGGGGGGGGGGGGGGAGGGCAACATATGAGATATTTTATACAAACAGCCGACAGTTTTACTTAAATCAGACATTCATTTGGTGGTACGAAAATTCCAAGAAAGGTTCTCATCGAACCAAACACCAAGAAATTTCTGGTTTGAAACACGCTTTAAGTCAGTATGTTCGTAGAAAATTTTCAGAGTGATACTTTCTACTGTATCAACAGGATGAAAAATTTTGTAGTTAGTCTTTGATAAATTGACGCTTAGCCTATTCATGAATAAGCAGTTATGTAGCTTTCTTAAATATGTATTTGCCGTAGCCTCCATTTGAGGCAAGGAGTGGGATGAAAAAATGTATTCGTATCGTCAGCGTAGAAGACCAGATTAGGCGATTCGGATATGCTAGCGATATCACTGATGTATACTAAAAACAATAACGGTCCTAATATAGATCCTTGAGGAACACCATGCTGAATTGCCAATTTCTCTGAGGGCATGCCATTAACTTGAACATACTGTAATCTGTTATTTAAATAGTTCTTTAGCAAGTCAGATGCAATACCACGTATGCCATAACTGTTGAGCTTGCGTAGCAAGGTGTTGTGATGAACGCAATCGAATGCCTTTCGGAAATCTAAGAAAAGCCCAAGAGTGTACTGTTTCATTTCGACATTCTTAATATTTTTCTTCTTTTACTGTTAAAAGCGTCTGCTCTGTTGATTTGTTTTTCAGAAATCCATACTGCGAGGAAGTAATAACACTGAACTTATGGAAAAAATTCTTGAGACGAGTATTAATGACACCTTCAAAAACTTTTGTTAAGACGGGTAGAACAGAAATGAGTGTATAATTCGATATGTCATTCTTTCCCCCACTTTTGTAAACTGGACATGCACGTGCTATCTTCAGCTGATCTGGGTACACTCCGCTTTCTAACATACGGTTTGCGATGTAACACAAGACGTCACATATTGAAGAATATACATGCTTCAATGCGCTAGTATACAATCAGATACATGCGCTAGTATACCATCATGCCCTGGTGAAACATTATATTTTACCTTATGTATTATAGGAGCTATTTCATGAGTAGTAGTTGGCATAAACGCAATAGAATTTTTTAAGGGAGTGATTAGATTAGAAAGTGCGTCTGGCACTGCTGACGTACATACAGAATCCGCTACATTAATGAAAAAATCATTGAAAGTGGTTGCGAGATCAGAGCCTGTAAGTTTGCCATTGACTGTCATAATAGTAAGGGGTGGGTCCGGATTACAATTATCAGTTAAAACGCAATTTCACGCCAAGCTTTTCTCCTGTCAGAATGTACTTTGGTAAACCGATCAATATAGTAAGTAGATTTAGCTATTTTAACATCCTGGTTAAGTTTATTTTATTTTTTAAAATTCAATGAGGGTATTGGCATCACGGCTCTTGATAAATTTGTGCTACAAATGGTTGTTTTTTTTAATTCTTTTGTATAGTTCCTGAGTCATCCAAGGCTTCTTAAACTTGTTGCAAGTTTTAGTTTCTGTTAGTGGAAAGGCAGTGTCGTAGCACCAAAGAAACTGTTTAATAAATGCATAATATGCTTTGTTTACGTCACTTGTATCGTACACATCCTTCCCAATGTGAACTTTCAACTAATGTTTTGAACATACTCATCGTGTTAGCATTAATTACTCTGTATAAGCGTGGGACCTTCACATCTTTGTCGTGAATGACAGGCAGGAAGCAAAAGATTGGCAAATGATCGCTGATGTCACGGGACAGGACGCCAGAGAGAATGTAGTTAGACACCAGATTTGTATTACATACGTCTAGTAGACTACTTGTTTGAACAGTTACCCTTGTGGGTAAAGATATGCAATTCCAGCAGGCAAATGATGCAACGGTATCATTTAAGTGCGCTGCACATGAATCGTTCGACAATAAGTTAATATTTATGTCACCCACAATAATAAATAAGCATCCGGTCGAAGTGAGATACACCAGTAAATTTTCAAGGAAGTCGAAGAAGTGCCGTTGGTTACCGGTGGGAGCTCGCTATATATTGCAACGACCACTATTTCTAGTAGATACAGTAATGCATTCCACATTAGAATCAATTACGTAAAATTCATCTATTAGGGAATGTTTGTCCGATTTATTTACATACACAGCAAGACCACCACCCTTGCAGTGAAGCATTAATAATCCATTATAAGTGTAATTTTCAAAGCGGGGATGATCCTCATGGGATGTTAGCCATGTTTCTGTAAACACCAAAAAATCAAATTTATGCTTTATGGATGCAAAAAACAAGTTCAGATGGTCACCCTTGTGTTTGATACTACGAGCATTAAAATGAATAGCACTGAGCCCGTTCTCTAGAGAGCCGAGCTGCGTTTTGAAATCTTCAACATTATAGCCAGCACAAGTTGGCTCGCAGTTCATGGCAGTGCGACAGTCGATCTTAGGAAACCGACCTTACCTAGTCATTTTTTCCCGATCACCATGATCGGTGATCCTCAGAGCATCAGTCAGTTCACATTGACGTGCGAACACCTTACCCACTATAGTCCAGACATATCTCCATGACACTAATTTCTTACGTGCAATGGCAGCACCAAACAACTGCTTATTAAACTGAGATAGATGCTCATTAACATACACAGCCCCTCCATCCGAGGAACCAAGCATACTGTTATTAAGTCTCTGTGTCCTTGCCTTAGAAAGGAACGTGTTCCTTTTTTCTCGTCGAACAAAACGAACTATAATGTTCGTCTCGTCCGAGTTCCGAGTGGGAATGCGGTGACTTGTAGCGATGTCTAATTCACTGACTGGTTCGCCAACAACTTCACCAATTTGTTTTATGACATCAACAGGCTCTCAATTCCCCTTGGCATCCTTTACATCCAAATTGTTGAGCCTCGTGTACTGTTGTGGCTCTTCATCTTGTCGTGTCAACCGCTTGTTCTCGCTCCTCAAACCTTCATTACACTTAACAAGTTCGCTGACTTCTTTTCTCAGTGCCTTAACCTCAGAGCTGATCTTCTTCGTCTCATCGCAAGTGTCCACTGCAGAATTTCATGCTCTCTTTCACAGAACGAAGTTCTAATCTCATTTCACGCTTAAAATCGTCGAAGGCTTTTTCTAAAAACTTAGAGATGTTACAAAAAGTAGAATGACAAATTGAACAATAAAAAGTGGGAACTGTAAGTGTGGCAGCAGTGCGCAGTGCGTACAAAGAACAAGAAGTTGCTACTAGCGGGTGCTTACCTGCAAAAGCAGAATACTTTCAGTAGATGCTCGCCCGGCCTGCGCACTGCTGCCGACTAAGAGGACAGATGAGGGTGCGTCCGCTTTGAAAGACCCAGGGCAACAGCTGGCCCACGCTCATTGGTTGATCGATGCTTGTAACACCGATCACTCGGCACGCGCTGAACAGAGGGTGCACCTTGCGGCGATCTACGGCGCTAGCTTCGTGACAGCACAGTTGCAGTCCGAGATACACTTGGTTCCCTGGATCAGCTGCAGCCCGAGATATGGATCCTTTCGTTGTCTCGGCAAAAGCAGAATACATTTAGTAGATGCTCGCGCTGCCGGCGCACTGTTGCCAACTAAGAGGACAGACGAGGGTGCGTCCGCTTTGAAAGACCCAGGGCAACAGCTGGCCAACGCTCAGTGGTTGATCGATGCTTGTAACACCGATCACTCGGCACGCGCTGAACAGAGGGTGCAACTTGCGGCGATCTACGGCGCTAGCTTCGTGACAGCACAGTTGCAGTCCGAGATACACTTGGTTCCCAGGATCAGCTGCAGCCCGAGATATGGATCCTTTCGTCGTCTCCGCAAAAGCAGAATACATTTAGTAGATGCTCGCGCGGCCGGCGCACTACTGCCAACTTAGAGGACCGTTGAGGGTGCGTCCGCTTTCAAAGACCCAGGGCAACAGCTGGCCAACGCTCATTGGTTGATCGATGCTTGTAACACCGATCACTCGGCACGCGCTGAACAGAGGGTGCACCTTGCGGCGATCTACGGCGCTAGCTTCGTGACAGCACAGTTGCAGTCCGAGATACACTTGGTTCCCAGGATCAGCTGCAGCCCGAGATATGGATCCTTTCGTCGTCTCCGCAAAAGCAGAATACATTTAGTAGATGCTCGCGCGGCCGGCGCACTGCTGCCAACTAAGAGGACAGACGAGGTTGCGTCCGCTTTGAAAGATCCAGGGCAACAGCTGGCCCACGCTCATTGGTTGATCGATGCTTGTAACACCGATCACTCGGCACGCGCTGAACAGAGGGTGCACCTTGCGGCGATCTACGGCGCTAGCTTCGTGACAGCACAGTTGCAGTCCGAGATACACTTGGTTCCCAGGATCAGCTGCAGCCCGAGATATGGATCCTTTCGTCGTCTCCGCAAAAGCAGAATACATTTAGTAGATGCTCGCGCGGCCGGCGCACTACTGCCAACTTAGAGGACCGTTGAGGGTGCGTCCGCTTTCAAAGACCCAGGGCAACAGCTGGCCAACGCTCATTGGTTGATCGATGCTTGTAACACCGATCACTCGGCACGCGCTGAACAGAGGGTGCAACTTGCGGCGATCTACGGCGCTAGCTTCGTGACAGCACAGTTGCAGTCCGAGATACACTTGGTTCCCTGGATCGGCTGCAGCCCGAAATATGGATCCTTTCGTCGTCTCTGCAAAAGCAGAATACATTTAGTAGATGCTCGCGCGGCCGGCGCACTGCTGCCAACTAAGAGGACAGACGAGGTTGCGTCCGCTTTGAAAGATCCAGGGCAACAGCTGGCCCACGCTCATTGGTTGATCGATGCTTGTAACACCGATCACTCGGCACGCGCTGAACAGAGGGTGCACCTTGCGGCGATCTACAGCGCTAGCTTCGTGACAGCACAGTTGCAGTCCGAGATACACTTGGTTGCCTGGATCAGCTGCAGCCCGAGATATGGATCCTTTCGTCGTCTCTGCAAAAGCAGAATACATTTAGTAGATGCTCGCGCGGCCGGCGCACTGCTGCCAACTAAGAGGACAGACGAGGGTGCGTCCGCTTTGAAAGACGCAGGGCAACAGCTGGCCAACGCACATTGGTTGGTCGATGCTTGTAGCAGCGATCAGTCGGCACGTGCTGAACAGAGGGTGCTCCTTGCGGCGATCTACGGCGCTAGCTTCGTGACAGCACAGTTGCAGTCCGCGATACACTTGGTTCCCAGGATCGGCTGCAGCCCGAGATATGGATCCTTTCGTCGTCTCTGCAAAAGCAGAATACTTTTAGTAGATGCTCGCGCGGCCGGCGCACTGCTGCCAACTACGACGACAGACGAGGGTGCGTCCGCTTTGAAAGACCCAGGGCAACAGCTGGCCAATGCTCATTGGTTGATCGATGCTTGTAGCAGTGATCAGTCGGCACGTGCTGAACAAAGGGTGCTCCTTGCGACGATCTACGGCGCTAGCTTCGTGACAGCACAGTTGCAGTCCGAGATACACTTGGTTGCCTGGATCAGCTGCAGCCCGAGATATGGATCCTTTCATCGTCTCTGCAAAAGCAGAATACATTAAGTAGATGCTCGCGCGGCCGGCGCACTGCTGCCGACTTACAGGACCGTTGAGGGTGCGTCCGCTTTGAAAGACCCAGGGCAACAGCTGGCCCACGCTCATTGGTTGATCGATGCTTGTAACTCCGATCACTCGGCACGCGCTGAACAGAGGGTGCACCTTGCGGCGATCTACAGCGCTAGCTTCGTGACAGCACAGTTGCAGTCCGAGATACACTTGGTTCCCTGGATCAGCTGCAGCCCGAGATATGCATCCTTTCGTCGTCTCTGCAAAAGCAGAATACATTTAGTAGATGCTCGCGCGGCCGGCGCACTGCTGCCAACTTAGAGGACCGTTGAGGGTGCGTCCGCTTTGAAAGACCCAGGGCAACAGCTGGCCAACGCTCATTGGTTGGTCGATGCTTGTAGCAGCGATCAGTCGGCACGTGCTGAACAGAGGGTGCACCTTGCGGCGATATACGGCGCTAGCTTCGTGACAGCACAGTTGCAGTCCGAGATAGACTTGGTTGCCTGGATCAGCTGCAGCCCGAGATATGGATCCTTTCGTCGTCTCTGCAAAAGCAGAATACATTTAGTAGATGCTCGCGCGGCCGGCGCACTGCTGCCAACTTAGAGGACCGTTGAGGGTGCGTCCGCTATGAAAGACCCAGGGCAACAGCTGGCCAACGCTCATTGGTTGATCGATGCTTGTAGCAGCGATCAGTCGGCACGTGCTGAACAGAGGGTGCACCTTGCGGCGATCTACGGCGCTAGCTTCGTGACAGCACAGCTGCAGTCCGAGATACACTTGGTTCCCTGGATCAGCTGCAGCCCGAGATATAGATCCTTTCGTCGTCTCTGCAAAAGCAGAATACATCTAGTAGATGCTCGCGCGGCCGGCGCACTGCTGCCAACTTAGAGGACCGTTGAGGGTGCGTCCGCTTTGATAGACCCAGGGCAACAGCTGGCCCACGCTCATTGGTTGATCGATGCTTGTAACACCGATCACTCGGCACGCGCTGAACAGAGGGTGCACCTTGCGGCGATCGACGGCGCTAGCTTCATGACAGCACAGCTGCAGTCCGAGATACACTTGGTTGTCTGGATCAGCCGCAGCCCGAGATATGGATCCTTTCGTCGTCTCTGCAAAAGCAGAATACATTTAGTAGATGCTCGCGCGGCGGGCGCACTGCTTCCAATTTAGAGGACCATTGAGGGTGCGTCCGCTATGAAAGACCCAGGGCAACAGCTGGCGCACGCTCATTGGTTGATCGATGCTTGTAACACCGATCACTCGGCACGCGCTGCACAGAGGGTGCACCTTGCGGCGATCTACGGCGCTAGCTTCGTGACAGCACAGTTGCAGTCCGAGATAGACTTGGTTGCCTGGATCAGCTGCAGCCCGAGATATGGATCCTTTCGTCGTCTCTGCAAAAGCAGAATACATTTAGTAGATGCTCGCGCGGCCGGCGCACTGCTGCCAACTAAGAGGACAGACGAGGGTGCGTCCGCTTTGAAAGACCCAGGGCAACAGCTGGCCAACGCTCATTGGTTGATCGATGCTTGTAGCAGCGATCAGTCGGCACATGCTGAACAGAGGGTGCACCTTGCGGCGATCTACGGCGCTAGCTTCGTGACAGCACAGTTACAGTCCGAGATACACTTGGTTCCCAGGATCAGCTGCAGCCCGAGATATGGATCCTTTCGTCGTCTCTGCAAAAGCAGAATACATTTAGTAGATGCTCGCGCGGCCGGCGCACTGCTGCCAACTAAGAGGACAGACGAGGGTGCGTCCGCTTTGAAAGACCCAGGGCAACAGCTGGCCCACGCTCATTGGTTGATCGATGCTTGTAGCAGCGATCAGTCGGCACGTGCTGAACAGAGTGTGCTCCTTGCGGCGATCTACGGCGCTAGCTTCGTGACAGCACAGTTGCAGTCCGAGATGCACTTGGTTGCCTGGATCAGCTGCAGCCCGAGATATGGATCCTTTCGTCGTCTCTGCAAAAGCAGAATACTTTTAGTAGATGCTCGCGCGGCCAACGCACTGCTGCCAACTACGACGACAGACGAGGGTGCGTCCGCTTTGAAAGACCCAGGGCAACAGCTGGCCAACGCTCATTGGTTGATCGATGCGTGCAGCAGCGATCAGTCGGCACGTGCTGAACAGAGGGTGCTCCTTGCGGCGATCTACGGCGCTAGCTTCGTGACAGCACCGTTGCAGTCCGAGATACACTTGGTTCCCTGGATCAGCTGCAGCCCGAGATATGGATCCTTTCGCGGGCTCTGCAAAAGCAGAATACACTTAGTAGATGCTCGCGCGGCCGGCGCACTGCTGCCAACTAAGAGGACAGACGAGGGTGCGTCCGCTTAGAAAGACCCAGGGCAACAGCTGGCCAACGCTCATTGGTTGGTCGATGCTTGTAACAGCGATCAGTCGGCTCGTGCTGAACAGAGGGTGCTCCTTGCGGCGATCTACGGCGCTAGCTTCGTGACAGCACAGTTGCAGTCCGCGATACACTTGGTTCCCAGGATCGGCTGCAGCCCGAGATATGGATCCTTTCGCAGTCTCTGCAAAAGCAGAATACTTTTAGTAGATGCTTGTGCGGCCGGCGCACTGCTGCCAACTACGACGACAGACGAGGGTGCGTCCGCTTTGAAAGACCCAGGGCAACAGCTGGCCAACGCTCATTGGTTGATCGATGCTTGTAGCAGTGATCAGTCGGCACGTGCTGAACGAAGGGTGCTCCTTGCGACGATCTACGGCGCTAGCTTCGTGACAGCACAGTTGCAGTCCGAGATACACTTGGTTGCCAGGATCAGCTGCAGCCCGAGATATGGATCCTTTCGTCGTCTCTGCAAAAGCAGAATACATTAAGTAGATGCTCGCGCGGCCGGCGCACTGCTGCCAACTTACAGGACCGTTGAGGGTGCGTCCGCTTTGAAAGACCCAGGGCAACAGCTGGCCAACGCTCATTGGTTGATCGATGCTTGCAGCAGCGATCAGTCGGCACGTGCTGAACAGAGGGTGCTCCTTGCGGCGATCTACGGCGCTAGCTTCGTGACAGCACCGTTGCAGTCCGAGATACACTTGGTTCCCTGGATCAGCTGCAGCCCGAGATATGGATCCTTTCGCGGGCTCTGCAAAAGCAGAATACACTTAGTAGATGCTCGCGCGGCCGGCGCACTGCTGCCAACTAAGAGGACAGACGAGGGTGCGTCCGCTTAGAAAGACCCAGGGCAACAGCTGGCCAACGCTCATTGGTTGGTCGATGCTTGTAGCAGCGATCAGTCGGCACGTGCTGAACAGAGGGTGCTCCTTGCGGCGATCTACGGCGCTAGCTTCGTGACAGCACAGTTGCAGTCCGCGATACACTTGGTTCCCAGGATCGGCTGCAGCCCGAGATATGGATCCTTTCGTCGTCTCTGCAAAAGCAGAATACTTTTAGTAGATGCTCCCGCGGCCGGCGCACTGCTGCCAACTACGACGACAGACGAGGGTGCGTCCGCTTTGAAAGACCCAGGGCAACAGCTGGCCAACGCTCATTGGTTGATCGATGCTTGTAGCAGTGATCAGTCGGCACGTGCTGAACAAAGGGTGCTCCTTGCGACGATCTACGGCGCTAGCTTCGTGACAGCACAGTTACAGTCCGAGATACACTTGGTTGCCTGGGTCAGCTGCAGCCCGAGATATGGATCCTTTCGTCGTCTCTGCAAAAGCAGAATACATTAAGTAGATGGTCGCGCGGCCGGCGCACTGCTGCCAACTTACAGGACCGTTGAGGGTGCGTCCGCTTTGAAAGACCCAGGGCAACAGCTGGCCCACGCTCATTGGTTGATCGATGCTTGTAACACCGATCACTCGGCACGCGCTGAACAGAGGGTGCACCTTGCGGCGATCTACGGCGCTACTTCGTGACAGCACAGTTGCAGTCCGAGATACACTTGGTTCCCTGGATCGGCTGCAGCCCGAGATATGGATCCTTTCGTCGTCTCTGCAAAAGCAGAATACATTTAGTAGGTGCTCGCGCGGCCGGCGCACTGCTGCCAATTTAGAGGACCGTTGAGGGTGCGTCCGCTATGAAAGACCCAGGGCAACAGCTGGCGCACGCTCATTGGTTGATCGATGCTTGTAACACCGATCACTCGGCACGCGCTGCACAGAGGGTGCACCTTGCGGCGATCTACGGCGCTAGCTTCGTGACGGCACAGTTGCAGTGCGAGATAGACTTGGTTGCCTGGATCAGCTGCAGCCCGAGATATGGATCCTTTCGTCGTCTCTGCAAAAGCAGAATACATTTAGTAGATGCTCGCGCGGCCTGCGCACTGCTGCCAACTCGTAATTGTCGGAATAATGGTGGTTTATTATGGAATGCCATAATAAACCAGTCCATCTCATTTTTCCACCAATTACATCACGCATTTCCACTACAGACCACGTGCGCTCTCCCTATCTTTTTTTCTAATTTGCCACTATTTCTTGGAACTTATCATTGGAAGAAATTTCCGAGCGACGATGTAACTGCACAATCACGATTCATTTCTTCATAAGTTTAGGCACCCCTTCGATGTATAGTGGTAATTTTTTTACCTTTTTAACGCTTGTGCTGACAATTGCATTATAATGAATCTACGCTGTGTAGTATAGAGTGCTGACTATTGCATTGTGTCGCGTATTGTTTGAAGACTTTATGCTTCCCCATTGCTTTAATTACGTCGTGAACGCAAGCATTCTGTATGGTTGTCCTCGTTATCTAATGGCCTTAGGACTATTGGTTCCCATGAATAAATTAATAACATTTCCGTTAATATTTGTGATTGTTTAGTTATTAACCCAGATTAGCACATGAAGTTATATTTCAACGAGTTCCTTCTATTCGTAACAATTTATGCGTGCGGGCTCATGCCGCAACCAGTGTACTAAGGCAAATATTTGCCCTTTTCGGTAGCGCAATTAACGCCTCGTTGTATAGCATATCAGCGCAATTTTGCACAGGTTAACATGGCAGAGAAGTTGATTGCGTTCTGCTATGGTTCTAGGATATGAATATTACTACATACCTGAGCCTGCACAACGATACAGTATACCACTGCAGGCTGGGTTCGTGCAATGGTGGAGGCCCAAACTGTACATCACTACAGAACCACACTGTGGAATGCTGGATATAAGAGAACGCTTCGACGCCCATCTGAAAGCTTCTACTGCATCGGTAAACATCAATCATACAATTGATGTCGCTAAATAAAACTTTGCAAAAAAAGTTATCTGGGTTCTTTCGTTGTTACAAGGAAATATTCAATTTTGCATGCCAGTGTTCTAGTCATTCAGCTTTACTGGACATATCCTCTTGTCTCACGATCACGTATTCAAGGGTTCATAGCCCTCCTTGTTACCACTCCGCGATCGCAACTTGAGCGAACGTAACCGCGAAGTTTTCACTTATCGACAGTGTTCACCTTTCCAAGTGTTCGACATTAGGAAACGAACGGTGTGCTAAACGAAAATGATGCTTACACACTTATTCTACTGTCGTCCCCGTACGCCTCGCCGAATGGTCAGCAGAAAGCAAGCTGTCCACCAAAATTAACATAGTGGCATCAAATTTTTTTTAATATTCTCGCTGAGTCTTACGTCATCGCTGTTCTTGGCGCGCATACATTCATTCTAGTGTCAAAAAGACTAAAGCACCATGTTGCAAGTTGACCACAATTTTACAGAATTCGGCTAAGCAGATGAAGCCCCAGGAAAAGGAGAATGACGTCCGAGTCGTATCGGTTGTTTTAGGCTGGAGCGCTCATTTTAATTTCAGATGTGCGCAGTCGCATTTGGGACTGCAATTCTGAAGTTCCGAAGAAGTCCGATATCTGACGCCATGACGTACAATACCAAGGACCAAATACCTGTCTGGCCACCTGCTGTTGCTGTCACCAGCTCTGGTGTGACACGACACAGGCACCCAGCATTCTTTAGCGGAAGCATGGATCAGGACTTCGAAGGCTTGTTGTATTTGTACTAAAGAGTTAATCGGCATAGCAACTTCGACAAGTACACCAGAGTGGATAAATTCATGTCCTACTAAACGGATGTCGATCATTTGAGCGCTTACTTTGATCGCGACATAAAAACCTCATCAGTTTTCACGAGCACTTTTAATGAGGTTTTTGTTCCTTCCCCTGTCCAGAACCTCGTTCAGAATAGCGCCTTCCCAGGCGAGCACAGAAAGCTGATGAGATTTTCAGACTATCCCTATAGCAAAATCCAGCTTTTAGAGCCCATTGCCAGGGGGGATTATGGGCCCGTTGTCACGCTGGTTGCTTGGGTCCTGGACTGGCGCGGCCTACGGGCAGGCACTGGGCACTGCTGCAGAAAGCAGCTCAGGAGCTAGATAAACGCGGTGCCTGCCCCCCCCCCCCCACCCAACCATATATATTTTCTAGACATAACAAAGCCAGAGACAGCGTTTAAGTAAAATAAAAAAAACTAGAAACGTTTACAAAGTTTGAAGGCTGCCAAAAATCCATTCGCTGGACAACCAGATCACAAGTCAACTGTTTTGCCACTATGACAAGTCGTAATTCCTATTTACGGTGGAGCTGTCTTCGGCTAGCTTCAAGCGTGTCCTGATGTGCGTAGGTAAAACAATGGCAGTGTATTCTTTAGCTTTCTTTATTACATTGCGCACGATTTTACGAAATCAGGGTGTAGACGAGCCGTATGTAAAAATATTGAAATATATCTACAGCGGCTCCACAGCCACCGTAGTCGTCCGTAAGGAAAGCAACAAAATCCCAATAAAGAAAGGCGTCAGGCAGGGAGATACGATCTCTCCAATGCTATTCACAGCGTGTTTATTGGAGGTATTCAGATACCTGGATTGGGAAGAGCTGGGGATAAGAGTTAATGGAGAATACCTTAGGAACTTGCAATTCGCTGACGATATTGCCTTTCCTAGTAACTCAGGGGACCAATTGCAATGCATTCTCACTGACTTGGAGAGGCAAAGCAGAAGAGTGGGTCTAAATATTAATCTACAGAAAACTAAAGTAAAGTTTAACAGTTTCGGAAGAGAACAGCAGTTTACGATACGTAGCAAGGCACTGGAAGTGGTAAGGAAATACATCTACTTAGGGCAGGTAGTGACCGCGGATCCGGATCATGAGACTGAAATAATCAGAAGAATAAGAATGGACTGGGGTGCGTTTTGCAGGCATTCTCAGATCATGAACAGCAGGTTGCCATAATCCCTCAAGAGAAAAGTGTATAAGAGCTGTGTCTTACCAGTACTCACGTACGGGGCAGAAACCTGGAGGTTTACGAAAAGGGTTCTGCTTAAGTTGAGCACGACACAACGAGCTATGGAAAGAAGAATGATAGGCGTAACGTTAAGGGATAAGGAAAGAGCAGATTGCGTGAGGGATGAAACTCGAGTTAATGACATCTTAGTTGAAATAAAGAAAAATAAATGGGGCATGGGCAGGACATGTAATGAGGAAGGACGATAAGCAATGGTCATTGATGGCTACGGACTAGATTCCAATGGACGGAAAGCGTAGCATGGGGCGGCAGAAGCTTAGGTGGGCGGATGAGATTAATCAGTT
This sequence comes from Dermacentor variabilis, assembly GCF_050947875.1. Lineage (NCBI taxonomy): Eukaryota > Metazoa > Arthropoda > Arachnida > Ixodida > Ixodidae > Dermacentor > Dermacentor variabilis. Next base: position 119,100,584 of record NC_134575.1, read on the forward strand.
TGCAAGGACGACATGGCCACAATTAGTACATGACCGGGGTAGTTGGAGAAGTATGGGAGAGGCCTTTGCGCTGCAGTGGGCGTAACCAGGCTGATGATGATGATGATGATGATGATTACACGTATTTATTTGTACCTGCCGACTGTCCGGCCTCGCAAATAAGCACTGTTGCTTATGCAGGCAGGATGTGCAGCTGTGAAGTGAATGGATTTAATGAAATTTTATTATTATTATTATTATTATTATTATTATTATTATTATTATTATTATTATTATTATTATTATTATTATTATTATTATTATTATTATTATTATTATTACAGAACTCAAACGACTTATTCATAACGTGAAATCGTACCAGCGTACTTGTCCCAGCTGCGTTTCAGGCCAGATGTGTGAAAACCGGTGATGGATGATGGCTTGGTGCGTTGCGATCTACGTAAACAAAGACAGCGCGGCCGTCTAGTGCTGGGGTGCTGAGCCTGAGGCCGTGCGATTGAATCGCGGCCACGGCGACCGCATTTCTTTGGGGGTGCGATGCAAAAACACCCGTGTACTTAGATTTCGGTGCACGTTAAAGAACCCAGGTGGTCCAAATTTCCGGAGTCCCCCACTACGGTGTGCCTCATAATCGGATCGTGCTTTTGGGACCTAAATCCTGGTAATTCAGTTCTTATTTTTGAAGACAGCACCACCGTCGCTCCTATATATGTCCTACCACCGACGCGCGGGAGGCTCGTCGCGGACTGTGCCGACGCATGCGCCGCAGAGACTGGGGACTATAGATCGTTGTCGCCACCGTATACGTTCATCTCGAAACGTCAAACGGGGATCTTGACGACCTTATGACCGACACATTTTGGTGGATCCTTCCGGTGGACCACAATCCAATCATCCCTGTGGGTGACTTTAATGTCGATGTGTCTCATCGCGACAGAAAGTGGTCCTTGGCGTTTCACTTGAAAACGTCCGGCATTCGATGTTGCACCAAGGCCAATGTCTCTACGACACTCCAGCAGTCGCTCATAGACCTAACGTTCACTAAGAACATCACCAGTGAAGTCGTAGAGCCCATGGTCGTCTATAATAGCGCCCACAAAGCCATAATTATTGTGGTCATGAGAAAAACGTAAATACAAATAAACATAACGTGGATATATGCGTTATATTGTTTTGTTGTTTTATTTGGTTTTCTTTATAGTTATATACAGCTCCGCTGGTCATGCACCTTAACAGAGTGGAATGGCTCTGAACTATTTTTTTTCTTTATTACATGGCAGCACAACTTCAAGAAAAAGAAAGCGCTACAGAGATTTAAGGTAGATGAAGATACATTAAAAAAATCGGGCAATCTTGTTCAAGCGTCTAGCACAGACATTCACTCGGGTGGTGCATTGCATTGTGCTTGTATAACAGACGGCTTAAACTAGGCCACGCCGGAAAATGCTGATGTTCGAATAATTTTACATGTCAACATCCATATGCAGGCTCAATTGGTGCTTCGATGTCGCTCTCAGACATGGTAGATGCGATTCCTCCCTGCAATTAAAACTTATGGCTCTATCAGTCAGAACGAAAAAAAAATTGCCCTCATCGAATAGTATGTCATCAAGTGAAAAACTCTGATTTTCATTTAAGATTGTTATGATCGACAATTTAAATTATAAAATACGAGTCTTAATATAACCGCCAACCCCGAGAAGTTGTACGGGCTGTTACTGCCGATATTAAGAGCGGTTTCTAGAGATTCGCCGAAGGGAAATACAACATCATGTAGTCCAACAATGCGTTACAATCAGCACGCCTACTTAGTGATATTTCTGTCAGAGAAGCGTCGGTGAGTGCGGCTGGCAGCCTTCGGTGGCAGCGCCATATGTATTCCTGCAACTCGTTGTATCTGCCGTCGCAGCTTCTTCTGCAGACCGTGTAAGCAAAAAAAAATATAGCGGATTTAAAAAGCTAACGCCAGAGCTGAAAAATACAGGGATTGTTCATCGTCAGGCTTGTTTATTCCCAAGCGTGTAGATATACTCAGCCGGTACGCTAAGCCAGATCGCTAAGGAAACGATCTGCGCGAGGGCACCTGGAGAAGGCCGAAGTTTCATCTGAGTTTCAAAATGTCCTTCCTGATATTTTTTTCTTACACCAAGGCAAGTTGAAGCGCAGAAATTTGCTCAGCTTTGTTATAGGTGCGACAATATTTCTTGCAGGAATCGTCATCTTCATCGGCCCCCTTTTATATTGGGTGCGCTCCATCGCGTGGGTCTCGTGCCTCGTACCGGGAGCTCCGAGTTTACAAAAAAAAGTATAAAAAATGACTGCTTCTGATCCTCCCATGGGCCCTAATGGTACTGAGGTCTCTGCCTAGCTGACTCACTCATTGTTCCAGTATAGACCAAACCTCCGTCCCTATGCATCAATCAGCGGCAAGTTTACCCGGCTTCGTTTGAACGTGTTTCAACGAATGCTGCGTTTGTTTATTTCGTGTCGACTGCACGATATTGCGACAACTTGCAGTCACCTGTCCCGTCATCGATCCCAAACACTAAGATAACATTTGAACAGCAACATACCCACGAAGCGAAACTGGCATAAGAAGTGCGTTGAACGCGCACGGAATATAAACGTCCGAGCTGCTGCTACGCAGTTTCCCTCCTTAACGCCAGAATTAATAAAAAAACAAAAAGAAACAAACTACTTAAAAAGAAGGCGTTATCTGCGGTTCCGTATTTTCATTCAGGAATATACGCACTCGCTCAGTCCAAAATAGAATGCGAGAAACAATCTTAAACCAATTATGGAGTTTGGCGTGCGAAAACCACCATTTGATTATGGGGGACGCTGTAGTGGAGAACGCCGGATAAATTTTCACCAACAGGGGATCTTTAACGCGCCTCCAATGCACGGGGCACCGGTGTTTCAGCACCTCGCTGGCCGCGATATGCGGCCGCGGAGGCCAGGATTTCATTCCGGGACCTCGTCCATCGCAGCGCAACACCATACGCACTTGTCACCGCGGCGGGTAAGAACAGACTTAATCTTCGTTGACATATGTGCATTTCTATGCAGTTGTTTTTTCTGAGAAAGTACAGACACATGTAACCCAAAATCTAGCGTTATTTATGACATGAAACTAATATGTCGCGATAAAATTGCGTCAATCATTTACATGCCACCAGCACTTGCTCTTTATGTACTGAATCCAGCGCGGCACAAACGCAACCAGCGCACTTCCCACTACGCCCCAGCGAACTCCAACGACAACAAACGCCTTTACAGCACATACCAGTAGGCCCCAACGTCATAGCATTGAAACAATAATCTCGTCCAGTGTGACTCGGCTTTTTTCTGTAAACGTCCTCTGTGTTATCGAGTGTCAAAAAAGGTGCTGGTTTCACACTCGGAGGCCCTCGAAGACACTGGTTTTTGCAATAGGATACTAAAGACGTTGTTAAATTATGAAAGTGGGCTCACCCGTCAGTTGCCCAAACAGGCAAAGATCAAGTGCAAATTTAAAAGGACAGTCACCGCCGCCTTTCGCATACTATACGCGAAGATTCGAACAACCGTATCTGATGCCTACAAATTATGCCAAGGCTTCGATGAGCTTCGCAAGCACTGTGTTTTTTCCGGCGTCATTCCCAAAGAGACGAATCACTCACGCGCTTGGCGATTAGAAACGACCACTCTTCGTTGGCAACGCTCTTAAAAAAGTCGGTGTTAGCAGGGCGGTTCGCCAGCTGTGTATTAGTTCCTGAATGACCAACACTTGACACCCAATTGCCAGGCTCCAGTGATCCGCCATGCTATCCTGAAGAAGGTCGCCGAAGTACTCCCTTCAGCTTGTCCACCCCCGTCCTTGTCATCCTCTGAAGCGCCTGGCAACGATGCTCTTGTCTTTAACAGAGAAGCTGTTCTAAGTCGAGCCTTCGCCGTCCGGTCAAGGGGGGACACTCCGTATGGCTCCCATTGGCCGTTTTCGAGCAGACGCTCTTTCGATGCTAGCGCCAAGGTCCCCTTCAGTTACGGCCCTAACCAATGGGCGACGCAGAAGCAAAATGGCGGCGAACGTGATTGTTTACGTTGTCATGGCAACAGCAACAGCAGCCGCGCGGCGCCTCCTCCCCGAAACGTTTTTCTTTCCTTTTTGTTTTTATTATGCCGACCCGCTCCACTCCGCTTCCCCCTTTCCCCCATGCCGCGCGCGCCGCTCACTTTTTCTTTGTTTTTACCCGTAAGCGGCGCGTTCTTTTTTTATAGCGCGCTTGTTACGGCGCACCACGCGCCAGCTCGCAAGCAATGCGCGCAATGCGCACGCTACGCCGCGCATTGGCATTGCTTGCGAGCTGGCGCGTGGTGCGCCGTGGGCTATGCGTTGGCACGCACGCAGCCTTGTCCATACTTATATTATACCAGCATGTGCTGCGACATAAAAAAAATTCCACTTCCAACACAACAGATGTTTAGTCTCGCTTTATTGACTTCATTTCCGAAAACAGATTTTTCTTACAACGTGGTGGTGATACACGCTCAAACAATGAACAAAAGTGAAAGGTGCATGACATATACAAGAGTACTAAAGACAAAAGTTCACAGATGGTGAAATAAAAAAAGAAAGCGCTAGAAAACGCGAAGGTAGTTTCATGTACACGCATAAAAAAACTAGATTTTTATATAACGTCCTCAAGACCTAAATGTAGATGAGCTCCTGATATGTGCACTAAGATATTGCACAAAATTGCACGACGTGTATGACATAGTCATGACAACTATAACTAGGGAAAACTCACTTGTAGTGGAAAAAACAATGACACGCAAAATACCTGAAAGATAGAATAAAATGCTAACATTGTTTGACTGAGAGCCATACCAAAAGAAAGCTTACTTCTAAATCTGCACGAAAGTGTATGAAATGCGTGACATGTTCATTACTGCTGAAGAAATTTAAAAAAACATGGCAGAAAAAAATAACATTGTACTAAAAACTGAAACACACATTATCACATTATTTTGCACTTGGCAACAACTTGAGTAACGGTGGCAAGGGGAACAGAAGGTAGTCGGCTTTTGCAGCAGCACATAGATAACATTCGCAGAAAGGCTTATTCCTCAATCAAAGACCAGGTAAAACAAGCCAACACGACTTTTCCTTCTACCCGAATGCAATGCTTAGCAATAAAATTACGTCACTTAAGGCACTGAGTCGTACCTACTGGGCTCTCCTTTGCATAATAAACACGAACTGCAAAAATCTGCATGTAGGACACTTGCAATGCTCATGCTTTCCAGAAGAAAAAAAAGCGTATCATGCCTACACGTGAAGGTTGTTCGCGCGGTTTTCCCATCGGGGGTTACTGAGATAGTACACAAACACTAACAGTAATTTTTCATCTGTTAGTAGGTTTGTAGAACGTGATACACAGAAAAAGCATTGAGGGCGGTATGGAAAGCTGGTCAAGTTACTGAAGTTGCAGAATGAGACTTGGCACAGAAAAACACGTCACAGACCAGGTGACAATGAGGAGGAACATCTATTTGTCAGCTTTCTCTACCGGGAAGAGGCAAGTGTAGCACAATCAAGGCGCAACGACCTCCGGAGCCTCATGGAGCACTCAAATGGACAGGGCTGTGTTCGTGTACATGCGCCTTCTGATGTCCTTGGGTCTGAGCGCTCACCTGTTGTCTTTAGGCACCCGGAACAACCTTGCAGGACTTGTTTTTGAGGTATTTGTGCACCACTGCACGATGCACGAACGGTACGAGTCGTGAAACGGGTGAAACATTGCGGAGCACAAGCACACAGCTACCGAGGACCACAGAACTGACGAAACTAGCCACGTCGGTCAACGCACAGCAGCGCACGCATCTCGATGACAGTATATAACAAAAATAAAGCGTTACGTAGCGGACTAAGCAGTCGCCGGGCCGGCGGGGACGGCATGGCGGCGCGGGCGCGTAGACAGTCGAAGGTGAGGGCGTTGCGAGGGCGTTACGAGAGAGGGCGTGGGGAGAGGAGTTAAGCGGGGGAAGGGCTTGGCCACCTGGATCGGCGCGCGTGCGCGCGGCGATCTACGAGGCAATGCAAGGGAAACGGATTTTTGCGTTCGCCCATTACAGAGATGGCGCCAGTTTCCTGTGCCACCGAAACCGGGGAGTGTCCCCCCTCCCCCCCCTCCTGGTCCGGTGTCACGCAGGGGACCATGCTCTCGCGCTCACCGCCAGAGGGCGCGACGAGGGCAGGAAGACTAAAGCCCCTCAATCTCCCAAAGTAGCGCCATTCGCTTCCCTCCTCCTCCGCTCGGCGCGGCCTCGACGGTGGCGCCGCCGGTGGTGGGCCTGCCGTAGCAGACGACGGCTAATACGCTACGGGAGGAAATCCGCAGAAAAGTTCGTTCGAGCCCTGCGGAGCAGTTTTTTCAATCGAGATCTTTCTTCGTCAGTCGGTAACTGGCCTTTAGAATTTCGAGTTGGAATTGCGGAAGAAATAGAGAAAATGACCATTATTGAAGGCGTATTTAAGGCGTAAAGCGCGCGACGTTGAGAGTTCGTGTTGCTGAAACACGACGCAAGCACACGGTGTACTCAAACACGCGCGCAATTACCAAAGTTTCAGGTGTTGACAGCGTGAAAGTATGTGTACGTGGTTTCGTAGGTTCATTCACGTACCTGCAGGACACTTTTGTTCTGTCGGCGCTTGAGAGATTCCGGCTGTGTGCGGTCAGCAATGCCTGGCAACAGGGCCGTTTTTTTCATTGCGGGGTGCTTTGGTAATCTTGACGATATATTGTTTTTTTTTTTTGCAAGTACTGCTCCAGGAGGGCACATGTAATGGCTAACGGAGGCCTCTGAAGAGCACGTAACATTACACTAATGCAGGCGTCGCAGGGAGTGTTCGCATACAAAATTCGCTGTCCGCGATCTTATACCCCCTTTGCATGCACAGGCTTCGGCGAGCCCCATCCAGCCCTGGTTCTAGCTTTGGTGTTCCCGTTGCCGCTTTGGTGCCCTGGAGGCGCCGTCAATAATACGAAATAATGACAAGTTGTTACAACTAGTAAATAAAATTTATTGAAGAAATACAATCGCGCCGAGGCGCCAACTTCTGAAGCAGCGCTAGCGCGCGAGTGTTATGAAACGCCAACGAGGAATTTACCGGCCCACGTACGACTCTACGATCAAAGTGCACGTTAAACATCATCAGGCGAGCTAGATAAGGTTATCCGGAGCCATCCACTACGACCTCCATCCTAGCTTTAGTCGCTTCGGAACGTTAAAAACGTTAATCACCGCAAACCAAATCAATACATGCGGGCGTACATTCGAAGCTAAAAGACTGCATCGTAAGTCATAGTGAGCCTTGCAAAAGCGTCGAGAATGTGCTAACTTCTGGTGGAGCTCAAAACACACCCTGAATAAAGTCGCTTTTATGTCACAGGCCAGCTGCAGATGCGTGCATTTCACTGCAAGACGAAACTACATGAAAGAGAGAGCACATTCGAAAAAAAAAAAGTCAAACAACGCGCTAAAAACCACGCAGAGCATGAACACACACTTTTTCGAGGCGGAAGGCGTGGACTAGGCTCAAAATAAGAGGTTGTGAGTAGCCGTGGCCCTTACTTCACTAAGCCGTGCGTTCTTTGCCACTTCCTCGAAGTCAGACCGCCCGATCCTGCGAATCCACACTTCTTTTTGCGTTGCGCCCGCTGGACGGCAAAGCAAACAGCTTTTTGCCCTCGCTGTGTCTGTTGCGGCAACCGAAGGCGCAGCAGCATGGCATCGCAATTAAGTTCTCGGCCCTGCACATTCTATTACGCTAACGCACTCCGTCAGTCCGCCTGTCGTACTTTCGTCGCCCAGGCCCAACAATGGAGGTCGGCGCGCGCTGGAAAGAAAAAATATACAAAAGCGCGGCGCCTGCTTCACGCTGGAATGAAAAATATATACAAAAGCGCGGCGCCAGCTTCCACATGACACAGATTGGCCAATGGGGGAGCGGAGGAGGCTGGGGCGACAGGGGATGTGGAGGAGGACGCGCCAGGGTGAGCGGGGTGGCGGAAAGATCTAAGAATGGCGCTACTTTTGAAAAATTGAGGGGCTTTAAGGAAGACTAGGGTGCCTTGATGTCCTCCTCGCCCGCTGCTCCGTTCAGGGTGGAGACAAGTGCGTCGTCTGCTACGGCGTCCGCCATGTTCTTGCCCGCTTCGAGCGGCGCGTTGTTGGCGCGCGTGTGGATGAGTGGTTGGACGAAAGCAATGCGCTTTTTTGATTACTTCGATTACTTCGATTACGAATTTCTCTACTATTAAGAAATATTTTTGCACCGAAAAAATATGTGCGCATTCCCTAAGGCCCCTCTTTTATGCCAGCTCAATTTCCTGTTTCAATTTTCGTGTCGTTTTAATGCTGTCGTCTGGAAGTACCCTCGTAAAACGCGTTCCAACCACTGGTCAGCGGCCTGGCGTGTTTTGTTTACGAACTGTATATACAGAAGATAAGTTGCGAGGCAATCACTTTGTTTCACAGTGGGAAATGATGCGTTTAACACAAGCGTTCATAGAGGAATTCAAAAATTGCTACGCTGCCAGCATTTCTGCTCAAGAAGAGTTACGCCGTGAAACTTTGTTGCTTGTGAGCATGTTGGTATGCAGCCCTCGAAATTCCCATTGCATAAGAAGATGCCGGTGGTAGAGAAAAGAGGTCAATAAGTGACGAGTAGATACGTGATTTCGGTCACGACGTTTGGGTCGCCATGCAGGTTTTTATTATGTGAGCTGTAAGGAGGCGTCAATTGCCACAGGTCTTTCGTAGATCTCAGACAAACGACCAGAAACTACAAAGAAGCCTTGAATTAACTTGAACAAAATAAATTAGAATGTCAGGTTGCAACTCAGCTCGATAAGTTGGAAAAAAAAGCGGAAAACTTGTACAGACACAAGGTGAAAAATCAGCATGCACAGCAAAGTAAAGATAAACACATGAACGAAAACTATATTAAAAGAGTAACACAATGGAACGAAAGTTTTTGAATTCTGGCGATATGCATTTAAATTTAATTTCAGTGTTGACTGTAGGCTCACTCCTGCACACGTCTTGCTGAGATGCCCGTCAAGTACCGTTGCCGCGGCTTGACGCAGGTGCACACGCAGCCTCAGTCTCGCGTAGTTTGACATAAGGAGCTTTTCCAGTGTTTGTATTCCTGACAGGCGCCCGTTACGCCCCACCGCAGCAACTTTGTCAAGTATGCGGCTACAGCCTTCAAAGGAGGTTTCACCGTGAAAACGCTTTCCGTCCAGGTGGCGATACCATTAAAATGTTTCTCGCAAGATTTGAGTACTAGCATTACTGCATCGCTTGGGTAATGAAGGTTGCTGCCTTCAGAGACGTATCCCTTGTGGGACGTCAAGTACTCATGCTCATTGCTGCTTGAGCCTAACAATGCAGGCTTGCACTGCTCCCAGTGGCCCGTAGATTTGAGGATCCCTTTTACAAGAAACCCATCGATATGAAACAAAATCTCGCACTCAGCTGATGTTCGCTCTTCGACAAACGGAATCTCCGCGTCGTCGATAGCTTCAATCTCGGCTTCCGCTTCTTGCATACCTGCCGACAGCAGGTCGATCAGGTACTGTGCGTTATCGACATCGTAGCTAGTCGTTGACGGTGTGTGGAAGAATTGGCTGGCACAAACACCTTGAGGGATTACTGCACAACGGCACGCAGCAGCCGGGCATTTTGTGCCGACGACACCCAGCGAACTCGTCGCAGCAACGTCCTACCACCTGCACCGTGCATCGCGCGCGGCGGGCATGAACATGGCGGCGGTTGCTCGAACGAACCGGTTCTGGCGGCACCGGCGCCGTCAAAGAATGTCTCCACCCTGAACGGAGCGGCGGGCGAGGAGTACATCGAGGAACCCTAAGGAACACATCAGGAAATGTGCGGCCTGTATGGCGAGCAACACAGCAACAAAGAACGTCAAGCGCAAAGCCAGAGAGGCTGAGATAATCTCATGGGTGGCGAAAAAAGAAATCTGCTATGGAAACAGAAACCTGCTATGAGTTACTACTTGAGAGGAAAAAACAAAATCAAGAAAGAAACAATTGATAACTCAAAGGAAAGATCATTACTTTTCGAAGTGAGCTCAGCATGCCCGAGAACACGCACTTATAAAGCGAGATACAAGAAGGAAGAATAATAATGTGCTTGCTGCGGTAAAGCGAGGGAAACTAGGGAAACTATGGAGAATGTTTTATTAGTATGTGAAGATACCCGGCCAGCGGTCGATTTAGGCATCTCTTGCATCCTTCGATCCCCTAGGTTCAGCGAAAGCAGGGGGAAAGTAAACATGTCCGAAGTAGAGACTTGTAAGCGGGGATTAGAAGATTGGTGGAAGGAAAGCAGGGAAACGACAAAACACTGGCGCGCAAAAACGTCGCAGCAGAGATTGAGAAAGTTTGGCTATGACAATTCGTCATTTCTTTTCATTTTCTTTTTTTTACAGAGGTAGGACACTAGACAATAGAGTAACAAGAGCTTGGAGGCGCAACCCGGCTTACCGCTCCAAATGGGACGCTCATAGCACCCATCCGTGCATTAACGGATCCATCCATCCATGTCCCCGCCAACCAACCACTCCGGGCGCGCGCTGGGGGAGAAGGCATGAGAGGGGTATAGGAGCCGGTATAGATGGGAGGGCGTTGGGGAAGCGAGAGGTTAGGGAGCATTCAGATGTCTGAATGCTCCCTAACCTCTCGCTTCCCCAACGCCCTCCCATGCTCCGCTTCCTTTTTTTTACTTGTTCTTTCTCCCCCTTTTTTTCCCTCTTGGTGTCCGCCTCCCCGCTTTTCTCTCTCGTTTTCTTTCTTTTCTTTTCTCCCTGCCTTCCCACTCTCCCGCTCTTGTCCCCTCGTCTTAGGAACGACGCTCACAGACGTGCAGGCGATAGCGCTCATTACCTCTGAAGTCTCTCCCTTTAATACCAACCGCCACAGACGACAAACGCACGTGACGTCACTGCACTAACCATTTAAAACTAACATGCTGAGGATGACGAGGCCGCCTTTGATGAAGATAGGTACTCCTATCGAAACGTTAGCCAGTCTTTCTGAGGCACCTTATTCCTGTTTACAAACTTTATACCACAGTGCGCTATTCCATCTGTCAGCCCCTTTCTTGATTTTGGACTCACGTAAGCATTGTTTCTTATGGCAAAGTCTACTTCATTTCAGTCAGAGTCGCACACTAACTGAACCTCGTGAACCTTGTGGGGATGCGCGACTCTCACGCGTCACCTGATATCTTGTTTTCCCGCATAGCTCCTGCAGTGCGGCCTCGCCGCTTGGCCTGGCGCTCGCGGTGGTCGGAGTGGTACAAGCGCAGTGCGAGAGATGGCGCGAGTGTTGCGCTGCTGCGGGGTTACTTGGGAACGGGCAAGACAAGGCGCTTCCTGTTTGGCTCGGGTCAGCAAGCAGTGCGGACGTGCCGCGCCGCGCGTGCGCCGACCCATGCTTCTGGGAGACCGTCTCGCCTGGCCGCCTTGGAACGCGCCACCGTTCGCGTCACCGTACACGCTAACGACCAGGCATTGGGATCCAGCATGGGGCGAACATATTCGCTCGCTATCCGGTCGCGGTGAGTCGGACTTCTAGATTTGTCGCGCGCCCATCGGCATGTTTTGTGGATAGCAACTCGGCTAGCAGGCATTGATCTATGAAAGGTTCAATAAATGCCCCTGTGATTGTTTGCACTACTGTGTTGTCGTTCCTTTGTTCCAAGAGCACGGAGGAGAAACCCACAACCTAGGCGCTGCCGTATTATAAGTTTATCATCAGAAAAAGAGTGCATTATAGCATTTATGTTTATATTAAAGAATAATTTACTAATAATAGTTCCTTGTGGCGCTCAAGAAATTATTCATCGAAAGCGTATTCATTTGCTCATACAAACTAATTAAAGCTTCTCTTTGTATTCCCCCATTCAGTTACGTCCACTGTAGATTAACAACCCTGAAGCTCATCTCGTTGACCTCCCTACCTTGCCTTTGTTGCGTTTCCCATGTTTGTTTGTTTTTTTTTTACAATGAAGGAGACAACAAGCTGCGGGTCAGGAGCGCCTGAGCGCGTTGAAGAGACACTGGTAGTCATCTTTTAAGTTCTGGGCTCAGGTGGACGCTAATGAAGCCTATGTCCCTAGTATTCGTCGAGTGCTCCATGTGAACATTTCAGTAGACTTAATTTGTGCCTCCTTATCCCATAGTTCCCTAATTTATGATTAGATGAGCGATCACATGAGTTATAATATGCTTGTTATGTGAAGCCTACAAATATACAGCGAAGTATGCTTTTACTGAAATCCTGCGGCATTTGTTCTTTTTGGTCCAGGATTTGGGCAGAATCCACCTCGCGATCACTATCGACATTGTTGCGATTAGCAATCGACTAACACAGCAGCACACCGTCTTGCTGAAGACACCTCTATTTACAATCTGTGGTGGCCATTCCGAGCTTTCAGTTGTTTAGCCATGTGATATACACTATTGGCGGCGAGGAGTTACGGAGTCGCCATCTATCGGAAGCGCCTCGCTGGCGTAGTATGAGGGATCGCGCGGCGCGCTCGTCATAGGTTTTGCTGTCAGCGATCACTGAAAACACCACGCGCGAGCTCTCCCGGACATTTTTGTAAGTACTTTCGAAACGAGAGAAGTTTTTTACTGTCTAAATAATAAATCTTGGGCAAAGTGGAAGCACAGAATAGTTTACAGACGCTATCTCTTTACCAAATACGTACAGTAAACGCCGCTGCGCGCGGTCGCCGCGAAGGAGTCTCCCGAACCGGCTTCTTGCGTGAAAGGTAAGTAAACGCTGAGAGCAAACTATGTGAAATATGTTCTTGTAGTGTTTGTATAACTAAATGGAGCGTAATAGAATGAAGCCTCAATGCAGCGATCGCACAGATTCCCAGCGACCGACTGCGCGTCTGCATGCTTGTAATGTTTTGCTTTCGCTGCTGAGTGCGTTTTCGCACCGTGCCATGAGCTTTAGGCACTTTATGCCTCAGAATATGAGCATTTGACAGTATACAAGCAATCATTGTTGCGTGGGCGCTATCAGAGCTGTTCAAAAATAATTTCATCGTAGAGACTTCGACGCCTACGGGAACTGTGATGTGCCTTCGCGACGATTCAATCTTCTTTTTTTTTCTTCCAAATTCTTGGATGTTTTAATATTATTTCTCGAGTTGCGTCGCACTGTGTGTTTATCGGTGTTCTCAGCGTGCGATTTCCCGCTGCTTCTTTTTTGTAATCCATAGCATTAATTCATAACGCAAACATTACCATATGCCATGCTTTTTTTTATGTGCTTCTTACCGCTCCCTTTCCACTCCAGTGAACTTGCCAGTATCTATAGCATCGAAAAGTTCATAGACCAAACCGTCATGACATTAGTCGGGCAGCGGTCTTGGGCGAGCGTCTCAGTGCACGTTCTCCGAACATCGCAGACTCGCGCCGTAGCAGAAATCTTCCTCGCGTCTGTGCTTTCTGCATACCCGACTTGTAGCCGATGACTGTTTGCCGGTTTTATGTTTCGCGAGCCAAGCTTCACGCAGCTTCTTGTCCTGCGGCTACGTGTGAATAAGGTTGACACCGCGCTCCGTTGCATACGTCCGGCACTGCGGCACCGAGCAGTAGCCTACCATGTTGCGCGCCTTCAAAAACAGGCACTACCTATTGTAATACTTTCAAGCGTTGTAAAGGAGACACTCGAAGCGGGAAATTCTCGCCACTAAATGAGGACTGCAGCGTACGAGGGAATTTAAACTCGCGTTTACAGCTCGCTTCGGCGCTCCCGAAGCACCCAACGCGGCCGCTATGTCCACGTGATCCCTAATAGCACGTCACGCCGACGGTGGCGCCAGCTTTTCCAGTGGTGGAGCTCGAGGCCAACATCTGAGTCGGCCCGATGTGCTGCGTCTTTCGCGCGCCATAAACAAGCGTGACCATAACGGCATGACAACGGCATTGCGAGGACGACGCGATGAAGACGATGAATGACGAAATAAAATTGACCTTGATGTAGCGACAAAGACGGTATGACGACGAGGGCCTGATGACAATGGGATGGGGATATTGAAATTCTAACGATGGTATAACGGCATAATGACAATGAACTAACGACAAATGTATAGCAAAGATGGATGAGAATGTGATGATAAAAATCAAGCCACCGCGACGACATCACGACGACGGTATGACGACGGCGGCATCATAAAGACCGAGTGATGAATGTGTGGCCACGATGAGGGAAATGACAACGACAGCTCAAAGTCGATGGAAGGACGATGGTGGCTTGACGACGATAATGCGAAGGCGGCAAGATATCGACTGCACGACGACGATGGCGTGATGACGACTGCATGACGGCGGCTCTGTGAGGACGATGGCGTGACGACAACGACATTACGATAATTGAATGATGAAGTCAAAAAAGACGGGCAAGTTCGCTGCGGCGGCATCACGCTGATTTACGATGCTGCCGGGGCGAATCTGCACTCATTTTCTCCACTCCTGCCAAAGCACCATTATGGGCGGCAGTATCTGAAGATAAATAAAAATACAACAGTCGGATGACAAAACTGCAATGACCACAATGACATGAACACGACGCTTTCGCGGCAACGAGCACATAACTCCTTGTGCTCGAGCACATAACCAAGCTACTCGACAACTTGAATAACTAGACAGACGTAAGAGCATAGATAGATAGATAGATAGATAGATAGATAGATAGATAGATAGATAGATAGATAGATAGATAGATAGATAGATAGATAGATAGATAGATAGATAGATAGATAGATAGATAGATAGATAGATAGATAGATAGATAGATAGATAGATTGAATGTGCATGCAGTAGGCAAAGAATGCTAATCACGTTGATAAAACAACCCTATGATAACAGTAATACGGCAAACATGTCCGAAAATAGGAACTATAGGAGGTATCTACTACATACGAACAGTTACGACTACGAAATTATGACTACAAAAAGCAAGCGTAAAATGTTGTGTAAACAATGTCAGAATAAATTTGATAGTGTATAAGAAATACCATATATATGCGGGCAAAATATATAAACACAGAGATGCACGTAAGAATCGAGTAAATCTGATTCAGAATGAATCGTTATATGAATTTTACTGCAAACATTTCTGGTGTCATAAAAAACAGTAAATGCACGAACAGTCAAAAGCAATTTTGGACAACTGATGGCATAAACAAAATGCTTAATGTGTAAAATGTAATGCAGATTACTATGTTATGTTTGTTGTTAATACTGCAAAGGTAATAAGTCATTAAACTCCGACTATATAACTTAAGTGATTTTTTACTTGGTTGTTAGAGAGTTACACATTCGAAGTGCTGAAAAAAGGGATAGTTTTGCCAAGCTTCGTGAGTAGGAAAAATATAGTATTGACACGAAAAATGGATACAACAAGCAACAGCCATCCTTAATTGTTGAATGATATGCACGCTCACGGTGGCGATTAAAATAAACAATAAAACGTAAATATAGTATTATTATGACGTAATAGCTCTGCGCGAACCAGCAAGGTGAAGAGAAGTAATATTTTAAGGGAAGATGAGACATCCACCAAATCGCGTCAGTTGCTACAAAGGGAACCCGTATGGGTTCCTCGAAAGAAAAGCCTCGCTGTTGAAGAAACGTCCTGGTCCGGGAGTAGAGCCCGGGACCACCGCTTTTCCGATGTAGCTGCTCTACCATCTGAGCTAACCAGGCGGCTAGCAGATGGCAGGGCGAAGTAGAATTTGTCAACAACTCGAAGCAAAGGCAAGAGATGACGTAATAGTTCTGCGGAAGACCGTAAGGTGGACAGAAGTAATTATTTAAGTGAAAGTGCGACATCCACCCAATCATAGCAGTTGCTACAAAGGAAACCCATACGGGTTTTTCGAAAGAAAAGCCTCGCAGTTGAAGCAAAATTCGTCCTGGTCCAGGACACGAACTTGGGACACGAACCTGGGACACGAATCCGGAACCACCACCTTTCCGGGGCAGCTGCTGTACCATCTGAGCTAGCCAGGTGGCGAGCAGATGTCAGGGCGAAGTCGAATTTGGCTAGCGGCAAAGTCGGCTTGTGGCGTCTGTTTTGCAGTAAAGCGAAATTGCGGTGCCTAACGTAGTGGAAGATTGAGGATCATTTTGAATATCTGGGGTCCTTGAACAGGCTGAAAGACTCTACCCAATAATCGAGCAACCGGAAAATTATTGCATTCGGCCTGCATCAGAAGGCAGGTATTGCGGTGTGCTATAGTTTCGCACTGTTATGTGCATTTTTATTCCACATGGTTCACAGGTAATACAGAGCAACTTCTTTTTACTGCACCACAACAGAATGACGCCTCAGTGCACATTCAACAGTCACCTTGATAGCCAAGTTTCGTTGTTTTTTAAATATACCGGGCAAAGAGACTGCATTCGATAACACATGTGAGCACCTGGACTTGTTACGCATGGTTCGGCGCTTGCCAAGATGTCACTAATTAGTGATCGCTTTTTATTTCCCACAGCGCACAGGTGGCACAAAATAAATTTTAATGCAGCAGGACACAGTGACAAACGCGAAATAAAGGCAAGAAGGTGACTGGAGGACTCTTGTGTTATGCTGTTTTGAATGAAGGTTTTTCCTGAAGCTAGCAACCATAAACTCCTCATTATTAGGAGTTAGATTACGTCGCATATTCTTGATTGTGTTGGAGCTGGCTGTCGCGGCCTACCTGCAAAAGATATTGCAGTCGGGGTCCGATGGCTGACCGTGCGCACAGTATATAGTGAAATACCATGGTACTTTCACTACGATTACTGCAGCCTGTATGCTGGACTGCAAACCCAAGACTGAAATCCAGGCTGCAAACCCAAGTACAGGCACAGCACAGGAGACTCTTAGACGATTCATCACAGCATCAAATGCAATCGCACAAAAGCTGCGCAGGTGTCAAAACGACTCAGCCTAAACCAACAGCTCAAACTGCGCTGCGGTGATAGCGATAGCGCTAGTGTCGGCATGATCGAAAAGAGGGACGGCGTCGCACACGACACGTAGGGTCGGCAACTCTTCAGTATCTTGGAGTTGCGCGTGACTGCGCTCGGTCAATAACAGCGGAGCGGCGCTGTTGCTCTCTGTGTGGTAATCCGCAGTGTTATGACGGCGCGTGCCGAGCAGTCTCTCCAGGGCAGAAATTGGTCATTGCTGGCCTCAGTCAGTGGTTGTGCGCAAAGGGCAACAGTACAGCGACACAAACATAGCAAGAAATGCTTCCACCACTGTTTCGGCCGTGATGCTTTGAAGAGGCATCGCCTCAAGCCTTCTTGAGTGCCGATCGACGCACATGAGGAGGTACCTAAAATCGTAGTAAGGCGCAAGAAGATCCACCAAGTATAAATGCACGTGATCGAAACAGCTATCTGATGGTGTAAACGGCTGCACCGAAGAACCAGGTCACGCCATGTATTATCACGGCTTGACGGGCTTGGAATCTTCATGCCCAGCTTCGAACACCTTTGTTGATCCCTAGCCAGATGAAGTGGTCTGTGATAAGCATCTGTGTCGTTCTGATGCCGGGATGGCTTAGCCCGTACAGTGAATCTAATATTGGCCGCCGGAAATGATGGGACACGAACGAGCGAGGAGCTGACTACGATATGTCGCACATGACCAATGTTGTTGTGAATGGAAGCGGCGCCACCGCAAGCAGGAGCGATGAGCCTTGAGCCTTTTCCCTCGATTGCTGGAGCGCGGGGTCATTTTGTTGTGCGTAGGCTGGAGCTCGGAAATCCACAGGGCCATCTGGCACAGCGCCGAGCCACGACAGTGCGTCAGGTGCCTGATTTTTGGTTACAGAGACATGGCAAATGTCCATAGAAAATTGGGAGATAAACGATAGTTGCCGAAGCTCACGTACTCAGTACGAGAATCGTCGTTCTTGAAAACGAAGGTTAATGGTTGTGGTCGGTCAGAATGTAAAAGCTACAGCCTCGAAGATAAAGAACGAAATGCTTGACAGCACAATTTCCTCCCGAAGATGCTGTAGCGAGCTTCTGTAGTTTGAAGTGCTTTGAGAAGAAGCCCAGCGGTCTCCAGTCTGTGTCATCGTGCTGCTGCAGTATCGCACTGACTGCCGTGGTCAACATGTCTATCATAAGGTGACTTGACGCGTCGGGCAACGGATAAACCTGCAACAATGCGGGCGCCAACCGCGTTTTCGCTTCCTGGAAGGAGTGTTCGTGCTCCAAAAACCAGTGGGGTAGGCGTTTTCTTAGAGTAGCCAGGTAGCAGGTCCGTAAGCCGCTGAAGAACTTGCACAGGATGGTATAGAGCGCCTGTGAAAATTGATGAGCCTGAAAAACTCGCGCAAGTTTCGAAAGGAGGTTGGAGAGCGGAAATCCTGAGTTGCCCGCATCTGTGATTCCAGTGGCTTGACGCCTTGTGGTGATGGCTGAGAAAATCCAGGGTTTCAACTCCGAAAATGTCTTTCTGTGACTTTATGACCAGGCCGTCTTCATCCAGTCGCTCAAATAGAAGGCGAAGGTGTTCTTTGTGCTCTTTGTCTGTACCTCTTACAATGAGAATGCCGCCAAGGCAAACGAAAATGAACGGGAGGCCACGCTTAACCCCCTCCATGAACCTTTGGAATGTTTGTGCCGCATTCTTCAAACCGTAAGGCATACGGACAAACTCAAGTAGGCCAAATACAGTCGTGCTTGGTGTCTTCGGAGTGTCGCTTGGTTCGACAGGAATTGGGCGGTGCGCGCTCATCAAATCAACCTTGCTATATATTTTGGTTCCTGCGAGACGGGCGCTGAAGTCCTGTATGTAGTGAAGGTGATATTGATCCCGAGTACTAATGGCATTCAAAGCTCGGTAATCACCACAAGGCCGCCAGTCACCAATCTCCTGCTTTGGAGCAAGATGTAAGGGTGCAGACCAGCTGCTGGAGGAAGGACGAACTACGACGAGCAAAAGCACGTGCTCTAACTCGCGGCGGGTGACTTCCAAGCTCTCTACAGCGAGCCTCCGTGGCCGGGCGGCAACAGGTGGGCCGTTGGTTGTGATATGATGCGTCACCTTGTGTTTCACAGGCAGCACATCGTTCCGGGTCTTCGTGAGTTGCTGGTACTCAGCAAATATGTTGTTCTACCTTGAGACTGGCCAAAACCTACAGATTTCAGATGAGGTGAGGTTGGACTGCAGGTAGGTTGGGATGGCTGAGGAAGTCCGTTCTCAGTATGCCAAAGTTGACGTCGGTGATCACAAACACTCATCTGTGAAAGCGCCGGAGCCTGATTTCTAGCGTTATTGACCGGAGCGCATATGACGAAATTACAGGGTTGCTCACTGCGTGGAGCAGGGGTGTGGACTGGCCGCATTGGCGATCTGCGGCAGGGGCGGTAACGATAGAAAGCTCAGCTCCGGTGTCGACGAGGAAGCGGGTTCGGTGATGCGGTCGAGTACGAAGAATAGGCGGCCTGCGCGAGGGCCGCTGTCGCATGCCACCGTTAGCGACTCCGCATTTCGATGGGGGCGAAATGCGAAAACACCAGTGTACTTTAGGTGCACGTTAAAGAACCCCATGTGGTCAAAATTTCCGGAGTCCTACACTACGGCGTGCCCCATAATCAGAAAGTGGTTTTGGCACGTAAAACCCCGTAATTTAATTTTACTTTAACCGTTAGCAACTGGCCGGTGCGTTTCCCGTCCACGAACAGGGCTAGATGCAGCGACTTGCTTATTCGCGAAAGCGACGTTGGTACGAGCACAACTGCGGCGGCGAGTCTCTAGACGCTCGAGGCGCCTAGAGACTAGAGGTGCTAGGGCTCAAGGCGCTGCAGGACCATGCGTTATAGGTTCTCGTAGGGGGTGGCTGAAGGAGTAGTCGCTAGCAAGTTGTCTATCGCATTGTTGATGTCGCAAGGTAGCGCGGTGACAACGTGCAGGCACTTTGCTGTCTGTGAAATGATGCGCCGGAGCTGAAAATGGGCCTCTCCTTGCATAAACCAAACTCTGGGATTCTTGGGTCAAAAGCTGGGAAGCTGAAGCTCTGCGGCGATGACAGGAGACCTAATCGTGGTGTCGTCTCTGTCTGCAGGAGTAGGAGCAGCGTCGTCCATGGCCAGTGTTAAAAAACGTACAGGTCCTGGGCTGGGTCACCACTTCTTGCGAGCTCTGTTTAGTCGAGGCAAGAAATACATGTTTTGACAGCTTGGGAAAGGACAGTCGACTGCTCTTCTTCAAAAAGCAAAAGCAGGTTTACCGCGTGGCAATGGTGGCGCCCCAGTCGGGCAGCCACTTCGGTGCGAGCAGGGGCCAATGTCCCCCACGGCGAGGCAAACTGGGTTTCCAAAGCTAAGGGGCAATGGAAGGTATAACCCCATGGAAGGTATAACGAAGTGGCGGAAGGTTGCTACAAGCTCTACATTCTACATTTGTTTATATTGACCTCATTTTACTTCCGACCTTCATCTCCAATTCATGTTCCAAGACTGGATAGCTTTATCACATGGATATGATATTGTCTGCATGGCTTCATCAGCGAACACTACAGCGCATAGAAGCAGACAAGAGCAGTCGCTCCGAACGTCTATTTTTCGTGTGTTCCACGTCTTCCTTTCTTGCGTCTATCATGTGCGCGCACGAGGCTAAGTGAAATTCGTCTGTAGTGTCGGCCATGCTTCAAGTTTACAGCATGGATTGCGGCCACGCAACTTTGCATGTAGAAAGAGAGAGAGAGAGACGGGAAGGAAAGGCAGGGAGGTTAACCAGACTGAGTCCAGTTTGCTACCCTACACGTGGGGAGCGGAATGGGGAGTGAAAGAGAGAGAGAAAGAGAGAACTTAGGTGTAGGATGTCTATAGTCGGGCACTCAAGCCTGTGGCCTTCAGGTAGTGAAAAAGCGCTCCAACTGCTTTCTGGGCTAATGAACTGTGAGGCCAGGCTCCCAAGATCTTCGCTTCCGTAAATGCCCTGTCATCCAGTCTACTTAAGGCACACTGGAGAGTCTCACGTTGATTATCGAAGCGAGAACAGTGGCACAGAAAGTGACTGATGGTCTCTTCACCCTTGGACTTAGCGCACATTGGTGAATCCGCCATTCCAATACGATAACTGTCATCATCATCAGCAGGAGCATCAGCCTGGTTACGCCCACTGCAGGGCAAAGGCCTCTCCGATACTTCTCCAACTTCCCCGGTCATGTACTAATTGTGGCCATGTTGTCCCCGCAAACTTCTTAATCTCATCCGCCCGCCTAACTTTCTGCCACCCCCTGCTACGCTTCCCTTCTCTTGCAAACCAGTCCGTAACCCTTAATGACCATCGGTTATCTTCCCTCCTCATTACATATCCTGCCCATGCCCATTTCTTTTCCTTGATTTCAGCTACGATGTCATTAACTCGCGTTCGTTCCCTCACTCAATCTGCTCTTTTCTTATCCCTTAACGTTACACCCATCATTCTTATTTCCATAGCTCGTTGTGTCGTCCTCAATTTAAGCAGAACCCTTTTCGTAAGCCTCCAGGATTCTGCCCCGTACGTGAGTATTGGTAAGACACAGCTGTTATACGATAGCTGTAGGAGTTGTTGAATGCTACTCCTACCCACAGCCGACACAGCAGTGTTGCGTCACATCGTGGAAGGTGCGCTGGTAATTTACGTTTCAGTGATGGGTCGAGGCTGTATAAACGACACTTAGAGTTCTGTGGTGTATGCCAGTAACTTAACGTGATGGTATGAGCGAGACTGCGAAGCTCTCTTGCAGCGTCGACTCTCGATCAAGGTATAAGGAGTGTCGGTGAGCCAGCCTGGGCACGTCGGGCAGCGTCATCGGCGAGGTGATTACCAACGATGCCACAACGTCCCGGCAGCCACTGAAATATGATATCATATCCTCGTTCAGAAGCGCAATTGCAGGTTTTGTAGATTTGTGACACCAGCTGTTCATAATTGCCACGTCGTAAACTTCGCAAGCTCTGGAGGACTGCTTCGAGTCACTTACGCAGCAGTGCGGTCATAGATGGTAAGCCGTCCAGCTACCAACCAGCGTCTCCGGCGGCTGGCACTGACTGTTGCGCGCTGGTCCTCAGTATCGCCAATGATCATGCGGTCGCAGTTGGGTACGTGCATACGTTAAAGTGGAGCAAAAAATAAATAATTATAACAATAAAATGTGTGAAAAAATTAAGAAAATATATTGCCACATGGTAGTAACGTATAAAGAACACAATAGTAATACTGGGAAAGACGAAACCTTTATTGTGTGAACCTGTGCCCAGAAAAATAGGCTACTCCTAAAGAATGGCGACAGTGGCGAACACAGTCGGCGATCGTCAAAATCTGATCACCGGGTCAGGCGCCTCGGCTTTTATACATCAGTGGTCCAATGTTCCAGAATAATCGCTAGGACCCGCATGCCCTCCACAAAGTTCTACACCATTCGCGTCACCCATACATGCAATCAGATTACACAAGGTTCGGCGACAAGAGACAGTGTATACATGCATCGATAACCTTCTAGAAACTTCCGATAGTTGTAGGCGCGTCCTGCGCTGAGCGGTAACATTTCTAAGACGGTAAAAGCGCTCATGTCCCCAGGGGCTTTTAGACGGCTGGATGATGTCGTCGCGCAGCATTTCGTCGACTTGTTGCCTAATAGCGTCACGTTCTCGCGTCGAAATTCGGTAAGGGCTCTAGCGGAATGGTCTAGCGCACTCTTCAGTTATTATGCGATGTTTTGCGACTGGTGTTTGTCGAATCCTCGATGACGTCAAAAAATACTCTTTGTATCGTCGGAGAAGACTTCTGAGCTGTTGCTGCTTACTGATGGGGAGGCTTGGATTTATGGCGAAGGTTGGTTCAGGAACTAGGGTCGCCAGGGTAGATGCGGCAGAATCCGAGAGGACAACGACATTGCTGGTTTCTACAATTTTCTCGATGTACACGATTGTAGTGCTTTTGTTGACGTGCTTGAACTCCTGGCTGAAGTTTGTCAGCAACGTCTTCGTTTTTCCTCCGTACAGTCCAGCAATCTCTCTTGCGACACAAACTTCACGGTAGAGTAGTAGACGTTGGTCACACTCGATGGCGCCTTCTACGTCAGGGGCTGTTTCAGTGGCGACGGAAATAATAATGCTGGAGCGCGGTGGGATGCTCACTTGATCTTCAAGTACACTCGAGGCATTGTTACTACGAGAGCTCTCCGGCGGTAACGCTTTATCTTCCGACAGCATTATCGATATCGACTTCAGGTCTATGACTGCGCCATGTTGGTTCAGGAAGTCCATTCCTAGAATGATGGCTTGTGAACACTGCTGGAGGATAGCGAAGGTGTTAGGGTAAGTCCGGTCATGAACGGTGATTCCTGCAGTGCAGATTCCAGTCGGCGTAATGAGGTGTCCTCCAGCAGTGCGAATTTGAGGGCCTTTGTATGCAGTCTTAATTTTCTTCAACTGGGCGGCGATGTGTCCACTCATGACGGAGTAATCGGCCCCTGTGTCGACTAAGGCGGTGACTGCGTGGCCACCGAGAAGCACCTCGAGGTCTTCCGTTACAGTTAGGTCTTGGCGTCAGATCACGGCTTCATCGCGTTGACCTGTGGCTGGTACGTGGCACCGTCACGTCTTCTTGTGTGGCGTATTCTTTGCTTCTAGACTTCGTGAGGACGGCGGCGTGTCGTTGCTATGTTGTCCAGATAGTCTCTTCGGCGTCCTCGCCGGCGGCGGAGGATCTTCGTCAGTTCCGCGAACAGCAACCGCACCTCCATCGGTTGCTGCTTTTAGTTTTACGGATATGGGCTCGCAGAGCGGCCCCGGGCAGGGCCAGTGGATGGATGGTGCTGCTGCGACAGGTAGCGGCCTGGTGATGGTGAACGGCCCGATCGCCGAGAGCTCCACTGAGTAGCGGCGAGGTAGTCGGCGATATCGCGAGGGCCTTCACCTTGCTGCGGGCGAGTAGCCTTGACGGCGAACCCTCGTAGTCCCATTTCGCGGTATGGGTATCGGCGGTATATATGCCCTGCTTCCCCTCAGTGATAGCAGAGCGGGCGATGGCCTGGGGCACTCCAAATGTCCGTCTTACTCGCGTAGCTGCGCTGTGCGACGGGTGGGCATACTGGTGGCGGCGGCGGTGGATGACGGAATGCCGGCGTTAAAGGGCTCGGTCTGGCGCGGTCGCGGATGCGGATCTTGACGACGGGCGATGGCGGCGTAGGTCTTCGCTTCCGGCACGGGAAGTGATGTTTCAGGCTTTCTCTCGGTAACGCCCAGTGACCGTCGAAGTTCGTCCTTGACGATGTCAGTGACTGAGGACAACTGAGGTGACGCCGAAGGAAACATATTGCGCAGTTCTTCGCGCACAATGGCCCTGATGGTCTTTTTGAGATCACCGGCGCCCAGTGCTTGGATAGCGCACTACGGCGTGAGCACTTGGCGGTTATGTTGCCTAGTGCGCACTTCTAGAGTTTTCTCAATGGTTGTTGCCTCTGTCAGCAACTCAGCTACGATCTTCGGTGGGTTTCGGATCAGTCCGGCGAAAAGTTCTTGCTTTTCGCCTCGCATCAAGAAACGCACTTTTTTCTCTTCGGACATTTCCGGGTCAGCGTGCCGGAAAAGACGGGTCATCTCTTCCGTGAAGATGGCAATGGTCTCATTGGATAGTTTCCCTCGGGTTTCCAGCAGAACTTCGGCCCTGTCTTTTCGGACAACGCTCGTGAACGTCCTCAGGAAGTTACTGCGGAACAGGTCCCATGTTGCAAGGGTGGACTCCCGGTTTTCGAACCAAGTCCTTGCGGCATCTTCCAAGGAGTGCACATGTGGTAGCTTATCCTCAGAGGTCCAGTTGTTGAATGTCGATATGCTTTTGAAGGTTTCGAGCCAGGTTTCCGGATCCTCCGACGTAGCTTCACGTAAGGTAGGGGCCTCTCTGGGTTGTTGAAGTACGGTGGGTGATACTAGGGCTGCCATTGTGGTTGTCTGAGTCATAATCTTCTTGGTCTTCTCAGGTAGAAGTCCGTGCTCCGGGGGCAGCTGTTGTAGACGGCGGCTTGCTCGATGGTCCGGGACTACGTTGGTGTTCTTTTTGCGGTCCGGGCTTGGCTCACGGCTTGTCGGGAGCGTCCGGTACATGAAAGAAAAGCACCTCTACTAGATGTCACGTAGTAGTGACGTATAAAGAACATAGCAGCAATACTGTGGAAGACGAAATTAAGTTTTATTGGACGAACCTGTGCCCACAAAAGCAGGCTACACTTAAAGAACGGCGACAGCGGCGAACAAAGTCGGCGATCGTCAAAATCTGATCAGCGGATCAAGCGCGTCGGCTTTTATACATCAGTCATAGAGTAACTTAGTATACGACAAGAGCGGACACTCGAGCCGTTTTGCGGCCGAGCTATGGAGCTTCGTCGATTCCGCTAGGTGGCAGAGCCCATCAAGAAAAATGCGGCTGTGGCTGCGGCTGCGGCTAGCAGCTTGACAGGCGGCATGACCACTGGGCACGGCCCAACATGTGCGAAGCCTTGTCAGACCGCTCCGCCGGGCTCTTTCTGTAAAATGCACCTGAGCATCGTTGTTGAGTTCTTCTGACAGCGTCTGCTTCGTCGCCGTTTCATGGTAAGGCCACAGCAAGTTCTTTTGCGCGTTGTTAACGACTTATTCTCTTCGCATTTCGTTATGTCACTGTTAGCCGCACGAACGAGTGACGGCGGCCTTGCAGCCATGAACAGCTGCCACCCATTTGCTACGCTGACTTTCATTTCGTGTTCTTGTTTTTATGCGCAGCAATGAGCGGTGATGCTGGCGATAACAGCGATGCGGCAGCGTCCGAGCTGCGATGCACGTTCGATACAATGACGAAGTTAGAAAATAAAATAAAATGGTTCGTTAAGAAATGTGGCCTATGAACACATGCCGTTCGGGGCAGAGAGCTTTATGATACGCCCGGCGACTGCTGGAAAAATATGCTCTCCTTCTGCAAAAGAAATGTAGTTATTTCTGAAGCGGTACACGTGCAATATTTGCAGTATGGCAATAATGCGCTCTCTCCCAACCTCTATAGAAGGCTATGTGCGCTCGAGAGTTGTTAGCTGTTCTGCATAGGGGCTGAGAATACGTGTTTTCATTTCTTAATTGTGTATGGAGTAGTTACCGTAGAAAGTTCTTTGTTTGCTAGCCTTTATAACCAGTGCTTCCTTAACCAAAAAAATAAAATAATATAAGATACGCATTGCATAAGCGAACGCCGCATCTCCATTATAAAGCTTTGCAGGCACCAATATTGCTTATACGAAGGAACGCAGCGTCTACATTGAATAGCTTTGAAGCCTCCAGTATTGCTTACTTTCTGTCTGTCATTCTGCGTATTGCAGGAATCTCCACCATTTGCTGAAAATACACTGCACAGCCAAAGGACATCACGCATACTCAAGTGCAAAATTCCAAGTATCAGAAGACGATTGCAAGGCTTCGAAGACAGCAGGTGAAGACCCCAAACACAAAATGCTTAATTGCAGCTCTTTAATGACGGCACACTGGCTTACACATTCGAGATGAAGATGTTGGTGCGTGCTCAATTATTTTTGCAGCCATTTTATTTCGGCACGCTACCATTTACATAATTCTGCTGTCCTAATTCACCCTCCTTCGCAGAAGTACAAGAAAAAAACGTCATTTTTTCCCCTTCTAAAACAATCCCATTTTAACCAAATTAATTGCTGTCGTCTATTTGCAGTTTTCTTTTTCATTATCTGGATAGTTGCAACACGTCTTCTATGTGTTTTGCTCGTGCAAAGTTATTGCCATCACGCCATTCGTTTCCGACTATTCTCCATCATACCGCTGTCACACGACCACTTTCGATCGCGAACAAGTCCGATCCGGATTGAAATTCGCGACTAATATTGGCGCCATCGCGCAGCTTGTGCAAAAGAACCAATCATGACTGAGAATTCAAATCGGATTGGGCTTGATCGCGTTTAAAAGTGCGCCGTGTGACACCCGTATTACTTCCATTTCGCTGTTTCTTCCCGTTTTCATGTATCTGCCTCTTACAATCTTGCTGCAATAAATTGTTGTCTGCTATTTTCGTGTTCTTGACTGTGCAGCAAGTTCATATATATTTAAGGAACACGGCACATTTATTTAGTATACACCTTTTGGCGTGAGTTACTAGACGTACAATATCATAAACGAAAAGGTTCTACTTCCTCAACAGTTCGCATGAATGTTGCGCTAAGTTACAGCTTGAAGCAGCAAATATGAATTTAAATGAAACTAATATGAGTGAAACACCTTTGCGCGCTCGTCGTCACAACATATAAACAGCGGCACAAGCGCCTGCATGAAATCACGCGATGTAAGCAAAGGTATAGGCCTTCCCCCCCAAAAAAAAACTAGAAACGAAACTGAAATTGGAGCCTCCGAGATTCGGCAGTGTGCGCGACTATCTTGGAAGCTGGTGCATTTCGCCGATTCCGCTTGGTGCGCTGAGGGCCAAAGTCGGCCACAGGCGCCTATTGGGTGTGTCCGCTCTTGTCGTATACTATGTTACTCTATGCATCAGTCGTTGAATGTTTCCGAGTAATCGCTGGGACCCGCGTGCCTTCCGCAAAGTTCTACACCATTCGCGTTGCGCATTCATGCAATCAGGTTACAGAACGTTCGGCGACAAGAGACAGCGGATAGAAGCATCGATAACATCTAGAAACTTCATATACATGTCGGCGCGTTCTGCGCTGAGCCATAGCATTTCTTAGACGGTAAAAGCGCTCATCCGTAAAAGATAAACGACTTAACGTGTCAATGTAAAGAAAAGAAAGAAAAAAATGGGGGAGGCCCTTCCCGTGCCACTAAATATGACGGGATGATATGTAAAAAAAGAAAAAAAGAAAAGAAATGTAGAAAAAGAGAGAGAAAAAAGAAGAAAAAAAGGCGGGGAAGAGGCTAGAGCTACTATCTGGCTGGCCACGACCAAGGGAAGGGACGAGGAATTCAGCGGCGTTTATTTGACTATTAATTTATTGGGACCCGTTTTACTTGTATCCTGCTTCAGGGTTCTTGTTTGTCTCGTCTTGTGGCTTCCTGCTTCTTGCTTATGTTAGGGGCGCATTCTTCAGCAGAGATGGAGTCAGTCTTCAGTGCTTCTGGGTTGTTCTTGTTTATCTGGAAAAGGCTTTGAAAATATCTTTGAGCAAATTTCGAGAGGCAAGTGACTATTTTATTTTTAATTTATTTTTCGTACGCTCTTTGTAAATCCTTTTCTGTCGATGATTAAACATTTTATAGATTTATATAAGGTTTTTTTTATACTGTGCTCGGTATATGAAAGACGCCAATAAAATAATGTAATATATAATAACTAGTTTTAATTTCTTTTCCCTTTTAGATACCTCTAAATATTCTATTATAAATAGGCACAAATCCTAAATTTTTTTGTTTCCCTGTTTTAATTTTGTGTATTAAACGATTGTCTATCTTTAGACAAATATTTTTAATATATAATGGACGTACTTGCCTATAAAGGTCAGTACTATTGTGGTAGCATTTTTATTTGAGTTCTTTTTCTTTTATTATGGGTTATGATATTTTAAAAGTGAAGAATAGTTTCTATTGATGTGTATAATTCAGGAAGGTGACAACATTTATTTATTTTTCATTTTTAATATCAGTCAGTGAAACCGCCAGCATCTAGTAATACTAGGTCTCATTGCCTAGGTTGAGTATATTGACTAAATTGTTTTATTGAAATGGAACGGTCTGGGCTTTACTATTGTATTGTGGATATTTGTGAAGCTGCTAGTTTTTCAGATTTGTTGATTTCATTGTAGTGGCATAATCACTTAATCTAAACATGCATTAATTTATTTTGTGGTCACATTGTGTATTTGAACTGTGATGTTCAAAGCATCCGGCGAAATCACTTCTGTGAACCGGCCGGCTTCCCTCTATATAGACGAGGCGTGATTGCCCATGGTGAAACATTTCAACGTGTCGCCTTCATCGACAAGAACAAGTGTGGACGTTGATTATTCATATTGATTTTCCAACGAAGTCACCTTCGGTGAACGTGCCGGGTGGTTTTGTTGAGTAGTACTGTTTTCGTTTTTATTTTAAAGGCGGAATCACCTAAAGTGAACATGCCCAGTTGGTCATTAGTTATCTATTTTTGGCGCAATCACTTGAGGTGAACATGCCTATTTTTTATATTAATGGGTAATCAAAATGCTGTCGTCTTTTATTTTTTTTTTTTTTGGCGATATCACGTTTCTTGAACTTGCTGGCTTTCAGCTTGTAATGGCCTTAGCGTATTGCCTAGAACGATTATTTGAATAAGACTGCGTCATTAGAAGAGAGTTCTCTGGGGTTTGCTTTGTAGTTCGGACTCCCGAAGAAATCATCTTTTGTGAACGTGCCGGGAGATAAGTATTGTTATATAATTATTATTTTTGCTGGCGAAATCACGTGATGTGAACGTGGCCTTTTTTCATTCCCTTTTTTCTTTTTGCTGGTTTATGGCAGATCACTTATTGTGAACATGCCTTAATTCAATTAGTTCTCCTTATGTGCCTTAAGACCGTTTACACACAAACACGCACACGTGTGTGTGTGTGTGTGTGTGTGTGTGTGTGTGTGTGTGTGTGTGTGTGTGTGTGTGTGTGTGTGTGTGTGTGTGTGTGTGTGTTTGTGTGTGTGTGTGGGTGTGTGTGTGTGTGTGTGTGTACACTTCTACATGTTTTTGAACATGATGGGGCTGTCGAGTAGATACTGCATGAGCTTAATTAATGGGATAATGCTTTCTATGCCCTTTTTTACCGAGAGGATTATTTGGTTTTGCATTCGATTTTTCGTATCTAGCGAGATCACTTCCTGTGAAAATGTTGAATTTGAATTTTGTGTAGTTCGTTTTCATTTCGTTTGTCTTGCAATCGTTTAAGGTTAATGACCTATTTATTAATTATTATCAATTCTGTTGTATCGGCGAAACCGCTTAAGGTGCATGTGTATTATATAGCTTTGTTATTATATTTCGTTGCGCCTATTTTGACTACTTTTACTGAATGTGACTTATAAAAGCATATATGTTAATGGTTTATTTCACAATAAAAATTTTTGAGTGCATGTACTTCATTTATTGTACTCTTATCCTTCTAATTTTCTTTTTTTAATCAAAGCTGGGAAGGTCGTTGGTGTTATTAGGGTTCTCCTATGATGGAGCATCTTAGAATGATGTGC
Organism: Dermacentor variabilis; assembly: GCF_050947875.1. Lineage (NCBI taxonomy): Eukaryota > Metazoa > Arthropoda > Arachnida > Ixodida > Ixodidae > Dermacentor > Dermacentor variabilis. Next base: position 119,130,882 of record NC_134575.1, read on the forward strand.
TTCTTTTTTTATTAGTAAATGCGTTCAAATGATTTATTACTCATTTAGAGGGGGGTTTTTCTTTAATTGTAATAGTGATTCAGTTTTCTAACTGTACTATATTTGTTTAATGCTTGAGTACACGTGCTCGTAAATTTTTTTGTAATTTTTTCAATAACTTTTAGTGCTGCAGGATTCATAACAATTTTACGTTTGCTAGGGAATTTATTAGTTTTCAGAATTTTGCTGACCCCTTTTCTTTCGTCGTTAGTTTCAGCACATATAGGCAGGTAGTGACAACAATTTTTGGAGAAAAACCACATTCACACTGATTTGTTTCTAATACATTAAATCTGGAAAAGTAATATGCAAATATTCCATGGCCCGAGACAGCTTGCGTAGGGTAACAATGTGAAAGAAAATGTAGAGGTATGTTTGCCCCATCTTCAATTCACACTGCTTCATATGTTTTGTTAGCGTTATTCCAGTAATTGTTCCATTGTTCTGTACGTTGTTTAGATAATAAATTTTCCAGAAATAATTTTGTAATTGGTATTGCTGTTTGTACGACATATTTCCATGCAGTTTTAGCCAGTTCATCTGCCATTTAATTACCTGTTATTCGTGAATGTCCCTTTGTGTAAGTTAACATAATTTCGTCATTTAGAGATAGTTTTTATCTCGTTTTTATTTTAGTTATGAATGCGTTTTGATTATATGGATTCTGTAGACCTCGTAATGTAGACAAATTGAAATTTGAAAATGAATTCGCTCTTTTTGTTTTGATATATATTTTACTGCTTCTAATACAGCCGTAGTCTCTGCTTCAATGTTACTAGAGTATTCTGGAAGGGAGAATTGTTTTTGCTCATAAATACTGTCTTCTTTAATGATGACTGTGAATTCTGCACCAGTTTTTTCAACATCTTTTGAACTGTCCGTATATATATTGCTACGGGATAGTATTTCCAATGACGAAGAGCCGAGCAGTAAGAAGACGACGACGACGATTAGAAGCCAGCACGGGCTGTTGCCTCTTGGCCAAGCGCAGCGTATTTTCTTGTAAATATACTTGTGCATAGCTTTTCGTCTGCGTCTTCCTACGTAACATATCTGGTGGAGGTGGACGTTTTCTGTACCTCGTCATGGAGCATCGCAGTGGACGGTACGTCGAGCCTTCCTTCATAGCTACCGGTGACGACAACCCGACTGCGCCTGCTCCGACACCTACTGCCACCTCGACAACCTATATCACTCTCCCCGCTCCCTGTGATCCTGGCGTATTCTCGGGAAAAGATGGAGAAGACGTCGATGACTGGATCAGCCTGTATGAACACGTCAGCCGCAATAACCGGTGGGACCCTACTATTATACTCGCCAACGTAGTCTTTTACCTCGGTGGCACACCTAGAGTTTGGTATCGCACGCACGAAGATGAGCTCACCAGTTGGGATTCACTTAAGACACAGCTTCGGGACTTGTTCGGCAACCCCTACGGTCACCAACTTGCCGCGCAGAATGCGCTTTCCGGCCGTGTGCAGACGTCAACAGAGCCCTATGTCACGTACATTCAGGACGTCTTGGCTCTGTGCCGCAAAGTTGACACCCACACGACTGAGTCCGAAAAGGTTGCCCACATCCTCAAAGGCATTGCCGATGACGCCTTCAACTTGCTCGTTTGCAACAACGTAGCGACGGTGGATGCTGTTATAAAAAAGTGCCGCCGCCTGGAACTCGCTAAAAGCCGATGTATTGACCAGCATTTTGCCCGTCTGCTCAACACCCCAGCGACATCTTCCTGTGCCGACGCTCCTCGTCCCAACAACACTGCCGATGTTACCACGATCGTCCGGCGTGAGATCGAGGTCGCCTATCCGGCTGCCTTCGACTCCAGTCCCACCAACACATCTGCAGTCACGGTCTCACTGATCCAGGCAGTTGTCCGCCAAGAGTTCGAAAACATGGGACTTCACACCATCTGCTCGGCCTATCGTCCTGACACCCGCCCGGCTTCTTCGATTCCGCCCCGTCCCGCATCTTCTTACCCACCACGTTTCCGCAACCCATCTGAATTGCGCACTGCTCACGACAAGCCCTTTTGTTACCACTGCCATCGAATCGGGCACATTTCTCGGCACTGTCACAGACGCTGGAGTTCCCCGACCCGGTCTGCTTATACTGCCTACTCTCGCCCCTCAGGTGGCCCTTCTCGTCCCTACGTAGCACGCTCCGACAATGCCGCCACTGATTCTCCTGCGCCGAACCGCCCCTATTCTCGTTCACCTTCGCACCAACAACGACAATCTCGCTCTCCCCAGCCCCGTCGCTCCTATTTGCCGACTCCCTTCGGACGCCGCTCCCAGCCGGAAAACTAGGCGATGCAGCGCCTCGAGGTGACGCTGCATTCCTCCCTACGCCGCCAAATCCTCTACTGACGTTGCCCACTCATCTGAACCTTCTTGACGTGCAAGTCGACGGTGTTTCTGTGTCTGCACTCATAGATACTGCGGCGCCTTTGTCCATAATGAGCGCTGACCTTCGTAACCGGCTCAAGAAAATTATCACTCCCGCCACAACGCCTGTTGTCCGTGTCGCCGATGGCGGAACAGCCCCCGTAATTGGTATGTGTACCACCCGCGTCTCCTTCGCCGATCGCTCAACAATCTTGCTATTCACAGTCATCGCTCACTGTCCCCACGACATCATCCTCGGCTTAGACTTCCTCTCCGCACATTCTGCTCTCATCGATTGCTCCGCCAGTACTCTCCGCCTTGACCTGCCTGTTCTGGATCCCGCTGAACAACACCCTACACGCCTCAGTTCCGTCGACATCGTTCGCTTGCCAGCTTCGGCACTGACTTACGTTGACTTCGTGTCATCCCCACCAGTCCCCGACGGTCACTACATCGCGGCTCCTATGCAAGACGTCCTCCTTACACACGGGATCCCAGTACCTCATACAGTTTTATCTATTACGGCGAATTGCGTCTGCCTGCCAGTGGTCAATTTTGGCTTGGCGACACAAGTGCTGCCACGCGGGATGTCTCTGGCCCAACTTTGCTCATTCGAGGATCGCTCTGTAGCATCGATTTCAGTAGACAATTCAGTCGATCCTCCTCTACCGTCGCAGTCGGCAACTTGTACCATCGCCAACTTACAAAAAATGATTGCACCCGACATGCCTTCCGAGCACGCTCGTGTGCTCTACCGCGTTCTGATTTCCTACCAGGATATTTTTTACTTTAACGATTGTCCTTTGGCCCAAACAACAGCTGTCAAACATCGCTTTATTTCGGCAATGCCCCTCCTATTCATCGCCGCCCGTATCGAGTATCACCGGCTGAGCGTCAAGTTATTCACACCGAAGTTCGCAAAATGCTTGCCAAGAACATTATTGAACCGTCATGTAGTCCATGGGCGTCACCTGTTGTGCTGGTAAAAAAGAAGGATGGCTCATGGTGCTTTTGCGTGGATTATCGGCACCTTAACAGGGTTACCGAAAAGGACGTGTGTCCCCTACCTCGGATTGATGACGCCCTTGACTGCCTCCATGGTGCTCGCTATTTCTCCTCTATTGACCTTCGCTCCGGCTATTGGCAGATTGCCGTGGACGATCTCGACCGCGAGAAGACTGCCTTTGTAACACCCGACGGTCTTTATCAATTCAAAGTGGTGCCGTTCGGTCTATGTAGCACTCCTGCTACTTTTGAACGCATGATGGAATCCTTTCTTCACGGTTTCAAATGATCCACGTGCCTGTGCTACTTGGACGACGTTATAGTATTCTTCCCAACATTCGCTACGCACCTCGAGCGCCTCTCAGCAGTCCTGGACGTTTTTCGGCGAGCCGGTCTGCAACTCAACGCATCGAAGTGCCAATTCAGCCGTAGCCAGATTACCGTCCTTGGACATCTCGTTGACGTGAACGGAGTGCAACCGGACCCAGGCAAGATTCATGCTGTTACGAACTTCCCTCTTCCAAAGTGTGTCAAGGATGTGCTCAGCTTCATCGGCCTTTGCTCGCACTTCCGCCGTTTCGTGAAAAATTTCGCGGCCATAGCACGACCACTAACCGAGCTTTTGAAAAAAGACGCCCATTTCCAGTGGGGCGATAACGAGGCCTCTGCATTCTCTCTTCTAATCGACCTTCTCACAACGCCTCCCGTTCTGACCCATTTCGATCCTTCTGCGCCTACCTCAGTTCGTACTGATGCCAGCGGTCACGGAATTGGCGCAGTACTGGCACAACGCCAGCGTGGCCACGACCGTGTTATCGCTTACGCCAGCAGGCTCCTCTCACCTGCGGAGCGCAACTATTCTATCACTGAGCGTGCGTGTCTGGCCCTAGTTTGGGCGGTTGCGAAGTTCCGCCCATATTTATATGCCCGACCCTTTTCCGTTGTCACAGACCATCACGCGCTTTGCTGGTTATACTCATTGAAAGACCCTACAGGAAGACTTGGTCGCTGGGCCTTACGCCTCCAAGAATATTCGTTCTCTGTCACCTACAAATCTAGCCGACTACACAAGGACGCTGACTGCCTGCCTCGCTACCCGCTAGACGAGCCTGACGACGCCGACAGTAGTACCGCCGACGGCATTTTTTCTGTATCTACCTTCGCTCACATCGCCGATGAGCAGTACCGAGACCTATCGCTGCGAGTACTCATCGATCGTCTGCGCTCTACACCTACCGACGCATCCGTTCGCCGATATGTCCTCCAGGGCTGCATTCTGTACCGAAGGAACTTCCTCCCTGATGGCGCTGATCTTCTTGTCGTGCCAAAACATCTACGACAGACTGCTCTTTGGGATGCATGACGCACCCACTGCAGGACATCTTGGGGTAACCCGCACGTACGACCACATCCGCCACCGCTTCTATTGGCCTGGTCTCGCTCGCTCCGTCCGACGCTATGTTGCTGCCTGTGATCCCTGCCAGCGTCGGAAAACACCTCATGTGCTACCTTCCCGTCATCTCCAGCCGATCACCGTCCCTGTGGAACCGTTCTTTCGTGTTGGATTAGACCTCCTTGGTCCCTTTCCCACGTCATCCTCTGGGAACAAATGGGTAGCCGTCGCAACTGATTACGCCACCCGATACGCTATCACGGGGGCTCTCCCTACCAGTTGCACCACTCACATCGCGGACTTTCTCTTGCGTGAAATTATCTTAGTGCATGGCCCCCCGCGACAGCTGCTTAATGAGCGTGGTCGTAACTTCCTCTCGAAAGTTATCGCCGATATTGTGCGTTCCTGCTCTATTCAACACAAGCTGACGACCTCATACCATCCTCAAACCAATGGCCTGACAGTGCGGTTAAACCGTACTCTTACCGACATGCTGTCCAAGTACATTTCGAAGGACCACCACGACTGGGACGTTGCCCTTCCTTACGTCACATTTGCTTATAATTCTTCCCGGCACGACAGCGCCGGATTTTCTCCATTTTATCTACTCTACGGTCGCGAACCGACCTTGCCCCTTGATACGGTACTTCCTCCTGCTGCGACCTCAACAACCGAGTATGCGCGCGACGCCATCGCCCTCGCCGACCATGTACGCCAGCTTGCCCGTGCTCGACTGACGGACTCGCAAACCACGCACCAGCGTCAGTACAACTCCCGCCACCGTGACGTACAGTTTTCGCCTGGTGCACTCGTGCTCCTGTGGTCGCCCTCTCATCACGTCGGACTTTCCGAAAAGCTCCTTTCGCGATACACAGGGCCCTACCGCGTGCTGCGCCAGGTGACGCCTGTGACGTGCGAAATTGCTCCTGTGAGCTCAACCTCGTCATCTACTCTGGCATCTCGTGATGTCGTGCATGTCAGTAGGCTCAAAGCCTACTACACTGCTTCAGAGTCCGGCCTTTAGTCGCTTCGGGACGGCGCTTTTGCCGCCAGGGGTAGTGCTACAGGATAGTATTTCCAATGACGAAGAGCCGAGCAGTAAGAAGACGACGACGACGATTAGAAGCTAGCGCGGGCTGTTGCCTCTTGGCCAAGCGCAGCGTATTTTCTTGTAAATATACTTGTACATAGTTTTTCGTCTGCGTCTTCCTACGTAACTATATTATAGTCTGCATTGATTGGTTCAGTTCTCTAGTCTAATGAAACTCTTTCAGCTGGGCGTATATGTTATAAATATATTTTATTAGCTATATTTGATTTGTTGAACGTTCTTTTTTTCCATATGATATTGCTTTCTTTGTTGAAGATGTCATATATAGCGTTTTCCTTTTCTATTGTTCAATGTTTAGGTGTGACGTTACATGTGACTTGAAGAGCCATATTTGAAATTGTGCTAAAGCCTTTGCATATTTTTAATAAAAATCTTCCTTGTATAGATGTTAGTTTCCTTATTATGTGAGTATGTTGTTTGTACCATACTTGACAGCCGTAGACAAAAATTTTTTATGCCTCATACATATATATTTGTCTTAATTGATTAGGTTTCATTCCCCAATTTATTTTACTAAATTGACAAATTTTGGCTGTGACTTGAGTGATCTTGTTTTTAATCTCCTCAAGATGTGGTATAAATGACAGTCTTTTGTAAAAGATGACACGTAGAATCTTTAATTCCTCTTTATTCTTTCTAATCTCATTGGCGCACCGTAGTTTTGGTAGTTTGCCTATGTATTTATTTCGTAATACTATGGACTGGCGTTTTTGAGGGTTAAAACTTAATTAATTATTGTTAGCCCATTGATAGATTTTTGTAATACTTCATTGCCAATTCTATCTAAATGTGCTCGACTGATGCCTTTGACTGTTAAGGTGATGTCGTCTGCAAATGCTTGTATGGAGACATTATATGGCATTTTTAAATTTAAAAGTTCCGAAATAGTAAGATTCCATAAGGTCTAACTGAGGGGTGATCCTTGAGGTGAATCACGTTCAAGTTTTTTGCTAAGTTAACTGTGGAAGACTTAGAGATTATAATTCTTTCTGTCAAAATGTTGGCTATAATTGTAATGAGATATGTCGGCAATTGTAGCTTCTTCGTGATCCCTATGAATATTTCTTTATTAAGGGGGGCATGACACGCAATTTTCGGTCATTATCTATGTCGTGTGTGACAACACTAGTGCGTGCAAGAATACGTTGGCAAAATTTTAGCGCATTTGATCCAGCACGTAATTTGCAATTGAATCTTTTCTATTACGCTCGAAAGGCATAACAGTGGAGCAACACTGGCACCCTCGCGAGCCCTGACGTCACAGGTTGCATGTTCGCCGAGCGAGCATGTATATTCCGGCGAAGAATCGGTGTGTCAGCTTACCGTTGGAATTGGTCAAATTACAGCAGCTCAAACCATGCCACCGCGGCATCTGTGTAGCACTATTGGGCTCTATGGTGAACGGAGCAAGCAGTGCTCCGTATCGTACTTCACGTTCCCCAAGGAGCCCGTCAAGCCTTTGGGAGATGAGTGTGGGCAGGAAGGACTGGCGTTTATTTGACGCTTTTGTTTTGTTTTCAGAACACTTCACGCCAGACATCTACAACGACGATTTGCTCTCGCTCGCCGAGTTTGGTATACCCGTAAAAAAGCTGAGGCTGCGGCAAGACGAGATGGCGACCGTGTTCGCGTACTGACCCGTCCAGCAGGCAGCGCCCCTGCCAAACGTTAGCCTTCCTTTTTTTTAACGACATTCGGTGTAATAAAGCAAGTTCAAATATAGGTTCAGACAAAGTGTACATCGCGCAAAATCCTTGCACCGCGGACACATCTGCGTGAGCATTTGTTTACATATGCTGCGCGTAACTACAGAGGGAAAAAGAACTGGTGGGAACGCGCGGCAGCTTAACAAAACCGTAGTTTTGTTGACTATGGATTCGAGAAAAATGCATGCCAGCAAACAACCTACGCGCGTAACAATTTTCATAGCGCGAAGTAGCACCAGACTTTGTCTCCCGTAAACGGCTGGCTAAGCAGGAGAGGTATTTTGTAGCAGTCCACCTAGTGGGCATGTCCATTTCGTCTGCTGTTGAAGTTCTGATTGACTGGGCTGGGTTGCGCATCCACAGCGGCGAGGCACCACAGCCAATCAGCCCTACAGCAGCAGAAGAAATGGACATGTCCACTAGGTGAATTCTTACAGAATACCTCCCCAGTGTTGCACGCATTAAATTTCAACACTGAGGAAAGGCACCAGCAGAATTTCGCGCAACACGAATGTCGCCATCTATGTTGACCACGTTTACTACGCTTACTTCGTCCATGGCCTCCAAGATTTGCGCGCGCCAGCAGGCGCATGCTAATCTCAGAGGCCCTCTTTTGTCACCTGAGATGGTGGCGATGAGGTCGAAGTCGAAATGGGGGCTCAGCGTGTACTACGCCATAGCTGCACCTGCTGCTCAATTATTCGTCGGTTGCTTCGTCACTCGAAGTTGGCGGTGTCGAAGACGTGGCACGCGAAATCTGGAGCAAATACGGCAAGAACCGGCAGCTATGCCGCGACCTCACATGGTGCGGTGGCTGATTTTGTAGCAGGCGATGGCTCGGTTCCATGCAGCGAATGACGTCACACATGGCTTGGCAATATGGCCGTGGGCGCCGGAGGTCGAGGCGTAGGTACAGCGAGATCTAGCTCACATTTTGGACACAAATGTATTTTTACTGCCCAGTTTTCACCCGTCCATAGCCATATTAGACCCTCGACTACAATTTCTCGCGGAATACCGCAAAATGTTCGATGACCGTGTCATGCCCCCTTTAAAGTGGTATCCAAATGGTATCTTTAAAGTGGTATCCCAAGTGCATTTTAATGTCCAAGGACATTATTAAGAATTGTAATTTATCAAGCTTTGCTTTGTTTATTACTTCTTTTATAATATCTAGTGCATCAGTTGCGGAGGTTACATGTTTAAATCCATATTGATTTCCTGGTTATAAGTCATTTATCACTAAGAAATGATCGATTCCATTGTTTATCACTTCTAAGACTTTTCCATATAATGAATTAATCGCTATAGGGCGATAAGATTCTTCTGGTTTATCTGTTTTCTTATTTTTAGGCAATAAAATAATCTTTGAAAATTTCCACCGTTTTGGAAAATGACCTAATTTAAAGCAAGTGTTGAAAAATTTCATAAAAAACCCCGTATGTGAATAATAGAGCGCTTGGATAAATGATGTTCTTAAAGTATCAGGTCCTGGTGGTATTGGTCTTTTTTAGATTTTGAATGATGTTATCCACATCTATAGCCGTAAAGGGTAAGAATTCCTAAAGGTTTCCTATTTCTTCTGTACACTTGGATCTCCATGTGTTTTTCTAACGCTTTCTTCGAAGTTGCATAACTTTGCTGATAAATACTCGACAGATTCTTCTTCTGTTTATGTTTGAACACCATCCTGTTTTAAAATAATAGGAATTATTACAGGGTTCTTAACTTTATTTGATGCTAATTTTTGTGGTAATGGAAATGGTTTTTTTATCTTTTACAGTAGAACACAATTCTTTCCAAGACCTGTCCTTTGCTTCGGTTATGTTTTTGTTGTACTCTTGTAATGCTGCTCGGTACAGTTCTTCAAAACATTTTTTGTTGTTCTCCTTTGCCTCGTGATACCTTCTTCTTAATGCTCTTACTTTCTTCCTTTCTATTTCTAATTCTATGTTCCACCATGGTTTTTCTATTAGATCTCTTGGTTTTATAATTGTGGTGTGCTTTTTACTAAATTTTCGATTTATGTATAGACGGTATTGATTATTGTTTCTATCTGTGTAGGATGTACTATATCCTCTTCTAATATTTTTTGCAACCATGTGTCTTACTTTAGTTGTTCTAGTACGTGATATTCTCCCTTCAGAGTTCGGCTTTTTGTTGGTTCTGAATGTTTATTAAATGCTGTTATCGATAGATACCTATGGTTGCTAAGGGAATTTTCTTCCAGAACCTCCCACTTTTGTATTTTATTTGCCACTGTTTTATCGACCATAGATAGGTCAATCCAACTTTTTCTATTCTTAGATTCAAAAGTAGGGAGTGAATTTTCGTTGTTGAAGGTAATTAGTTCGTTTCTGATAATGGATTCGAAAAGCTCCTGTCCTCGTGGTTCAGAAATAAAGCCTCCCCATACTGAATTTTGGGAATTGATATCTTCTATAATTATTATGTTCTCTTTATCTTTTAATTTTAGGATTTCCTTTATTTCTTGGAAAAAGGGCTCAATGTTATGTTTTGGTGGCAAGTAACAGTTAGTTATGTTGATGAGCTCGTCTTGCCATTTAATTCTTATAGCTGTTATGTTTTGTGTAGTCAATAAAGGAAATATCGGGGGTTTTTTTGTTATGAACTATTATAGCTGTTTCCGGGAGAACTGAGTGACTTACTATTTTAGACTTTATGGGGTATCCTATTACTTTAGTATCTAAAGAAGAGAGCTCCTGAGCAACTGATATATCCTGTTGAAAATTAGTCTGTAAGCTATTTAATTGCGTTGTAGCATTAATTGATCTGGCATTATTTACCTGAAATATCATTAATCACTTATTACACATTTCTATTATAATTAGTAAAAACATTTTTGAAAGTATACGAAATCTAATATGACAAAACGAGAACTTTATATATTTACTGTGAGACAAAACCCATTCTCCTCTCCTGCGGCTCAATTCATCAAGTCCCTGACATGTTACCTCCCACATTGAATGCTTCTTATAATTGAAACCCTTTTCTTTGCACACAGGGCAAGACTTATTCGTTGCCTGGCATTCGTTATAACAGTGGGCTTTACCACATTCTGTGCATCTGACCTCTCCAGATCTGCACTGCTTCTCAGTATGCCCAAGTCGTGCACATTTCAAACGTATTGCAACAAGGAGATTCTCATACACCTTACAGCGAGTCCACCCCACGTTAATGTGACCTCTTTTCACAATTTCGTTTGCGAGTTATCTGTTCTTAATTGTTAAAGTGCCGGATTTCGATTACTCTTTTTTTGTCACCCATACTACTTTGACATCCTCCTTGTTTCCGACGAGGCTGTTCTGACTATTTATTTATTTATTTATTTATTTATTTATTTATTTATTTATTTATTTACTTACGTATTTACTTTCAGGTCCCGGAGGCACTACAGAAAGGAGTGGGGTAAACATAACAAACAATTTGTGCAAATAACATTGGATTTAGATAAAGGCAGGTTGAATGGCGTTCTTGAAGTTAGTAGTGTCTGGGATGGCGGCGATGGCAGTGGGAAGATGGTTCCAGTCCTGGCTTGTTCGAGGAATGAAATAATCACTGTAAAGATTAGTCTTACATAACGGCACACCTACTTGAAAGCAACGGTCTGATCGAGACGAAACATTAAACGGCTATGTGAGATGCTGCTCTTTTAATACAAGGTTAAAGTGGAAAATTTTATGAAATTGCGAAAGTCGAGCGCATTTTCTGCGGCATGAAAGATCGGGTAAGTTTAGGGTATTTTTCATTGCTGTAACGCTGGAATTACGCGAGTAATTTGATAAAATGAATCTAGCTGCAAGGTTTTGGATTGATTCGAGGGCAAGTGTTAAAGTGGTTTGAGCGGGATCACATATGGCGCATGCGTATTCGAGCTTTGATTGTACCAATGTTCGGTAAAGAATTACTTTAAGGGATGAAGGCGCAGATGAAAAATTAAAACGCAGGTATGCAAGCCTGCGGTTAGCATTATTGCAGAAGTACTCAATGTGGATGTGCCATGAGAGGTTATTGGTGATATGAAGACCGAGATACTTGTATAAGTCAACATGTGTTAGCTGATTACTATTAAGAAAGTATAGGCGCGTGTCGCTGCATTTTGAACTGCGGGAATTTGCATAGCTTTACATTTGGTTACGTTAAGTTGCATTAGCCATTTACTGCACCAGAGCGACACATTATTCAGATCGTTTTGAAGTTTGCTTGCATCAGCCGGATTAGTAATTTTATGGTAGAGTACACACAGTCGTCAGCGAATAGCTTAATAGAGGAAGAAGTAATGCAGTCAGGGAGGTCGTTAATACACAGGAAGAAAAGCAATGGACCCTGCACCGATCCTTGCGGCACTCCCGATGTTAGAGCAGAGGAAGGAGAAGAGTAATCATTAGCTGTTACATAGTGTGTTCTGTTAGTCAGGAAGTCCCTAATCCAAGATAAGACGTTAGGATCAATATTAAGCTTGCTGAACTTAAGGATTAGAAAATTATGTGGGACCGTATCAAATGCCTTGGCAAAATCCAGGAAAATGCAGTCAGTATCAAAACCTAGGTCAGCATTAAAGAACAGGTCATTGGTAAATGATAATAGCTGAGTTTCATGTGAAAAGTGCTTCCTAAAACCGTGCTGACAAGGGTTAAAAATGAATTGGTTTCTAGGAAATTAACTAGGGGTGAGTATATGATATGTTCTAGAATTTTGCGAGGAATACTGGTTAATGATATTGGGCGATAGTTCTTGGGTGAATGCGTAGTACCTGTCTTGTGAAAAGGAACCACCTTCCCGTCTTTCCAATCGTCGGGTAGAATTGAGCACTGTAAGGACTGTTCAAAATTTTTAGAGAGAATAATAGATGAATACACGGTAGTACATTTTAGAATTTTCGACATGATTTCATCGGGTCCTGCAGATGAAGATATTTTTAAGCCGTTAATTAGATTGGTTACACCATCCCAATCTATTACAATGGGATCCATAGGTGGGAAATTCCGAACCACAATCAAAGGGTTACGAACAGGCGACACTTTATGAAAAACTGATGTGAAAGCATTATTCAGCACAATGCAGCATTCATCGACAGGAACAGCGATGTTGGAATGTTCTAAATGTATTTGCCTGTTAGTTTCCCCGCCAACAATGCTCCAAAATTTACGAGGGTTAGTGTGCAAGTACGAGGGAAGCATAAAAGTAAAGAAAACGTGTTTTGCTTCAGCGACCGCCCGAACATAAGCAGCGTTAGCAGCTTGATAATCTGACCAACGTATAACGAGGTTCGAATGTTTCGCGCATCGAAATAAGCGCTCCTTTTGTTCCGTAGGCAGCGTAATGTTGTATTGAACCACGGAGAACGCTGGTCAGATTTAACAATTCTTTTGGGTGCATAACGATCAATAGGGTACAGTAATTTGCTTTTGTACATCAACCAGTTTTCATTGTCCGAGCGCTGATCAAACTCAGCAATAATTTCATCAACAAAGCGTTCCATTTCTACTGTAATAGCCTGAACATCGGCTCAAGAAAAATCACGAATACGCTTTACACTTTTTTTTATACAAACACAAGCTTGGATATCAAAATGAAACACTAAGTGATCACTTATTCCTGGCTGATAACTTATTGCAGAAACAAGGTCAGGTGAGGTAGTGAGGATCAAATCTAGGGTGTTATAGCAATTAGGGGTAATTCGTGTTGGTGGGTGAACGAGCTGAGTGAGGTTGAAATCAGAACATAGGTTTATGAATTGAGTACACTCAGACGAATTGTGCTCGAACGAAACAAGTTGGGATTGCCATTTTATTTTCGGGAAGTTAAAATCGGCCAGAAGCAGAAAAGGTGAATTTCGATATCTTACAAATAATATGTTAAGGATATCGTAAAAAATGAAGTCACGAGAGGAAAAATTTACGCGTACACAAATCAGTTCCAAATACGAGGCAACACTAATAACTGAAGAGTTGAGCGCATCGGCGATGCCAATTAAAACGCCTCCGCCCGAGCGAGCATCGCGATCATACCGATAAATGTCGTATCCTTTTTCACAATCGAATATTTCATTGCTATTTATTTTTGCTGACAACCACGTTTCAGTAAGAATAATAATATCTGCCCCGCAAGAATCAACGATAAAAGAAAGCTGAGCACGCTTGTTGAAGATACTACGTGTGTTTGTGAAAAGTACTGATAGATTGCTGCAAGGGGGTCGAGCCGAAGACAGCTACAGAGGCGGCGTTGGTGGGGTTGGAGCTACAGTTCCTTGATTCTCCCTGGAATCTGCTTTTCATTTACTGCGTGGTCTACACCAACAAATTTAACCCCTATTGAGAAACCCTCGGAACTTCTTGTAGAAAAGTAGCAAGTTTCTTGCTTAGCCTTAACTAATTCTAATTTCTTGAGATCTGTGACATAGCTGCAACTACTGCGACTCCATCTTTGATGTTTTTAACTCCCACATCTATGAGCCCGAATTCAGCTGGTTCGAAGTTCTTCTCCAATTTGTCTCTTATTTCATGTTGTGGGTTCTCATTCCCTGTTGTATATTCTATCCAAAGTGCTAGGTTTGCTTCTTTCGTGCATGCTGTTATTTGATTCCTCACCACCCCTGAAACTGCCTGTGAGGAGGTATTGTCATGCTTGCTGGTTTTAGCTTTTCCAGTCAAATATGCATTGTACTCTATTGTCCGTAGAGCCACTGCCTTCATGTTCTGAAACTCGTGCAAAAGGGCATTTATTGCCTCTCTTGTAGGTGGTGAATGTTGTCGGACATCTAGTATTGCTTTTATGAAGCGTTCATCAATGTCCATGACACATTTCATTTGTCTTTCTACTTCTCTGTGATAAGTTTCACTCAAAAGTTCACCTGTAGAAACAGGTTCTTCATGGGTCTTTGTATCTGATTCACAAGCCTGACTCTTGCTTTGAGTCTTCTTATGACCTTTCTTTAGCATCTCCGCGTCTCCTTCCCACCAGTCAAAATAGTTATCCATCAAAAAACTTCGTTCCAACCGGTTGTATGCAGCATACGCTTATACTGCAACAGGATAAGCTGATAGTACTGTGCAGTGTGTGCAAAAGCTAGAATATTACTTAATCTTTCTTAATCCAAGAAAGGTAATTGATTAAAAATATTGTTAAATATTTGTTTAATGTTTCTTTTACTTACTAACAATTATGAGCGAAATAACTTTCTACGTTGTTTTAGAGCTGATTGGTCTCGATGAAATATGCGATCTGTGGGCTTCAAAACGGCCCTCTTCGTTTATATTTTTAGCGTATTCTCTCTCGCTTACAGTAGGACTATATCACTAAACTGAAATAATGGTTGTTTTATGTTAAATCTAGGTCGTACATTCTCAATTTTAGCTTTTTGTTTACAGATGACGCCTCGTTATTTAGGATTGAGTGGATTAGTAACCGGTGCACATGTGATTCATAATTGAGACAAACACAGGAAATACAGTTGTATTCATTAGCAAATAACTTGTGCTCTAATTATAGTAGGTTCATGAACTTTTCCCTGAATATTCTCGTTATTTCAAACAAGGAATGGAAAAAGTCAGCATCACTGCTTCAAGACATTTACAAAAACAAATGAAGAAATACTCGTTCTGGCCTCGAGGACTGCCGGTTTGTTTACATTTCTCTTTCTTCTTGTTGCTAAAAACAAAGTCGAGAATGAACTAAAGTAATGAAACCTGTCCTTTCCTTGATCGCGAAACGTCTACGAATAATTCAATACAAAGTTTGGGAATAAAAGCCAAAATAAAACTAAACTTATGGGCAAAAAAAGTGAAGAGCACTTACACTGGTGTCGCTCCATTGGGTGCCAGCGAGAGAAGTCTCGGGTACGTACAGCATGAGATCCTACACTTTGAAAACCCATTCTGCTCAGCCGTCATATGCGTCTTCGCAGCGTTGCCGCTGACTGATAAAGGATCGCCAATGCACTGGAATGGGCCGAGCTCGACATTTTGCGCGCTACTGAGTAGTTCATGTCCGAAGGTGGAACAAGAGTCGCCCATTTTGAAGCCGGCGTCTCGTTCGCGCCTGATCTCTTGCCGCGTCTTGCGATAGTCTATTGGGCATCTTGCACGTCGATGGGCGGCTCTTGCGCCCCTTGCAGTCTCGCAGCGGTAAAGGAATGTTACCACATTCGGTCAACGACCGCAAAGAAGTCCGGAGGCGCAGTTGCGATGGAGTCAGCAGTATTTCATTTCTAGGATGCGTGGACAGATTGATGTTGTCGTTGAATGGTAGAGCGGCATCATTTCAGCTCGATGAAGTACGAAATGATGGTTGATCCTTAACCGCGGCATCGCAAGATGATAATGGGCCCGCGATAAGAAGCAGGAAAAAGATTTTGTTCGCGGCACCGGCCGTTCTAAGTTGAGCTGCGGTTACGGGACTGGAGGCCTCTCGGCAGCGAATCACCGCTGCCTCTCGCCAGCGGTGCCTCTCGGCAGCGGTGGTCCGCCGAGTGCGTTATCTCGGCTGGGTTGGAGCTGACATCGTCATCCGGTTACCTGGCTCATGCATGAGCCCACACGAAGGCGAGCTTGGAGGTTGCGTCACCAACGGCGGCGGATGGGAAGTCGTCTCGGGCTCTGGAACTCGTGGTGTGATGTAGGGTACCGAACAGTGTACGAGACCGGCGGCAGAAAAATTAGTTCGCAAACGCGGCCTACAGTGAGGCAGGCCACGATCCCGTCCGCCAAGACCTTGTCGGGCGCAGCTGCAGCAGCGAGATGGTACTGGTCCAAGATAGGCTGGGTTGTCATGACAAAGTTGCAGCGGTAATCACCATGCCCCTCCCATCGTATGATGAATAAGGGCTTACGTGAGCGCAGCTTGCAGACCTCTCTCTCTCGAGGCACTACTTGGCACGATTGCCGCGTCGAGGTGATGTACCTCATTTCCGCACGCATATGACAGCTGAACGAAAGCAGCTACCAAAACTCTAGTCCATTCAGGCCTGGATTGGTACCTGCTGCTTTTGTACTCATGCCGTGCTTTTCGGTGCCGCGAACCTGGTTTATTGGAACCGGCCATGCTTTGTGGTCTGGCCAAACATGACGAGCGCCGAGTGCGTTGACTGTTTCCAGCCTACAGAACCCGTAGAACTCCAGTAGTTCCAAAATAACTGGCGATGGTAAGGCTGCAGGTGAAAATCCGGAGGTTACCGAGATGACGTAGTTAATTTGCTGTAAACGCAGCAACATGTCTGGCCCGACGTCCGCGAGGCAGTAAGGTGAGCCTCTCGAGGAGCCACAGGGGGCGTTCACAGTGGATACAGCAACCCCGGTACTCGCAGTAACGATATACATGGCCAAGGCAGTATATACGGCGTCCCTTGGTGGCTCAGAGTCTGATGGTGTCCTGGGGGCAGATACTCATGGCGATGGAACGGTGGACGGCGCTCCTTGGCCGCAGGAGTCACCAAACACGGCAAAGTGTGGCGAGGACTGACCTTAGGAACGGGCTGCCGTAGGCTATTAATTTTGGCTATGCCATAGCAACTGAGAGAAGCAGACGAGAGGAATGGGTCCGAACGCCTAGTTTACTTCTGCTTCTTCTTCGCGTCTTCCTTTCGTGCGGCCACCGTGCGACACCCGAGGACAACTGGAGTCCGTCTTTACAATACCAAGAAACGCATTAAGCGATGCAAAGATACAGTACCTGTTGCACCTGTCTACCATTTTCGAATGTGTGACGGATACAAAAGCGCAGCGAGAAATTCCTCACGTCAGAAATTTGAACGCTGAAGACGTACATGGAGAACAAATAGACGATGAAAGCAGAAGTGTCAAGCAAATCAGCTGAGATCGGCTTCCATGTTTTCGATAGTTTTGTCTTGGGGCTTTAACCAAATTTGTTTGCTATGATGATGATAATGGCTGATGACATCTCTTTAAAAGGTGAAAAGAAATAATTACATAATCGATGTGAGCTGATTACTAACCATGTCGCACCCTAGTTTTCTGCCTATCTCTGCTTCATCCCATAATGTTACCTTAGTTACGGACGATACCGTTCCTATCTCTCGCCTTTTTCTACTAATACTCGTGTCGTCTCTTTTTGATTTAAACTACTCGTCAGCTTTTAACCCAAGCGCTTTGGAAGGAAACGTTGCCTCATTTCCTGCCTTGACAACCCTGTTGTCATTGCGTAGGGCACGGCCGTAAGGCGGAACGTGCAGATCACCGTGGGCGCTCGCCAAAATTGACACCGAGTGCTTAATTGCTACATTAAGACAGTAGCCGAGCCGGGTATTGAGCACAGGTAATCCTTTCAGAGAACTTTTCCGGCCGCTAGTGTCACGGCGTGCGGAAGCATACTCATATGAAACATTTTGCTATATTGTAGCTATTTTGCTACAAATAAAGTGTGAAAAAATATCATTACGCAGGAAGTAGCGCAAACAAAACCATCTATTTACTCTTAACGACTAATTGAAACTTATTTAGGCTTCCATCGGAAGTGACCTCTTAAGTTCAGAAAGAAAAGATCTTGGTTAAAAATTATTCCCTATAGCCAGATAATTCAATCCTAGTTGCGCAAGAGGAATGGTTAGCGAAAGCCGTGTGTCTTATAATCCTACATTGTACAAGATCCTTTAACAGCTTGACTAACGTTATAAGGGAGGCTCTGTAGAAATGTCGCTAAAGCGCAGTAGATATTTTGTTTGAAACACATAAGGGATATCAAAACCACAATATTACCAAGTTCTTTCCCTCGGCTATAAAATTAACGCAGCCTAGTTATAGCCGGTTCAGAGAATTAGTGATGCCTTATTATAACAATAATAATATTTGGGGTTTTACGTGCCAAAACCACTCTGATTATGAGGCACGCCGTAGTGGAGGACTCCGGAAATTTTGACCACCTGGGGTTCTTTAACGAGCACCTAAATCTAAGCACACGGGTGTTTTCGCATTTCGCCCCCATCGAAATGCGGCCGCCGTGGCCGGGATTCGATCCCGCGACCTCGTGCTCAGCAGCCCAACACCATAGCCACTGAGCAACCACGGCGGGTATCCTTATTATAACAGTGCCAAGTTGTATGGTCAGTGTAAATGCGTCTGACAAGTGAACTATTATTCGAACGAAACAAATTAAATGTCATAGTGGATGACAAGATCCTTGCTAGCTGATGGTGAGACTGAGTGAGGGTAGAAGGATGGAATGTTGAGCGCTCTAGGTGAGGAAAGGTGCATGCAAATGACTCCCTGAGGACGGCAGAAGTGGGATGTTTCTCAAAAATGAAGAATGGGCGGATGTGAGGAGGAAGCTCGTGTCTAAAAAGTGAGGAAGGAAAAAAGAGTAATAAGGAATTGGCACACCTCTTGCGTCAGTCAGCCTTTGATTTTTTAACCCTTCCCTCAGAAACCTCGTGGCGACGCTGTTGCGTGGTTGGCCACGCGGTCGTGGGTCCGATCCCGGCAGCATCGGCTGCATTCCGATGGAGGCGAAATGCAAAAACCATCGTGTACCATGCATTGAGCACACCTTCATCAACCTTGGAAGGTCTAAATATTCTGGAGCCCCGCACTACAGTGTCTCATAATCAGGTTTGGCAAGTAAACCAGGTTCGGCACGCGTAGCCCCGCAATATATATTATGTTTTCTGTTCAATGGTCTGTACAATAGCAAATAAATAATTTATTTATTTATGGCGCAGCTATGATGAGATGCATCTGTCAAGGGAAAGTGGTATCTTCTGTTGTGGCTGGCGGGTCAGGGCTTGGGTTCTCGATCTCCGCGTTGATTGCCTCTCGGAGAGGTCCGAGCACTTCCTCGCGCAGCGCTCTCTGGAGGAGGTACTTGGAAGCTCGTTCCACGAATGGCTGCTCGAAGCCCAACACACTCTGGTAGTGGATCTCCTGTACGTCGGCAGACAAGATCTGCAGCTCCTCTAGCTGAGGCTTTGAGTCGTCCGACAGCGCTGCAGTATATAAGTGGCAAATGACAGTGCATCAATAACACACTCCAAGAATATAATGGACGAATAATTTTACAAATTTTATGTGCAGGAATGATTGTCGCAATAAGAAAGGCAATAAACAGCGGCTGATTAAAACCTTTTGCAACAAATTATTCAACACCTTAACCAAGAAAGCTCAAGAATAGGGTTGAAGAATAATATGCACAATACAAGGATAACGTTCAATCGTCTGGCAAGGGAACAAGAATTAATTATCGCCAGTCAGCCTGCACATTCTGTTCATGGGCATGTTTATCTATATCGATTACTTACAGGCACCCTCATCATCAACATGAAATGTACAGACGAATAAAAATGCGTTGGAGTGCATACGGCCGGCATTACAAAATCCTGACTGGATGCTTAAAACTATAGTTGAAAGGAAAAGTGTATAATCATTGCACTCTACCTGTACTGGCGTATGAGGCAGCAACTTAAAGTTTAACAAAAAAAGCTCGCGAACAAGTTAGGAACCGTTCCAAGAGCGATGGAACGAAGAATGTTAGGCTTATCGTTACGAGACAGGAAGATAACAGTGTGGATCAGCGAGCTAACGGTGACAGCCGACATTCTAGTTAATATTAAGGGACAAATATGGAACTGGACAGGTGATGTAATGCGTGGGGCAGATAACCGGTGGACTGTTAGGGTTACGGAATGGGTGCTGTGAGAAAGGAAACGCAGTCGAGGATGGCAGAAGAATAGGTGGGGTGATTAAATTAAGAAATTCACAGGCGCAAGTTCAAATCGCTTTGCGCAGGACAGGGGTAATTGGAGATCGCAGGGAGAGGTCTTCGCCCTGCAGTGGACATACAAAAAAGGCTAATATCGACGATGGTAAAAACCGTCTATTAACAAGGTCTTCCTTAAATATTTGTTTTACTTTCTGGCGTCTTAGGAGAGCAACATTCGTGCATGATATTACGGACCCCTCTGTGCACGCTAAATTTGCACAGATAACCGTTTCGTTACATTTTGCAGTAAATTACAAAGCGTACACAAAGCCAACTAATTTCAAGTAGCAATACCCAGGTAGCACACAACGTCTTGAAAATGTCGTATTAAGGGATTCAACGTCTCAAACGGATTTTTGACCAAAATCGACGCATCAAAGACGTTCCAAACATGATAGCTTAAAAACGAGGGGTGAATACGTTTTGATAACGTTGGAAGCCAGGCAGGTTAAAAACGAGGGGTGAATAAGTTTTGAAAACGACTTCACATGACTCGCTCTATCTCTTTAGTTATCAAGCGTACCGGGTACATTTTCGACAGCGCCGTTTTTGGCGTGAGAATTCCTCGCTTGTCAAACAGCACACGTCGTGTCAATTGCTCCTCTATTCGACCTACATTAGAATGAGTGCGGCAAGAAAAAGAAATTCTTTAGTGGTGTTAACCTAACGTCAGAAGAGACGAAGGATTGCAAATGAAGTTGGCATCCCAACAGGAAGTGTTTTGGGCCAGGAGGAAGTAGAGCGTGAGTACAGAAACATCGAAGCCGCCCTTACGGCAATGGTAGTCGGCCGAGCCCTCAGCAGGGAGAAAGATCTGTATGACTATCTGGTTCCTTCCAGTGTGTTTGGCATATCAAAGGTGTCATCACTAAACGTGACCATGAGCTCCTGGAAAATGAGCAGCGTCGCAAGCAAATGCTTCAAAATTCTCGATGGACAAGGCAGCTTTGCCGTGTTTCCTCTTATTCACAAGGTAGGGATGTGAATACCTTACCGCTGTACTAAATTGTTTTTTACTGCTGAGGCACGAGGGCTGCACAGTTTTCTTGCGTACAAAGCTAACATTTTGTGCCCAATCGTTTGAATAGTGAAAACTGCGGTTTGGTTATAAACAGTTGCTTCATTTTATTTACTCCTTGCGTAATATAAAGAAGAGAACGCAGTGAACGTTTTCACTATTCTAGCATGTACAAGTTCACAATGCTTTGCATAAGTTGCATAAGTACGTATGCATTTAACCATTATATATATATATATATATATATATATATATATATATATATATATATATATATATATATATATATATATATATATATATATATATATATATATATATATAATGTGTGTATGTACATGGTTACCTCCATATGAAATTTTAGGTGATATCTTATGCATATGCAATACAGTAAGCGTACATTATTCATCAAATAACGCGCTTTCCCCTGGGACCCATAAACAACTTGGAGCTTGGCTCCAGAGCGCTAAATCATGAAAGTCACATGCACCATAAATAAAAGTATCGAGTTAATAAGCGAACTTCACTTTTGGTGCCAACGGAGGGACATATCGGTACAGTCGTTTCTAGTGACGGTGCTTCGTAGGAAGTGTGGCAACGAATTCTATACTGTGAGCACAATGTACATAAAAAAATTTGCAGAAACCATCGTCGATGATTGTTAATGCAAGCGATTAGACTGAGCGAGCGAGCGAACAAAAGAACGCGAGAGAAAGCGAGCGAGAGAGAGAGCGAAATATAGTTAGCTTGAGAGCGAACGAAAGAACGCGCGAGCGTTTTCCTTGAAAATCAACAGTCCGGCGACCGACTACCGACGACTGAACTACGAAAACATCCGACGGAGAAGACAGAAAGCTATTCGCTTTAATATTTCTGAAACTCGTCGTTATAGGCACGCCACGCTTGGGCGCAGAACGTGGTGTGATCGCACTTATATAGAAGCGGCAATTGTTTTTTAACATCCTGTAACCACAATGACGCGGCACTGAAAGCGGAAAGCGTCCGAAATGAGAGAGGAAACCGAAAGGCCTTGCGGAACGCCCAGTGGCAACTTCCAGCTCGCCACTCTTGCTGCAGGTGGAGTGGCTAAAGAACAATGGAAGAGCGCGCGGCGTCTGGCTCTGCGCAACATGATTCACGGGTCGAGAAGTACAAAAGCGCAATGCGCACGACACGCAAGACGCGCACACCAAGGCGCCACGCCACGGCACGTCAGCCTCTTTAGCGGCTTCTACAATATTCAACAACCCATCAACGCGATCCAACCTTGCGCAAGGTGGCGATACCGTCGTCAACAAATTTTACAAATTTACAAATTTACAAATTTGTAAATTTAATTTTAAGCCAGAGACGGGAAGCTCTCACAGAAAAAGAATTACGTTACTTGGACGCGGCGTCACATGACACGTAACCATGTTACATGACTTCGCACTTCATTTCCGTGTAAGCGCATGCGCGATCTACGTTGCCTGCCATGTATAAAATGACGCAGTGGCACAATAAACTTAGTTGAAAGTTTGCGCTTGGTGTGTCTTCTTTCACGTCCGTGTCGTTTTTTTATGTCGCGCAATATCATTTCAGCAATGGATTACCAACTTGCCCGGAATGCTGCTCTCATATTCATTTCTCACGTTCTGGAGTGGCAAGATGCAGCATTACTGTCTCATTGTTCGCTGTACTACAGTAGTGGTCACTTGTTACACTGAATCCTCCGTTTAAGTATTCTGTACTAATTTCACTTGATTGCTTTTTTGTTGTGTCGTTATATCCTAAATGCAATATTTCCAATTTTGCATTGTTCCCATTTTTTTATTTCTGTCACAGGATTGTTTTATGATGGTATGCGGTGGTATTTCTTTTTGTGCTCTTTTCAAGCTTCTAGCTGATTGGTAACATTGCTTGGAGGCAGTTACCATCCGATTCATACTCTTGCATTTTTCAGTCTACTTCTTCCATTCGCTCCGATGTCACTTCTGCATAACTCTAGTCCATCTAATAGCACGTGCTCTTTACTATGATAAATGAGAAACTTTAGTACACTCCAGGCTTTTCTGTTCATTTTTGTATGTGTACTTGGAATTTTATTTATGTGCTATTGAATGTTAACTTTCGAGTTCATTACGGATTCTTTCTGCGACTCTTGTCATTGTTGATATACTTTTACTTCTATTTGCATTTCTCAAACAGTTTGTTCGAACCTGGCATAAGCACTACATTTTAATAAAGTGTTTTTGCTTGGTCACAATGTTCTCATTTCATGAACTCTTGGCGTGAAGGGCTTGGTCTGGCCGCCAGCCAAGACGTGACCATTTGTTCTTTGCAGGATGTCATTCCCATTTTGGTTGTAAGCATCGTAGCTTACTAAAGGCGGTATTAAGGATTCATTATTTCTAACAGGCTCATTTTCGTGTGACTTGGTAGAGGATGCGCCGGCCATGTGGGGAACAGTGCTTGGCACTGCGCCATGGCTCATACAGTCAACACCGACGCTTCTACTCATCTGGGGCGCGATTGGAGATCGTTGTTCGAAACGCCCGATCAGTTTCACCTCACGCGATTGGCCTAGGCCGTGCCGACGGGTGCGGCTGACGACGTCTGCACGGCATAGGCCAGTCGCGTGAGGCGAAACTAAACGCGTGTTTTGAACAACGATGTCTGATCGCGCCCTTCACCCACGAAAATTAGCTTCAGATGATCGTAAACCTTTCAAGACCACTTCTAGACCAGCTTTTTTATAACGTCCTAAAAACGTTTAGAAATTGGTTACAAATCGTTTTGGCAAAGGGATTGCTTGTGTGTTTCCCAATCCTATTTCTAGGCCAGCTTTTCGAATACGTCTTGCAGACCTGTTCTAGATCGTCTCAAGAAAGTAATTAAGCCGGACATTAGCAGAGATATACGACGTTTTCCCGCCGAAGTTCTCTCATTCGTGTCTTCTTTAACCCGTTTTTATCGTCTTGGATAAACGCTACGAAAACGTTACGTATCTCTTTTGTGCTACCTGGGTATAACACAGAAGTGGAGCAGGACATACTTGGTTCATTATTTAACCCTACGGTTGTTTTATGGGTATTTCTATGTTGTTGCGAGCCAATAATTTTCGATTTCACAAGGTACCATAAGCCTACATGCTGGCGTTCACACGAATTTTCCGCCGTGCTACAGTGTTTCTCAGCACAACTGCCCGAGAGCTTTGGCTGTGAAAACTATCATTGACTGGAAGCATTTTCTCTTTACGACCAAGTTGGCTCAAGAGCCGCTCCTTGGCTAGAAAAGATGCTCCGCTTCTCAAGAATTGCTTAGATGCGTCATTGGAGCGCACTGATCCCCCCTCTGAACGGGCAGTGCGGCCATTAACTTTCTCGAGTAGAAGAAAAGTGGTTAGTGGAAGGACGTTCCACAATACCGGGGTAAATACACATATTGCTTTTACACTGATATAGGAACAAGTAAATCGTTGCCTGCATTGTAATGTCGCAGTAATGGTCATGTACAAGAAATACAAGAAGCACTGTGAGATTGTCTTTTACTCATCTCAATATGTGGTTTTTAAATAAGTGCTCCATGGTTGTTTATATTCTCTGGCATTTCACGAACTCTATCCGATACTCAGAACCTCCCCCAGTTTGGCTACACACCGTAGTAAAACAAGAACTTTGCTTAGTGGAATACGTGACACGAAAGAACATCTGTCAAGCTGGCGCGTGACCTGCGTCCTCTTCTTGATCGCTTGTAAGCAAGACTAAAAACATAATGTGGTAATACAGCGCCAGGTGTTTCTCTTCTCTGATGAAGTCTATTAAACTGACATATTTAGGTCTCTCTGATTGTGGCGTATAGGCCACGTGCTTGGCGGACGTAACAAGAAAATTTTAAATATATCTCATTGCTAAGGTATGCTAATTACTCCTTCATAATTGCACAATGGCATCTTAGGAGCAGTAAACTCACGTGTGATCAGCAGCAATCCTAGCACTCGCGCCAATTTGTAGCTATGCGACCCTAAAATATGCTGCGCAATATATTGACCTTCCACTTGGCACTTTCCCAGGAACGTGCCTCAAACTGTTCTGGACAATGTTAAATGTCACGTCAATGCGTTTTTTGGACTCGTATCTCTAAAGTATAGCGCCAGCCGTAGGACTCCTGGAAGGGGTGCGTGACTTTACTGCTCCTCGCCTTGAGTTTGGGAAGTGAGACATAAGCCCTAAAAGGTAAGTAATAATTTAAAAGTAATTGAACACTTTCCAGTTATTTCGTGAAACCATCGCTGCAATTTCTTTCACTGCCACTGTTCATATAGCCATGTAGCCTATCCACAAAAACATCGTGCGTGTAGATATGACCGTATTAATAATAAAAAAAACTATCGGGCAGAACTCATCCACGATGACTATCCAAATATCCAAAACGCCCCACATATGACGTGCGCACTGCATCGGGGCTCCTCTCTTGCGCATTCCCTCTGGACACGCTGCGCCACGTACCGGTATGCCTGCGAAGTCGAGCAGTTGTCCCCGAGATGCATGGCGCACCGGTGCTCCTCCTTTTTGCCGACTTCGAGAAATAATATATGCGTCTCTGCGGGTGCTCTTGACGCAGCGTGCTCAAGCGTCAGGCTATCGCACATGTAGGATCCATGCGGCGCGGGCTCTTTTCGCCCGGCAACGGAGATGCTTAAAACTTTTTTCTTTTTTTTTTCATTGAAGAGTGCCGATTAGGCCCGCATTTCTAGACTGCACTGCCCGTCTGCCGTTGCGTTCATTTAAAACTATAATAAATTCTGGGCTATTGAGCGTCCAAAACCACGAAGCAATTATGGGGCACGCCGTCATGGGCAACTCCGGAGTAATTTTCACCATCTGGGATTTTCGACCACCGACCCAATACATAGTAGTTATTATTTGATTTATTTATTTATTTATTTATTTATTTATTTATTTATTGCATCCCGTCCTCATCGAAATTCGGCCGCTGCAGACGTGTCGTTGAGCCAAGGAGGCTTGCTTCTGAACTTTTGTCAGTGTTGCCACAAATGTCCAAACGAGTCCCTGAAGCCGAATAAACCGGAATGGTGTGTAGCGCGCTGTGCGTGTCGTTTTCTTCTCTGTCCTCGTGTAGTCGTGCTGCGAACTGCTAGTGGTAGCCTCGGGATCGGCCCTCATTTTTAGACTGCACTGTATTCGGAAATGGCCCATATGTTATCTTAGCCATTTCGATAGCTCCAAATAGAGCTTGTCTAACAATGCAAAGAATGCTATTCGCAACAGAAGGGCTCAGCATAAAAAAATTCACCAACGGTTACGAAATTCCTTAATGCGGATTTTGAGCGCGGCTGTTTAGGTGTTTTGCATTCACGATATATTGTGGCAAAGAATTTCATTCTGAACGACAGGGTCCTCGTGGTAGCTGTGCTGAGCCTCTGCGGCAAACGAGGCATTTCCAGCGGTTGCGTCGCTTATTGCTCAGAAATAGCTGGCTTCGTATTATGGTTTATATTGTCACGGAGCAGTGACAGTCAAACACGACACAGTGTCGAAACTGTGAATTACAAATTTAACTATTTATAGGCCGGACTTGTGCCAAGCAAAACAAGTGACACTCAAGCCCAACGCAAGTGGCGAGCCGAGTCGGCGATCGTCGAAAATGTGATATGCAGGTCAAGCGGGTCAGTTTTGATACCTGACTCGTCGAAGGTTCCGGTGTAATCGCTGGCACCCGCGTGGCTTCCAGAAAGAACTACACAGTTTGCGTCGCGCGCACAGTCACATTACAGAAATATATGGTGACAACAGCCAGCGGATCGAACTATGGGTAACATTCGAGAAACTTCTCTTCCATGCTAGCGCGTCGTGCCTCGACGGATAACGTTTAACCTTTGTTAGCCGGCGAAAAGCAGTGACCGAACGTAGATGAACTGAACAGAAGACGCGCTTTACGACGAGCTCTACTCACGTACCATCTCGTAGCGATTGTCGCGGAGCACGTCTTGCGCGGCACTACGATTTCTTTTTCGCGATTTCCTTCTTGCGGTCTCTTCGCTGCCGCTGCCTTCCATGCCAAGCTGCGTTCAGCGTTGCTCTTTCATCCTTCGCTGTTGTGCTCGTTTGCTCGGTTACGCCAACGCTCGCCGCAGAAAGAAACGCCTAATAGCTGTGCTCTAAATAATGGTATAACTGTATATGTCTTCAGCCCCTGTGTCAAGGAAGGGCTACTATGATTCCGTCAACCAGTTCAATAGATCCCATTGGCTCAGCTAAACTGCACTGTTCCTGGGAATAGATAAGCCACGTAATGGCTCCGTACTAAAATATCTCATGGAACACATTTTCGGTTTCAAACGGAACGCTAAGGATGCATCTATCTCATTTCTTTATGTACAGCCAAA
The DNA here is from genome assembly GCF_050947875.1 of Dermacentor variabilis. Lineage (NCBI taxonomy): Eukaryota > Metazoa > Arthropoda > Arachnida > Ixodida > Ixodidae > Dermacentor > Dermacentor variabilis. The sequence continues at coordinate 119,158,664 of NC_134575.1, forward strand.
TCATCAAAGCTATCGTGCTAGAACATATTACTAGTGTGATGTGAAGGTATTTTCTCCTTTCCAGCACTTCTAACTTCTTTCATCTTCATCCTTCATCCTTCAACCTTCATCGTTAGTAGCATCTACCTTCTAACTTCACCATGCTTCTAACTGCCTTCCTGCAACGAAATTCCGGTATATCATATACTTAAAGTACATCAACCAACTCATATTTTGTTCAGGACGAGGAAGTGGTTTCAGCATAGAGATGGCAGGAGGGTATGTGATAAACGATCTAGCTTACAACATTCACATGATGTGATCAGTACGAATCGTTTAATCGCGTGTATTTGTGTATTTAATAAATGCAGGTCTGATGCCACGAAAGCCTTCCGTGGTTAATGCTTCCTTCATTTTGCTGTATTAACACTGGCCAGTTTCTTACACGTAATGGGGAATCCGGTGCTTATTTGTCGAACACTTGTGCACTATACAGCATATCATAAGAAGCCAAGAAACACTGACACCAAGGGAAACATAGGGGAAATTACTTGCGCTTAATAAATGAAATAAAGAAGCGATAATTTAATGGAAATGAAAGTGGATGACAAAACAACTTGCCGCAGCTGGGGAACGATCCCACAACTTTCGCATTACGCATGCGATGCTCTACCAATTGAGCTAGCGCGGCGCCGTTTCCCTATCCACTTGCTTGGGTATTTATGTTTCCTAGTAGAACCTTGGGAGCGTTAGTCAGTGCCACCACTCACAAATATTGGCGGCGTATCTGGAACATCCTTTATCCCCCTCGGTTAACCCCCGTTCTTCTCGTTCATTACACGACGAAGGTCTCAAATCTGGCAACATTGATGCCTCCCGGTAGCATGTGTGGGTTTATTGACCGGTTGCCTTCACCCAAAAAGATCACGTTATCGTGACGCCTGTGGCAGAAAGGATGTTCCACATCCGCCGCCAAGGTCTGTGAGTGGTGGCTCGGGCTAACACTCCTATGGTTCTGGTAGGAAACGTAAATACCCAAGAAAGTGGATGGGGAAACGGTGCCAATTGGTAGAGCATCGCACGAGTAATGCGCAGGTTGTGGGATCGTTCCCCACCTGCGGCAAGTTTTTTCATCCACTTTCATTTCCATTGATTTATCGTTTCTTTTTTTTCATTTATTAAGCACAAGTAATTTCGCCTTTGTTGTCCTTGGTGTTAGTGTTTATTGGCTTCTTATGATATGACTAATAAAAATCGGGCGTCTCGGTTAACCCCCTTTTTTCTCGTTAAATATACAGCATGAAACACGAAACATGACGATTCGCACACTACTTTCATGTTTGTCCTTCAGTTCCTTCAGTCGCCAATCTGAAGTGTTTAACACATAAACGTTAAATAAGGCCACAGTGAAGCTCACTGGTAAGGGGAGCTTGCGTGTGCACAAAAGGACAATCAATCATTTGCCAATTACGCTCAGCAGTACGATAGACTTACCAACTCACGCAGTTTTGGTAACAATAGCACGCTCTGTCGAATTCAACTCCCAGCTGTGTGTAAGTGTTCGCGGAGTTCGAAAGCATGTGTGTTGTGGCAGCGAAGTGTCCCTCGTGACACGCGAGAAAGCCACTCAGTATTCTCGAAGAGAACAGTTATCACTGCATCAAGTGAAACTGAGAAAAAAAACTAGTTATTTATGGTACAAATTCATTGAACCATGCAATCAGATCAAGCTTCGAACGTAGTCACATACTTACCCGCCCCAAAGCGCGCGTTGGCGACCACAGGCCCGGTGAAGCGCAGGTACATTCGTGGTAGGCCTGTTATGCCCAGGTTACAGATACCATCGAGCTGGGCACGGAGCCTTACGTTCCACGTTGTGTGCGCCGAGCTCAAATTGCAGTTGACCTGCGAATGTATACATTTTGATTGTTAGTGTACGTACGTCAGGGTTAGTGCGTCTCGGTTCTATTACCTCAAAAATGTTAACACCCCCTCTATCTACATTTAAAAGTATTGTATCTTTCCTGTCAATACGTATTTCTCCAGATTCCCCACGGACGTGCGCATTATTGGCTTTACTGTATTCTTAACACAAAACACCTGACATGCTCCTAATTAGGGATTAGCGATTAGAGAAATATTTTGAAATATATTTATCGACTTTCAAGATATGCGACCACCTGCATGATTGGCTTCGCAAATATTATTAGAACCCTATATACAACTTTGTGTATAAGCCTACCACAACCCGACCTCTTCCTTCACGTTTATGGACAACCAATGAAACATAAAACGAAGGACGCCGTCTCTCTGCTCACCTCAACGAATCGATTTGTGCGTGTTTGTCATGCCAAATATGTCGACATGCTACAACAACGGTGTGGTTGCTTGACATTGCCGAGTTCTTATGCATTTCTTATGCTTCTATTTAGTGATTTCCTTCTTCGTGAATATTTTAATATATCCGGCGGGCTTCTCAGTATGAAACCACAGGCATTATTGAGTACGCAAAGATTACGCGTTCGTAATATAAAAAAAGCTTGTATGGTCCTATTTAGTAATTTCCTTGGTGCATTTGACTGACTGACTGAATTTCTGAAAATAAATTTAGCATGTTTTTCGCTATGGTACTACTGGCATAATTCACTACGGAAATACTTTGTGCTCTAAAAATAGAAAAGCTCGTACGCTCCTGATTAGTGATTAACTACTTGGCCAATTCTTTATATATACATCATGTCTCTCTGTATGAGGTTGCAGGCATAATTGAGTAGGCAAATATTATTACCAATCTTGCAAGCAACTTTATACACAACCTACCACCACACTACCTCTACGTTCAAGTTTACGGGTAACCGATAAAATATAAAACGATGGTTGTCCCCTCACTGCTGGACGACTTGAGAAAACATTTTGTGCGTGTCTGTAGCACGAAGTGGCAGGTACGTAAGATTGCCATCAACATGCTAAGGTTACTTGACCTATACTTATTGACGAAAATGGTGGGCGAAGCAATGTAAAAGAAAAGAAGGGAGCAGGAAACAACATGTTGAAGACCATCAGTTTCCGCGATGCCAAAGACGCAGACTAGGAGTGGCTTCAGGCGCACACCTGTTGGGTTCAATGTCAACAAGTGTCAATTATCTCACCCAACAAGAGTTGCGGTGCGCAATTTGTAACCTGTCAGCTAATCTGTTTTTTTCTACTCCTTCTTTCTTCACTCGAGTAGAAAAAAACACGACCGCTACCTCTCCCCCAGCAATGATTCCGCAATAACTATTTGTAAAGCGATGAAAGGGGCTGGTTGGGGCACGTGTCCGATTACGTTGCGCCGAGTATTGCAGAGGCAAAACGATGACGAAGAAGGGAAGAAGGACGCGGATAGACGAAGCGCACGGACAGGCGGACGTTTGTCCGCGTCCTTCTTCCCTTCTTTGTAACTTTTTTGCCACTGCAATATTCATCGAAACCTAATCATGAAGAGTTTGCATTTTTCCCTCAACCGTTGTATTAAATATACAGGCCACCCTGTCCGGCGCATAAGCCATACAGCTCCTGCGGAACAATCAATAAATTCGCATGCGCACATTTCTTTTCCGCAAGTGGACATCAGTTCAATTACCTCTGTTCGGTTACCTTAAATGTCAACTGCTACTGCCAATCGCATTGCGCATACCGCTTTCAATGGAACACTATACAGCACCTGCATGCGTTCTACGCCCAGTTGCGGCAGGCCACCGACAACCGCGGCACGCAGAAATCGTCGGCGCCGGAATTCCCAGAGCTCGGGCAGGCGGGAAGGGAAGCCTCGCAGCATGCGACGCATGAATGTCCCCAGCCGCTCGGAGCAGGGGGCCGACACGTTGGAGAGCTTCGGCACCGGTTTCACGGTCGTTGGTGGGGACGTTGGCGCCGCTGTGGCCACTGCGCAGATGCGAACGCCGTGACGCGACTGAGCCGAATTGAATAGACAGAAGCCGGGGGTCGAGGTAACGATTACAGTTCACCAGTCTCGTGTCGTAATTTCATGTCCACTCACTGCGTGGCAGCGCGCGGTCAATATATTTTATTGAGATAGTTGTTTATTGCAATGTGCTCAGGGTTCAAAGGGCTGAAGGTGGGAGGGTAGAGGCACATCATATTCACAAATACAAATTTCAGATATTTGAAAAAACTAACAATCGTGCTACAAATATTGTACTAAATAGGAGAGTGGGTTATTCTCAAGAGTGCTCAGTAAAGACGGCATTACAGGAGAGTGCGTCATCTATGCAAGCGGTGAGGCGGGAAAGTTAGTTCTATTCTTGGGTACTCTAGGGAAGGAACAAAGGAATCATAGAGAGCATTGCAAAAAGCATTGCATTGCAAGCATTGCAAAAAAAATTCACAGATTACTACGATACTTAATGCGAAATATGAGCTCCGCTGTATGCGTGTTTTCATTTCGCTATATGTTGCTTGGCGCGGACAATCTGTCTCGTACGGCACGTTTCAAACGGAGCATAGTCTGGTGCAACTGCCTCGCTTATCGGGAGATCGTGAGAGGTGGCCCGTGGGTGACACGTGGGCAGAATTCACAGCACGTGCCGCAGACATACATCCGCTCATGCAGCGCTTTGTTTTCATAGAGACGGCGCGCTCTACTCTGGCGCCATCCCGTACCTACCGTAACCGCAAAGCCCGTCTGCGGGGCACTATACTTTTCTTCTCCTGCTTCACCCATAACCTCCTCCTCCGCTTTCCGCCGTCATGGTTCCGCTGCACCCTCCGCCTCCGCTGTCCTCCTCGCACATCTTATTTTGCTGTATACCCGCCGTGGTTGCTTAGTGGCTATGGTGTTTGGCTGCTGAGCGCGAGGTCGCGGGATCGAATCCCGGCCATGGCGGCCGCATTTCGATGGGGGCGAAAACACCCGTGTACTTAGATTTAGGTGCACGTTAAAGAACCCCAGGTGGTCGAAATTTCCGGAGTGCCCCACTACGGCGTGCCTCATAATCAGAATTTGGTTTTGGCACGTAAAACCGCATAATTTTTAAAAATTTTGCTGTAACGCAAGCTGGACGATAACGACGACAGGCACGTTTGACACACACAGTGCTGAAAGGCGCATGTGACACACACAGCGCTGTGTGTGTCATATGTGCCTTTCTGTTGTCCTTGCCGTTCAGCTTGCGCTACAACAAAATAAGATATGGCGTACCAACAAGCCCTTATAGCTATCCTCATCATCCTCCTCGTGCTCTCTTCGTTATCGCCGCCTTTCACCTCCCGCTGCGCTCCTCGCTCGCTTTCATCCTTCGCTGTGTTCGCTCGCTCCGTTACGAGGAACAACGCCTACGCTTGCCGCAGGAACGGGCGCCTAAGAGCTGCGCTCTAAAAATAATGACTTGATATTCGTGATCAGTGCGAGAGAACAAATACCACGTTTGTGATGAAAATTCCCAGTAGAATAAAGGGCAATAACTCCATGTTATTCACCGCGAATACCGCGTAACGTTTACGCCTAACACGCCTCTCAATCGATGTAGGAAATCGTTTGCCTAGCAGCGTCAAGATATGCAGGGGCTTCAGCTGACTCACATCGCCGAATAAGATTTATGAGCAGCCTATCAGACATTCGCAGTACTAGTGCGTCCAATCGCTGACGCCGGTACTCTATCGTGGTATGTATCATTGTTCTAAATCTTATACTTCCAAGCTTCAGCTTAGACATGGCCAGAAAAAATTTGTGCCTTCATAGTCAAAGAACTGTTTCTAGCCCTTTTCAGCTTATTTTTTATTGGATGCGTCAGCTTTTGATCACCGCGGTTTCTCTTCAAAAGAAGAAATCAAAATTAGGTGGGAAAAAGTTAGTTCGCCTTCTTGTGATATGGGGTTGCTATATTAGTCGCAGGTGTACAAGAATGCCCTCTGGGATAAGGCGGTGTGCGCATGACCTCGCAGGCGTGGGCAATATGTGGAATTCTGGTCATGAATTCACAACAAAATCAGAACTATGCCGAGTGTCCTGAGTGAGAATCCATATATTTAAATAATATCGCAAGAAACGCGGCCCTTAAATCCCGCACAGCACAAAGTACAGGCTACCCACATGCCGTCGATTGTGAGTCAACGAAGTGTAGACACGCGATCGCGAATGGAACAAAATTTCAATGAATATGTTGCGACTTTTGCAAATATTTGTATCCTGCCTGCTCAAGTTCTTCGATGCGCCTAGACGCCATGTTTCCTGCAACAGACTTTTGGCATAGTGGTCAGTTACTCCTTCGCTCTGTTTCTTCGTGCGATATTACAGTGTCGCCTGTCACCGAAGGCGAGATCAGCGTGAATGCATGGAAACTGAAGGCCGACTGTGAATTTTTGGTTAGAACTGAATACACGAGGAAGAAGAGCGCAGGTCAACCCTCCTAAATATGCGTGTATACATATAAGAGAGAGAGAGAGAGAGGGGAATAGAGTAGTGGCTACAAAATGAGTCACGAAATAGACGGCGCATTATTGCATACAGGAAGGTTCATCAATACAGCACATCAATTTTGTGGCTTACTTTCTTTGGCTTATTAGGTGGCTGACTAATTTGTTTTCCCGTAGCAATCCTTACTTTATTAAGAGCGCAGGATTAGATCCGAAAAGTGTGGCTTTCCGTCAGTTTTGCTCCACATCCCGCAAATGGTTTGCGAAGCTTGTGCTATTTTCGAGGTCAAATACGACACAACAGAGAGCTAACTATGAAGTCATGTATCGAAATATGTAAGGCACATTATTACAAGGAAGGGAGAACATGTGAAACAACACTTCTTTTTTGTACCGAGTCTTACCGCATATATTACACGTGCCTAAGAAAAAAAGTTACCCGCCGTGGTGGCGCTCTCACTTTGGCGTTACTACCTGCGAAAACGTCCGTGTGCCGTGTACTGGATGCACACGAATGAAGCCAACTTGGTCGAAATTATTTGGGGAAGCCCACTACGGAGTGCTTCATAATCATATCGTGGTTTTGGCACGTAAAACCGCAGACCTTAAGAAAAAAATTCACTTTTTCTTCTAACAGTGAAACAACGTAACGCTGACAGGCAAGTCATGAAGTCCTGTAATTTCTCGTGTCTGTATTAGTTCTCGCGTCCCGAACTTGTGCCTAGCACAGACACTTCATCAAATCTCGGGGTGAATCTGCACTCCTTGCATGGCATCGTAAGATGCGTGACAAAGCTTTCGCGATATTATAGTTGTGATCTTGGATGCTCTAGAAGCTCCTCCCGTTATTGATGAATTAAAATTGAAAATGCAGCTAGTAATGTTTTCGCAGTGCAACCAGCGTAATAACCCTTTTAGTGCTTACATGTCAACTTGCGATTGATAGGTATTCTTTCTGCTTTTATACTTTAGGCAGCTTTCTTCAACTGCACAAGTTTTTTGGACCACTGGTAAACCGATAGGTAACACTACCATCTTGCCATTCCGCTCAGTGCACTTAAACATGGCATCGTTCAGCCATGCCTTCATAATGCACCAAGCTAGTATTCTAATCACATAAATCAATTACACATAAGCAAACATGTCAGTTAGCAGGGGCAACTTATCTTCAAGCGTTTTTGCCTTCCTTGGCGGAAGAAAACGCAACGAAATGCCAAGAAGCTTTTTTATGCGAATTCTTTGAGCATTTTGTTCATTAAAGAAGCAGTCTCTACGGAGCCTAATCTCCATAGCATACGGCATAACTTCAAAAAAATGTATCTGAAAAAGACCTGCTGCTGACGGGTTTTCCAGCGCTTGTGAATTTGACTGCAAAAATTGTGCAGACCTCTTATTCAGAAATAGAGGAAAATCGCACATGCCCAAAACATAACCGTCAGCACTTTCTTGCATCTATGGAGAATGTTATTTATTCTATTCTGGTTTTCTGTAGCAAGACCTACGTAGTTCGAACTGGCAAGTGCCTCTGCGAGTGAAACAAAGAGCATAGCCATAATGTCGCGAACGTTTTCTCGAAGCATGAGGTGCTTCGAGGTGAAACGCTGCGCTGAGGTGAAACCAGATGCACCCAAAGATTTGATGCAGTGACTATGGCCTGCAGAACTTGCGATAGGCTCTCACGAGAAGTAATGAAATTAAGAAAAATTGCAGGGTTTGTTTACTAGTGCATCAGCCTACCGTCCTTTTCACTGTCAGAAAAAAAAAAACCTGTCTTGGGCTCTTGTCCCGTATGCTGGAAAGCTTGAAGTAAAAAAAAAACGGGGTGTTTTATATATTTTCCTTTGTTTCTGTGACTACGCCTTATATATTTTGCACAATGCCACAATGAACATATCAAGCTTCGCGGCACTATAAACCTACCGTCGTTATTTATTCTACAACTTTCTGAAAGTCGCTCGTTCTGTTGCCATCTTGCTCAGCAATACTCAGCCTCTTTTTTCCTTGTTTCTTGGCAGAAGCACTTTTTTCTAAATTCATCTCTGTGCTCACGACCACGCCTATTCTGGTCAATGTCCTGTATTCTGATTTCGCGGATGTTTGTAAGGCCGCTGATTGTTGTGTCATTAACGTAATCCTTCTCCAGCATGATCAGCTCCCATATTGTTTTTGTTCCTTAGACAATTTATTTTCTTTCAAATTAAGTGCAGCATTATGCTCGAACACAAAACTTGGTATTTATTTTCTACTAGGAGTGATCGCCAAATTCCCTTTCTGTTTACGCGGCACACGTTTCATCTTAGATACTGGCAGCCACTGGTTCTTCGCAAAAAGTTATTCATTGCATAAGAATTACAACACGTGTAACAACGTTGTCTTTTTGACAGGCTATCATGTGGGCCAGTCTGGCTCCTTGAAGCATAAATTTTGTGCCTACGTTTTTTCTTCCATGGATGTACTGAGCACAGCCATAGAATGGCCCGATCGCCAGTTCCCTTACGTTAGCTGTTCGCACGACCCACCAACATCTCACTTGCCCCATTCTCACACCTGTTTTCCTCTAGATGACCATAGTCCCAACCACCGCGTTGTACACCCTGACGGCACTGTAAGTTGTGGCATGTGTGGCTTATGTGTGTGTGCTATGTGTATCATTTCCTTGATAATCGCGTTCGCCTGGAGTAGGATACTAGGCGTGCCGTCAGGCAAACCTCTGCAGTGTTCATTAAGCAGCGTATTTTTCTCTGACGGCAATAACTTTTCGTTATTCTGCATCTTCGCTGTAAAGTCATTGATCAAACCAGGCATTTCTCAGCGAAAATACCTGGTCTGATAAACAGCCTAGAGGTAACGCATTATTCTAAACTCGAAGCTTTTGTTTGCGAACCTCTCCTGGTTTTCGTGACTGTGGGTGCTGCTTGGCTGTTCTCTTGCCCAATGCGCCAATTAATTACATCGGAGGGTGCGCGCGACGTCAGCACCGCTGGGTTCCAAGCACAACCACCAGATGGCGCTGGCCTCCGCGCGTCTGTGGCAGCGGCGACGGCGGCCATGTGCGGGAACGAAACAAGCAGTCAAAGTTAGGCGGATTCCATGCACTGTTGGAACCAATGTAAGCGAAGATTTATGTATGGTTTGCTTTTATTGACGTCAATTAGCGTTGATATTGACGGCGAATGTTTAATTTCTTTAGCGTCTACTTCAATACGAGAGTGGTGAGTTGATGTTAAATGCTACCTTGCGTGCCCCACTGCCGTTTGTCTGCGTAGTACACAGAACACACAGGGAGAAGTGTTCACTTGAGGCGTTGTTGTGCACTGCGTTGTTCATAATCATTAGGAGTTTTTCGCAAGTGGAATTTCTTATGCTCAGCTTGTCCAGTGTCCCTTGTAGGCGCGATAAATATTGATGAGCGATCTGGCTCTTTCATCTATAGTATTTTGCGGATTAGTATAGCTATGTTATGGTCGCGAGTTTCAATAAGTGGCATTATATTTCAATGTGCAAAAAGCTGAACAGAGGGCGCGTCCTTCGTGGCCGATGCAACTATTCCCACAGCGTGTTTCTCAATCTTGATTAAAAAGAAAGGACTTACGTACGAGGTGTAGGTCAAACCCAAAGATTTTATGCCATGTTAAGTGGCAATGAAAAATGTTTAAATAATTGAGACGTAATGTTTGAGGATGGAAATGTTTGCGTGCCTTTATTAAGGTATAAGAATCAAAAACTATCTTTAGTTACTTGTTCAATATGTGGAGTCCAGTGTAGTGACGAGTGAAGACTTATTCCTAAGTATTTATGACTACTAATTTTTTGGATTTGTGTATATCCGAGGTACAAGTTGCACTTAGTAGGAGTAGTTCTTTGCTTAGAAGCAAATACTATATACTTGGCTTTTTTGGAATTTAACACAACTTTGTTAGTGTCAAACCATGTCGAACAACTCTGCAGGGCACTTTGAGCGACTTCTTCGGCTTCCTTTAGCGACTGCCGTGGAATTATTAGAGCTGTATCATCCGCGTATAAGATAGAATGAGAAAATCTGAGTGATCTAGGATAACCGTTACTGAAAAGATAGAAGAGTATTGGACCCAGTACTGAACCTTGCGGAACGCCAGTTTTTACTGTCTTTAGTGTCACTAGTATACAGAGTGTTGTTCTTTAGCTGCATAATTTTTTTAAAGATTGCCTATGGCATATAGCATGATTCTAACCCTTGATCTAAATTACTCGATGAGGTGACCAGTACTTGTACGAGAAATCAAAATGTTCAATTGAATAATTAATGTAATTACACTAATTAACTTATTTATTAACTAATTTATGCCATGTATATAAATCTACGAACTATAGCAGCTGAGTTCGCACAGCGTATCCACTTAGAACGATTTCTCTGGACAGCACCAGTTCCGAGACATTGATGTTCATAGCGTCCGTCGAAATGCATTTGCGTTCCAGGTATTTTTGCGCTTCAATGCGTAAAATAGCGGTTTCTTTTAAAAGGTAACTGGAACGCCAGTGTATTTTGCCGGACACATTGAAAATTAATATCCCGGAACTGGTGCTGTCCAAAGAAATCGTACCTGTTTATATGACTTTCATATATTACGGCATTTGATTGAGTAGAGATACCAACAGTCATGGAGGCATTGAGTACCCTTCAAGAAAGGGGTCACGCAAGGCGACAAAATCTCTTCAATGCTATTCACTGCACGCTTGGAAGTATTAACGCTATTAGACTTGGAGTACTTAGGAGTGAGGATCAAGGATGAATATATCAACAACCTTCGGTTTCCAGATGACAGTGTCCTGTTCCGCAACACCGGGGATGAATTGTAACAAATGATTGAGGACTTTAACCGAGAAAGTGTAAGAGTAGGGATGAACATTATTATGCACAAGACAAAAGTATAAAGTACAGTGGCTTGAGAAGGAAAACAAGAATCCATGATCGCCAGTTAGCCACATGTGCGAATGGCGCGTGCGAAACTCTGAGCTATCGCGCAACAACACAACGGATAATGTATTGCAAGGTTTTGTGTTCGACACACAAGTATGCGAGTTTTGCAGTGCGACTGTGTCCAGCTAGCCAAGTCCTGCGCTATCGTACCCGCTATCGTACCCGCGCGGTAGCGTTGTTGGTGTCAGCGTTTGAAGACATTATTCGTGTTTATATATGGTCCCCCAAAATTACGACATAATGAGCGGAGCTTATATTTAAAGAGACTACAGGGTGCGTTGGCATGCAGGAATTGCTGCAGGTGCGTTGCTTAAATAAGTAATAAATAATAATTGCTAGACCATCATTTGTTTCCTGTTCCTTATATCAAACGCTACCAAGCGCTATGGTTATGCTTATTACAATTATATATTGAAAATAATGAATGCCATGCTACATGTTACGTGTACCGAAAGCTTGAAGTGTGCACGTTAATTACTACATTTGTAGAAAATAATTATGGAAAAGTTAGAGAGCTTTTCAAGCCTATCATACGAACTTCGCAGGAAGCTTTCCAACGTCTAAATGAACTCTATGTTTGCGAAGTTTCAAGAGCGTCAGTCAATGACAGTCTTCAATACATTCCTGAGACAAGCGCTAGAAAGTATTATTCCTGCTCTGTCAGCTATGCATGCTGAAGTGCCGAATTGCAGACAAAACAATACTTTATATCAATTTTACATTTGTTTAATATGTGGTGCATTTTAGGTACACATCGTGCTGAAACTTTGCAATTTATTTCGACAGATAACGGTTAGTTTATTCTTAAAGTGATGTTCAATGCAGCTGTTGGCATCAGCCTTTTCTCTGACCTTTCCAATTATTTATCCCCTTCAGAAAAACGTGCTGATTCGGATGGTGCGACGAACGAAGCGACACACAGGTTAGTTGCACGAATATTTTCCGCACCTGTTCAGCGGCACAAAATACTTTCGTTCTTCCCACCACCGCTCTCGCTTTGAATGCTTCACAACATCTGCCTCCTCTTTAGTGTGTCATCCTCATGGGTGTCAAAGTGGAAGAAAGCGCATGTGCGTGAAGTGCCGGAATCTAGTAAGGGGCTAGAGGTAGAGAGCGGGTGGGATACCTTAGAAGAGCGTGTAAATGCGCGCGTGTGCGCGTGCGCGTGCGTGTGTGTGTGTGTGTGTGTGTGTGTGTGTGTGTGTGTGTGTGTGTGTGTGTGTGTGTGTGTGTGTGTGTGTGTGTGTGTGTGTGTGTGTGTGCGTGCGTATGTGCGCGTGCGCGTGCGTGTGCGTGCGTGCGTGCGTGCGTGAGTGCGTGAGTGCGTGAGTGCGTGCGTGCGTGCGTGCGTGCGTGTGTGTGTGTGTGTGTGTGTGTGTGTGTGTGTGTGTGTGTGTGTGTGTGTGCGTGCGTGCGTGTGTTTGTGTGTGTGTGTGCGTGTGTGCGTGTGTGCGTGTGTGCGTGCGTGCGTGCGTGCGTGCGTGTGTGTGTGTGTGTGTGTGTGTGTGTGTGTGTGTGTGTGTGTGTGTGTGTGTGTGTGTGTGTGTGTGTGTGTGTGTGTGTGTGTGTGTGTGCTTCGCCTTTCGAGGAGACAGGACATTTATCTAGTGAGCCCTCAACACGACATTTCAATGTGATAAACGTGTGCTCAATGTTGTGGGCGTAATGATGATGTGACGCTAACGTATTTTTCTCACATTTACCGCTATATTACCACTGATTTCTTTCTTTATTCCCTCATCCCTTCTCGTCCGTTCCGGGTATGAGGTTTTGAGGTTTTTATTATTAATCTCCAAACGGACATCTGTCAGACCAACATCCCTGCCTTTGCTTGTTTCATTCTCTCCTGCAGAAGTTGCCTCTTCACCCTCGTCCACCAACCGAATCATAAAAGGGCTTCCTGTGATAATGCTTGTTGAAAGCGCACACAAAAGAAATTTATTTTTGCATACACCGGAGCAAGCGTTGACCTACTGAAGCATAGCTAGAACTCTGCAAGTGCTTCACCTGGGCGGGTACGCACAGGAATGCATGCAACGGGCCGGTCTGGACGGTACGTCTCGTTCCAAACGCGAGACGCATGTTCCAGACAGTCCATGCACATGCAAACTCGTCTGGAACGCTGCTACTGCACCCTCCAGTTCCGCCGTGCCAGTGCACGTGGATGGATGGATATTATGAGCGTCCCCTTTGGAACGGGGCGGTGGGTTGCGCCACCAAGCTCTTGCTACTATACTGCTTAATATCCTACCCTTGCACCCTTCCGACGACGAGCGCGAAAACCACGAAGAGTTTACCGCAGCAACTGCCTCATCGCCTGCGGCTTTAACATCGGTTTGGGGTCAAGAAACTTCATCTTTGAAGGTAATATCAGAGGCCACGTTGCAGACACGCCGGTCAGGTACGTATTTGTACGCTGTCTAACTTGATGCCAATAGAAATTATGACTGTTTCACGCGACTTCTCAAAGCCTACGCCATTGACCACAATGTGGCTGGCCTCAGCATTATGACAAAAAAGATACGAAATAAGTATGATATGTCTTAAATTGTGTTGATCAAGCTTATTCGAGTAATAAAACGTTAGACAACCTTCAAAAAAAGTAACGTATATCAGCCTCCAGACATAAGGTTCCATAAAGAAAAACATTTATCTTAAATAAATGTAACCTACAGTAACGAAAGCTATTTTAGTTATAAATGAGTGTCAGGTTATGATAAAGTGTGATATTAAGCATGACATCAAGTATGATAAATACTGTCTACGTATTTCGAATTTAACAAGATTCACTATTACACCATAATTAAGGCGTTTGCACGGACTACAAGAAAGAATAATTTAATCTGACTTTTCTATACGATTACTTCATCCTCTATTATAACAAAATTTATCATTATAACTTGAACATGGGTATAAATGCGTATTTCTTTAAGTTGTAACTCAACATTATTATATTATTCTAAGGGAGCACCATTGCCCCACCGTAAATAGGAACCCTGTGATTGCTCGTTTCTTGCGCATCGTGCACTAGTGAGTAAACGCAATTATTTCAGGAAAAAGAAAGCAAGCAAAAACTATGTGGTGGTCTTCACTGTGGGAGAATTCTGCAGTCACAATAAGTTTGTTCAAAGCCGAAGCAATTGCTCAACTCTGTTGCCTACTTGTAATGAATTTATCTAAATTTTGTACGCCTCATCTGCTGACTGCGTACATTTTTGCCGAAATAAATTAATCCTAGAAACCCACAGCTCTATCGATATTATGCAAACTCTAAACACCGGCTGCACTGTTTTGATTTAATATAAGTGATTGGAATGCAAGAAAGTTTGCTACCTTTATACTGCTCTCAGGCAAGCATGGAATTTGGTACTCTGTAAGAGTAGAAATTATTGCAAATTGAAAGCTCTTCTGGAAATTTATGTTGACCTAAGCATTCTTTTATTGTGTCTATTGAATACTATCAAATGAGACTGATAATGTGTTCAATTTTCTTATTTACAAGACGGGCACTTGTTTGCAGCGTCTGTCTAAGTGTAACCTCAACTTCACATAGCGTCACGGTATTCAACTTACATGCAGCGATGCCTTGTATTCTAATGAGACGATTTGTGAGGAATGAATGAAGCAGTGCGGAGCAGATGTGTATGTACAGAGATGTGGTAAACATAGTTATACACGTTTACCGATTCAAGACTTCTCACGAACATATGACCTTGGCCTCCCACCTAGGCCGACGCGACCGCAATGAACTCCCGCCGAGTCTATCCTGGAAAAAGTCCTTGGCCCTTTTACAGTGTCCCCTGTCCTGTAAATATTTTTCTGCTTTTTACCTGTACGTCGCGGCTTAGTGGGAGACTCCGCTCTATGCAGTCTGGGCGCAAGACCGACGCCAAACCCAGTGGAAGAAGCAAGGAAAGTTAGTAGACCATGGAAACTCTAATGTCACAGCATTATTAGGACTACTGTGATTGCACTGCCTGCCGGATTAGCTAGCGCTAAACACTGCCTCAACATTCTTGAAAGTACACATGAACGGCCATGCATCGGTATAGGGATCGGCCCAGCGTGCCACTACCTGGAATCAGCCCAGTTTCGATTGCGCCATCTCCGCTGTAGGATAAGTTTGCTAATTACATGGACCCCGGTATCGGCCAACTTTACTCGCCAAGAAACCGAGCGATGGAAATACATGGAACCCCTAACACTACGCAAGGAAACCTTTACTTCAATACCGTGCAGTGTGCTGAAGCCCATTGCTAAAACAATGGTTTGTCATTGGCGGGATAGAACTGCGGATAAACGTATGAAAAGGTGAGTTAGTTACCTCTTTGGCGCAGCGGATCCTCGGTAGCAGTTTCTATACAGATAAAGTATAAGACGCACACCTGGATCTGGATTTGGTTCTGGCGCACCCCTGCAACCAAGCGACGCCACCCAGGCATCGCTCAGCATGGTGTACAGAAAGCTTTCATTTGTGTCAACGGTATTACATTAAGAACAGTGCTACAAAAGTGGTACACTTCGAGGTACACATTTAGAATAGGTGACGTAGAAAAAGCTAATAATAATTTTACATCACATACAAAGTCATTTATATAACACTACGACCATATGAAGCTCACAGTCAATGAAGTCAAGCAGAGCACAGGGGTAATTAACGGTGGTTGAAAGAGAAGGGCAGAAAATTATGAGAAAAAGGGACATGAAAGCGAAATAAAACATAATTTGTTGCCGGTGGGTACCAAACCCACAACCTTCGGATTACACGTGCAATGCACTTGCAATTGAGTTAAAGCGATGGCCATCGATCCGCCCACTAACTTGGGTATTTATGTGTACTAGATGTTGCTCTGCCAGTGTTAACCAGCATAATAGGAAAGTACAGAACGCCGACCAATGTGGGGTTGTCAAGAAAAAATTTTTACATGTTTTGACTTCCACAAGGAAACCCTTTTCTGTACTTTCCCTATTATTCTGTTACTTCCCGACCAGGCGAGATTTCGTCAAACTCTTAATTTCAATCTTGACAAGCGCCACTCAGAGCCACGGATATGAGCGGTGAATGCTATTGCGAAGCGGAGAAAAGTTCAGTGCCCACCGCGACAAGTTATCTCTTCGTCCAATTTTATTAGGTTTTCCCTCATTATTTTCTATATTTAAATTTCAACAACAGCTAATTACCCAATGCTCACCTTCGCTCTATTTCCTGTTGGCAAAATATGCATGTGATTTAAAAAACCAGAGCAAACTCGGTTTCCCCTTCTTCTCGTTTATATCCCATTAGAAACCGCATAAAAATTATCTTGAGAAGCAATAGCACACTGAAAGAAGCATGCGTCACCAGGACATTATCATTGTGCCCGCATATGCACTCGAAGGCCTGTAAGGTACATGTAAATAAATAAATGAATAAATAAATAAATAAATAAATAAATATGCTATTTTCAAAACGCGCGCGTCGGTTACAAATGCCGAAATTCTCATTTTTTCTTTTACTGTATTTAATGCAGGAATTTACAAACCGCCTGCTAATTTGTGCATAATGGAGCGATGCTACTGCTGCATATCCTTTCCGTCTTTCAAAGAGACCAAGCCTATATGCCAAGCCATGCATATGCTTCTGCGGGCACATAACCCCACTTCTGTGGTTTTGTACATGAAGTAGCATTCGACTCTACATGTACACTAGGTTGAAATTTACCTCGCCTATCACTCTGGTTGCGCCAACTGCAGAAGTTTCTTTTAACTGGGGAGCGACCACATTTCCCAAAAAGCGACAACACTGATTGCTCTAAATCAAAATTTTTTCCTCATCTTTAGGAAACACAGTCACCAAGACTAAGAAATATGTACACGAGTGTATTTTTTGTCGCCTCAACTCTCCCTACTCAAAAATATTTGTTTTTCCTCCGTGGTATAACACAGCAATGTTCATACACTTTGCCTTTACGTCCCCGGCAATACTATTGGCCCATCTGCTATTCAGGGAACTTCAAAGGAAAGCCCCATTGCACTGCGGAAATTGCACTCACCTGTAGTCTCCTGCGTAGATGTAGCTTCATTGGTGTCATTCGTCGCTGGAGAATCTGTAGTAGTGGGTGTCTGAAAAAGTAGTAACGGCGGTTCACTTGCATGGTTCCCTGTAACTATCGTCATGGAGCACTCATTCTGCACTTCCCTTGCCATCACTGTTTCTTGCCTCATGGGTGGACACCTAAATTTATGCGCTACCACTACTTGTTACCACTACCATTACTACCATTACCATTACCGCTACCATTACCACTACTTGTTAGCTCTTCGGAGCTACGATCATCGGCGTTGTTGAAAACAAAACTGTACAATTTTTCCCCAACATTGGGTTCGCGCTTTCGCTGAAGCTTGCGACAGGAGACGCGCTACAAGAATCATTGTCCCGATAACTGAAAAAAGAAACATTGGTTTATAAATATTGTGTGTACGTCAGTGGACCCTCAATAGCCAAATTTATCCTGACTGCTCTCGAGGCATCTCTCATCACACTGCGCAGCTTTACGGCGAGTAGAGAGAGAGAACTAAACTTTTATTTTCCGAAACGCTAAACCGAGTCAGAACCCGGTTCACCCTAGGTGGGAGGATTCCATATTCCAAGAACCCTCTGGCTTGGGCTGCCTCCTTGGCCCGGGCGACGAGACTGCGTTGGTCGTCCAGGTCATCGGAGGAAAGCTTGGCCTCCCACGTTTCAGTTGTATGGATCTGACGTGAGTTGGGGCGCTCTTTTATTGCTTCTATGGGGCGGCTTTCTTTGGAGTCGTCTTGTGGAGCTTGTGAGGTAGGGTCTGAGGCTTTTTCACGCAGTGGGCAATCCTGGACCATATGTTGCAGGGTGTCTGGAACGTCGCAATGGGGGCACGTGTACGAGTACTGCGTAGGATACAGTCTGTGCATGATTATTCCGTGCACGTAGGTGTTGGTCTGTAGGCGGCGCAGGATGACTTCTTCCTCTTTGCTCAGATTCTTGTGTGATGAAGCGTAGGTTCTTCTGCTGAGTCGGTGGTGTTGCGGAAGCTCCGAGTACTTCAGGGTGATGTCATCAACGTTGGTGGCTGGCCTAGTGTGGGATGGGAGGAAAGCCCGGCTGGTATGCTCGCGGGTAGCGGCGTGTGCCGCCTCATTTCCTGTCATACCCTGCTGGCCTGGGACCCAGTTGATGTGGGTGTCGGGGAGCGGGGCGCGTGCGATGTGATTTCTTAGTATTTTGAGCGCGGTTTCTGATACGCGTCCTTTTTGATAGTTGCGCGCTGCTGCTTGCGAGTCTGTTAGTATTACTGCTACTTCAGGGCAAGTTGTCATTGCCAGAGCGATTGCCGCTTCCTCTGCAGTCTCGGAGGCTCTTGCTCGGATGGTGACAGCTGCAAGTTTTTTGCCTTGGTGATCCGTGACGCTTAGGGCAAAGGCGTTTTGTTTAATATACCGGGCAGCATCGGTGTACCTTGTATCAGGGTCTCTCCCGTATTTCTTGCTGAGCACGCGGATTCTGCTTTGCCGACGCTGCTTATGATAAGTTGGATGCATATTGCTCGGTATACATGCAACGCTGATACAGTCCCGGACTGCAGGTGGGATTCTTGCTTTCTGGTCTGTGTCTGCAATGAAGCTTTCGCTGTAGTTGAGGTAGCGCAAAACTGCACGTCCGGTGGGCGTAAGCTTGAGCCGCTCTAGTTGGCTGATCTTATGAGCCTCGACAAGCTCTTCCCACGTATTGTGGACGCCGAGCTTGAGGAGTTTCTCCGTTGATGCCATGGGTGGGAGCGTCAAGGCTACTTTGATTGCCTTTCGAATGACAACATTGAGTTTCTTGATTTCTGCCGGCTTGAGCGTCAAGTAGGGAGTTCCGTAGGTGATACGGCTAGTTAGGAGAGCTTGGATTATGCTTAGTGTGTCGTGCTCCTTGAGTCCGCTTCTTTGGTTTGTGATCCTCTTGACGAGGTGCGCAACTTGTCACAGTGTGCGTTGGAGACGCGGGAGAGTGGCCGCCCCTGATCCGTCCTTATGGATGTGAAGTCCGAGTACGCGAAGAGCGTGTACTATAGGGATCTTGGTTCCGTTGAGCGAGACGCTAGGATCCGGTTCAATATAGTTAGGTGGTTTTCCTCGTGTCCGTGCTCTCAGGACGAAAAGCTCCTACTTTCGGGTGCGCATTTGAGACCGCAGTGTAGGAGGTATCTTACGATAGTATCGACAGCTTCTTGTAGATTGCGTTCTTGTTGCCCAGTAGTAGGTGCTTTGGTCCAGAGCGTGACGTCGTCGGCGTAAAGGGCATGGCATAGGTTTGGGTTGGCGTTCAGTTGTTTCGGTAGCTTGATCATTGCGATATTGAAAAGGAGGGGTGAAATAACTGATCCTTGTGGGGTTCCTTTGTTGGGTAGCCGAAATTTATCGCTGCGGAGGTTGCAGACGCCTACTGTTGCTGTTCGGTGTGTCAAAAAGCTGCTGATGTAGTTGCAGATCCGGGCTCCGCAGCCTGTATCTTCGAGGTTGCGGAGAATGGCTTCGTGGCTCACGTTGTCGAATGCGCCCTTTACGTCGATTGCCAGGATTGATGATTTGCGTCTGTGATCGAGGTAATCAAGCAAGTCTTCTTTGAGGAGCAGGAGTACGTCCTGCGTGGACAGATGCTGTCGGAATCCGAACATGGTGTGCGGCAAGTGTCCGTTGTCCTCGAGGTATGTTGTTAACCAGTCGTGCACCATGTGCTCGAGGAGTTTGCCCACGCAAGATTTGAGGGAAATTGGACGTAGGTTTTCGATGAGAAGGGGTTTGTTGGGTTTGGGGATCATGGTGACCTCCGGATGCTTCCAGGCTGCTGGTAGGTCCCCCTATTCCCAGCAGTCGTTGCAGTACTGAAGCAGTGCTGTAGTGGCAGATTGCGGGAGGTTGCGTAGGAGCTTATTAATTATTCTGTCCTTGCCGAGACTGGTGTTTCTAGTGAGTTTGGCTAATGCAGCGTGGAGCTCTGCCTGGGTGAATGGTCGATCGAGATCTGGGTTTGGTGCACCGTCGTACGTCTTTCCGCTCGCTGATGAAGTGGGCTTGTCGCTGCTAAGTTTTTGCTGAAGCTCACGAAGGAGATCATGCTCCGATCCAGCATGATTGTGGATCAGTCTGCGCAGATCTTGCCTCTGTTGCGTTTTGGTGCGATCGGTAGCTAAGAGAGCGCGTAGGAGATGCCAGGTTTTCTTGGTGCTGAGTGTCCCTTGTATGCTGTCACAAAAGGTGTGCCAATTTTGCCTGCTAAGTTGCTCCGCGTAATCTTGAGCCTGTATGGTGAGAAGGGCGATTCGTTGCTTAAGTTTTCTATTGAGCTTTTGTCTCTTCCACCTCTTCAGGAGGCTTCTTTTGGCCTCCCAGAGATGAAGGAGATGCGGGTCGACTGCGGGGGTGTTGGTGCTTAGCTGGATGCTCTTGGTGTGGTTTTCTGCGGTGATGAGTAGGCCCTTGAGCCAATGGTCGATGTCGTCGATTGTTGTGTTGCCGCTGAGGTTGTCTCTGAAGGACTTCCAGTCTCTTAGTCGAGCCACTCCAGTCTTGGTTGATTTCCGGTTATGCGCGATGTCAAGTTGGATAATGTGGTGGTCGCTTCCGAGCGTCTCCGAGAGTCGACGCCACTCAGCCCAGTGGACGTTAGCTGTGAACGTAAGGTCCGGGTTGGTGTCTCTGGAGACACTGTTCCCGACTCTCGTGGCCTGCAGTGGGTCGTTCCAGAGTGTCATCCTGTGTTGTTGAGCAGTGTCGTGCACTCGCGCTCCCTTCTTGGGGGTGTTTGGATAAGCCCATGCTGTATGTGGGGCGTTCAAATCTCCCATTATGACAACTTGATGGCCTTTCGTGCGTTTCCTGAGTTCACGGACAAAGTGGTCGAATTCCGGAAGTTGATCACGAGGAGGGCTGTATATGCTGGCGATAAAGAGGCTTTGCTGCGTTTTTCTGTCTGGTATAATCTCCACTAGGGTGTGCTCGATGGGGATGTCTTCTATTTCGTGTTCCTGCGTTGTGAGAATTTTCTTGGTAAGGATGGCTGTGCGTTGAGTTTGTGCATGAGCGGTGTATCCTTGAAGTCTGACGTTGTGCGTATTCGTTTCCTGTAGGGCAATTACATCAGGGTGGTCCAGTTTGACGAGTTCTTGTAGGTTTGCGTACCGGGGACGGAAGGATCGACAGTTCCATTGCCAGATGCGCAGATCATTTTGCGGGCTCTTTGTTGTGGTTTTAGGTGTCGCCATCATGAGGCACTTCAGCTTCACAGGCAGCTTCATGGTTGGGTGAGATCGAGCGGGAGGCATTGCGACTGTTCGTGCGAGCCTTCTTTCTACCCCGCTCGCTCGTGTTGAGAAGGCTGTCGAGGTAGGACTTTGTGACATAATTGTTCTTCGCGTGTGCTATGAAATTGTTGACCTGGGCTGTTAGGCCGGTAAGAGTGGCGACTTGATTTGCGAGGGTGGTGACTTGGGTGTTAAGGGTCGCAATCTTCTCGACGATAGGCTTGGTGATGTTTTCAATCAGGGCAAGGATGTTCTTTGTGAAGACGTCCTCGAAAGCCTGGAGGTGCTTTTGAACTCTAGCTTCGATCGCGGAATCAACTGCCTCCGTGGTTAGCGCTGTGAATGGTTGCTTGCTTCCATGATTGTATTCTTTGCATCTTTGGAATAGTCTGTCGATGAGACTTTGTTGATTTTGTAGCTTGCTCTCGAGGGCTGTTACGGCTACCGCTTCTGCCGATCCGACGCTGGCACTGCCTGAGCTGCCGGTCACTTCAGCGCAATTCAGGCGTTTTCGGGAACGCGATCGCGATCTTGATCGTGATCTTGACATGGGTCTATTACTTCTTGCGGTGCTACTGGAGGCGTTACTTGAGTTGCCGGCGCATCTACTGGCCACTTCAGCGTAATTCATGCGTTTTCGGGAACGTAACCGCGATCTTGATCGTGCTCTTGACATGGGTCTGCTAGTTCTTGCGGTGCTACTGGAGGCGTCACTTGAGTTGGCGGTGCATCCATTGGCAGCGCCTAGTCCAGGGAACTCATGGCGGTTGGAGCTCCATCGACTGTCTCACTCTTGAATCCTGTTTCGCCATTGCTGTCTTACTTGGTAAGGCGGTGTGTGCCTAGTGTGCCTAGGATAATAGTTTCAACTCAAGGGTTTCACGAACTATATTTCACTCACAACGATCCTCCAAGAAATTATTGCTATTCGGTGCCCCGAAATTTTGTGGCAACGAGTCAAAACATTAACTACTAAGGGTTGGGCGTTTAAGAAGTCAGTCACAAAGTAATTTTCTTATATTAAATGCATAGGAAATACATAAAAAGGCAACTGCAAAACGAGCGGTGATCGAAAGAACCTGAAGAGAAATTCATAGTGGCAACGCATTAAATACGTCGCTTTCGCAAGGATAATGGTACAAAGACCCTGTGAATTTGTGTACGTCGTGATTGCGGAAAATGGTTCGACTGCAACGGACTCCTCGTCGAACATTGTTACAGCTTACTACTGAAATATGAAGGCAAAATGAGAGACCTCAGATATACACTATTGAATGTTGTCTTCGTAAAGGCAATAAGGAATGCATTCCTATTTCAATTGACAACATGTGCTCGATGTGCGTCACCAGTTTTAGGCAGTGACTCCACAGAGCACAAACTTCGGAAGCGCTTTTGTTCTGCTTTGTTGTGCAGAAAAACACACCGTTCTTACCTTTGGTGTGCTAGATGGTTGGGGCTCTGTCGTCGCCTCGGCAAATATGGTTGTGGGGGTGGCCTCGGAGCTGCTCGACGGCAGAGTAGTAACTTGGACATCGCTTGCAGTCACAGACAACTCTGTTAATGTACACAGAAGCGCCAGGCACAATATGGTTTCAGGCACTGATTTCACAACGACATAGCGCGACGTACTATGACTATAATGACGTTTTTTTTCTGTTCGCAACCTGCGATGCAATACGAATTCTCACTAAGAAAATTTGCGATTCCTGATATGACTACAGAAGCTTATCAAGCGTTATGAAAAGAGGAAAAAATATGACGTTTACTGTGTTATTGTTTGTATTAATAACAGCACTGTCAATCGTGTTTTGAAAACATTTCGAAAAAAACATTGGAGAAAACAAAGTCCGCATGCGCAGTCCGTCAGCACGTAGCGGGTCTAAAATTAAGTGAATTCTGAGGTTTTACGTGCGAAAACTACGATCTCGTTAAGCAGCGTGCCGTAGGCGATGGATTGGGGGGGGGGGGGGGGTACTTCAGAATAATTTTGGCCACTTTGGGTTTTTTTGTTGAAGCCAATAATTGTTGGCCCCACTGGCCCAACAAGTATTTCTTCTTGGGATCCTTTAATGTCCACCTAAATGTAAGCGCACAAGCGTTTTTGCACATCAGCCCTCGGCTTAGATCAAACCCGCGTCCTGGAGATCAGCGGCCTAATGTCATAGCCGCTGGTCTAAAGCAGCGGATAATTTGTGACTTTCTCCAGAGCCCTCAACAAACAGCCGCAATAGAGAAATCATGAAAACCACTTCATTGTATGTGTCTCCGTAAACAGAACGCTGTACAACTTTTCAAATACGATTAATTTCCTAAAGCAAGAACACTAAATTATTAATATTTCAGCTTTACTATTTAAATAACTAGCCGCACGTTAAATATAGCCGCACTGCCTCAAGTGTACTACTAACAATATACATTCAGTCTTAGTCGTCTGAGATATACCACTCTTTCAATTTCTCATTTTAATTTTTAGAGCGCAGATCATAAGCACCCGTTCCTGCGGCAAGCGGCGGCGGCGTGATCGAGAGAGCTAGCACAGCGAAAGATGAAACCGAACACGGAGCGCAGCTCGGGATGAGAGACGCGAGGAGGAGTGCAGAGAGCAGGATGCAACGGAACCATGAGGCGCAAAGAGGAGGAGTGGATGACGAAAGCGTGAGAAGAAAAGCGCAATGCGGGTACGATGACTACGAGATGCCGCCAGAGTAGCGCGCGTCGTCCTCGAGGTCTGTCGGTGACAGCTGCTGTTAATCGCGCCACATTTCACTCCGTTCGCAACGTACCGCACGGCGCAGATTGTCCGCACCAGCCAATATATCGCAAAATAGAAACACTTATAGAGCTGGCTCAGATTTCGAATTAGGGAGTATCGTAAATGTCCGTGAATTTCCTTTTAAGTTTGTTTCAAATAGATAGTTCTAGTTCGCCCGCAAACTTACGGGAGGCGTTAACGTGAGCAGTTTGGTTTGTGGCGCCACCTGGTGGCAACACAACTAAACCGGACAGCATAAATCTAATACGGCAGTAACCAAGCGTAGTCTACTTCGGTGCTGGTGTTAATTTTGGGCAGCTGGGTAATGGTGAACACACCACCGTTCCGAATGCTTTTGCGACAAGAATACTCAAGGAAAGCAAGAAACTGTTTATAGGGCATTAAGGCTAGACCACGTGTCCCAAGGTGGCGCTGCCAGCGTCCGGTATCAAGGAATTAGGCAAACGCCATTGCATCCACCGGAATCCCGGACACCTTAAGCGCATGGTATAGGTTAAGTATTTCAAATGGGAATCCCGGAACACTTATTTTACTTCAGAAATATTATTTTATATTTCGGGTTTCTAACCCGCAGAGGAGCGCCCACATTTATTGGTATTCCACTACAACACACCATACACTTATTATGACAAAGCACTACATCAGCGACAAAGAGTTCGATGAGCCTAGTTAGGCAACAGAACCAGAGGCACTCAGTAAATGCTGGACGGAATTATCGCGCTTCAATTATTCAGCTGTGAAAGGACTGTCAGAAGAATAGATGAACTTGTCTAATTTTCGTGCTTCTGGCCTCAGATATTGGCACAACGTTACTTTTCGCGCTTATAATTTTGTAATTCCGGCAAGGCAATAAGCGCCCGTTCAGATTCATGATTATTGTGCGCTGATGCATTGATGACGAAAAAAATTGTTCCAAATCATCGACCTAGACAACTGCAAATCATTAACAAGCCAGAAAGACAATGTTTAGGCAATTCATGCATTGTTGATGACTCAAATAAAGTCGGATCACTTCAAAACAAAGCTTTGTAGTTGAAACGCCACGAGAAATTGCGACAGAAAAACGATCCTCGTTTCACGAAGTGAACCCGTATTTCGCTTGAGTGTAGGTTCTCTTTTCCGACCTCATTGCTTATCTAAGTATTCTCGCGATCTTGCAGCTGCACGGTGAGCCAGGAGTACCGAGATGCAACGGAGGCTGCTAAACGAGCTGCCCGAGCAGAGGCTGAGCACCGCCGCCGGGAGGACCCTGTCGTTCAGAATCAAACTCGTTGCCACAATATACCGCGAATTCCAAACGCTTAGACAGTTGCGCGTAAAATTTGCAACAGGAGCATCGTAAGCGTTGGTGAACTTTTTTGTGTTTTTGTGGGTGAGAGAGCGAAACAACCTTTAATGATTGCCTGAGATGTTCGCCTGACATGCTACTCCAGGTGTCAGAGTGTGTGCGTGTAAGCGAGTGTGCTGTTTTGCGCTCAAAAGAAAGTTAACTAAATAGATTACGCACTATCCCTGCTCTTCTGTTTTACAAACCATTTGTTTTCCTGAATTACCCCATTTAACCTGCAACGATGTAATCGCAAATTAACGGCCACTAACTGTAGATATTTCACTCTTGCAAACTCATGTGGATTTCTTATAGCATAGTTTACTTCCCGCAATTTATTGAACTCTGGAACTGTCGGTCAGGTCAAGCACAAGCACTGCATTTACAGAATACTCTAAAATATTCTTGAACAATAATAAATATTTTATAGTACTTTTGGGGCTTCCTCCTGGGCAATAGTATGTACATTAGCGTCCTGTTTTTGACCTTGTAGTCGGCACATAATGCGGATGTGACATAGCAAATTGGTGGGGTAGTTGATGGATTATTTCGCCCTAACAGGAGGGTTAAAGTGGTAGGGGAAGAGGAAATAACTTGAACGTTATTCATTTTCTCTGTTTTTTTTTTCTTTCCTTACCGCATATGCACTCCCCTCTGCACGAGAACTGCATGCATATTAGTGTCCTTCATCGGAGTATAGTCCGTTTTGCGCTGCATCCACTCTCGCATTAGCCTCGACAAGCTATTTCCTTTATTTATATTTAAAATAAATAAATTGGCACGTTTGCTGAATCGCCATACTTGCAGCTTTCGTAGAAACTAACATTATGGGTTTCTCTCATCACCCAGACTGAGATTGGCTGCTACTCATGTGATACTTTCTCAAGTTTTTTGTGTGATTACTCTCATTGTTCCTGTAACGTTTGCCAAGCTCGACGTTTTCGGTCAACATTGGTTCATAAATCGAATAGCCCTAATCAAGGAATATCTTTTACTACTATCCTACATTTTTCGGATTTCTATTGGCGACCTTACACAAGAGAACTGGAATATTCTCTTTCTGTGTGTTTACCCCACAGAATAAAATTATAACTTCAACATTGGGCATAGCCGTTCACTAGTTTACCATCTGCCATTCAGTCGTTTTAGTGTGGGTGGTAAAGGGGAACGATGCACACGGCATTGTGTGTGCATGCTCACAGTCGGTTGCGCTTACAAACTCTCACCGAGCTGAGCACGTCGCATTTACGCCTTCCACTGTCATTTCTTTAATTTACAAGTTTACGATCTATGTGTAGTGCAACAAAGGCTGAACTAACAGAGAAACCTGTAGAACAGCTAGAAAAGCTGTATTGCGTCCGACAAACTGAAGGTCACGAATCTCAAGCGTCTGGTGCGCAGAATGCGTTGCTGTGCGAAAATGCGTCTCACGCGTCGCGGAGCGCACACACTTCATCGTCAGAACTTAAGCGTACTCTCGTTGAGCGATGGGCCAACAGCCATTGTAAAGTTTGAATGCCAACAACAGCGCCCCAACGCATAGCCCCGCAAGCGGAGCAAGCCGCAATGCCATTTCACTCCGCCGCAAATTTACGCCTGATCTTGAGCTGCAAATGCTCAGCTCCTCACCGAACTGGGCGACGGGGGCGTTGAAAAAAAAATCGCAAACGCGTGCGCTCCTCTGCACACGCACAGCCGTGAACGTGGCCTGGCTCGACACTTCATGGCATACACGAAGCGTTGATACTGGCGAGCGTCGATCAGTGTCCGAAATTCCATTTCATTTTTTGTTGTTGCGGAACTCCTGCTCTGTGGTGTCTTGATTTCGACATTTTACACAATTACGGGGCGTAGGGCTTTCTGGTCATCCACGTTACTCATTGGTCATACTAAGATTCTTGCGTTTTAGCGTCCTGGAACAGCGCACGGGTTAGAAGAGCCTTGTGGGGGGGATCCGGAATAACTATGGTCATAAGCGATCGTTTACCTTAGCGTATATGTCCAAACACACGAGCTCTGTTGGATATCGGAAGGCAGCCGCTGCAGCTGGAAGCCGAAGCCGCGACTTGATGCTCAGCACCCGAATGCCATAGACGCGTAACTACCGTTGTGAAAGTTTCACTTATTAGTCACAAGTTATATTATGCAGCGAGCGCTAAATGAAGCTGTATGGGACTCTGTCGTCGAGACACTCGTGGACGTGCTCAAGTTGCAGGGGCTCGAAGACTGTGTACGCGAGCCGAGTGGACGGTCGCAAGTTGGGCCTCACGTTCACGCTTATGCGTGCAGCCCATGAATCTCCACTGGTGACCTAAACGAGGCGCTAATAAAAAGCACAATAACGTACGTATCTCTAAGAGCTGAGACGCAAAGGATAATTAAAGTTCAATTCCATATTTCAGGTTTCGTTTAATCGTAGTTCCTTCTATTCATTTTGTTTTACTATTGCAGAGGTGGCGTAAATATAGAGTATCCGCCTCGCGTGCAACAGGACCGTGGTTCGAATCCCGGTGCTGAGCTATTTTCTACCGAATTAAAAAAATCCGCGTGTTGATAAAATTGCATAAACACGCCTGGAGGGCGGCCTGATCCCGGTGACCAGAACCAGTAACGCACTCCCTCACCAGAGCAGGATTCGCCGCCCTGTTGCAGTACTTGGCCACAACCTCCTATATGAACACAACAATCAAACCCCGGCGCTCAGTCCCAAGCAGCTGCGAAGCAACTGACCACGGCGGCGGTCAGACCTGCGACGCAGCAGAGGGTACTAAGAATCGCTGGCTCAGGACAGGCCGCCATTGCAACCTGAACCTGGCAACGTTTAACGCTAGAACGTTATCTCGTGAGGCGAGTATAGCAGTGCTATTGGCGGAATTAGAGGGCAGTAAATGGAATATAATAGGGTTCAGTGAAGTTAGGAGGACAAAAGAAGCATATACAGTGCTAAAAAGTGGGCACGTCCTTTGCTACCGGGGCTTAGCGGAGAGACGAGAACTAGGAGTCGGATTCCTGATTAATAAGGATATAGCTGGTAGCATGCAGGAATATAATATGGATAGTATAATATGATAGTATAGTGATAGGATAGCATAGTATAATATGGATAGAATTGAACATGCTCTGAAGAACGGAGGAAGCCTAAAAGCAGCGAAGAAGAAACTAGAAATTGGCAAGAATCAGATGTATGCGTTAAGAGACAGAGCCGGCAATATAATTACTAATATGGATGAGATAGTTCAAGTGGCTGAGGAGTTCTATAGAGTTTAATAAAGTACCAGTGGCACCTATGACGATAGTGGAAGAGCGAATAGTCTAGAATTTGAAATCCGACAACGCCGGAAGTAGCGAAGAAATCCTTGGGAGCTATGCAAAGAGGGAAGGCAGCTGGGGAGGATCAGGTAACAGCAGGTTTGTTGAAGGATGGTGGGCAGATGGTTCTCGAAAAACTGGCCGCCCTGTATGCCTCATGACCTCGAGCGTACCGGTATCTTGGAAGAACGCTAACGTAATCCAAATCCATAAGAAAGGGGACGCCAAAGAGTTCAAAAATTATAGACCGATCAGCTTACTGTTCGTTGCCTACAAAGTATTTACTAAGGTAATCGCAAATAGAATGAGGAACACCTTAGATTTCTGTCAACCAAAAGACAAGGCAGTATTCCGTTAGGACAACTCAACAATGTAGCATATTCACACTATCAATCAGGTGATATAGAAATGTGCGGAATATAACCAACCCTTATATATAACTTTCATTGATTACGAGAAAGCGTTTGATTCAGTCGAAACCTCAGCATGGATGCATTACGGAATCGGAGTGTAGATGACCCGTATGTACAGATACTGAAGGATATCTATAGCGGCTCCACAGCCACCGTAGTCCTCCATAAAGAAAGCAACAAAATCCCAATAAAGAAAGGCGTCAGGCAGGGAGTTACGATCTCTCCAATGCTATTCACAGCGTGTTTACAGGAGGTATTCAGAGACCTGGATTGGCAAGAATTGGGGATATGAGTTAATGGAGAATATCTTAGTAACTTGCGATTCTCTGATGACATTGCCTTGCTTAGTAACTCAGGGGACCAATTGCAAAGCATGCTCACTGACCTGAAGAGACAAAGCGGAAGGGCGGGCCTAAAAATTAATCTGCAGAAAACTGAAGTAATGTTTAACAGTTTCGAAAGAGAACAGCAGTTTACGATAGGTAGCGAGGGACTGGAAGTGGTAAGGGAATACATCTACTTAGGGCACGTAGTCACCGCGGATCCGGATCATGAGACTGAAATAATCAGAAGAATAAGAATGGGCTAGGGTGCGTTTGGCAGGCATTCTCAGATAATGAACCGCAGGTTGCCATTATCCCTCAAGAGAAAAGTTTATAACAGCTGTGTCTTACCAGTACTCACGTACGGGGAAGAAACCTGGCGGCTTACGAAAAGGGTTCTACTTAAATTGAGGACGACGCAACGGGCTATGGAAGGAAGAATGATGGGTGTCACGTTAAGGGATAAGAAAATAGCAGATTGGGTGAGGAAACAAACGCGAATTAAGAACATCTCAGTTGAAATCAAGAAAAATAAATGGGCATGAGCCGGACATGTAATGAGGAGGGAAGATAACCGATGGTCATTAAGGCTTACGGAAGGGATACCAAGGGAAGGGAAGCGTAGCAGGGGGTGGCAGAAAGTTAAGTGGGCGGATGAGCTTAAGAAGTTTGCAGGGGCAACATGGCCTCAATTAGTACAAGACCGAGGTAGTTGGAGAAGTATGGGAAAGCCTTCGCCCTGCAGGGGGCTTAAACAGCCTGATTATTATGATCATTATTATTATTATTATTATTATTATTATTATTATTATTATTATTATTATTATTATTATTATTATTATTATTATTATTATTATTATTATTATTATTATTATTTCTTCTTGATACCACGACATAATTTTTCTCACTTCTAGTTTTCGCCATCATCGTCTGCTTTACTCTGTCTTTATATTGATTGTAGATTTACTGTTCTTAAAAACACGTTGTGTTTTGTTTTCATGTCTTGTCATAGCTGTTGTAATGCCGTATTGTTGAATTTAAAAACAATTCTAATAGAGTTTTACGGTGCCAAAACCATAATATGATTATGAGGCGCGCCGTAGTTGGGGACTCCAGAAATTTTGACCACTCGGGGTTCGGTAACGTGCACCTAAATCTATTTACATGTGTGTTTTCGCATTTCGCCCCCATCGAAATGCGGCAGCCGTGATCTCGACTCGATACCGCGTCTTCGGGCTTAGCAGCCGAACACCAGAGCCACTAAGCAACCACGGCAGGTGTAAATTGTCCGTTCTGTAGTTATCTGCTGTTTACATGTGCCTCTGCCCGTCACCCCTTATGTACTGCGTTAGGCCGTATGGAGGAAATGAATTAATCAAAATTGAATTAACGTTCTTCTTTTATGCTTTGTTTTCTATTTTTTTTTCTATATTCAAGAAACGAAGCGTCAAGCAATTACAACGAGTTCCGTCTTCTATGTTTCCACTTAGAACGCCACAATTAGAGCCAGAATTTTGGACTTGTCGCTCTCTGTGCCGGGACGTCGGTTTACTTATAAGCAATGAAAGTCCTTGATGAGCAGTGAGTATGCTTGGACATTGACTCATTCAAGCATGTGGAACGATTAGATTACAAAACTCCGTCTTCATTCCTTTGCTCTCTGCACAAATACAGACAGCCTCGCTGTACCGGAAGAATCGCAAACGGTCCCTTTTACTCACCGGCGCTGAAACAGCAGCAGCAGCAAGAACACCACAACAACAACCACAAGGACAGCGCCGGTGTCATCGGCCGGGATCGCATGTTCGGCCGCGAAAGAACACCTCCGGAAGCAGCGTCTCCCCGTTCGACGGCCTCGCCCGAGTCCTTGGCCGTTTAACCCCGCCCGGTGGCCGCCGCATCCGACCTGGCACGACCGCCTCCCTCTCTCCTGCGCGCCGCCGCTAGTCCTTCGTGGTGTGAGAGTGTCAAGTGCCTCCAGTTGAGGCCGTTTCCTTTTTCCTTATATATGCAAGTTTAGACGGACATTACGGCGCATCAACGGACCTCGCGTGGTTCCTGCTACTAGTTCGCGAGGGTAGAAAATTTCGTTCGGAGTGCGTTTACTGAACCGAATTCATAACGCCGAGTGCAGATCTGCCCCCCTTAGCTATTCATAAATGACTGGTTCCTTCCTGTTCACCGGGCCAATTTGGAGCTTAGATTAGCTATAGCCACCGGTTTTTTTGGCGAAGCGAAAAACATGCGTAAAATATGTTTTTTTTTTTTTTTACTGCGACAATATGTTTTTCGAGGAAGGGAGGGAGAGAGGATGGGAGGGGGCGGGGAGCTGAAAGAATACACTCTGCAGCTACCTATACCCCCTCACATTTAGTCCACCAGGTAATTGAGCAGCAATTGTCTCGGGATACTTAATTACAACGAACTGATGCGGCAAAGGTAAGGTAAACATTGGACGCAGTGAACCACAGATAGATGAGATGTTATGTCGGTGGCATTTCTATTCAGGCAGGCCTATATGACAATAAATACGATCCCACAATCACTTCTCAGGCATTCAAATAAGAGGATGACGTAGTAGTTCTGCGGAAAATCGCAAGGTGGAGAGAAGTAATGAATAAAGGGAAAATCAGACATCCACCCGTTCGTAGCAATTGCTACAAAGGAAACCCATACGGGTTCCACGAATGAAAAGCCTCATAGTTCAAGAAAAATTCGTCCTGATCCGGGACTCGAACCCGGGACCACCGCCTTTCCGGGGCAGCCGCTCTACCATCTGAGCTAACCAGGCGGCTAGCAGATGGCAGAGCGAAGTCGAATTTGTCGACAACACGAAGCAAAGGCAAGAGTTTGACGTAGTAGTTCTGCGGAAACCCGCAAGGTGGAGAGAAGTAATGAATAAAGGGAAAATCAGACATCCACCCGTTCGTAGCAATTGCTACAAAGGAAACCCATACGGGTGGATGTCTGATTTTCCCCTTTATTCATTAAATAAGAGGAATTCAATGTTGAAGGTTCTTGTAGTTATTTAGTAAACTCACAATACAGAAAATTCAGAATTGGAGTTTTTCCGTGCTCATGGCACAAGGAATCATGTCGCTTGCATGTTTCTGTACATAATGGTTTTCTAACACCCGAAACGGCCATCGAAACGTTCACATACATGTTAACCTAGATCAGGACGTCCATTCCCTCATCATGTTCCACTGCGCAAGCGTGCCTATTTTATCATCGCATCGTGTACAGAGTCAGTTGACAATCAATAAGCAGCTTTGTTACAAAAAGAACAGCGTTTGTTCTCTAAAAAAATATCAATGCGGTGAAATCCGTCAAGTGAATCCTATTCGTTCGCAGTCTTGCATTTTTGCAACGCCTCTCTCATTATGTCTGAACGACTGCCACTGCTCATCGGTGACGCGAAAGGCGAAGGTGACTAGTTAGCCAGTTTCTATCATTGCAAAAAATTAACAACAAAAACAAAAATTTTTACAAACATGGCCATCCACCAATGCTGAGCCAGCTTTGTCATGTGATCATTTGTGACATCGCAAAAAAGGAAACAGGAATAAAAATTCGCTAGTCTGGAATTTTGTATCGTGGTTCCCTTTTTGCGATGTCAAAAATGATCACATGCGGTAACGCACTTCTCTTGAAGCTGACTTTCAGTTGGGCAAGACTGAGAGCGTGAAGAACATTTGAGAGATGGCTAAGGTGTTCTTCCTTTGTCTTTGAGTAGATGATGATGTCGCCGTTGTACACATTGCAAAATATGCCCAGGTAAGGTTTCAGAATGTCCGTCATAACCTTCTGAAACCACGCAGGGGAGTTTTTCCCACCAAATGGTAGGCAGTTGTACTCAAACAAGTCAAATGAGGTTATGAGCGTGGTGTGCTTCGTTTCTTCGCTTAGTGGAATTGGTCAAAAGCCCTTGCAAAAGTCTATTCTTGAAAAACAATGGCAACCACCAGTTTCGTCAATGATGTCGTCGATTCTCAGCATTGGATAAGGTATCAATTCGGTTTGGCGATTGAGAGCCCGGTAGTCTGTGCAGAGGCGGAATTTCCCGTCTTCTTTTGGTGCAATAGTTATAGGAGAAGCAAATGGGGATACAGAAGGCCGGATGATACCTGCGTCCAACATTTCTTGCCACTCCTTTTTCAGCCACACCTTTTTATCTTGGACATATTATAGGGGGATCTACGAACCACTGTATATCTGTGAGCTTGAAAGGAACGACATGTGATTTCATTGCTGGAGGGTAGCTACCCATGCATGTAGGCTCTGGGTACATAGTCTTTATGACTTACTGGTGAAAAATTAGCCTTGATACACTAGGTTCTTCACCAGGATCTTCTGTTCTTATCGTGTCTTCGGCCATTACTTTGTCATCCCAAAAGAGGTTTATCTTCAGTTTTTTCGTGTCTGGACGGGACAAAAGAAAATCGTAGGTGGCATTGAGAATTGCCAATACGTCACTGGTAATAGCATGTCCTTGAAATTCAATAGCCAGGGTTACCCATTCACTATGCATGGTCGCTGACCCATCGTAGGCTTGGACATGCAATGTTCTACCAGCGTGCAGACGACCGGCATCCACTCGGGTCTTGTTGATAATTGATACCGAAGCTCCACTATCAACGAGAGCCTTCACTTCAATGCCATCTACCTTAATGGAGGCGTACAATAGGCTTGACGACACCAAATACACTGTCTCACTGAAGCTCTTTTTCTGGGACTTGTGATCCATGGTAGAGAGATTATGTTGCAGTAGGTTGCCGTAAACTCCGGTAATTGGTTCTTCACCATCCTCCCAGTCATGATTGACGCTTCCCAGGGATTTGTTTATGAAGCTATCTTAACATTCAGATGACGGCAACGACTCTAGATGCTCACTCAGCTTACGAGAATCAAGTTGCTCTGTTCTACCACCTGGCTGTCTTCTCAATGTAATTCTTGGCACTGAGGTCTGTAGAAAGTTCAGAAGGTCATCAAATGTTCTGGGACCTTTGAGCTGGACATGACTACGGATCTCGATACACAACACTTGCGTTATCAAAGCTACAACAGCAGAAGACGACAGCTTCGGTTCTGCAGAATACAATAGGCGACGCTTCTCAAGACAGTACTCAAGCAGAGAGCCACCTGTATACCTGAACCGTAGCGCCGCATCCCATCTTTCTACTCAGTGCCATCGAAAGCCGCTAAAAAGTTGTTTTTCAACAGTTCCCAACATGTTACATGATCCATGAGTTGCACATCATACCACTGTTTGGCTATACCGCGCAAATAGCGGCGCATATTCAAGATCTTTGTGTACTTGGAGTGCCACATATTCTTGTCACAGGCATACTCGAAAAACCACAGCCAGTAGTGCGCACTTTCGGAGTTTTCTTTAAAAACATCAGGTTCAATAATGCCTCCTGCTGAATGCTCTCGATTAAGCGCTTGGACGAAAGTTCTCATTGTTACGATCTATTGCCTAATGTGCATTTGCAGTTCCATAACAATCAACTCTAGGCTCACCTTCCCGGCAGGCGTTTCCTCTTGGAGGGTGCCACGTCGTATGGGTTCTAGAACGAGTTCGCTCAGTGTCTGCAGTTCTAGATTCACTGTCACCGATCCTGCTTGCACGAAGGCTTGGCGGCTGATTGCAGCTTGTTGCAGCACCACGTTGATCAGCGCGGTAGAACTAACTTCGAAAGTAAGGTCCGTCGCTGGCTCACCGTGCACTTGGTATCCGGTGAGCACAGCAGACTCCGATGACGCCTGGTCGACCAAAAACGTCACCCGCATGGCTGGTCTTCGAAAACTGTCGGCTGCGCCAAAACGTAGCGTTCCTAACTAGAACGGCAGCAGACATGACATAATCTCAGTGAGACGGATGTCATCCGCCATTTTATTCAAACCTCTTCGTTCTCACTTCTCCCCTAGCCCATTTCTTCGTCTTCTTTCATGCGTACAGTGCAGACCGCTTTATTAATCAATGAGCCAAAATATCAAAGGGGACATGCTGGGAGCAGCAGACACATTAATGTTTTCCTAAACGGAAATGAGGAAATACAAATTCTGGGCGTGTATATCCAGAGAAATGGATACAACCTCACGAGAATCAAGAAGTTAGAAGGATACGCGGCGCAGGTCACGGGGATCTTTAGGAGAGTTGCGCTGAAAGGCAGGAGCCTGAAAGAAAACAGCCTCCTCAGACTCATGCAAGCCTTCATTACCAACCGAATAGGGTATGCCACACCGTATCTTATGTTTAAACAAGAGGAAAATTAGAAAATATATGCGATCATTGGAAAGAGCCCTAAGAGAGCCGTAGGGCTCACAGACTCCACCTCAACAGAACTCCTTCTCAAAATGGTGGTTCACAACACGCTAGATGAGCTCACTGAGGCAGTACGAGTGTCTCTGTTTGAGAGATTAGGTCAGTCTAAAAGAAGGAGAAAAATCATGGAATGGGTAGGAATCCAATGCGACAGGGGTGCCCCGACTGGCAAGAAAGACATTCCGTTGCACGTGCGTAAACGCTTCCCAATTGCCCCCTCCCCCTCCCCCCACCTAAAGACATGCATCCTACCTACAACAAAAAAAGGGGAGCTCACACGGCTAAGGCTCTAGTACATAAACCCAAAAAGACACCGGCGCATAAAGTAGCGCACGTGGACGCCGCTTGTGGCAGAGACGGGGCTGCGGTGTCGACGGTGGTTAATGGCGACAGGTGCTTTAAGATAGCGTGCTCCTAGTGCACGAGGGACACCTGTACAGCCAAGGAGGTTGCAGTAGCGCTCGCTTGTGCGGGTACAAAAGTGGGAGTAATATTATGCGATAGTAAATTAGCTATCCGAAATTTCAGCCAAGGGAGAATCTCAGAAGAGGCCCTCCAAATTCTACTCAAGAACCCTCCTAGGAGGGACATAACTTTTATTTGGGCTCCAGCCCATGAAAAAGTCCCAGCTAACGAAGCCACTCACGAGCTTGCCCGAGCACTCTGCTAGCGGGCAACTCTAGAGCATGCAGTTCCAGGGAACAAAGATAACATCATCACGTACAGGGAAATTGTAGATCATTACAAATCCAAAAGAAGAATCTTTCCGCCTCCGCATCGGTCTGTCTCTTTCTCTCTCTGGAAGACGGTCGCATTCGACGGCGCCTTCAGGGAAACAATTATACATCACCATATTGGATCTACTTAACTCAGACTAGGGACTATAACGACGCCCTCTGCTAAATTTGTAAGGAGAAAGGTACGCTAAACCATGTAATATGGGATTGTACTGGCTCCCCAGGGGCCAAGAGAAAGATTAACAGTAGAGAATCCTGGGAGGCCTTGCTCAAGAGCGAGGCCGAAGACGACCAACGTCGAGAAATCCGTAATAAGATACCGTAGTATTTCTTGGCAGGGTGTTTCATGGACACACTAAAAGCGCTAAGCATGAATCGGTAGAGAGAATCTACAAGCTGGTAACGCCCTCTGATGTGCACTCCCTGAGCGTTTTCTTGGCCTAGCAAGACACTTCCGGGCTTTTATCAAAGACTATGCACTCAGAACAAGGTGCCTGACACGTTTAACTCCAAAATACGTGCCTTTTCAATGGGATGAGAAGTGCGAAGCTGTCTATTGTGAGCTTGTAAAACTAATATGGTAGGACCCCATCTTGAGAATAGCCGATTTTACCGGACGCATCACATTATCTTACCGGTACAATTCTCTACCACAAATCCTGCAAACAAGCTGATAAGACCCAACACTACGTTGTGGGGTACAACAGCTATACCCTGAAACCCGCCAAAATCAATTACTCTACCACAGAAAAAGAAGCTCTGGCCGTCTTAAAAGCCGTGCAATACTTTCGTACTTACCTAGGAGGTGCCAAATTCATACTTTTCACTGACCATCAAGCACTGACTTAACTTCTGAGCATGGCCCAGCCAAGAGGCCACATTGCTAGATGGGTGAACTATCTGCAACAATTTGATTTCGTAATTTCGCACCGTCCTGGCCCACTCCTCATTGAAGCTGACACACAATCAAGATTACTTGTACACGAATCAAGCAAGAATCCAGAGGCAATCAATCATATTAAGCTGTGAGAAGGTACAGAAGAGCTCCAGTTTATCAATGGAAGGTATCACGTGCTACCTACTATGATTCCGAGGATTCTTCATCTATACCACGACACTCCTGGATCAGGCGGACATGATGACTTCTGGCGCTCTTATAAGAAATTTCTCATGAGATTCGTATGGCCGGGAATGAAAAACGACATCAGCCATTACATCCGCACATGCGACCTCTGCCAGGTGAGCAAAGTTAAATTCAAGCAATCAACAAACGTTATGACAAACCCTGAATATTCAAGCGTCCTGTTCGAAATACTTCATTTGCACTTCGCGGAGCAGAAAAATAAGGGGGTAGGATTCAAACTAACGCAAGCTTTCTTATTCTCCATAGATGAGTGCACAAGGACGATTGCCGCTAAAGCTGGCAAAGAAGACACAAACAGCGTAATTGATCTCCTCAAGGCTGAATGTTTTAAACACACAATGACGCTTGTCTACTACAACGGGACGGCTTTCCGGAGTACCAAATTATCAAAGTGGGTACAGGAGCACGGCATAATGATCAAATTTTCTTCTCCATACCACCCCGCAGCAAACGGCCTAGCGGAACGCGCCATACGCGACATCAAACAGTATCTAAAGATGTGTCCAGACTTTGCCGGTGGCTGGAAGTGCTGTCTCAAGGCCGCTGTGAAGCATTACAACAGATCGTACACCACTGGTTCAGGCTGCAGCCCTCATTTTGCAACTTCGGGTACAGCGCCCATACTTCCTGCAGATGGGGAGCTAGGCCTCCTAGAGAACCTCGAACTCGCGGAAGTAAGAAAACTGTAAGAACAAGAGATCTACAAGCGCCGCACGAAGCGAAACTTTGATAAAAAGCACAGTAGCGATATACCGGACATACAAGGTG
Source organism: Dermacentor variabilis (assembly GCF_050947875.1). NCBI lineage: Eukaryota > Metazoa > Arthropoda > Arachnida > Ixodida > Ixodidae > Dermacentor > Dermacentor variabilis. Next base: position 119,197,437 of record NC_134575.1, read on the forward strand.
GAGACTATGTCCTTGTAAGGAAAGGAGCTGTGCCTTCGAATTCTAAATTTTGCGGATAATTTCAAGTGATTAAGACTGCATGCCAGCATGGGATATTGAAGAATGTCTGGTACACCGGAGCCTCGGGTCAAGCAGAGTGCGCCTCTATTCGAAGCATATTCAAGTATTACCCCAGGAGTCCGGAAGAGTCCGGAAGAGTGAAGCGGTCTGCACTCGATGCATGAAAAAAGACGGAGAGATGGGCTAGGGGAGAAATGAGAACGATGAAGGTGGAATAAAATGGCGGACGACACGCGTCTCACAAAGATTATGTCGTTTCTGCTGCCGTTCTAGTTGAGCACGCTACAATTATTAACTCCGATTTCTGTGGTGAGCACGACAAGCCTCTGCTGGCCGCATACTCCTCCACCATATTCGCCGCTATCTGTAGTTTAAGTTCGTTGGCTGCGTCACTCCAACTGTTGACCCGGATTTTGATATATTTACGGGAAGGAAGAAGCGTGCGTCTATTTACAGATGGCTTTTAATGGCTGAGCCAACAAGCGTAGAGCAGCGATAATGCTAAACTCTTCTTCCTCGTCTCCAAGGCCCCCATCATCGTCCTCTTCTTCCCACATTACTGACTGTGACATCACCCCCCGTCGGAAAAAGCATGTTATTGGTGCGGTTTATCGGTCTGAAAAAGGTAAGGTTTGAGGCGGCTGACGTGGATGATGTCAGAGAGAGGTGAAGGCACCGTGGCATCCAGTGTAAGCACTTCATATGTGACAGGGGTCACCTGGCGAAGGATGCGGTATGGGCCATAGTACCGCGAAAGGAATTTCTCCGAAAGACCAACACGCCGAGTTGGATACCAAACTAGCACAAGAGCACCTGGTTCGTAGTGCACGTCGTCATGGCGCAGGTCGTAACGGCACTTCTGGCGTGTTTGGGTCGCTGTGGCTATGATATCCTGAGTGTACTCTGTCGGCGGGTCGAGTGCGGTCGAAAGGAGAGTCTCGAAAGGCAAAGTCGGCTCACGACCGAGGAGGAGATAGAAGAGTGAATAACCAGCTCTGTCGTGGCGCGAGGAATTGTAGGCGAACGTGACAAATGGTAGAGCAATGTCCCAGTCGCGATGATCGGGGGAAACATACATTGCTAACATGTCAGTTAATGTGCTGTTCAGGCGTTCGGTAAGACCGTTAGTTTGAGGATGGTAAGCGGTAGTAAGGTTGTGTTTAGTAGCACATGATCGAAGTAGGTCGTCTATGACTTTGGCAAGAAAGTATCGACCGCGATCGGTGAGAAGTTGACGAGGTGCACCTTGGTGCAAGATAAAATCGTGAAGCAAGCAATCAGTGACGTCTGTGGCGCAGCTGGTCGGTAGGGCTCTAGTAATGGCGTAGCGACGGCAATCCACCTATTTCCATCATTTGATATAGGGAATGGTCCGAGGAGATCAACGCAGAATCGCCAGCTGTTGTCCTTCTTTTTGACGAGAACAATAGGGGACGCCCACGGGCTGGAAGAGTGTACAATAATGCCTTTGGCAAGCATCTGGTCAACCTCGCTCTGGATAACTTGTCGCTCAGAGGGCGACACCCGGTATGGGCGTCGGCGAACAGGTGCTGTATCGCCGGTACTTATACGATGCTTCACGACCGCAGTTTGACACAAAGGGTGATCGTTCAGGTAGAAAATGTCGGAGTAGGACTCGAGGAGGCCACGGAACTCTGCGGCTTGTTGGGTTGAGACGTCCGGTGCAATCTTTGTAAAGTCGTTGGTCGGGGTTGATGCAGAAGGCGCAGAATGAGCATTGGTCGAAGACGGCGCAATAGATAGAGCGGAAATGTGCCACTCGTGCGTCCGTGACAACGTGGCAAGACACATGCCTCAAGGAAGTACTTGTGGGCACTGTCCGAAATTTAGGATGGGAAGACATGTCTGATTGTCCGCGACAGAAACGATGGTGTGCGAGAAGGAGACATTGTGAGAAAGCAGGACTGAAGTCGAGCGAGTAAGGACATAGTGTCCGTCAGGTACAGGTGGGCCGGCTAAGGCAGGGATACAGGTTGCTGCGAGAGATGGCAGGCGTATAAAGTCCGTGGAACAAAGCTGAGTTGGAGCTTGAGCAGGAAGGTCAACGGGAACAGGTAGGTGTAGGTCAAGTTGTACAAACACCGCCGGAATAGTCAATTAGAGCAGAATGACCGGCCAAGAAGTCGAGTCCGGGGATCACATTGCGAGGGCAACATTCAAGCACACTAAACAAAACGGACGTGTGGCAACCGGTGACACCGACACAAGCAGTACACATTCCAAGCACAGCCGGAGTTCCACCGTCGGCGACCTGGAGCAGTCGAGTGGGAGCAGGAGTCAGTACTTTCTTCAAGCGCGTTCGAAGCTCCGCGCTCATGATGGAAATTTGAGCTCCAGTGTCGATGAGTGCTCTAACGGGCAAACTATCCACGTCCACATCAAGAAGGCATGGTCAGCAGTGGAATTTCAGGCCGGGGTTCTAGAGCAGCGTCACCTCCAGGAGCTGCCCCAGTTAGTTTCCCGCTGGACAGCGGCGACGGTAATCTGGGGATGGAGAGCGACGCAGCTGGGGGGAACGGGAGCGGCGACTATGTGGTGATGGCGAGCGGCTGGTCGCGGTAGCTCGAGCGTTGTCAGGTGCGTTTTCAACCTCGGTGGAGAGTGATGGTGGGCGAAGATTCCGGGCGGAGCGGCGGTAGGCGGGAAAGCTTGGTCGAGAGTGTGCTGGCCAGGAACTTCGACAGTGGCGAGAGATGTAGCCCACACGTCCACAGTAAAAGCAGATGGGTCTATCATGTGTGCGTCATTCGGCCGGGATGCGATAGCTCGGATATGGAGCGTATTGGCTCCGGTGAACAGGGGCACAGGCAGCAGACGAAGCAAAGTTAGGACGGCTGCCGGAGCAGATGGACGGAAGACCCACATTGGCCAGTTCTTGGCGAATGACCGGCTCAATGAGAGACACAAGCGGCCTGGAATTGTCAAAGCACTGCGTCACTGGTGTGGCAGGAGACGCTGCTTCGATTTCTTGCCGAACGATACGTACGACGTTCTCGCAGGAGGTGGGCTCACGCGGTGGACAAACGTCTTCGCAAGTCGATGAAGCTGCGGTATTAGGTAGATGCGTAAACTGTTCAACTATGCGGCGACTCTTCGCATCTTCAAAGCGGCGACATTCGTTAATGATCTCATTAACCATCGTTACGTTCTTGTGAATAAGCAGCTTAAACGCGCCGTCCGCGATGCCTTTTAAAACGTGGCTGACCTTATCTGCCTCTGCCATATTGTTATCCAATTTTCGGCAAAGAGCGAGGACGTCCTGGATATACGCTACGTAATATTCAGTGAACGTCTGTACACTGGTCCCAAGGTCCTTCTTCGCAGCACGTTGCCGGCCGGTGGGCTTGCCGAACATATCTCTAAGCTTCTGTTTGCACTGGTCCCAACTCGTAGTCTCTTCTTCGTGTGTTTCGAACGAGACCCGTGCTGTTTTCTTGAGGTAGAATATTATATTGGCCAGCATAAGCGTGCTATCCCACCTGTTGTGTGCGCTGACCCATTCGTAATTCTGCAACCAATCATCAACGTCAACGTTGTCACTCCCGGAAAACATGCCAGGGTCGCGAGGCTTGGCCAGGATGACCGTCGGGTGGCGAAAACGGGGCCGTGGTTGAACTGTCTCCTTCGGATGACATGGCGGCCAGGTTACGTCCACTGCGGAGCTCCTTCTTGCGCAAGTGATCACCCCGCACGTCTACCAATGATGTTACGGGGAGGAAGAAGCGTGCGTCTATTTACAGATGGCTTTTAATGGCTGAGCCAACAAGCGTAGAGCAGCGACAATGCTAAACTCTTCGTCGTCTCCAAGGCCGCCATCATCGTCCTCTTCTTCCCACATTACCGACTGTGACAATATCCGAGTAAATGCTAAACGTTATCGATTTAATCTTATTGAGTTCCACCGGGAGACCCCCCATAGCTAGGTTGAATAGAAAGGATGATACCACCGGCCCTTGCGGGGTCCCCTTGCTCCCAAGTGTGATGGGAGGAGATTTTACATCCAGAAATTTTGTATTCGCCTCCCTCTGTGACAGAAAGTCTTTGACGTATGCATATACCCTATGTCCCACACCTAAATCTTCGAGGCCTACCAAAATAGCCTTATGGCTAACGTTGTCAAATGCCTTGGTGAGGTCGAGGCCTAGGATCACCCTGGTGTCAGTTGAGTCGTATCGGTGTAGGATATCATGCTTAAGTCTGTGCATGACATCTTGTGTACTCAGCCTTGTCCTGAATCCAACCATTTCATGCGGCCAGAAGTCGTTCTCCTCCATGTACCTGGTCAGTCTCGTTTGAAGAACATGTTCCATCAAATTCCCTACACACGAAGTGAGGGAGATTGGTCGCATGTTGTTCAAGCCGGGTACTTTGCCTGCCTTCGGAATAAAGACTACGTGAGCCTTCTTCCATGTTTTTCGGAGTTCTCCTTGCTCCCACACCTAGTTCATGTATTTCGTTAGTGCGATGATGGACTCATCGTCTAGATGCCGGAGAGTTGTGTTCATTATCCCGTCCGGACCGGGGGCGGATCTCTTTCTGAGATTATTAAGCCCTACTCTAACCTCCGTCGTGGTGATGGGGGCGTCGAGATCTGGGTTGGGAGGCCCCTTGTAGTCCTTAAACACCTCTCTCTCTCTCTCTCTCTCTCTCTCTCTCTCTCTCTGCTTTTCCAAGATGTTTCCTGGAGCTCGCTAATGAGCTCGTCATCTGTGCCAACGAAGTCATGCCTCGCTCTCACCTGGTCTGTACTAGCATGCATTTTTTATTTACTAGGGTCGATGAGATGTCCCAGAACGCTCGAGGTTTTGGGGAGACTCATATTGGCTTCCATCTCATCACACTTGGTGAACCAATTCTGCTCCTTGAGCTTAATCGCATATGTTTCCATTTTTTTGTTGAGTCTGGCTAGTTCGCGCCTGATATTCCTGTTCCATCTTTGTGTCTTGAGCCTTTTGTCCAGGTTACTCTTCCTGCTCCACGTGTTCAGCAGTTTGCTGGCTAGAGCAGGGAGTTCGTCCTCATCCTATACACTTTAGTCGCTTGCCCCATGTGCGTTTTAAGAAGGTTTGTCCACTCGTCGATATTGTAGATATCGTCTGGCAGTGAGGCCTCCTTTCTTATCTCTCCGAATTTATTCCACTCCATTAATTTCGGCTGTTTGATGAGGCGAGTCTTGACGCCTTTTCCTAGCGTGGGGGCAATAGTAACGTGGTCGCTGTATAAATTTTGTCCTGTGCTTCGCCACGTTACTGTTCCCGCCATATTACTTATCGTGAAGTCGGGTGCAGTGTCCCTGGTTATACTGTTACCTGTGCGCATAGGGACTCATGGGTCAGTATGTAGAGTAAGCCCTAGCGTGTGTATATCCTGCCAAATTCTTCTACCTTTGGGGTCTCTGTACCTGTGCGCGGCTCACGAAAAATGGGTATATCTCCATTCCTCGTGCGCCGCGTTGAAGCCTCCCATATTGATGAGAGGTCTTCCATCTGCGGCTTCGAGTGCTTTGCGGAATAAAGTAATGGATATAGTTTTGTTTTGCCTGGTTGTGCTGTACACATTCAGCAGGAATATGATATCTCTATTTTTCTTTCCTGTGATAATCTCAACGAGAACAGCCTCTGCCTCGCTTGGGGAGGCATCATGGGCTATGGTTGCAATGTTTCGCTTTGCGAAGGTGGCGACTCGGTATTTATCCGCCTTGCCACTGTCGAATCTTTGGTAACCCAATAATCTAACAGGGACCTTACCTGTTTCCCGCATGACTATGGCTACGGGTGCTTCCTGCTGCTACTCGAGGTTTTGTCGCAGCAAAGCTCTTTTCCTCTGGTAACCCCTACAATTCCACTGCCAGAATCTGGAAGCATTTTTCTTACCCGAACGTTTATCCATTTCTATTAAGGATCGCTTCGATTGCCCCCGATTTTCTCGCACAGCCTAGCTATCGTCGTGCCTAATGTATCCATCGACGTGCTTTAGGTCGTCTATCTTGCAAGACTGTCAGTTCACCTGTGCCTGTAATAGCGCAATTGCTCCTCCATTCTGTAGCTGTCCTGCTTTCGTGGTTTCGTTCTCCTTGTCCATTTTCATCAGCCATGTTTCAATTTTCTTTTGCCAGTACGCCAGCGGGTCGGTCTCCCCCGCCTTGCGTTTGGAAGGGGGTTGTCTCGTAAAATCAACCTTCATACCCTCTTCCTCCTGTCCAAATGTAGCTGGCACAGGAGCAGGAGGAGCGGCTTCGGGGTTCCATTTTTTGGGAGCCTCTGCGGGGCCCTTCTCTGTCATTAGTGCTATCAGATGATTTTGGCTTTCCCTCAGCAATCGTTCTAACCTCGTGTTTGCTTTCTTCTGCTCCTCTATTTCTTTCTTAAGCAAGCTAATCTCATCTTTCTCAGCCTGGGAGCTCTTGCTACCAAAGCTCACCAAGTGGGTATTTCTTCTTTTTCCACCACGGGTCCTTGGGGCCCCTGGGCGGCAGGCCGGGTCCCCAGGCCTGGTTAGCAGTTCCTCAGCCCTGGCCATCAGTCCCTCGGCTGGAGTCTGCTGGCGGCCCCTTTCGGACCAGAAACTGGACCTCATTCCGGGTCTCGAACTAGATCTCGCTCTCTACTGCTGCCCCGCTTGGTCTCTGGTAGCATCCCTTGCTCTGCCTCCGTGCTCCTCTCTAGGGGCCGAGGTGGTGGGTTGGTGCTTGCCTTAAGACGGGGCTTGCGCCTGGAGCTTCTCTTGTTCCATATTCTTCTCCCATAACGTTTTAATGATGATGTACGGTATGTGATATATCTCCCGCACTTGTCGCCTAGGAGGTCGGCTGTCTTGCATAGCAAGCATCCAGGCTTGCAGCTGTGGTTTGGTTCCAGGTTTCGGTTTCCGCACCCCCGACATCTGACGTCGTCGGGGTTCTGGCAAACGTCCGCCCGATGTCCAAGTTTTAAGCAGGTGACGCACACTTCTTATTTTTTCTTGTATAGGTAGTAGCAAGCGGGGAAGCATCGGAGGTAGACTTCCATCGGCACTTTCCAGTCTTCAAACAGGATCAATACAGATTTGTATTTCGCCCCAAGTCTTCTGACTTCAACGATCGACGGGTCTTTCTTATTTCTTCTAAGTGCATCGAGGATTGCCTCGTAAGTTGCATCCAGCGGGAAGTCGTGGATCACTCTTTTCCCTCCGTTTTCCGGCATGGCAATATACGCCTTCGTCTCGACCATAGATCCACCGGCCCGAAGTGCCGTGATCACAGGGTACTTGCTTACTCGTTCCGCGTCTAGCGTAGCTATCATGATCGACTGCTGCGTCAGGTTTGGTGGTGCTACGTCTTCGTCTGCAGCCTCCGTGTCGACCACCGCTACTTGGGCCAGGTAGATGTGCATGCGCAGTCTTCCAACTTCCTCCAGGATGCGATTATTACCTCCTTTTTGGCGAATAACATATCCGTCAGCACCTTCCGGAACCTCCGCGTGCTGCTTCTCGACCGATCTGGCAGCCAGCTTCGTCGCCAGCCGGGGGTTAGGCCCCGTACCGCTCCCCGTCGGTTCGCGCATGGCGGATGCGTCGCCATGCTCGAACGTGAAACGGCCTTTTTTCCGAATAAACCGCGTTCCCCCGCTTGAGCGCTCGTCCTAGGGAGTGGCATCGTTCACGGTTTTCATTTCCAGGATCATGTTAGCATGCGAGCGCCGCACGGCCTCGCCTAGGCCTCGGCTCGGCCCCTTCGCGTGTGGAGCTCGGTTAGGCCTAGCTCTCAGCAGGCCGAGCTCGAACTTCAAATGTCCGTAAAAATCGAAAAAAATAGGCCTACTGCCAGAAATCCGGTATCCCCATGTTTCTTGTAGGTTCCGTCGATCGCTGGTAAGAAGAGTTCTCCCGAAAAGTTCGATAATCGTGGCACAATTTAACGTTTGCGCCACGGTGCGAGGTGCGGTGTTAGACAACGACAATACCGACTTTCTCGGAGGCCATGAAGAATGGCGCGCAACGACGCCACAAGGAAACACGTCTCGCTGTGTATTCCGTTGGCTGCGCAGAGTAATAGAAGTGGTGCACGCAAGGTTACGCTTAACATCCAACTAACCACTCTTATGTGGCGCTAAACGCTGAGGAAAGTAAAAGTTGGCCGCCAGCATAAGAACTATTTATGGGCAGTCAAAGCAAACAGGGCCGAAAGCTTCGCTTACATCGATTCCCACAGTGCGAAGGATCCGCGGGATACCTCGCATACCTGAAACATACCCGAAACGAGCATGATACGCATCCTAGGCATGTGGATTCAAGGAAGCAAGAAATGCAGCCACACAATGAGCTTACTAAAAAATCGACAGAACAAGAAAGCCGAATGATAACGAGGGTATCTCAAAGAAGAAGCGGAATGAGAGAAGGAGACACAATCAAGCTGGTCAGAAGACTGGTGGTCAGCTGAGTCACGTACTCGTTCCCGAACCACAACATGACCAAACTCGAAAAAGAACAGGCGGAATCGCTACTAAGGAAAGCGTATAAGCCGGCGCTACATCTGCCAAGAAACACGCCCAACGATAAACTGTTACAGATGGGCCTAAGCAACACTTTCGAAGAACTCGCGGAAGCGCAGCTCAATGCACAGATCGCCAGGTTCCAGCAGACTGCCACCGGCCGCAAGCTCCTAAAAAGAATAGGGCATAACACAAACGGAATAGAGGATTGGGCAGCTAGCATCCCAGACAGCGTTCGCCAGACACTGGAGATTAGCCCCCTACCAAGAAACATGGACCCGAATCTGCACGTCGCCAGAAGACAGGCACGAGCAGATTACGTGGAACGAAACCTAGCCACACTAGAAAACACAGTGTACAAAGACGTGGCCGTATACCCATGGGACCGCAACACTAGAATGTTTAGAGTCGCTGCAGCAGTGGCAGACCAAGCGGGAGAACCAATTAGCTGCGCGATCCTGAGAAACTGCACGGTAACGGAGGGGGAAGAAGTCGCCGTAGCTCTAGCGGCGGCTGAATGTTACCGCAGGAACAAATCTCTGATAATTGTAACAGACTCCAAAGCAACATGCAGGAACTACATACAAAACAGAGTTAGTAAAGAAGTACTGAGAATCCTCCTCGAAACAGAGCATCCTAACAAAAACATAAAACATAGGATCTTCTGGATACCGGCACACACTGGGATAGAGGGTAACTCAAGGGTGGACAGCCTAGTTCGCGAACTCACGCACCGAGCAGGGCAGTCGGAAACCCTAGAGGCCTCGTTAACGGTGGAGCCGACGTGTGGAGAAATACTTAACCACAACAGAGGAAGGAGACTTAAATACCCCCCACCCCACACATCGCTCACACAACACGAGGCAGTCAGTCAGCTGGCGAAGACTGCAAGCAGGTATGATTTTCAACCTGCATACACTGCACAAAATGTTCCCTACCCAGCACAGGGGTACATGTCCGTGGTGCGGGGAACCCCCACGTTATACCACATCACGTGAGAATGCAAGCGTAATTTCGCATTCCATAAAGTAAATAACCCAAGTGCGGAACAACGGTAGGGTCTGCTCACCTGCAGCGAGCTCGCAGCCCAACGGGCAATTGTGCATCACGCCTGCGAGGCAGCAAGACTCAGTGGTGCCCCGGAATAGGGGCGCCGACCTTGTGAAGCGGCCAGGACTCAAGACATGAAGACACCGGCCCACCGCCAATCTCTCTCAGATATAGAGCAATAAAGTTTTTCCATTCAATTCCATTCTCCCCATCCCTCTGAGCAGGATAACGGGCTATTAACTTTGGTTGATCTGTGCGCGTTCCCTATAAGTTGCACTTTCTTGATTGGACAAAAGTTTTAAGAAGCAGTGCTCCACATCGTATCGCCTACATGTTTCCTTGCGCACCTCGTTAGTTTTTACATAGTTGTTATACAGGGCAAACTTATGCACAGTGCATACACATGCATTTTGGCAAGCTGAGAGCCATGCCATAGACATGCAAGAGCAAAATTATTATGAATGTGTTCCTTTATATAACATTACGTTTTTCTCTACAGCAACCTGGCTCTGTTGTTTTTTTTTTCGTGTATCCACTTAACCTCCTGGCAGCATGCTTTCTTCCTTCTGCCTCTTGCATGAATTTTCCCCGTCCTGTTGAAACTAAAAATCTTGTCACATGTCATAGTAACGGTACATGCTCCTTTGAAGTCTCGGTTTCTAAGTTATTTCCTCCGGAACATCCATGTACTTGCTTGGCTAAGTATTTCTCGGGTGTGCTTGTATAGAAAGCACCCTTTTTTGATGCCTGCGCCGGAGCCTGCTTGTCGTCGATATGATTATACTTGCCTTTTCCCCGCACCCGCACGCTTTTCTCCAAATATTGGCTGCGGTCATGACGAACAATTCGTGGCGCTGTGGGTAAAGTGATGAATAAATAAATAAATTATTATTAACTAACTAATTAATTAATTAATTGAGTGCATTTTTTTACATTGCCATGAGCGTTTTTAGCCTTCTTTGTTGGATACACTTCGCGGAGAAGACGAGTTGACACCTTGCCTGCCACTTGACTTTCCGTAAGTTAGCATCAGACAGTTTTGGAAGAACATTTACAGTCCGCTCCGCTCAGGCCGGCGTATCATAATAAGTACAGAGCCGCTCAGCAGTGACAGCTGATGCGCTGACAACACTGCGCTGAAAACAATGAGCTGAAAACAATGAGCTGAAAACACTGATGCGCGAGCGTATAACGCCCATAGCGGCAGCGGAACGTAGAACCCTGCCCACGTTCCGCTAGGATCCCGATTTAACGGGGCGTCAGGGAGCGCCCATAGTTGCTTTCACTGTAGTTTTACAATCAAGCTGAGAGCACGTCACTGGCCACTCTGGGCGACGCACTTGTTAGATAGGCGAAATCAGTGCATTCTATGCAGCCACCGGTGAGCATGAAATGTGTGCAGAGAGGAGCGTAAGGCAACGCTCTGCTAAAACTATCTATTAATGCTAGACTCACACTGAAGTACGGGGCCGAGAGAAGTTTGACTAATCAAGTGTGTGCTTGGCTCTGGTCATAGAGTTGTAAGAAACTCTATGGCTCTGGTTATCGATTGAGCACGTGATGCAGTCCACTCATTTTGGTTTTCTTTCGTCCTCTTCCCTTCTCCCAACTTACTCGCCGTCACTACCAACCTCCCCTAGAGGCCACAACACAATCGAGATGTCCTCTATAAAATGTGACAATTCCTGGTTTCCCTTTTTTAGCATCCTGCCTCCTCCACACTACCATCTGCGAAATGGGCTCTCCCGCTATTATTTCGATTATGGCCTTCAGGAAGTGTATGCTTCGTACAGCTTTTATTCTGTTCGTAAGAACACTTTTGCGTTAGAACTAATGTGCAATCGACGAAATGTTTGAAGAGTTCTACTAATGTTTCTTCCTGGTTGCAGTTCTAAAACAGCATTTAGGTGAACGTATAGCATGTTCCTCAGTGTATCTAGTGCTAGGGGAAGATCACATGCACTTGGCGTCAGTTGCACCTTGGTCCTAGTTCACTGTCCAGCTGTTAAACCATATCTCGACGGTGATTATGCATACGTGTAACTGAAAAAAAGTAATAATTATGTCCGATTCTGCGCCTTTTTCACCATTAGCCCTTTCCTGTTGAAGTTTTGTGGGCTCCGCCCTGTCATGTGCCGTCACAAAACCAGGAAAGCTCAGCATGTCAAAGTGACGAGTGCGGCTTAAAGATGCAATAATAGGCGTAATAAAGCTGAATTTCTTTTTGAATAATCGAACAGTGGGGGGGGGGGGGGGGGCGTTCCCAAATGAATAGAAGATGGCTGCCCACCAACAACTCCGGCCCTGGCCGCTCGAAGCTGTCAGAAAGAACGGATTTACTTGCGCATGATAAAAACGGCTGCGTGGCAGTACAACCAGTCCAGCGTTGTGGGACCCTTTCGACGCGTACATGTCACTGCTCTGCCAATTTTTGTTTTGTTTCAGCTGCATGCCACGCGATTTTCTACTAGCCACCGAAAGCTAAGTGAGCCAATCGCCGACATCGACACTACCGCCCTCACCCGGTTATCTATTTTCACTGCGCTAGGCTGCCCGCTCGAAACACTCTCCACTTCTTTATGCTCCTCGCTTCTGTCATTTCACTCACGATACATGTTTTGACTATGTTTATGTTAGCATTTGCTCTTTATTTGCGCTATTGCCGACTAAGTGCTGCTTCTCTTTCTCTTTTTGACTTGCTTTATTATTGCGCGCCAGAATCTGTGTTGCCACGTTTTCTGATACAGCGAAAGTCGTGAAGCCACTAAACGGCTTTAAGCGACAAATGGGTATGAAGTCACGGATTGTGAAGCACAACTGGAAGTACTGTTCCTAGTCAACTGACGAACTTGGGGCGGCTCTTAACGAGCTTCAAAGCATTACTTATGAATTAAGCAGAATCAAAGATGACTATGTGGTTCTCGGAGAGGAAAATAAAGGAGTAAGTCAAAAGATGACTCGTGGATAAACACGAATTTCCCAGAATTACTGAACGATAATGTGGGCTGAACAACGTAGAGACTAAAGGACTTCCAGCCGCTGTGAAAGATAGACCCTCCAAAATGGATGGATGGATGGATAAAAAACTTTATTAGGGTCCTTTAGGGCGCGCACTAGCGCGCAGCGGGCCGCTCCCACGTCGGGACAGAGAGGCAGAGTCTCTCCGCCGCGTCGCGGGCCCGTTGGACAGCCCATAACTGTTCTTCGAGGTTGGGGCTGTGTAGGACAGCATCCCAACGTGAAGAAGTGTTGTTTTTATCGCTGTGTAACGCGGGACATCGCCAGAGCATGTGAGGTAAATTCGCTAAATCATTGCATAGTGCACATGCATTTGTTGTCTGAATTTCGGGGTACACCTTGTGAAGAAGTAGGGGGTTTGGGTAAGCCCCCGTCTGTAGAAGCCTTAGTGTCAAAGCTTGAGGTCTATTGAGTTTGCAATGTGGGAGGCGGTAGATCCTCCGAGCCAAATAAAAGTGCTTAGTAATTTCCGTGTAGGAGGAAGGAGAGTCCCGATTGTCAGTAGCCCCAGCGTCACGCTGCCCGGTAGCTACGCGGTTGATGATCCCTCGCGCAGCTCCGTGTGCCGACTCGTTGAGGTTGGGCGGGGCACACTCGATCTGTCCCATGTGGGCTGGAAACCATATCAATGTGTGTGGCTTGATCTCCTTGCTTCCTAGTATCCTTAGGGCCAGCTCGGATATGGTTCCTTTGGCAAACGCCCTAACAGCTGATATGGAGTCACTGTAGATTGATGTCCTCTTGTCGTCCAATAAGGCCATCGCTATTGCAGCCTGCTCTGCGATCTCAGAGGACGTCGTCCGAATCGAGATTGCGTTTGTTATTTGCCTTTCATGATCTACGCTAACTACAGCGAAGGCCTGTCCGTCGACGTAGCGCGCTGCGTCTACGAAACTGTTCTCCGAAGCCCGTTCACGAGCCTTTTCCAGGAGAGCCTTCGCGCGCGCCCGACGTCTTCCCACGTTGTGCTCTGGATGGACGTTTCGTGGGATCGGGGCGACAATGATGCGGTCCCGCTGCTCTCGAGGGATGCTATAGAATTTTGTTTTGATTACTGTGGGGGAAACGCCCAGCTCCTGTAAGATGTGTCTTCCAGCTTGTGTGGTAGATTGCCTGATGAACTGGGCCCTCTCCTGTGCTTCCGCTATTTCCTCTAGCGTGTTATGCATGCCAAGTTGAAGTAAGCGTTCCGTGTGAGTGTATATGGGGAGGCCAAGAGCTCTCTTTATTCCTTTTCTGATTAATGCGTTGAGCTTATCCCGCTCCGATCTTTGCCAGTTGTGCATAGCCGCGACGTAAGTGAAATGACACATTACGAACGCATGTACCAATCTCACGAGGTTATCTTCTCCGAGGCCTTGCTGCCGGTTGGCCACTCTTCTGATTAGCCTGATGGCATTGTCCGTCTTCTTAGTGAGTCGCAGCACTGTCTGGTTGTTTGAACCATTCGACTCTACCATCATGCCGAGAATCCGGATAGCATCCACCCCCGGAATATATCCTCCGTCGTTTGTGCGCAGGTTTATGTCGCAATCGGCGAGTGGTTTCCACCCCTTCGGTTTCGGGCCTCTTCGCTTGGGTCGATAAAGTAGCAGTTCCGACTTGTGCGGTGAGCACCGAAGGCCCGTGGACTCAAGGTATCTCTGGGTAGCATCAATCGCCTCTTGCAGGGCCGTCTCTACCTGTCCGTCACTACCTCCCGTACACCAGATGGTAACGTCGTCTGCGTATATGGTATGACTGATACCGTCGATAGCAGAGAGTGTCCTGGATAGCCCAATCATGACGAGGTTAAAGAAAGTTGGGGATATGACTGCCCCTTGTGGCGTCCCCTTAGACCCCAGCTTGATCATGTCTGAAGTCAGGTCCCCGATCTTAAGGGTGGCTTCTCTGTTTGACAGGAAAGATCTCGTGTAGGAATTAAAGTGCTTCCCCAGGTTAAGACTCGAGATTGTGTTCAAAACGAACGAGTGAAGAACGTTATCGAAGGCCTTTTCCAGATCTAGACCTAGTATGGCTCTCGTGTCCCGCGTAGTACAGTCAATAATGTGATGCTTGATGAGCTTCATCGCGTCCTGCGTCGACAGTCCGACCCTGAAGCCGATCATGTTGTGCGGGTAAATGTCGTGGTCCTCCAGGTAGCGTGAAAGCCTGTTTAGGATTGCGTGCTCAGCAACCTTCCCTACGCACGATGTGAGCGAAATTGGGCGGAGGTTATCGAGGCTGGGCGGCTTGCCTGGCTTGGGGATAAGAATGGTGTTGGCCGATTTCCACATTTCCGGGACTTTACCGCTGCTCCATGTTTGGTTAATGATGTCCGTTAGGTATTCGATGGACTTTTCGTCCAGGTTCCGTAGAGCTTTGTTTGTGATCTTGTCCGGACCCGGAGCCGATCTGCCGTTGAGGGCATGGAGCGCCTGCCTGATCTCCTCAATCCCGAATTCTGCGTCGAGCTCAGGGTTGTCGGAGCCTTCGTAGTCAGGGGAAGGTGGTGTAGGGCCCGATGCGACTGATAGGTACTTCTTCACTAGTTTGGATAAAATTTCATTGTTCGAATATTTTCGCTTTGCTGTGTGTAGGGTGCGCGCCAGTGTGTTGCGTTGGTTGGTTTTAGTGTTTGTCTCGTCGAGGAGATGCTTTAGGAGGTTCCAGGTGCCCCCGTTGCGCAGCTGCCCGTCGATCGAGTTACACACCTCATCCCATTGTTGCTTAGAAAGGGCTCTGCAGTGTTCCTCTATAGTTCTATTGATTTCCGATATCTTTTTTTCTTAGCCTACGGTTGAGCCGTTGTCCTTTCCACCTGGCGAGGAGCGACTGCTTCGCCTCCAACAGGTGAGCCAGACGACTGTCCATCTTTTCCACTGGAAGATCGGTACAAACCTCTTTGGTAGTAGCTTTGATGTCTTGTTTAACCTGTACAACCCATTGTTCGAGGCTAGGCTTCTCCACACACTCCGTTCGCTCTTCCCTAATTTTGCGAAATTTGTCCCAGTCTGTGTACTGGAACATACGCTGTCTCTTCTGCTCGACTTGGAGGTGCGTGGCCAAGATGTAATGGTCGCTACCAAAGTCTACCCCGAGGTTCGTCCACTTGACGGCTGCATTGCTCCTGACAAAGGTGAGATCCGGTGTCGTGTCACGGCTCGACGATGTTCCACATCTGGTGGGGAACGCTGGGTCCGTGACTAGCATCAAGTTTAGGTTTATGGCCTCACGCCAGAGTTCCTTCCCCTTGTTAGTGTTATATGGGTAGCCCCAGGTGTGGTACGGCGCGTTGAAATCACCAGCTATGATCAAAGGGGAGTCGCGTGCTAGTTGCGTGGCCTTGGTGATTAGGGCTTTGAAGCGTTGTCGTGGAGCTTTGGGACTACTGTAGACATTCAGGATGAATATACTTTCGCGGTTAGTTGGGCTAGGAATTATCTCTATCATCATGTATTCGACTGTACTTGCGGTCATATTAAGGTCGTGAGTGATGTGGGTCAGCTTGTTGCTAATCAGTACGGCGATCCCCCGTCCTTCTTCATGTTTTGCTACGGGCTTGTAGCCAGACAGCGTGACGTTAGATGTTAATGTTTCTTGTAAAACGATAACATTTGGCTTCTCTGCGTGTGAGCGAATATATTGTTGCAGGGGAGCCCTCTTGGGAAGGAAACCCCTGCAATTCCATTGCCCCATTCTGAATGAGCTAGTTTGAGTGGCCATCGTATTGCTCTTGAGGTGCTGTGCTAACCTTTGGAGGGCCGATCGCCCCCGAGCTGTTACTAGTCGATGCTGTTGCTGGGAGTGTAGGAGCTTTAGGTACCAGCACAGGTGTTACAACGTTTTCTAAGAAGGATTCAATTTTGCTGATCCGCTGATTAGTGCGCTCCTCCATGGACGCCATGTTGCTGTGGAAGAGCGAGAACTTTTCATTTATCTGCTTTATGCTGTCACTTAGAGCGGAGAGCAACTCGCGAATCTCCGATTTGGCCCTGCCTGGTGCTCTTTCTTGCTCGTTAGCGATTGCCCTCTTCTTAGCGGGCCTCTCTGTATCGATCATCTCAACCATGGGGACTTCCATTGGCTGAGGAGCTGCCGGTTGCTTATCCGAATCGCTCTTCTTAACCATGGGGACTTCCATTGGCTGGGGAGTGGCTGGCTGCTTGTCAGCCATGACGGGTTGACTACCCTTCTTAATTTCGGCAATTTCTGTCATCAATCGAGCTATGGTGTTCTTCATCATCTCGTTTTCGCGCTCAAGTTGTGCTAGTCTGTTGTTACCTCTATCATGCTCTGGCGGTGAGCCCCGCGTTACCTTTTCCGGCGTTCCTCGAACTCGGTCGGCCCAGGTTGGCTAGCACTCGGGTCGGCGATCCCTGGAGCAGGACCTCGAGCAGGACCTGAACCGGACTTGACTGCCTCGGCGCCAGGATCCGGAACGACCCCTGGAGCGTGATCTGGTCCTGGTTCTGGAACAAGAGCGCCCTCTGGATCGAGAGCGACTCCGTGGGCTCCCTCTGGAGCCAGAGCGTCCCCTGGATCGGGAGCGCCCCCTAGGCTCTTGCGGTGGAAGTTGCTCGAAGTGATTCTTGATGTCGCTGCTATGTGGTGTTGACGAAGCCCCACTTGTTGAAGCTTCCACCGTCGCACTCTCCCATCGCCTCCTTCTGACGATGTATGGGATCTGGAATCTCTCCTTGCACGTTTTGTCCGCCGTAGGGTGTGGGCCTCCGCACAACCCACACTTTGGCGTGCACTGGTGTTGATCGTCCGGGTTGACTGCCCCACATCCTCTGCAGGTGGACTCTTCGGGAGTCGGGCAAACGTCGGCACGATGGCCGAGTTTGCCGCACGCGTAGCAGATGTCAACTTGTTTGCGGTAAAGAAAGCATTTCACAAGGACTGGGCCATAGCGTACGAAGTTCGGAACCTTGAGTCCGTCGAAAGCAATGATGATTGTGCCTGTGTTCTTAATTCTCTTGACCGCCAAGGCCAGCGGGTTTCTCTCGTTGATGATGTTACGTTCCAGGTCCGATGGACTGTCGGTGAGGTCGATGTGTCTGATTACCCCTTTACACGTGGTGTGGGGGGCGGCCTCGTATGCACTGACTTCAAACATTCTTCCAGCCACATTAATTGCCCTGATTCTTGTGTATTTTGAAGCGTTGTCTCGGTTGGGCGTGCTGGCCACCAGAATGTTTTGTAGTATGTTAGGACAAATGATGTCCGAGCTTATCTGCGTAGGGGTAAGACCCGCCGCTTCCACGATCGCCTTGCCGATCACGGTCTGTCCTGTCTTGGCAATATTCAGCCCTCCGCGGGGCCGT